>NC_142063.1:131511631-132711631 GCF_059756535.1 Pantherophis guttatus | reverse complement strand
AGTCTGTTTCTGTTTATTAAAATATGGACAGTGCATGTCTTTACATAGGGATATTTGATTGCTTTAGTATCTTTTATGTACCGGTAGACCTTGATTTACAACTATTTATTTAGTGACTATTTGAAGTTAGAATGGCACTGAAAAAAAGTGATTTACGACCGTTTTTCACACTTAAGACTTTTGCAGCATTCCCATGGTCTCATGTACAAAATTTAGACACTTGACAACTGACTCATATTTATGACAGTTGCAGTGTCCTGAGGTCATGTGATAACTTTTTGTGACCGTCTGACAAGCAAAGTCAATGGGGAAGCCAAATTCACTTAACAACCATGTTCCTAGTTTAACAACTACAGTGATTCACTTAACAGCTGTGTCGATAAAGGTCGTAAAATGGTGCAAAAGTCACAACTGTCTTCCTTGGAAGACAGAATTTTTGGGCTCAATTATGGTCGTAGGTCCAGGACTATCTGTATAAACCTGGCATACAGTAAAAATAATATGTTTTGTAAGGCTGTGCAGCACTTTGGATTTGCTTTGGATGTGAATGTAGCAACTGTTGCAGCTCTTTATCTATCTAAAGATGTATCTGCTTTAATGTGATTGCCCTCTGCACCTGGAAGGTAACCCTGGGAAAAAGTTGCAAAAAGGTGCTAGGTTTATATCACTACACAAAGATCCTTTTGAGAACCAGATTTAAAGTATTGCTCACTCCTAATGTGTACTAGCACCAACCTTTGGGGTTAGGGTTAGGGTTAGGCTTCTCACAAAACCCTGTCAATTAGAAATATTCATACTTCTTAAACACACAAACACACATACACAAACATATACATACACAGACTGTACAAAAGGTCAAATATTAATTTAAACAATGATATCTGGTCTGGAGTATCTGCAGTCTTCTGAATAAAATGTTATCAATATCAAATCATAATGCAAACTTTAATATATAATATAATTAATAATAATATAATATAATATAATATAATATAATATAATATAATATAATATAATATAATATAATATAATATAATATATAATTTATATACCGTGGTGGTGCAGGGATTAGAATGCAGTATTGCCTGTATTTACAACCACAGATCTTATCAGGCTTGGAGAGCTGCCAGGTTGATATCTTCCAAACACAATGTTGTACAAGAAAATACTTGGCAAGGAATCTCTGAGAGTCACGAACAGATCTTCACACTAATGAAATGAACTAATTGTCTCCTGCAAACTCTACTCCTCTTTCACTCCTCTTTATTCCCTATGGGAGGGGCCATTCACTGTCCACCTGTGCCTTTACTCCTGAGTCGGCCCTTGTTCCTTAACTGTTCCCTTTTGGCAGCTCTGCACATGCGCAATCGAGAACAGGCTCCAACTGTTCTTTAGCCACACTTATCTTCAACTCTGAAGGTAGCTGTTAACTGTCGGATGGCCCTGGCCCCATCTCTGCCTCTTTATTTTATTTTATTTTATTTTATATTGGATTTCTATACCGCCCTTCTCCCTAAGGACTCAGGGCGGTGTACAGCCAGATTAAAAAACATGCAGAACAAATATTAAAAACAATTAAAAGATATATAAATTTGGCCCAATTAAAACTCATTTACCAATTAAAAACGTTTAAAACATTTAAAAACAGTTAAAAATTTCATCTTAAGCCAGCCCGGCTTGTTTAAATAAATGGGTTTTAAGGGCGCGACGGAAGGCACTGAGGTCTTGGATTCTCCTTATCTCTGGGGGGAGCTGATTCCAGAGGGTAGGTGCCCCCACAGAGAAGGCCCTCCCCCTGGGGGTCACCAGCCTGCATTGTTTGGCTGATGGCACCCCGAGGAGGCCCTCTCTGTGGGAGCGCACGGGTCGCTGGGAGGTCGTCGGTAGCAGCAGGCGGTCTCGCAGATAGCTAGGCCCTATGCCATGGAGTGCTTTAAAGGTGATAACCAACACCTTGAAGCGCACCCGGAAGACAACTGGGAGCCAGTGCAGCTCGCGCAGGAGCGGTGTTACATGGGAGCGCCATGCTGCTCCCGTCACTACCCGCGCTGCTGCGTTCTGGACCAGCTGGAGCCTCCGGGTGCTCCTCAAGGGGAGCCCCATGTAGAGAGCGTTGCAGTAGTCAAGGCGAGAGGTGACGAGGGCATGAGTGACTGTGCACAGGGAATCCCGATCAAGAAAGGGCCGCAACTGGCGAATCAGGCGAACCTGACAAAAGGTCCCCCTGGTTACAGCCGTCAGATGTTCCTCCAAGGACAGCTGCATATCCAGGAGGACTCCCAGATTGCGAGCCTTCTCTGTGGGGGCCAATGACTCGCCCCCAATAGTCAGTGATGGAGTCAACTGACTATATCGGGATGCCGGGAGCCACAGCCACTCAGTCTTGGAAGGGTTGAGCTTGAGCCTGTTCCTCCCCATCCAGACCCGTACAGCCTCCAGGCACTGGGACATCACTTCAAGGGCATCGTTGGGGTGGCCTGGGGTGGAGATGTACAGCTGGGTGTCATCAGCGTACTGGTGGTATCTCACCCCAAAGCCACGGATGATCTCACCCAGCGGCTTCACATAAATGTTGAACAGAAGGGGCGAGAGGACCGATCCCTGCGGCACTCCACAAATGAGAGGCCTCGAGGTCGACCTCTGCCCCCCTGCCAACACAAACTGCGACCGGTCGGAGAGAAAGGAGGAGAACCACCGCAACACGGTGCCTCCCACCCCCAACTCTTCCAGCCGGTGCAGCATGATACCATGGTCGATGGTATCAAAAGCCGCTGAGAGGTCTAACAGGACCAGAACAGAGGAACAACCCCTGTCCCGAGCCCTCCAGAGATCATCAACCAACGCGACCAATGCCGTTTCTGTGCTGTGCCCAGACCTGAAACCCGACTGGAACGGATCTAGATAAGATGTTTCCTCCAGGAATTGCGGAAACTGTCGTGCGACCACACTCTCAACAACCTTCGCCATAAAGCGAAGGTTGGAGACAGGACGATAGTTGGCCAATATTGCCGGATCCAGGGACGGCTTCTTGAGGAGAGGCCTCACCACCGCCTCTTTCAAGGCGGTGGGGAAGTAACCCTCACTCAACGAAGCGTTGATAACACCCTGGAGCCAGCCTCGTGTAACCTCCCGGGAAGCCAGTACCAACCAGGAGGGACACGGGTCCAGTAAACATGTGGCCGCACTGAGTCTCCCCAAAATCCTGTCCACATCATCAGGAGTCACAGCATCAAACTCCTCCCAGATAACATTCTCAAGACTATTCCTCGTCACCCTGCCCTGATCTACCCAGTCAGAGTCCAAATCCCCCCGGATCTGGGCGATTTTGTCATACAGGTATTGTCCGAAATCCTCCGCCCTGCCTTCTAAGGGATCCTCCCGCACTCCCGGATGGAGCAGGGCGCGGGTCACCCTAAACAGGGCAGCCGGACGATTCCCTGATGACGCAATAGAGGCGGAAAAGTAGTTAGACTTTGCCGTCTCTATCGCCACTAGGTAGGCCTTAATATGCGACCTTACCAGTGTTCGATCAGATTCAGCGAGACTGGCCCTCCAACCGCTCTCCAGGCGTCTTTTCCGGCGCTTCATTTCCCTCAGCTCCTCAGTAAACCAAGGAGCCGCACGGGATCGGCATCGGGTCAGAGGCCGCAAAGGCACAACTCGGTCCAAGGCCCCACCAGCCGCCCGATCCCAGGCGGCTACCAGGTCCTCGGCCGAGTCATGTGCTAGATCCTCAGGAAATGGCCCAAGCTCCGTCTGGAACCTATCAGGATCCATCAGGCGCCTGGGGCGGATCCATCTAATTGGATCCACCTCCCTGCGGCGAGGGGTCGCGGTTCGAAGATCTAGGCGAAGGAGTGAGTGGTCAGACCATGACAAGGGTTCCATGTCTATATCCCCTATAACAAGACCACTCAACCACTGGCCAGAGACAAAAATCAGATCCAGAGTGTGACCTCCCCTGTGAGTAGGGCCATGAACTAACTGGGTCAGGTCCATGGCCGTCATGGAAGCCATGAACTCCCGAGCCACCTCAGACGTTTCACCGACGGATGGCAAGTTGAAATCACCCATGACTAAAAGCCTGGGTGTATCTACTGCCACCGTGGCTATCACGTCGAGTAGCTCAGGTAGGGCTGTTGCCACGCGGCAGGGAGCCAGGTACGTAAGCAACAAGCCCATCTGAACCCCATGGCCCCACCTCACAAGGAGGGACTCACATCCGGCTATCTGAGGCACAGTGGTCTCCCTCGGACCCAGATCCTCGTTAATAATAACCGCCACCCCCCCGCCCCTCCCCTGAGCCCTCGGCTGATGGAATGCTCTGAAGCCTGGTGGGCACATTTCAACCAGAGGGACGCCACCCTCCGGGCCCAACCAGGTCTCCGTAATACCCGCCAGGTCCGCTCCTCCCTCTTGTATAAGATCGTGAATGAGGGGGGCCTTATTGACCACGGACCTGGCATTGCACAGCATCAGCCGAAGGCCCAGCTCCTGAGTATCTAAGCCACCTAGTATCCGAGCAGAGCCTTGGGGACCGGGGCAAGCAATTGCTCTCAGACAGCAAGTGCGAGCCCCCAGCACCTGATGTGGTCCCCTGCTCCCGCCATATCTGCCCCTCCCATTCACCGTGCCGATGGTACAGCCCTCATAGATATCGTCCCCCATCCCTTTCCCAATCCCTCGTCCGGTGCCCCCCGGATCGTTACCCTGTGCCGGGCACGGCTCTGACCCTGGTGGATTTCCCCCCCAATCCGCCTTAGTCGTCTTCCCAATATCTTTAAAAGAATAATTACAACCCCCTCCCCCAGAACCCCTTAAAATCTTTAAAAATTTCCCTAAAAAGCCCCATAAATTCTTCCTTGCTCCATGCCATCTCTCCGGACTCCAAAGTCCGTCATCGAGATAGGCCCTCGATAATGTGGGGGGCCAAATCTGCGAGAGGGGAGAATCTCGCAGGGCGAGGAGTTCCGACACCGAATACATATAGCTATCAAGGGGAAACAGTCCAAGGGTGGGGGACCACTGATGTTATAAGCGTAGGGAAAATTCCAGTCCATGGTCAGGCTGCCAAGCTCCACTGTCCTCTCACGACAGTGGCTAAGGAGGTGCATATCATTCGACCCCGAAAGTTTCCAGGGTGGCCGTCTCTCACCAGGCCAATCCATGGGGACTTTGATAGAAAGCTCAAGGGTGAGGATAGCCATATTCCGCCTCCTCGGCCCCATGTCCATAGAACCAGTATCCCTCCTGGGATTAGCAGCATCAGGGAATCCAATATCCAGCTCAAAGGAGGTTTAAGTTCGTAAATGTTCGTCAGAAAAGTTCTACATGGTAGGGAATCCAGACAGGCCAGATGGAAATGGGAAAAAATTAGGAGTAGTTCAGCAGGCCAAGATGGATGGGAAGCTATGATCGTAGTAGGCCAATAGGCCAAAGCTCAGTCTGAAGGAAGGAGGGGGGGGGATTCAAACCGCATAAGTTTGTAGTCATTTTCCAGCCCCAATAACCCTCAACCTTCCATTCTAGAGGGTAAAGCTCCCCAATTTCGTCCCCCCCCATCCAGCTCACCCTGGGGGGGGGCTCTGGGTCTCCCTGGGGGTAACCCTTCCCTCAAGGGTCATATACTCTCCAGTCACCCCAAAATCAGACCTAAAACCGCTGCTGAAGAGTCCTGGGCCGTCTGTTTGGAAGTCTTTAGGCCCTTGGGAGCCGCCCCAACCTTAGGCGCCCCCGTCACGACCACCGCCGCGGCCTCCGCAGTCCCCATCGCCATCGTCGCCATCGGCCCCCCCACGGACGTCCCCAGCCGCCCCCTGCCTCCAAAGATCCACCTCGAGGCATCCAGGGGCGTGGGGAACCTCCGTAGGGGCCTCACAACGCCGACGTCGTCCAGGAGCTGCCGCCGCCGCCGCCATGACCGCCCGCGACCGCCGCCGCCGGTGCCGCTCCCCTGCAGGCCGCAGACCGCCGTCACCCACCGCCGTCCTGACATCATCCCCCTCAGCGCTGGGATGGTCCGGGGAGCCGACAAAGCTTCCAACGGGCTCCTCAGATGCTGCTTCGTCCGGGCGGGGGGTCATAGATGTTCGAAATGACCCCCCTGAGCCCCCCCAAGCCGAGGCATCGCCCCCAAGAAGCCGAGACTCAGCGCCAGAGCGCCATCTTGGGGCATGCGCAGAAGTTATGAGTGCAGAGCACTCATCAGAGCCTTCCTCAGACTCCAGGACTGGCCCATGTTCCTCCCCAACCTCCTCACTGTCCGAGTCTGCTTCCAGCTTTGCTAGCCACTGGGGGGCCACAACACCTCCTATCCAAAGTGGATGGAAATGTCTGTGTGTTTTCCACAGAGAATATTGCGGGGGGGGAGGGGGTTGGTGAGGCACCAATCAGCTGTTCTAGGTGGTGGGGATCGCCACTGCCTATTGTCACCACTGCTCACAAACTTTAAGCATTACCATTTAAGCATTACTGTATTTTGGCCAGTCACTTTTTCTTAACCTTAGGAAGAAAGCAATGGCAAACACTTCAGAAAGTGGTTTCATATTGCTCAGAAAAGTGCATGGGCAAGAATCAAGGTTGATAGGGTTGACATAAAGGCAATAAAAAAAAACAGACTCAATTACCCATATTCCTTTCAGGGGCTATTAGAGAAGGAGCTAGTGATCCAGTTTCAGATACAGTAGTTTTCGAGATTTAGAATCGGTTAAATGGGCAATGGGATTTTCCATACTATTTTCAGTTTTGATTCAAACTTGGATTTGGAGTAATTAAATGATTCATCTGATGGATGTGAATCCAAAGGGATTCTAAAAATCTTAGATGTCTGGAGGTAATGATGGGCTAGAACAATGAGCTGCTTGAAAGATTTTTTTAAAATTGGATTTTAAGACTCAGAAGTAGGGTACTTGTGAATGCTTTCATCTACTATGTACAAATCAGCCCAATTAATACAGTTTTTGTCATAAGAACAACATGCCCTGTTGGATTAGGCCATAGAATCATAGAATAACAGAATGTTTTAAAAAGGATGTATTGCAACCTCTTCGCCCAATGCAGAAATTTAGTATGCCCAACAGTTGGTCATCTGGTTTCTGTTTGAACACCTTTTGCTGGCAGCCTCATGATTATGCAACATCCTATTGATACAGATTTGTCATCAACCAGATAAGAACCTTCTCTCTGTGCCCATTAGAGATGAATTGCATGCCAGCTTTATTTCAGTTTAAGTGTGTTCTGAAAACAGTTTTATTCACCTTGGAATATAACCTCCTATGATAGCACTACTTCATTATTCATGGCTACTGGTTTATATGCTTTAATCTTTTTATGTCTTACATATTTTACTGTAGTTTACATAAAATCTGTTTAACGTTATGTGTTGCTGGTCATGCATATCATTGCAAACAGAATAATAATGCAGAAATAAATCTGGCAATAATAACATCTTTAATGGTATTGTTATTCACTGTGTGACAGACACCAAATTGTCAAGGCAGCATGAAGGATGAGAACCAGTTGAGTGTGTTATAATAGAACATAAGAAAGCCATTTGAAAGTCTAATGCAACGTACCTTTGTGGTCTATTGATTCATAACTTTTCTGAGAAGTTGAACATCTCCCATCTCCTAAGACCACACAAAGTGATGACAGTGATGGCACACAACCATTATTGACTTCTATAGCCCTGTACTGTTATAAAAAAATACCAAATCTATGATTCTAAAATCAGCAACATAATGTAGAAAATATAGTATGATTTACATCTGGGAAATGTACTGAAATATTTAGTTTTGAATTTTTAAATTTATATCACATAAGAAACATTTTGAAACAGTGTATTGCTTATTTTAACTTTTTCTTTGGCCACTTAAATATAAAGATTTTAATTGCTGTGCTTTGTCTATTCAAAGATTATATTCAATTTCATGTTTTATCATTGGATGAGAAAATTTAGCCCATTAGATGTTTGATTCCAGTAGTCTTCTTAATCATGGACTGCTTTTTTTAAACATTGGTGGGAATGGAAATACGACAACATTCAGACAACTTTGGGCTTTATGATATATGCTAATACAGCCATTAAGCATGAAAAATCAAAGGAGAACTTTGTGAAATGACTTCATATGTGACATATTTTAGGTCTGGTATGCAATAGCTGATTCCATAAGGATAAAATATGATTTCTTTTATTGCTTAGTGATTCTAAAGCCTCATGCTGCTGCTATTGACTTGATGAGCATTTAAAAAACCGCTACACTGGGATCTAGGCCAATTGTACTTTAAAGACCGCTTCTGTAGTTATTGTCCCACGCATGGAGAAAATGCTGAATCTGCAATTTTTCCTTGTATCTTACAGCTTTTTGGTTGCCATGAATGATGTTTATTAAGTTTCTTTGCAGAAACTTTTAACAGGTGACATATGCTTATATTTAAAACTCTAAAGTTGACTGCATTAGTGTGTTATTGTGCTACTTTTTAACCGATGAATATAAAATACAGGCAAATTTTGTCAAGGATGAAGAGAACAAACATTTAGAATTATGTTAATTTTTCTTTAAAGTCATTGGGTTTTGCTTCAAAATATTTGATTTTCTGCTTAACCAAGTACCATTGAAAGTAACAGCATGAACATTTTCCAGCTCTAGGTTTGGTATCTCTGATTGTCATTTAGATATTGCTTCAAAAAGCAACGTATGATTTTCCATTTAGGTGTGAAAGAAAATATATTCATTTAACAATCCAATTTGAATGAAAAAGGTAGCATTCAAGTGGAAAAACTCAATATAAAATGGCAATGTTCATTTGTAAGTTTTAGGCAGGGCCATTATATAGGATCACAAGTCTGTATCTCCAAAAACATATGTTAAAATTTCTTTCTATAATAGTCTGTGTTGGATTTCAAACTAATCTTACACACCAAGTTTGCTAAACATTGAATCCTTTTTTTTTAGTTGAAGGATGCAACTTTACAAATGTATCAAATAAATTTAAATGAAGGTGTTCCTTTACTAGTTAGTAACATACCATTCTCTCTCTCTCTCTCTCTCTCTCTCTCTCACACACACACACACACACACACACACACACAAAGATGATTAAATACAGGATTACATTTGTTTTTAAAACTATTATCAATATATATTTTATTTGCCTCCCCATCTGTGTATGGTCAAATATTGTAAAGTTCCAACTTCGTTTCAAACAACAGAAATAGCTCAAAACCACAATTAAGATGAACATTCTCCCCAGAATATTATTCTTATTCCAAAACATACCGATAAATTTAGATAAAAAGTTTTTTCTAGAACTAGACAAAATCATCAGAGAATTCATATGGGAGGGGAAAAAACCGAGGTTTTCTATCAAAATTTTAAGGGGCAGAAGAGATATAGGTGGATTTGGTCTCCCTGATTGGGAAATATATTACAGGGCAGCTAAGTTAGTCTGGATAAGAGATTGGATTACCCTGGAAAATAAGAGGATTCTTACCCTAGAAGGCCACGATTTGCAAAAAGGGTGGCATGCCCATATTTGGGACGCAGAGAAGAAAAGGAAGACATATTTCCATAGACATAAAATTAGAGACTCATTGATACAAACATGGACCCAGATTAGGCAAAGATATTACAAAAAAATCCCAAATTGGCTCTCAACGATGGAGGCCCTGATCCACCCCAATAGATGGGGGATGGAGAAAATGGGCAGATATAAAGATATCTTAGACGAAGGAGGGAAGCTTAAACCAAATGATACTTTACGAGAGCAAGGAATAATCTTAGATTGGTGGACCTATTCGCAAATAAAATCTAGATATCAGAAAGACAAAGAACAATACGGTTTAGAACTTGGATTAAATGGATTGGATAAAGTCCTGATGGGAACAAATAAAAAGATTCTGGCCAAACTATACAATTATTTATTAGGTGATGAGAAGTCCGAAGATATCACAAAGAATCAAATAAATGCATGGGAGAAAAATATAGGGCGTGATATAAACTTTAGGGAATGGGAGGAGGCATGGAACAGAAATCTTAAACTGACTAGAGCGGTGGCCTACAAGGAAAACCATTACAAAATGCTCCATAGATGGTATTTAGCCCCGGCCAGATTAGCAAAGATATATCCTAATATACATCCCAATTGTTGGAAATGTGGCCACGGTCAAGGCACCTTCTTTCACATGTGGTGGACATGCCCGGAAGCGAAAGGATATTGGAATAAGATCAGGAAGTGGTTATATGAAATAATTGGCGAAGATATTGAACTAACACCAGAGATATTTCTCCTGGGAATGGTAAAGAAGCCATATGGAAAGGAAAAGATACATTTAATGATTCACATGATTACAGCTGCCAGATTGGCATACGCATAGTACTGGAAAGAGAAAACTCAACCACCAGAAGAGCTCACAATTAGGAAAACACTGGAGTGCGCAGAGATGACTAAATTAACCCATGAATTAAATGATGACGAGAAGTCAGTTTACTATATTGTGTGGGAAAGGTGGTACAAGTGGATGCATGATAAAATGAAAGAAAGACTTAAAGGTGTGTTAAATAATGGTTAAAAGTGATTTGAAATATCACCAAGTATTATTTATGTAAATAGTTAAAACACTGCACATCCGATATCAACTGAAAATGATATTACATTTATGTTTTTTACGTTTTTGTTTGTATGTTTTTCTTTTTCTCTGTTTGTAAAAAATCTTAATAAAGTTTCTACAAAAAAAAAAAAAAGAAATAGCTCAAAAAACCCTTCCTGTTGATTTTTATATGGACATGCCGTCTCTTTCCCACCTCTTTCATATCCTAAACAATTCAGAAAAGGAAATTGCATTCTTTTAAGTCTCCTATTTTCCCACCAGGAATCACAGCAATTTTTTCTTTCCATTACAGCCTGCAAACTTTTTTCCTTCACTTGAGGCAGTATAGTAGGTTACTTTTTTTTTTAAGTACCTGTCCACCTGTCTAAAAAGTCCACTTGTCTAAAAAGGCAACTCTGGTAAAATAATAATTGGTGAGCGGTAGGAACCAACTTTAATTTGCCTTTTCTTAAATGGGTGTGATATCAGGGGTGGGTTCTAAATATTTTTACTACCGGTTCTGTGGGTGTGGGTTATTTTGTGGGTGTGGCTTGGAGGTCATGTGACTAGGTGGGCGTGGGTAGCTAATCAGTCATTTCTGGAAGGTCCTCGCACTTACAACCCGATTCATTTGTTTGCTTTTAACACTGATCAGCTGTAGGACGGCCCTTTGAAGCCCCACGGCAAGAGTTTAAACAGTTTTTTTCCCTCTAGTCATCAGCTGGGACTCAGGAGGCAGCAATAGATTGGGGGTGGGACCAAATAAAAGGTAAAAATAACGTGGGTGGGTGGGGGAGGTGGGAGGGCGGGGGGGAGAACCGGTTCGGTGACGTCATATCGTCACCGCTACCGGCTCGGCCGAACCGGACCGAACCGGGAGGAACCCACCACTGTGTGATATGATTGACAGTCATTCAATAAATAGGCAATCTTCCCCTGATCACCATAACAGCATAGGGTATGTTATCTACATATCACATACACTATTATTGATAGCAGTCTCCACTCATCTGTCTTTTTGGTTATAATATTGATGTCTTTATTCTCATTTTGTTCCTTTGTCATTGTTTATTTTATTCTACTATTTTACTTCTGTTTATAACACCTTTCATTTTTCTTCTTTTTTGTTATTGTAAGCTGCCTAGAGTAGCCCTATGGCGAGATAGGCAGCAAATAAGTTTAACAAATAATAATAATAATAATTGATCTCCTCTGTTCCAAAAGTCGAGGAATCTTACTATCGTTTGTAGAAAGCATTGCTATCATTTGATAACCTTCTACACCCAAGAAAGTGAAATCATATTTGATAGAGCTACTTACAGATTAAGTACTATTTACAGAGGGACATGGTGGCTCAGTGGCTAAGATGCTGAGCTTGTTGATCGAAAGGTTGGCAATTCAGAGGTTCGAATCCCTAGTGCCGCGTAACGGGGTGAGCTCCCCTTACTTGTCCCAACTTCTGCCAACCTAGCAGTTCGAAAGTTCGAAACCTAGCAGTTCACAATCCCCCACCCACACCCAAAAGGAAAAAGGATGTGGGAAGAGTCTCAGACGGGGCCCTCTCTAGTTTTCTGGAAAGTAAAAATAAAGGAGGGGAGACATGCAGACATTCAGATTTGCAGGATCTTCTTATTAGAACCTTACAATAAAAGTAGTGCTGGATAATCATGCTTTGTGCTTCTTTTCTGGATTACCTGCAAGGGCTGACAGTGATGGAAATTTAAAATGCTAAGCTTTGTTGCCTTAATTTTCATCATGGTATGAAATTATAATTTCATTGTTGTTGGCTTTTATTTATTGTTTTAAATAAATAAATTAAATAAATTATTTAAATAAATAAATTTAAATAAAATTTAAATAAATAAATAATGGACATATCTGACAACGTATCTACGGATTGTCTATTTATCTCTCTCTGTGTAGAATTGTATTGCCTTTAATATCTACCCACATGCTTTAAGTCAAGATGTCTTATCCCACCTTGGGCGAGATCGGCTTAACAACTGAATTTCCCTGAATGGCACACATACCTCAGTTTTTATCCAAAAGAGTTAAAAAGGACATACTATAAAACTAGACAGTTACGACTTTGCTTTAAATTTATGCCTTTATTTAAGAATAGGCTGTGACAAATCTCACATTTGAGTATTGCGTCCTTCATTCTCTCTTAGCGTGAAAGAATGTTGTTTAGGTTTGAAATAATGGTAGGTTCCCATTATACGACAAAGTTAAGAAAATATTTGTAGTTTCAGAAGGATAAAATTTTATCATGTCGTTTTGGTAACCAGGTACTCATTTCCTCAAACTGTTTTTCATTATTTGATCAAACAGGAAATTGTAGTTCAAGTAGCACTAAAAAATTTATATTTTTTTAGCAGGTAATAGTGATTTTTATTTTATTTTTATTATTAAATAACAGCAGGTTTTTTTAAAAAATCTGTAAAATATTTTAAGGTTCATACTATCTCTGCTTATTAGAAATTGTCTATACTTAACAAAAATAAGTGCTGATTTATACTTTTTCAGTGTAAACGTACAATGATTTTTGTATATAGAAAAATAGCGGAAAGTGACACACTTTCTTATTTTGTTTTTAGACAACAACTGTAGGGAACATTTGCATGCCAGTCATGCATTCCATCGTATTCATGGAAGATATAATTTGAATTTTTAAGTGGTTTCATATTGCACAGAACACAATGCTACCATTTCATTTTCACACTGAATTAGATAATAATAGCTTTCAGTTTGATTCTGGAAAAGCTGGTTTGTACTCTGCGCAGTGATAACTGGAGCAATATGAATCTTAAAATAGCAGGTTGTGTTTTAATGTCATGTTTTGATTCTCTCATTTATGTTGTTTATTGTTGCATGTGATCTGTATTGGAGAAGTCTGAGAAGATTAGGCCTATATATCAATACATTTTTTTCTGCTTACCAGTTAATTAGAACTGTGCGCTTAAAAGAAACAATTCAGAAATTTTCAAAAAGGAAGCCAAGCATTAAATTCCTTAGCTTTTTTTGTGGGAAGTGAATATAGTTCCAAGTGAACATATAGCAATTTAATGACATTTTAAGTCAACATTCATCTATAATTAACACTAATCTATACATTGTTCAGTTACACAGGAAGAAGATTACTGTAATCCAGATAGACCTCAATTGATATTCAGTTGCTTAATAACTATTCAAAGTTACTCCCCAAAAACTACTTATCAAGTTATGATGGTCATCCCTCCCGTCACATGATTGGATTGAGTGTTTAGCAATTGGCTCACCTTTAGGGTCATTTTCAGCATCTTTAGATCACTTCACCATGATTTTCAATGTTTTTTGCCAGTTTCTGGCATTTATTTCCAATTTCCAGGAAAAAAATGCCCGTTGGATAAACTGGATTTGCTTAATAACCAATGCATTCACTTAATAACCATGGCATCCACTTAATGACTGTAGCACTCACTTCACAACTGCTACAAAAATGTCAAAAATTGGATCTAGTTACATGGTGACCAACTTAATAGCTGCACAATCTATGGCTGTAATTCAGGGCTAAATATGGTTGAAAGTCGAAGACAACCCATATATGTTACATTGCTCTCGGTTGAGTCTCAGTGTCACAGTACTCTGAAGGTATGAATATATTTTTAGTAATTAACAGAATGTGTGTGTCCAAAGTATTTGATTTGATCCAAACCACAGTTGTTCCATGATTTCTATTGTTTAGAAATCTTAGAAGTAGGTTGTAAGTGCAACTAAATTCCTTGCTGTGTTTTCTGATATTTTCTAAATATTTGTAATTTCCATATAGGATTTGGTATGTTTTGTATATGGAGTGGGACTTATTTTAGATGGAACACCATTTTGGTATGGTAAATGTACTCTTCATTAAGAAAGTTATTGTTAATCTCTTGTGAACAGTTATTCTCAGTGCTTTTGATAGATGGACTTGTCAAGGAATATAAGGCCAAGTTTTTTGTCTGGCACTTCCATGATGTATGAGGGTTTGACAGTGTTGTGGGCTTTTTAAAATGCATTGTTTGTATGTTCATTTGGCTTTAACATTTGGTTTTGTTTAACAAAACAAAACACTGCTTCTGGGTTTACAGTATCACAATCCCCTTTCCTAATCAGTGTAGTATACAGCTATCCCACTACAGCCATTCCAGTTCCAAATATAACTAGTGTTTTTCCAAAGCCAGTTGTGGAAAGAAATTATTATACATAAACAAAATAGAGAGAATGCACTTTTGTAGTAAGTTTGTGAGTGAGCATCCAAAGCATAATTCACAATTATGTTTTAAGCATATGCATATGTTTAAAACATACATAATTAGCTCTAATGCAGTGATTTGCTAACTGCATTCCATGGAAAGCCTCTCCTGAGATGGGTGTGAAATAGGGGTGAAATGCTCCCAGTTTGGACTGGATCGCCTGATCCGGTAGCGATGGCGGCAGGTGGTTCGGAGAACCGGTAGCAAACATCCCTGCCCCCCACCCTGCCCAGTTGAGCTGCGCAATCGTCTGAAGAGGTTGTAGAAAAAATGCTTTTAAAAGCCTCTGACGATTCCAGCTGAGTTGCCTGATTGTCAGAGGCTTTTAAAAGCATTTTTTAGAGGTTGTAGAAAAAGTGGTTTTAAAAATAATAATAATAAAAAGTTGGCCACGCCTACCCAGTCACATAACCCCCCCACCGCCCCCCATCAAGCCATGCCCACAGAACTGGTAGTAACAAATTTTACATTTCACCACTGATATGTGTTCAAGTTTATAGTCCTATCTGAAATTACATCATACCATTGACTGTGTACTATATGAACCGCTGTGATCCATTGGCACCTTAAATAAGTAGGGAGTTGACCAGACTTTCCTTGACAAGGAGTGTAATATCTTGGGAGCAAATACCAAAAATATCATCTGTCACTTACCACCAAGAAATTCTCATTCAGATAACCTGATCTTTAGTTGCAAAGGGGTAATATGTCATAATCAACACTCAGCAAGATCATTTCCAACAATTGCTTATTTGGATGTACAGTAATGCCATTGTGAGACAGAGTTCTTTTTATAATTAGACTTGATTATACCAAATCCCCATGTTAAATAGAATGGAGAACTAGTAGAACTATGAAGACATAGGGGGTTGCTGACATGGTACAGAAAAGAAGTCCTGTTGTACTGCTTTTTTAAATTGCCTGTCCGAAGTGGAATTGTATTGTTGTCAAATAATGCCTGCTAGTCCTATAATAGTCAGTTTACTCAAAATGATTCCATGATATTGAAAGGCACTAAAAAAACCTGTCTAGTGCTGTCCATCAGTGCGATTCAATTCATCAGATAAATGCCTATGTGGACCTATAATAGTTTTATTATATCAACCCACATTTTGCTTTTGCTTTTTTAATAAAACACAATATTTATTGAAAGATCTAATGTTCTTCATAATTTTTGTACCGAACTCAATGTACGTTTCCTTGACTATTGTTATAATGCCATTTTTCTTTCAGCTGGTGCAATTTTTATGTTTTGTTTTTCAATTTTATCTTTTCAGTATTGAATAATTATTTTGACCATCACCTTTGCATAAAAACACTACATTTCCAAGAAAAGCATATGCATCTTTGACATTCACGAAGAGCTTAAAATCATGTTACTGGTTTTATATTTACTCCAAAATAGGGACAATAATAGGAGAAGCCCAAGTCATATGAGTTAATCTTCTAATTCCTGAATTAAATTTGCAACAGTGCAGCAATTACAGCTGTCTTGTATTAAACATTCTCTTAAGAACTCAAAATGTATGAAATAAAAAATATGTATCTTGTATTAAACTCCTTTTAAGATTACAAAAAGCTTCCTATATCCTCCATCATTGGAGGTTTTTAAGAAGAGATTGGACAACTATTTGTCCAATGGTATATAGGGTAGGATAAGAAGAACTTCCTACTCTGTTATTCTATAAATCTATATTTTAAAGCAAGCTTTGAATGATTTCCAAGCAGAGAGACATTTAAATTCATTATTTCAAAGATAATGCTTATTAAGTTTGTATGCCATTGAATAATTTTGAATGCCAATAGCTTACAAAATAAAATGCAATAAATTGCCCATGGTAAATTTTTTTTACAGTAAAATAAAATTATTAAATACTTAAGAGGGGGAGAAACATCACCTACAACATCCTAAACACCAAAGTCCCCAGCTATCTTAAAAAGTAGAAAAACAACAATGATAAAGTAATAATAAAAATCTATATATATATATAAAAGCGAAAACCACTCATGCATTAATCATGAAATCTCCAGAACCGTAAAGCCTACAAACTTGAAATTTGCCACGTATGTTCCTCTTGGCTTCTAGGTGCTCATTAAGAAAGGATTTTTTGAAATGACCATCAGAGCATTAGTATTTCCTATATTATAACATGCTCCGATGCTAATTAGTTAGACCCATGATGGCGAACCTATGGCACGTGTGCCATAGGTGGCACATAGAGCCATATCTGTGGGCACGTGAGCGTTGCCCTAGCTCAGCTCCAGCACGCATGCTGGAGGGCATCCGTGGGGGTGGGGAAGGCCATTTTCACTCTCCCCAGGCTCCTAGAAAGCCTCTGAGCCTGGGGAGAGCGAAAAACGGGACTTCCACTCCCACCAGAAGTTGGGAAACAGGCTATTTCCCTTCCTCCAGAAGGCCTCCAGGGGGGAGGGGAGGCGTTTTTTCCTTCTCTAGGCTCCTAGAAAGCCTCTGAAACCTGGGGTGGGCGAAAAACAGGCCTACCAGGCCCATCGTGCCGTCATGTGCCAAAAGCGGGGGGAGCATGGGGGGGTGTCATGCACGCATGCACTGGGCACATTGAATTATGGGTGTGGGCACATGTGCATGCGACCCCCCCGCGCTCCCCCCGCTTTTGGCACACGATGGCAAAAAGGTTAGTCATCATTGAGTTAGACGTTCTACTCCCCCTCCCAACTTGAAAATAACTCTGGAGAGAAAGGGATAGCATAGGACAGGCTTCTGTGGGGCAAGCCTCACGTAGAGAAGAGGCTAGAAAGCCTGAGGGAGAGAAGGGGATAAGATAGGAGATGTTTCTGTGGGGCCAGCCTGAGGGAGAGGAGAGGATCTATAGGGTCAGCCTGAGGGAGAGAAGGGGAGAGGAGTGGGTCTATGGGGCCAGCCTGAGGTAGAGAGGGGGGTAGGATAAGAGAGGCTTCTGTGGAGCCAGCCTGAGAGAGAGAAAGGGAGAGGAGAGGATCTATGGGGCCAGCCTGAGGGAGAGAAGGAGAGGAGAGGACAGGAGAGGTTTCTGTGGGGCCAGTCTGAGGGAGAGAAGGGGAGAGGAGAGGATCTATGGGGCCAGCCTGAGGGAGAGGAGTGGTGAGGATCTATGGAGCCAGCCTGAAGGAGAGGAGAGGCTTTTGCGGGGCCAGCCTGAGGGAGAGAAGGGGAGAGGAGAGGATCTATGGAGCCAGCCTAAGGGGGAGAAGGGGAGAGGAGAGGATCTATGGAGCCAGCCTGAGGGGGAGAAGGGGAGAGGAGAGGATCTATGGGGCCAGCCTGAGGGAGAGAAGGGGTGAGGACAGGACAGGAAAGGCTTCTGTGGGGCCAGCCTGAGGAAGAGAAGGGGCGAGGCGAGACCGATCGTAACTACTCAATAATTTTCAAACTCTGTCAATTTATCAAGCCCCATCACATAGTTTTGTAGGGAAGCATGGGTATCCAGCTAATATAAAATAAAAGCATAGTAATGGTGATGAATGAACCTATTTCAAGAGCGCTGTGGAAGATTTACTGACTATTTTTCAGTTAAGATGATCAAGCATTTCATGGGAAAAAAACCCCAACCTGGTTTTATTTTCCATATGTATCTTGCAGTACCAATTATATTATAGAAACTGTTTCCTGAACAAATAAGGATCCCAATATTTGCCAGGATTTCAGTGGAGTGAAATAATGCTTTCAGGTTAAGTCTTCAAAGAAACTGAATTTAGAAATGGTTTGTTCCAGCCAGTGGTCGTTGTTAAATAAATGCTTAATTATAAGCCTGAAAATGTGAAAAATTTAATCCACTTCTAATCCAGAATTTTAATTTATACAGTGAAAATCTCAAAAGATGCCCTTGCCAAGAAAAAGTAATTTAATGATAAGATATACTATTACTTCAAATAATATGAAGGAATGAAAATAGGTCGACGTATTAAAATATAAACCAACCTTTGAATTAAATAAATCTCTGTGGCCCTTTTTCCTTTTAAATTAAGTGTTCTTTCAGAATATTACAGACCCTTGTAATATCCAGTTGCTGTTCTTTTAGTTTAAAAAGTTAAATTGCCCTTCTTATCCTTTTACTGTTGAGATGCCCTGTGATTGCAATTCCCAGAATTTGTAGCTCAATACCTCCAACTGAGAAATTAGGGAGCTCTAATTTTATGATCCCAAATAAACCAGGCTTTAAAGTATAATATTTTTTTAAAAATATTTTTTTTAGCATGGAACATACAGTGTTGATTTAAAATAGCAAAAGCCCTCTCTAAATGGTTTTACAGAGCCAGCATATTGCCCCCAACATTCTGGGTCTTTATTTTACCGACCTCGGAAGGATGGAAGGCTGAGTCAACCTTGAGCCTAGTGAGATTTGAACTGCCAAATTGCAGGCAGCCGGCAATCAGCAGAAGTAGCCTGCAGTATTGCATTCTAACCACTGCGCCACTGCAGCTCTAAGGATGAAAATTCATGCATCTTTCTTCACACATTTTTCCTAACACATGCAATTCTTTACATCCTTTTCATACCCAGTGGCTCAGCAGTTAAGATGCTGGGCTTGTCGGCTGGAAACTTGGCAACCGAGGTTTGAGACCCGAGTGCCACATGATGGGGTGAGCTCCCATCCTTGCCCCAGCTCCTGACAACCTAGCAGTTCAAAAGCATGCAAATGTGAGTAGATAAATAGGTACCACTTCAGTGGGAAGGTAACAGAGCTTTATGATATCATGCTGCCCACATGACCACAGAAGCACTGGCTCAATGGCCTTAAAACGGAGATGAACACTACCCCTTATAGTCAGCAATGATAAACTGAATAAAATTCGCAGGGACTCCTCTTTTTTTCATACTATACAGTTGTTTTCAGGTAGCAATATATTCTAATTGCAAGTTATAAAATTTGCTTTATACAGTAAAATCCAGCCTTTATGAACTTGTGTATGGCGTCAAGAAGCTTATCTGGATGGTTGCCTCATGATGTCATGGTAATGATGTCATGGTATGTACTTTTGTCTTTGGCATCATTGCAATTAGGAATGCGAAAACATTGGAACACTTCTAATGCAATATGCTTTTTTACATTATCATCATTAATGTAGATATTTATAAATTGCTTTTATTAGTGAACTGAATTACAACATTTGAAATGAAACAAATATCAAGCTATAACTGCATTCTTTTAGTGCATTTCTTCAATAAGTGCAAATTAGGAAGTTCCGATTAATATGTGAATAAAATGGACTACTTCCTCCATCCCTAAACATTTGACTGGATAATTTTCCTCTCTTGTGCTAGTGCAAATGCTACACTGGATTAGAAGCCTTCAGAGGGTTCATTATATCCATTAACCTTAGCACAATAATTGCCAGGTTTACAAAGCAGGCTGACGGACTCCACTTCATTCTAAGGTTTGAAAATGATTAAAATATAGTGTATAATATGTGCTTAATTGCATAAGATTTCTAGATTCACTGTCTAAAAATTTTGGAAGAGCAGAAAGCTTTTCCTGAAATTCTGCAGACTCTTTGCTAATCAGTGGCTGTATTTCAGATTGTACTTAGCCATGGCTTGTTAACCATCATTTATAGAATAATCGAAATCAGCTGGATTTGCACAGCTTGCTTAGCCAGTGTTTATAGAACACAATGACTGAGATCATACAATGCTGGCAAATTACATTTTATTTTAGTATTCTGTTGAACATAGCCAATGTCCCATAATTGAGCTAGATGAATCTGTGATCAGGCTTAGAACACAGCAGCTTTCTGGGTTCCTACCCTGCTTTTTCTTTAACAGTATTTTTGTTGCAAAGTCTATTCAGGGTTGTATTTCCCATTTGACTCTAATCAAGAAGACCTGAGCTATAAACAGTAATTGTAACCTTGTGCAGCTCACTTTCTCAGCAAAGAAAAGGCAGATCTCTTTGCTTAAGTAAATATCAATTACTTGCATTATATTAGTTTCTTACTTTGTAGTAGATAAGTGTTGTTAAACAGAATTCATGCTGGTTGTTATTTTTTCTTCTGGCAATTAAATACACTATGTTGATACGTTTGAAAAAGTTGGTAATTCTGTATAATAGCCTTTTTGAGACTATTGTTTATGACATGATTAAAATATATCCACATCTATAGCTTCCTTCCTCCCTCCCTCCATTTTTAGAATAAAGAAATTAGTGCTATTCTTTCTAAAATCAATGCATATGAATCAACAATACTTAAAACTGACAGAATCAAAAGAAAAGAGTTATATTGCATCTTAAAAGTATTAATATTGGCTCTAGTTTTAGTTTCTCCAGGAGCCGTGGCCTTAAAAAGGATGGGACAATTTAATCCCGTTTTGTAAACTAGAGGGAGTACTAATGGCTCATAGTTTGGCATTTGTTCTCATTATTTTCAGGTTACAAGAAATGAGAAGAAAGGCCAGCTTGAAACTAGTTTGTGGAAAAGTATGAAAATTACACTTTGTGCCGTTTAATCATACAAAAGAATATGTCTAAATCTCCAAGATGGGAAACACTACATTTTAGGCTGATGAATGAAATTGCTTATGATCTTACACAAACATCAATGTGTTGGCATTGAAATACCAACTAACGGAAGAGGGCAAAGCTTATCTCTTATCTACCAAAAGAGGAAAAGGAGGATCTAGGAAGTTACAAAACAGACTCATATCTTTATCTGGAAGGATTCCAGAATAGGTCATAAAGAAATCAGTCTGTAAAATTGCATAATGATTACTAGAAACCAGGATTGATTTGTCAAAAACACATCTTGCCAGGTCTAGACATTTTGGTGCCTTAGACAAAGTCATATTCTGGCACCTTCTGCGGTTTGTCTCATTTTCTGATTTTTCTTAGGAATTTCAAAATGATACATTTCTTTTTTTCTTTTCAGTTTTTGAGCTTATGATTTTCAGCCATTGACATTTTTTTTTCTTTTCCGCACTATTGCTGTCATAGGGCAACAATTCTGTGAATTTATTTTGAATGGGCACACCAGTGCACTTTTCTGGGTACAAGTAGTTGTCGACTTACAATCATTCATTTAGTGACCATGGAAAGTTACAGCAACACTGAAACAAGAGACAATTTTTCACACTTATGACCATTGCAGGATCCCCATGATCACATGGTCTAAATTTGGCTGCTTGGCAACTGGCATGTATTTATGACGGTTGTGGTGTCTTTGGGGTAGTGTCATGTGATAATCTTTTATGACCTCTGACAAGCAAAGTCAATGGAGAAGCCAGATTCATTTAATGGGGGCTATTGCCTCTCCATCTGAGGGCTGATGGACGGCCCAGGCTCCACCTCTGTCTCTATTTTTGACAGCTCTATTCCCTCTTCCCCCTTGGAGCTCTCCGATTGCCTTGATGCTGGCCTTGACTCCCACTCTGTCTCCTCATCTGATTCGGCAGCTGGAGGAACCAGTGGCCGATAGGCCACAACAATAGGTTGTAGGAAAGCTGTAAATAAAGCATTTGACAAAACCCTATTAAATTCTGATTAGTAAATATGGATGGGAGAGCAGTATAGTCGATTGGATCATGCCCAAAGGCCTTCAAAAACATTGATGATTTACTAGCACAGTGGAGGAAGGTATCAAGTATTTGCCACAAAATTCAATCTAAGCAGGGATGAGCAAATGTGGCCCCTTTACAACCTGTGAACTTCAACTCCCAGAATTCCTGAGCCATAATTGCTCACCCCTGATCTAGGACTTTGTTTTGTGCACAAACTTATGTTTTACAAGATCGGCAGCTATATAATTATTTAAAAAATGAATAAATGGATGGATTGATTAATGAATGAATGAATGAGTGAGTGAGTGAATGAATGAATGAATGAATGAACAAACATACAAATAAACCAACAAAATTACTACATTAGAAAAAGGCACTGGATTGTGTAATGCATTGTATGTGTAAAAAAGGAATATCATTCAAGGTGGTTTAATAGATTGGAGAGATAAACAAATTTCATAGAAAAAGTGTACTTAGGAAACAAAATCAAATGTACAATTATAGAATGGGGAATATATGGCTTGGAGGAATTATTTGTCATCTCTGAACAGCAGTTGCTTGTGAGCTGAATGTGACATGGCAATTTGAGATGGCTGGAAAAAGGACAAATGCAATTTCAGGTTGCACCAATAAAAAGATAATGGAATCATGTGAAGCAATTCCATTTTATTCTCTTTTGGTCAGTCCACCTGGAATATTATCTGTCCAACCTGGACAATGTGGCGAGTCAGGCAAACTAGGTTTAACCGATATTTAGATAGTAAATGCTATGAAAAGAAATGAAAATAATCCGAAAAGTTCAGTGTTGAGAAGAATGAAAGGGAATATGATCATACTTTTCAATTACCTGAAAAGATGTCACATAGTTCTGTTTTTATATTGTTCTAAAACAGAGAGCATGGAATAATTAATTTATTAAAAAATTGTTTTTGGTTCAATGTTAGGAAAAAATTACTTAACAGTAAGAACATTTTGACAGTGGAACAAATTACCCTGAGTTATATTGCTTCCTCCTTTATTGGCTATGTTCACAGATAGGCTGGACAGCCATCTCCTTACAGATGCTTTAATTTGAATTCTTTTGTGGGTCAGGAGCTGGCTTGATGTTGTAAATAGCACTTCACCATTCAAAGGTTCTATAAAAGCCAGTATATAAACTTTAAAAAAGTATATAGAAAATCCTCTGTTGTTAAAGATAATATTTTTGCACATGAAGGTCAGACACACCACATCCATTCATTGGATCCACAGATTTTTCCATCATCGCCTCTTGCTGTTGTTTTTAAATGCATAATTGTTTCATCATTTTCCTTTTTCTTAATTTTTAAAACTTGGTTATTGGAATGACCTTCATCTATTAGTGATTCATATCTCATAGTGTTCGGAAGGGATAGTACAGATAGTCCTCAATTTATAACCACCATTGGGAACAGAATTCGCATTGCTAAGCAAGAATTTCCATTGCTAAATTGTTAAGTGCATCACACCTGATTTTGTTAAGTGATTTTGTTTTGTGGTAAAGTGAGCCACATCTGATTTTTATGAACTTTTTTTGCCATGGTTGTTAAGCAAATCATTGCAGTTGTGAAGTGATTCATGCAGTTATGAAGCAAATTTGACTTGTCTCATTGACCTTGTATGTTGCAAGCTGACTAGAAAGGTCACAAATAGTGATTACATGACCCCAGGATGCTGCAAAACTGTTGTAAACACAGGTCGGTTGCCAAGCAACTGAATTTTGATCATAGAACCGTGGGGATCCTGTGTTTGTTTTAAGTGTGAGGATCAGTTGTAAGCAGTGGTGGGATTCAGTTTTTTCCACTACAAAGGCAACATATATAGGGCTGGGATGGGTGGGGCATGCGGGGGGTGGCGTGGGCAGGGCCAACCAGAGGTGGTATTTACCGGTTCGGCAAACCAATTCAAATTGCTGCTACCAGTTCGCCCAATCCTGTCGAATACCATCTCTGGTTGTAAGGCACTTTTTTTCAGTGCCATTGTAACTTTGAACAGTTACTAAATACTATCTGTACAGGTAGTCTTTGATTTACGAAAGTTTGTTTAGTGACTGTTTGGCACTGAAAAAAGTGATTTATGACCATTTCTCCGACAGTAGCGCCCACGGCAGTCATACTGGGTATCGACACGTTCGCTATCCAATAGGACCGAGTCTACTGGAACTTTAATCCCGCCTCTTCCTGCTTCAGTTCCAGTTTTTCGGCTCGGTCTCTATCAGGACAGCCGTGTCTGTAGCCTTCCCAGCGCTATTTAGCCCTTTTAAAGCTATTCCTGTCATCTTTGAAGTTTTGGAGTTTTCCCAGCGAGAAGGTTGGATTCTGATTCCGCTGAAGGCCGACAAGCGGCGAGAGCTGCCGGCGGGCAGTCTCTCCATTGCGCGCACGGGCCTGCTTCGTCTAGCCCCACCGCGCTTCGCCCTGCCTTCCCGCGCCCTATTTCGCTCAATTTTGGCCAGCTCCTTCGCCGCCGCTATGAGGAGACCGCTCCACAGATGATCGGCGTGCACGGGCCTGCCTTGTCTAGCCCCGCCGCGCTTCGACCTGCCGCCCAGCTCTTCATTTAAAACCAATTTTGGCGCCGCTTGAAGAGTCAGCTCTACAGCTGATCGGCGCGAGGGAAATTCTGCGCCCGGCGTTTTCCCTCACTCTCAAGCCTGACGACTGGCGAGTCCGCAGGGCTAGCTGCCTCAGCCCTCTTATTTCACGCCTCAACCTGAAGGTATTGTTGGGGCTTGCAAATTGCCTGGTATCTACTCTGCGGCAGTTTTTCTCTTTGGCGCCCTTTCTGCTTCTTTAAAAATGGCGGACGCCCCTGTTGCTAGGCAAAGCGGCTCGAAGGCAAAGAGCAAGAAGCGGCATTGCAATGAGGATCCAGGGGAGGGACCCTCATCCAGCCACACGGAGAAGGGGAAGTCAACCTCCTCCAAACGCCCTCATTCTTCTAGGACCTCTTCCTTATCCAGGGATGAGAGCAGGCGTCACAAAGCTATGGAAAAAGCTTTCCAAAAGGCTCATTCCAGAGCTGCACAAGAGCCTAGGCTTCTCCCAGTAGCCTCCCTGTCTCCATTACCAGAGGACCATCCCTCAGCAGCCCCCCCTTTATCACCTGATGTTGCTGTGCATGGGGATTCCAGCGGTCCTGCTGATATAGCCTCAGTTTTTCCATCTACTGCCACGGGATCCGGGTTGCCAAATCCTCAAGCTCCTGCGGTTTCCCTTCCAGCTCAATCCTCCTTTGGAGCTACTGCCTCTCAACAGTTCCTCCAGGGACACCAAGTCCCACCAGATCTGCAGCCTTCCCTGGCTGACCTGATCTCTGAGGCGATCCGACAGGGCATAGCGCAGGGTCTGCAGCAACACACCACTTCCGCCCAGCCTAGCCACAGGCCTTATTGGCCTCGAACTTGTCATGAGGACACCATGGCGGATGACTATGCTCAGGACTCTGCAAGCCAAGGCTCTCTATCAGACGAGGAGATCCTCCCTGATCAAGATCTTTCGGAGGACGAAGGATTAGAGCCAGATCAACCGGCATTTGTGGGTCTTTTCAAGCCACACATGTTTTGCTCTCTTCTATACAAGGCGAAGGCTGTCACCGGTTTGGGTGGAGATCCCACCACTTCTGACTCTTCTTCTTCTCAACTTGATCCAAAGTCTGCTTTGTTCCAGGAACCTCCTGTCCATTCCGAGGTGGTCCCAGCTCCAAAATTGTTTTCGGACGTGCTGAAGCGACAGTGGTCTTCTCCCAGTTCCGGGCCCGTCCCTAACAACCTGGACAGGAGATTATTCAATTTAGCCACAGATTTCTCCTCTCTCTTGCAGGTGCCCTCTGTGGATACACCGGTCGTGGCTCTGGCCTCTTCCACTCCTATCACAGGCCCGTCCGAGGAGTATCTGAAGCTGGACGAAAAGAAGGTAGAACGGACTCTTATCAAAGGCCATCAGGCCTCGGCCTGGTCTGTGCAAGCGTCATCGGCTGCTTCTTTTTTCAATCGGGCATCTATTCTGTGGTTACGCCAGCTGCAGGAACGTATCCCGGCGTCTGATCAACGCACTCACCAGGATATTAACAAGATCGTGGCAGCGGTGGAGTTCTCCGCTGATGCCACACTTTCTGCTGCTCGATTTTCGGCCAAGGCCATCGGTTCCTCGGTGACTTCGCGACGGCTCCTCTGGCTCCGCAACTGGCAGGCAGACACCAGGAACAAATGGCGCCTCGCTTCATCGCCTTACGCTGGCTCTAAGCTATTTGGAGAGCAACTGGACCCCTTACTCATCGAGACTAAGGATCATCAGAAGATTCTTCCCTCTCTCTCTCGTCGCTCGGAATATCGTCTCCAGGGACCCTATCGCCCTTCTTCCTTTCGAGGCTCCGACTCTACAGCCTTCCAGCATCGTCATCACCGGCCCTTTTTCTCCAGGGGGCCTCCGCAACAGGATAGCCAGGTCAGACAGGGGCCCCGCTTTTCATCAAAACGTCCCTTTCGAGGTGGGAGGGGCCGCCCCTTCCGACGGTCCCGATAGGTCTCTCCCTGACACCCTGATTGGTGGCCGTTTAACCTTTTTCGCCGATCAATGGGACTCGTCGGTGTCTGATTCCTGGGTCAGGAATACTATCAGGTTTGGTTTGTCCCTTGAATTTCGTTCCATCCCCCCTAGATTCTACCTACCTTGTCCGATTTCCCTGGACCCGGTTAAACGGGCCCGGCTTAAGGAGGCCATTCATCACTTATTGACCATCAAGGCCATTCAACCTGTCCCTCTTTCGCAAAGGGGTAACGGGTTTTACTCCCGTTTGTTTCTGGTCCCCAAGGCCTCGGGAGGCTGGAGAGCCATTCTCGATTTAAAGTCCCTCAACCGACACATCGTCTACCGTCGGTTTAAGATGCAGTCGCTTCAGACCATCCTGCTCTGCATCCGTAGAGGAGACTTTATGTCTTCCATCGATTTAACCGAGGCCTATCTCCATATTCCCATCCTCCCCTCTCACCGTAAATTTCTTCGTTTTTCTTATGACGGGCAGCATTTCCAGTATGCTGCCTTACCATTTGGCCTTTCATCTGCCCCCAGGGTATTCACTAAAATAATGGCGGCCCTTATGGCCCATGTCGCTTCTGTCCCTATACGCGCACTTTTTTATTTGGATGATATCCTTATCCTGTCCCAGTCCCAAATTCAAGCAAACAGAGATCTTTCCTCTGTTATGGCTATTTTACAAAACCACGGTTTTTCCATTAATGTCTCTAAGAGCCATCTGTCACCCTCTACGTGCCTAAAACACCTTGGGGCCATTATCGATTCATCCACCCTGCGGGTATCTCTGTCACAAGAGCGCCAGTCCAGTCTCTCTGACCTGGCTTCCTCGGTCAGGGGGCGGGCCTCGGCTTCCCTTCTGGTCCTCTCTAGTCTGCTGGGTAAGATGGTCTCCGCTTACGGCATTGTGCCGTGGTCTCGCCTCCACAGCCGGGAGCTCCAGTGGCTATTACTCCCATTCCAACGGAGTTTCCGCAGCACTTCAGCCTCCAGGATTGTCCTGCCGCCGAGAGTACTAGACTCGCTCAGTTGGTGGACGCCATCAGCGGTATCCCGGGGCTCTTTCTTCGGAGAGGCCGACAGGATTGTCATCACAACGGACGCCAGTCTGTCTGGATGGGGTGCACATCTGGGGAAACTTCTAGTGCAGGGTCTTTGGTCTTCTTCGGAGCAGACCCTCAACATCAACTTGCTGGAACTGCGGGCCATCTACCTGGCCCTACTGAGCTTCGAACCTCAGGTCCTTGGCAGGGACGTCCTCATCCTGACGGATAATGTCTCTGCCAAGGCACATGTCAACAGGCAAGGCGGCACCAGATCTCGTTCCCTGCTGAAGGAGTCTCTCCGCCTGGGTCTCTGGGCGGAAATCCACCTGTCGTCGCTCCGAGCGGAGCATATCTCCGGAACGGCGAACGTCTGCGCGGATTCCCTCAGCCGTCACCTCATCGACCCTGCCGAGTGGAGCCTATGCCCCCTCCTCTTCAAGGACTTAACCTCCCGATTCGGCACCCCGTCGTTGGACCTGTTTGCTTCGAGCGAGAATCATCAGCTGCCCCGCTTCTTCTCCCGCTATCCCTCTCCGGGTGCGGAGGCGGTGGATGCATTACGCAGCCCTTGGCCAGCCGGGCAGCTCCTCTACGCCTTTCCTCCATTGCCACTCATCTCCAGAGTCGTTCGGAAAATTCTCTCGGAGAGAGCAGAGGTCATCCTGCTTGCCCCACACTGGCCTCGTCACCCGTGGTTTCCCGACCTGAAGTCCCTGTCAGTTGCTCCTCCGTGGCGGATTCCCGACGATCGGATATCCCTACGGCAGGGGCCCATCCTGCACCCAGACCCTCAGTCCTTCCAGCTGACAGCCTGGCGACTGAGCGGCTCTTATTGACCAGGGCCTTCGTTCCCACGGGAGCCATCGAAGTCATCCAGGCTGCTCGTAGGCCCTCCACTCAGCGTATCTATGGCTCTACTTGGAGGACTTTTTCTGATTGGTGCCGTCGCCGTTCCATCTCTCCTACTGAGGTCTCGATCCTCCAGCTCTTGGACTTCCTACACGACGGTTTTGTGGCCGGCCTCGCTCCTAATACGCTCCGTCGCCAGGTGGCTGCCCTCTCTTCGGTACTATTCTGCGGTTCTAATACCTCGCTCTCCAATGATCCACTGATTCGGTCTTTTTTGAGGGGCGCCACCAATCTGCGGCCCCCCACAGTACACCGGTTCCCAACTTGGGATTTAAATAAGGTTTTGATAGCCCTCACTGGGCCTCCGTTCGAGCCACTGCGAGAGGTCAGCCTCAAGTACTTATCATTTAAGGTTTCCTTTTTAGTTGCTATCACCTCCGTGCGGAGGATTTCTGAACTCGCAGCCCTCTCTGTACGACCGGATCTTTGCATTTTTCATACGGACAGGGTAGTCCTCCGCCTTGACCCTGCCTTCATCCCAAAAATTAATACCATCTTCCACAGATCGCAGGAGCTCTCCCTCCCGAATTTTTGCCCAACGCCTCGTTGCCGACAGGAGCATGTCTGGCATAAACTGGATGCACGCAGGGCCCTTCGGATTTATGTACACAGGACGGCCCCATTCCGGAGGACCGAGGCCCTATTCCTGTCCTTCCAACCTTCGTCGATGGGATCTCGAGCCTCCTCGGTTACTATAGGACGGTGGCTTAGGGCCACTATATCATCAGCTTACGAGGCTCATTCCCTGGAACCTCCTCATGGCATCACTGCGCATTCTACGCGGAGCGCCTCCACCTCAGCTGCATGGGCCACCCAGGCCTCTTTGGAGGAGGTTTGCCGGGCGGCAACATGGTCATCGGTGACTCCTTTTATACGGCACTACCATCTGGATTCATATGCGTCGGCTGACGCAGCATTCGGCAGGAGGGTTCTGCAGCAGGTCCGGCCTTTCCCTCCCTAGGAGACACCAAGCTTTGGTATGTCCCAGTATGACTGCCGTGGGCACTACTGTCGGAGAATGGGCGTTGGTCTTACCTGATACGCCCCTTCTCGAGCAGGCGCCCACGGCAGTCATCCCCACCCTATTTCTGGCCATTCCTGGTTCTTGACTGGGGTGGGAGGGGTTTTTTCACTTCTTTCTTTCTTTTGCTACAGACCACAGTCTGCTGGTCGACCTCGCCTCCAAACTGGAACTGAAGCAGGAAGAGGCAGGATTAAAGTTCCAGTAGACTCGGTCCTATTGGATAGCGAACGTGTCAATACCCAGTATGACTGCCGTGGGCGCCTGCTCGAGAAGGGGCGTATCAGGTAAGACCAACGCCCATTTTCATACTTATGACTATTGCAGCATCCCCATGGTCACATGATTTACATTCGAATGCTTGACAACTGATTCATATTTATGATGGCTGCAGTGTCCCGGGGTCTTATGACCATCTTTTGCGACTTTCTGACAAGCAAAGTCAGATTCGTTTAACCATCTGGGACACTAATTTAACAACTGCAGTGATTCACTTAACAAATGTGGCAAGAAAAGTCGTAAAAAGGGGCAAAGCTCATGTAACAAATTTCTCACTTAGCAACATAAATTCTGGGCTCAGTTGTGGTCATAACTCAAGGACTACCTATATTTCTTTTGTTGTATTTAGATTTGTTTCGAGAGTTCAATTTCTTTTCCAAAAATCATAAAAAGTTCTGTGTGTTCAGAGCTTCAGTGCTTAGTATTCTGTTTCAAAAGGGTGTTTTGTGCAGTCCCACACAAGGTCTGGTGCCTTTCTAACAGGTAGTTTGGTAAGCTATGAATATAGCCTACTTGTTAGAATAACTGATAAAATAGCAGCAGCCTCAGTGAACATATATAGCTATTTATGCATGTGCAAGACTTCATACTAGATGTAGCTGACAGGAAAATGTTGAGAGACAAATGTATCACTTGCTTTTGGGTGTAAGTATAATCACACTGTGAACGGCATTGCATGATTTTTTTTTGTAAAGTAGGAGACTTTTTATGTGAATATATACTGCAGTATATTCAAAGAAAAAGAAATTGGGTATAAAGTAATTAATTGATAGATGTGTGTCTACAGGGCTAGCTAAAGCCTATTGTGGAAGGCCAGGTGTCCCTCTCCTGTATTTTTTTCTATGTTTATCAAGAAATTAAACTATCAAATTATACAGAAATATTTTTAAAGAAATTGGTTCTTAAAGTATAGATTTTATATATCAGTATACTGTGATTACTCCAAGTAACATTAAACTGGCACATGTTACACCTTTGCTCCACAAGCTTCATTGGTTGCCAGCCTGCTTCCAGGTCCAATTCAAGATGCTGTTTTTGACCTTTAAAGCGGGGGTGCTTTTCAGCAGGTTCTGACAGGTTCTGGAGAACCAGTAGTGGAAATTTTGAGTAGTTTGGAGAACCGGCAAGTACCACCTCTGGCTGGCCCCAGAGTGGGGTGGGAATGGAAATTTTGCAATATCCTTCCCCCAGGAGTGGGGAGGGAATGGGGATTTTGCAGTACCCTTCCCCTGGAGTGGGGTGGGAATGGAGATTTTGCAGTATCCTTTCCCTGCCACGCCCACCAAGCCACGCCCGCAGAACCGGTAGTAAAAAAATTTGAATTCCACCACCGCTTTAAAGGCCTTCATTTGTATGGGACTGCAGTATCTGAAGGACTGTCTTCATCTGTCTAACAGAGGTATGTGTGAATGGGTTTCTTCTGACGGGACGCAGGAGACAAGCCTTTTCTGTCATGACACCCACCCTATCTCATTGTTCCTGTGGAACAGGCCGTATCCTTGACGTTTTTCCAGGAGTTTCTTAAAACATGGTTGTGTGAACAGACCAGGGAATCTCAAGGCAATAGTGATTTGATGAAATGGCTGCCTTGTTTTTAATAACAGTTTTCTCCACCATGTTGTTAATAATATTGTTCATGCCTTTTAATTGTAGCTGTTTTAACATTTTTATTTTATAATTGATTTTATTGTAAGCTGCTTAGTCACTTTACTGTGAGATGGGTGACTATATAAATTTGATGAATGAATGAATGAATGAATGAATGAATGAATGAATGAATGTGTTTTACTTCATGATAAAACGTGGCATTCTTTGACAGGATGGAGCGTCAGCAAGTCAGTTTGACTTATGTACCTTCTCTCACGCATCTCACGCATTTTTGCTTTTCATGGCTCCAGATCTTAAAGAACTTCTTGCAGGTTTCCTAATTATTGTGGTACATTAAATTTACATATTACATATTATTACATAATATATAATAAAATATATTTTATTATATATTTTAAATGATGAGATTTTTAATTAAAATAGTGCTTAACTGTCTGTTATCGCACAGAATGACATGTATTTATAAAAAGGAAAGCATTGTTTCAGAAATCTATGCAAAAATAATTATTACATATGAGAGAACAAACACGTTCTCTTTTTAAAAAACTTAGTTATAAGCATATTCATTTAACAAGGCTAAGTCAATACGCAAGATGAAAAGCATACCTTTTATTTATAAATAATTTCTAAAAAACATTCATTTTTTTTCCTAGCTAGAAATTTTTAAAAGTTGGAATTGGGCATAGAAAGAAATATCTTTAGTATGTTTATATTGATAAGTCTCAGTGCTGTATGTCTTAGAAATAAGCAGTTAGCAAGCAAAAGAAATAAATGTATTGATTAGAGATTTTCTCAAAATACTTCAAAAACCTTTGGATAATTTTTTTCCCCTTTAAAATGAAATCTGCTACCAAATAGTTTATACAATAAGGTAAAATAAAGTCAGTAAAAAATATAAAAAATTCTCCTGGCAAATGAAAAAAAGCTGTTTCCACAATATTTATTACATGTAATGGTAAGGCTAACAGAAGATTATCTCATAAAATAATTCTGAAATTAAAATAATAATAATTGGAAAAGATCCATTGAAAAAAATCTTAATATTATAAGAAGGACTTTATATTGCTTTATAAAAAGAAGTAGAATGAAATCTTACTAGGATTCCCAAAACAAAAAAAGACTTGCAGCCATTGTAGACCTAGAGAAAATGTGCAATAAATATGTGTAAGAAGCAAATTTATTAACTTGGGTTCTAGCCTATGATGAGAATGAGGCTAACTGAAGACTAACTTTCCACACATAGTGATGATCAATCAAAAGGTACCCTGTTGATCCTCATAAATCTCCCTACAGAAGGCTTTTTTCTTCCTGCTCCACAGGCTTTCTGCCTGCTGCTCCTCCTGTCAGATTGATTCTGAAAAGATCCTTGATGTCATCGTCTTTGCACTTGTACTTAAGCCAGCTTTTCTCAGGGGGACTAGTTGGCAGGGAACATGCTGATTAGGGAGTCATTAGGACATGTGTTGTCTGAATCCATTTCTAAAAAATGGAGATTCCTATTAGCGGTGCTGAGAGCAGAATATTCAGAGCTCAAGAAAAGATGCTTCAAGAGGGGCTTCCCTGGTTTGGAAGAAACAGAATCTGCGCTTTGATTCTGAGCTGTTGAATTTCAGGGCAAAGTATGATTTGAAAGAACTTGACAAATGTTTATCTTAAAGGTAGAGGGTTTTAATCTTGCCTTACAGATAGGAATTATATAGGCTGACGTGTGGAATATAACATTAATCACCCATCAGAGTAACAAATATTGGACATTTTCATGCTTATTTTTTCTTTTATTTTAAGGTGCCAAAAGGGTATCAAGGACTATGCTGCTTTGCATGATTCTGTTTACACAGATAGCTGAGGAAGTCCAAGAATACTAGCGTAGTTCATCTGAGCAATTGCTGTATTACTGTATACGTATATGGTCAGGGATAATGTATGATATAAGTGCCAGAAAACATACATTTAATGAAGGATAATGTTAATGTACTCTCCTGCTGTCAGTCTTGTGAGATAGTCCAGCCAAGAAGCACAACCAGAAGTGTTAACTCAGTCTTTATTGTAACGTTACATTAACAAAATCTTGCAAATTTGAAAGTACATCTCTCCCCCTCTTTCATCTTTACTGTCCAAGAAACTAGGGATCGGGTGAAATCCAGCAGGTTCTGACAGGTTCTGGAGAACCGGTAGTGGAAATTTTGAGCAGTTTGGAGAACCGGCAGCGGAAATTTTGAATAGTTCAGAGAACCGGCAAATACCATCTCTGGCTGGCCCCAGAGTGGGTGGGAATGGAGATTTTGTAATATCCTTCCCCCAGGAGTGGGGAGGGAATGGAAATTTTGCAGTATTCTTCCCCTCTAGTGGGGTGGGAATGGAGATTTTGTAGTATCCTTCACCTGGAGTGGGGTGGGAATGGAGATTTTGCAGTATCCTTCCCCTGCCATGCCCACCAAGCCACGCCCACCAAGCCACACCATGCCCACCAAGCCATGCCCACAGAACTGGTAGTAAAAAAATTTGTGTAGACTGTGAATCTTCTCTTCTCCCAAGGCATTCCCACATATCAGTCCACCTGTTGCTTACCATATCCATAAAATTTGTGAGTGCTTCTCATATAAAAAGTATTTGTCATACGCTGTGATTCATGATTCATTAATGATTTCTTGAAAGAGTCATTTAATCAAATTATGGAATTTGCTAGGAATCACTGCTTAATTTAGTTTAATTTATATTTTCAATTGTGAGAAATCAATTTTATTAGAACTGTTTTCTTTTTAACAAGAAGCTAAAGCTCACTTTGAATCTTGCGACACAAGTTAAAAGAAGAAATGTGTGGTCTCACTGTAGAATGCAATTTATATAAAGAAAAACCTGTTTCTTTAAACTCTAGGCACAATCCAAATTGGTTGTGTCATTTTGCACAAGTAGTGCTGAGACCTGGCCTGCTTAACTTGTAGTGGGAAAGGACCACACTGATGAATTAAAAGTCCTCACAGGCTACAAAGAAATATCTAACATACTATGAGCTGTTTTGAGGCTAAAAGAAGGAAGTAGCACTGAGGTTGGCAATAGTAATAAGTCTTGGAGATGCTTGCTGTTGCATTTTTTTGGGGGAGTGGCAACAGTAAATTTATTACTTTTTTTAAAAAAAGGTCAGCAAGCTGCATAATGCGTGTGTTGTGGAGGCCTGGCTTAACTATCATTCAGTCCCTTAAACAAAGAATTCTGGTAGTATTAGAATTATCGAAAATATGGCCGAGGAAACAAATTGTGTTGAGGTATATGACTGACAAATCATAAATTCCACAGTGATATATAAATATTATCCTTAATTATGAGTGCAAAACGAGCAGCTATTTATCCTTCCCTTCTTTCCATAGGGAAAAGTTGTCTGTGGCTCGGCTACAGCAAGAAGTTGCCCGCAGTAAGAGTGACGGAACAATGGTAAGTTTTGGCAATCCTCCAATTTGTATTTCCAGTTGTATTGCAATTAAACCTTCAAGCATGCTGGCTTTGATTGAGAGTAGAACCAAAACACAAATGCATCATTTTACACCAAATGCAGTCAAAAGTTTATTAAGGTATCTCTCTCTGTTTGTTTGTTTTTGTGGGCAAGGTAAGAATCCTGGAAAAATGTTATCAGTAAAAATACTGATTTTCCTTCTGATGACCAAGTGAAAAATCATAGTAATTAAGTACATAAATAGGCAATTAGAGATTGGAATTAGATACACTTGATTAGTAATTAATCACCTATTACTGGCAATTGAGAAAGAAAGACATGAAAATGCTTGAAAGATTGATTATGCTAATCCTTAGTCTTAAATCCATTCAGATTTGTTGTTGTTGTGAGATTCATTTACAGTACAGCTAGTGCAGCTGTAGAACTATAGCTGTAGTACAGCTATAGAAAGCTAGTGCAAAATTAGCATTGGTAATCACAGTATTGATTTAACAAGATTTAAATTTTTCATGAACCTTACTTGCACTTTTGTTTTATGCCCTCACTTTGTGAATGAGGTCTCCTTGCGCTGAGCTGAAGGATCATATGAAGATAAAAACTTGATTCAGTATAATGGTAAATCAGGATTTAGCACCATCTGGAAGAACTTCTGTGAAGCTCAAGTCTTTCATGCTTTCCTTTCTGTCTTTTTACATGGTCAAAAGGAGGATTCAGTTACTGTGATTTGTGCCTTGCCATTACATATAAGCCAGAGTACATTCATTAAAACAAACCAAGTTAGGTTTTGCAGTCCAATTAACAATGTATAAGCATTTATTTTAAACTGAATTGCCTGATGTGTAGTTATAATAAACTAGAAGTTTATTATACAAGGAACTGGGTCCTGATCGGGGTGAAATCCAGCAGGTTCTGACAGGTTCTGGAGAACCGGTAGCGGAAATTTTGAGTAGTTCGGAGAACCGGCAAATACCACCTCTGGCTGGCCCCAGAGTGGGGTGGGAATGGAGATTTTGCAGTATCCTTTCCCTTCCCATGAAGCCACACAACGCCCACCAAGCCGAACCGGTAGTAAAAAAAATTGGATTTCACCACTGGTCCTGATCATACCCTTCTTTGAGCTATGTTGTAAAAGAGATAACCCAGAGGATTTGCTGGGTCTATAGCCGTGATGGTGAACCTATGGCACGCCTGCCACAGGTGCACGCGGAGCCATATCTGCGGGCATGCAAGCCGTTGCCCTAGCTCAGCCCCCCAGCTGATTTTCGGCTGGCCCCGCCCACACCATCCCTCCCCTCCCAGGAGTCTCCCTGCAGCCCATTTTGGATGCCAGGTAAGTACAGAGCTCGTGCGGAGGCTCTGGGAGGGCGTTTTTGGCCTCCCGAGGGCCTCCAGGGGTGTGAGGGAGGCCATTTTCACCCTCCCTAGGCTCCAGGAAAGCTTCTGAAACCTGGGAAGGGTGAAAAACGGGCCTACCAGTCCCAACGGAAGTCTGGAAATGGGTCATTTCCAGCCTCCAGAGGCTTCAGGGAGGCCTGCTAGGCCCAAAATGGGGCGCAGGGGGATCGTGTGTGCATGCGTGAGGGAGTGGGGCACCAGGGCCCATTGAATTATGGATGTGGGCAGGCGTGCGCGCGAGTCCTCTGCGCTCCCCCCGCTTTTGGCACACGACAAAAAGGTTAGCTATCCCTGGTCTATAGTATCATTTATGTGACACAACACTGAATACAAACATGGCCAAAATTCTAGAGTTGATTTGTTCTAATTTGAAATTTAATGAGACCAGAACTTATTTTATATATGTATGTGCATAACTGCATATACCTAGCCTTTTTTGCTCTGTGAGGATCTGGCTTCTAACAATAACAACAACAAAAAAAAAAAAAAAAGGAAAGGGATTAAGAAAAAAGCAAAACCCAAACCATGTAACAGTTAAAAGCCTGGTGAAACAGATGCAGTTTACAGACCTTCTAAACACCAAGATAATAGGGGATAAACACAACTTCTGAAGCATCCCTTTTTCCTGATAGATGAATGTAATACTTTTTTTATTGGCTAACATTATTTTTCTAAATACTTATTGTCTGTCACTCTGATGTATTTTGAAATTTCATATTTCACTTACAGTATCTATGTCATTTGGCATTTGTTCTATAGTATTCTATTCAGCTGAGGATAAAATTGATTGTGGAAAAAATTATCACGAAAGAAGTGGGGGAAAAAATTAAATAAAAATTGAATGGAACATGCTGCTTCTTTGTTTCCAGTATCGTAATCATAAATATGATTTCGGCATTTCAGGGACCCTTAAAGTGATGCCTAGCCATAAAGCTGAATATTAATTACCATATAGTATAAATGACGAAGCTTAAATTTAATTCAAAATTAATTTCTCCCTTGAATATAATATTTTGAGCAAAATTAGCACTAGTAGAATTACAGGTACTCCTTGATTTACAACCATGCAAGTCACTTTTTTCAGTGCTGTTGTAACTCTGAACATTTAGCAACTGTTCAGAGTTACAACAGCACTGAAAAAAGTGACTTGCAACTGGTTCTCACGGTCTCAATTGGGGTTGCAAGACGAAGACTGCCTGTACTTTATTATGTATCATTTTGCATTTATTTATCCCACAATAAAGCCTAAGTTTTTTTCTGAGGTATAAGTTTGGATCCCATGTTTATTGTAATGGAAGAGAACTTGTGCATCTTTGAGATACATCTGAGAAGCTATAACAGATCTAGAGACAGGCCCAGACACAGCTTCTGAGTGTCTCAGTTACATGTCTTCATACATGACTGAGACATCACCCTCCTTTTGCCCTATTTCAGTTTGCTGTAATAGAAACAGCTTTAGCAGCTGGGTTTTTAATTATAACCAGTATCTTTCATAGTTCAAGCATTGATATGTCCTGTCCTCAGCAAGTCTAGGGCCAGTGATGCTAATGCTTCTATTTCTTAGTTTCCAGGCAATAGTAGTTATATCTTGCTTGGTGATAGAACTTGTCCCATCAAGTGGTAAAAAGTTCAAAGGCTGAATTTTCATGTCTCAATGAATGCTTATTGTCAGAGGCATTAAGAACACTGTCTCTCCTATTCACTTATTTTTCTGCAAGAATATCACTAATAGCCCTATTGCAAATGGGAATCCAAACTACAATTCTGTTCTCTAAATTGGAAGTACTAGCTTAATCTGACAAATGCATTTAGATAGGACTCTCTCTGTGTGTGTTTGGACCAGATAGTGGCATCCTTGATTCCTGGTCTCAAGGAAAAAGGGTTCAATTTGTCCATTTTGCTGTCTTGGTATTCTGGGAAGTTTTAAAAGCTCTGGAAAAGATTTCAAGTGCCAGGGAAAAGGGTCTGTGAAGATCCTATATTTGGGCATTCTGGCCCAATTCTTCATCCAGTTTATGAGATCAAAAGAGGATGAAGAAGTATGTCCTGGTATGTTATGCCAGATAAAGCTGATATCCTTCAACTTTACTTTTGAAGTCCTTGAAAAAGGCTTTTCTAATAGGTATGAGGAAGCCCTGATTTGATTTCTGTGGGGCTTGTTTCTCTGTGCAGCTGTCTACAGTTGGTGGTACATTAGGCCTTTAGTTCTACTTGAGATTCTTTGCAGTTATCTCATTCAGATGTGAGGATTTCCAAGAGCTTTTAGTGTGTTATTTAAAAAACTTTATTTCAATTCTGTAAATCTCTCTGCAGTTTTCAAAAACCGTTATAAATAAATAAAAGGGTAACAAGAATAAGAGAGGCAATAATTATTCAGTAGTTTCAAGTAACAAAACGTTCTGTTATAAAACATGATACAACAATAAATGTATTCAGTATTGGTGTGGGAAAAATGTCCACTTAAATTAGGAACCAGAGGGTTTTGAGATGTATGCAACAAAGTGTCCTTTATTGCCATGTGCAACTATAGTGGTCATGGGGAGCTCACCCAAGGTTGTAGAAAAGAGTTTTTAGATTAAATTATTTTGGTTTATTACTTAGAAATGATAAAGAATGCAGCAAATCACAGTGTGAGAATACTGGAATACTTCTGATAATACATTGGGATGACTGTAGGACATCACCCCTGCATTCTTCTAGCACAGTTCTGACTATAAGACAAATGCATACAATTGGGAATTTGTCATGATTCATATTTCAGCACAAATCATTTTTTTCTGTTTGGTAGCCTTTGTCTAAATGAAGCGTTTCAAATGTCTAGATGTATTCCTTTAACTTTTATTAACTCTTATCACTTTTTTTTGTTTATTTTTTAGGCTGTAGCATAAATTACAGCTGTCAAGATCTTTATTTCATAAAGATTAAACCCAAATCAATTCTTCAATTAGTCTTTCAGGTTGGCATAGATTTCACGAAAGATAGGCCAGAAGTCCTTATTTTGCTGTGTTCCCTGCTGTGGGTTTAAGTGATACAAAGTGATTATCATGGCTTCTGCTCTGCGTCCGTCTAATTCACACCTGCACCCTTTTGTAGAAGCACAACACTTTAACTGAATATGAGGTCCCAGTTGGTTTGGTTCTTTTCCTTTTTAAAATCCTTGAGCGTTAGATTGATTTATGAATGTATCAGATTCTTTGTTAGCGTGTAAACTACTAATTAATTTAAAGCTCCTCTGGGAAAAATTAAAGCCCTGGTTAAGACTTTCAACAGGCTCAGATGGTGCTAATAATAGGAAAGCAAGTTATATTAATGAATTTAAGTGTGATCATTCCTATCATATCCCTTCCCCCAAACTACTCCCATATGCAGGAAAAAGCTGGACCAAACTACTGTAGATGGAACCAACAAAGAATTAGAAGATGTAGCAACATCTTAAATCTTGAATTAAATAGTGATTGAGGCTATTTTGGTGGTGGGGTATAACTTTATACTCTTTAAATTAATATTATAATTTATATTCTAACTATATGATTAAGAAAAGCTTCCCATACACTTTATAAATGCAGGGGTTTTTATTAATAATTTTGTTCATGTTTGTTAACACTTTATTGAATTACTAATAATTTTTAGCTACAAATTTGCAGTGCATTTATATCCCTAAGTCAGTGAGATTTAAATAGTTAAAAGACTTTTCAGAGTATGTGCATAATAAACTGAGTTGATTACAGTGATAAATCTGCCCTTGCCTAATGATATTCCACACGCTGTCACAAGAAACTCTGTATGGATTGAGAACCCTGCCCCCCAATTCCCCCAAAGACTTTCAACTGTACAGACACCATTCTACTACATGGTGTCCTCAACTTATGACCACAATTGACCACAGTTGAGTCTAAAATGTTTTCTGTTAAGCAAGACAGTTAAGTGAGTTTGCCTCATTTTACAACCTTTCTTGCCACAGTTGTTAAGTGAATCACTGTTGTTGTTAAATTAGTAACACAGTTTTTTTAAAATAAATTTTATTAAAGCATTTTGTTATAGCTCAAAAAATATAAAAATAAACCATATAAAAATATCCATATATATAAACACCAATAATCAGAGAGTAAAAATAGAAAATATTTACACGGTTTTAAGTGAATCTGGCTCCCCCATTGACTTTGCTTGTTAGAAGATAGTAACAACTATTATGGCAGTTGTTAAGTGAATTTTGTGATTGTAAGTTCGAATCTACTCTCCCAAATGGGGATTTTTTGCTGTTAAGTGACTGATTGTAAAAAAGTGGAAATGTAGTTTGATAGAGGGTAGCAAGTGATTAACTTTGTCTCGGTTCCAAACTTTACCTGGGAGAGGTCTGATTATTCTTTAGATTAGGACTAAGAAACATCTTTAGGACCATCAGGAAAATCTAAGCATCCTGAAAAAAGGAGTCACAAACCATCTCCATATTATTTCCAAAATAACTATACGGATGCATCTATATTGTCACCAGAAATGAAGCTTCTTTACCTTAACAAATTTTCTTAGATGTAGATGTCTAATCAAATAATATTAGAAATTATGCTGGAAATCTAATTTTTTTTTAAAAAAAACACTCCCTTTTAACCACATGGGTGGAAAGAACATGCCCTCACTTTTTACTAGGACATCTTTGCTAAGTTGTTGTGTTCTGTAAGACTCCGTTTCTTTTGGCTTGGGCAGGAAGGGTCTGTAGATTGCTCATCACCGAGATTACAAGTATTATATAGTTACACAAACATGTGGTTAGGAAATGATAAGATTTGGTTAGGCCTGTAGGGGTAAGCAAGCTGACATCCATACTTTGGAAGAAAGGACAAAAATGTTGTGACTTTATATTTTCTATAATTAGAAAAAAAACAAAAAACAAAACCCTAAGTGTGTATTAAGTCGCCCTGTATGCTTCTCACTGCTATTGTGGCACTCTTCCCTCCATCCCCCTGCCTTGCTCATTTAAATGTCTCTTATGTCATTAATGTTGCTCCATTAATCACCTGGCAAAGGAGTGACCCAGGCTCTGCAGAGATGGCTGTGTGAGAGAGCCAGCACATCCTCTGGGCCTTTATTGGGGGTGTAGGAATCACATGCATGTTTTTTGAAAGAACTGTTTTATACATGGAAGCATAATGTTCCTCTTTCAGCTTAGAAGGTTTTGCTTTTTTTTTTTTTTTTATCACAGAAGGGATAAATCTGTGCAATTGCCTAAGGCAGTTAGAAATCCTTTCATGCTTCAGCATTGGGGTTATTTGGAAATACATGTTGTTAGCAGCAAACGAAGTGTTAAAAAATGAGATGCAAAGGCTAACTTATCTTTCCTTCCTTCCTTGCAAAGAGGTGGGTCCCGTATTTAATGTATTTGAATTTGTTTCCAGTAATTTTGGTATTAATAATAAACAGCAACATCTTAACTAAGGCCTATTATTTCTCTTAGGGCTTTTTTGTGATTTTATTTTTGCTCTTGTCAGTCTGCATGTGGATATAAGAACTGCATGTGAAATTTAATGTGGATCATTATGCATGATATGTGGGTTCATTACTGGAGATTCTGAAAATCATTATGGTTTTAAGTCAACTTTGTTCTTTAAAAGCCTCGCTGCTCCATTTAGAGAAATGTCATCATAATTTCCAGGGGTGGGTTCTAAAATTTTTTTACTACCGGTTCTGTGGGCGTGGCGTATTTTGTGGGCGTGGCTTGATGGTCATGTGACAATTCTTTAGGATTTAGCAGAGGTACTGGTGTACCAGGCTTTTAACTGCTTGCAGAGCTGTACCGATCTACTCATTTGTTTTTGCAGGCACCAGTCTACTTATTTGTTTTTGCAGGCACTGGTCTACCCATTTATTTTTGCAGGTACCGGTCTACTCATTTGTTTTTGGAGGCACCGGTCTACCAGCACACTGCCTTTTAACACTGATCAGTTGTAGGGCAGCCCTTTGAAGCCCCGTGCAAGAGTTTAAACAGTTTTTTTCCTTCTAGCCGATCAGCTGGGACTCAGGAGGCAGCAATAGATTGGGGTGGGGCCAAATAAAAGGTAAGAATAATGTGAGGGGGCGGGGGGGCAGAACCGGTTCGGTGACATCATATCGTCACCGCTACCGGCTCAGTGGAACCGGGCCGAACTGGGAGGAACCCACCACTGATAATTTCCAACTTGAAATGAAAGGGGGGTATATTGTACAAATTTAAATGTAACAAAATATGGAATTTAACCATGACTTAACTTGTAAGAATTTTATGTTGTACTATTAACTGTGATCAAAAAGGGGAAAAAATATTTCCATGTACTCCTATAGTACTCCAAACGAACATTGTTGATTTCTTTTGGATAAATAATCCGTAGGAGAAGAATATGCTCAATTGGAAGGTAGAGTGAAATGTGTCATCGGTTTAGAGTCTTTGCATTGCCACAAAAGACCCAAGTCCAGTCCCCTGTGAATTCTGCTGACCCTTGTTTGTTTGTTTATTAATTTTTTATGCCACCCATCACCAACCCATTCAAAGTGACTCTGGGCACCAGTTTAGCTTCGACCATTCGTTGACCAAATTCTTGTGTACAGGTAGCAATAATAAACTCTAGAAGGAATTTTAGAATTGCTGATGATCAAACTATTTCTGAGTAGCATTTGCTATTAAATTGTTTATGTTCCAATCATGCACTTAAATGATTCTTCCAGTTCTTCACTCTTTTAGTCCAGATCTTCCAAACTGCTGTTCTGAAGATCAGTTCTAAAAGCTGACATTTATCTGCAACCTGCCTTTTTCATTCAGAAGGCTGGAATCAGAACAGAGCATCTATGATTTATTTTCCTTGGAAAGCTTGCTACTTAAAGTCAATTTATAATTTACTTAATTTCCCTTCTAATGCCTTTATATCTTTGTTTAGATTTCTACCTCCTGCTGGCCATCCCAGGTTTTTTTAATTATAGATTGCACTTTGCTTAGGCTTGTATTTATATTTTACTTTCTAGGTAGCAGTAATATCCATGATGTTTATTAGAAGTTAGCTTTCTTCTGTAATTTAGAATTTCATCCGAAATACTGAAAGCCCTCTTATTTGCAAAATCCTGATTAAAGGTTTTCTGTCCTAGAACATAAACCTTTAGTTATGTTCTAACTTCTAGTTAGTTTCTGTGTGGACAGATTATCCTGGAGAAAATTTGTGTGTTTGGTAAAAGTTGACATTGATTTGTTGACAAATAATCGTGTTTCTAATTCCGTTTTCTCAAATTTGGGACCTTCCATAAGGGCAGATTCCACATCTTAGAATTAATCAGCATGACTGTTGGTAGGAATTCTGGGAGTTGAAGTGCACATATTTGGAGATAGTTTAAATTGGCTGTTATTTTTTCTATCCTTGACATCTATCATTGTTAAGGCTTCATTCTTGGATTTAGCGACAACAGACTTCTTGCTTTGACTCAAGATGGTTAAATAAATGGATTATTGCAGAGAAGTAGGAAGTCATACACAAAATAAATTCCCCTTCTTGTAGTTCACCCAGACTCATTATGTATGTATGTATGTATGTATGTATGTATGTATGTATGTATGTATGTATTCATCCATCATCTATCTGAGGGAATGAGGAGTTAAGAAATATGTATAATTAAAATGTTTGTGTGTGGTGTGTGTGCACAGAAACATACACACACACACACACATAGACACACACACGTATGTGGTCAGGCATATGGTCAGTCATTTCCCAACCTTGAAACATTCTGCTTTTTTATGTATTATTTTTATGTAATAAATAACAATAAGGCATAATATGTTATAGCAGCCCAAAGTTACATGTGCAAATGGCTAGGGAGAAAGCCGTCTTTTCTTACCTACCCACATTTTTTATATCTGTGGCTGCTTTCTGGGAATTTGCTTTCCTTCTGAGGTAAAAACCTGTCAATAATTTAGTATCACAATACGACTGGGAGATGTATGTCTGCTGCCCTGAAAACAATGCTACACATTTTAGCATGATTTACTGCGCTGCAACTGTTCCAAAGTCTGCACCATCCTTTGCATGTAGAATGAGGACGTAATTCAGTACAGCCATTGTAGATCAGATAGTCTTTAAAAGATTGAACAGCTGTCCGGAAAATACTAAATACACCCCTCCAGTGGCTGTCCTTCATTTCACTCAATGTATGACCTACAGAGCTTCAGTTAGTAATGGCTTCTTTGCTTGGGAGTCCACACTGGTTAAGGGTTGGTGACATCTTCCACTGTGTGGGTTTATGTTTCTTGCAGCTAAAACTAGTTATTGATATTTCAAAATTAGTTGGAGAAAATATTTTTCTGTGATCAATGATGGGGGGAAAAGTGATTCATAGTACACATGAAGGAAGCAGATCAAGCCCTGATATTTATGGCAACTAGTGCTATAAAGGAAACATTAATGTGATGGAATGTTTTCCTAGGAGGGAGGGAGTGCATTTCAGAGGAGCAACAGTTTAGACTATTAAGGGGAGCTGTCTTCACTCTCTTTCTCCTACAGTTTGTGTAGGAGAAAGAGAGTGAAGACAGCTCCCCTTAATAGTTCCCAGGGTTTATATTTCATAGTGAAGTAGTCTGTTTTGGTTTGGCAAGATTTCTATCTGTAGGTGAGTAACACTAAAGGAAACTGCTTAGACAATCTCAACTTGTCTCTGTTGTTTTTTGGAACCTGGAAATTAAAGTATGCTTCTATATCTTTTTATTCTTGATGAATGTATTTTATTCTCCTTATGTACACTGAGAGCATATACACCAAAGACAAATTCCTTGTGTGTCCAATCACACTTGGCCAATGAAGAATTCTATTCTATTCTATATGCTGGATTAGATGCAGATTTAAATCACATTTTTGGCCACTGCAATCCATGGAATCAGTAACATTTCACTCTACAAAATATATAATACCTGGTGAATAGTTATGACTCTACCCTGTTCATAGTAAACAATATGATATGCAGGAGTTCTTGTGTCTTGACCTATAGTGCCTGTTGCTAAAAATGGTTGTGCTTGGTGATACGTTTCCATTTAAACTCTTTTGTGGGTTACTGACAATATACAAATACTGAAAATAACTTAGATGAAATCAATACTATTATATTTTCCACCTTATATGTGGATTTATGAAGTTTATACTTGTATATCATCTCCCAGGCAAAGGGTGTTTACATCTTATATACTGGGATGCTGAGCATATATTTTGTATCCAACAGTTTTCTAGTTCAATCTAGACATAATTAGGTGGGGCTACAAAAGATTCTTGTTTATAAACCACTGGATTAGATGGAGCAAACATCTGATTTTGTATAAAAAAGTTCCCTGTGTTCCACTTTCTGTTAAGTTGTTATGGTTATTATCCGTTTTTATCAGAGTCTAAAATAATTCAAGCTAGAAATGCACGCGGTGTTTATTAGACATTATCCAGTCAGCTGTTTTATGCTGCAACACCTATGAAGAAGGTGGGCATATATGGGGGAAAAAACCCCACAGAACCAGGGAACCACATTCATTATGGGCTACAACAAGTGGATTTGGTATGGCGTGAAGTAAATATCTATCTATTGGGCCATGTTCTGGAAAACAAAATGAAACAGTCTGGTATATATGTCTATATGAACTCCAAGTGAGTTCCTTAATCTTCCTCAATACTGGGGTTTATGATTTGCATGTCAGCCAACCCTGGCTGTCTTAAAACTGGTATCTCAAATCCTTTACACGGAACTTCTAACATGGAACCTCTAATTTGGAGTATAGGAAGCATTCATCTTATTCCTGCATATAGGACTAGGCCAGTTTAGTTTAGTGGTTAGAAACCCAGGAGACAGTGAGTTCTAGTCCCACCTTAGCCATGAAAGCCAGCTGGGTGACTTTGAATGAGTCATTCTCTCATTCCAAAGCCCAACTCAACTCACAGGGTGGTTGTGGGGAAATTAGGAGGAGCATTAGGAATGTTTACCACCTTGAGTTACTTGTAAAAATAATAAAGGCAAGATACAAATAAGTTAAAAACAAACAATAAGTACAATCTATATAGAAATTGAGTTGAATTGATTATGAGGATAACTGCAATTTTGGTAGTTTAAAAACTTAACCTTTCATTACAATATTGGGGAGGGTGGTTTTTTTTAAAAAACAGAACTGGTGCACAATGTGATGTGTGTTTTATTTAGGAACCTTGAAACAAATTTGTGTTTCAGTTCATTTTTTTCTGTTTTGTGGTTAATGATTTCTTTACGTTTAGTACAATTATTTCCTGTTGTAAATGTTTTTAAATAAGCCAGTTTTCTAAATGTTACTGAAAATGCTATTTAGGGAGACAATTTGGTTGTTGCCTCTTTTCCAGTAATCAGTTTAATTTCTAAGTTAATTTATTAATTATAACATTCTTTGTAGCATAGAAAGCAAAATAGGTCCATTTGTTAATGATATTGCTTCGCTTTTCCTACCAGAAGAGGGAGCTGTATACATTTAAAATAGTTCCAATTACTAAAGTTCAGTTCAAGTAAAATATCAGTCATGTTGAGGTGTTTTTCTTCCTGCAGTGGTGAGAAGACTTTTTGAGTTTTCTGGATGTCTGAGTTGAAAATGTAATAAGCTTCCAACAACCCTTACACTGTTGTTTAAATCTTGTGGGAGTAATCCCAGTTTATCTGGATAATGGAAAATTAAGCTCTGAAAGCTACTTCTCACCTTTACCAGTAACGTCTTTAAAATGCTGAATTTGATATTTATCAGTGCTAAAATGTGGGATAATCTAATTACAATTTTAGTACTGCAGGCTGGAGGCAATTAGATTTGGAGAAAATTCAAAGAATGTATTTATGCTTGACTAAATGCAGGTCAACCTTTGCACCCATCTTCTGAGATTTATTAAATTAGCAAATATATCGTTGTTTTTGCGATGTGGGACAAATAAGGTAAGTTAGATCAAGGGATAGTAAAATAGAGTATTTCCAGAAATGCAGCATGCAAGGTTAAATTGAAAAAATAGGCCGGGGGTTCTTTGACATTTGCACATTAGATAACCCATGCAGAAGATGATCAAGGAAAAGTTGAGGGAGTTGTGTACAAGCCATTGGGTATATTTAATATCAGAGAAGCCGTTCCCTCTAGGGTGGAACAAATCCCATTTTATGGCTAGGAACAGATTATGGCGCCTTGGGCAATTCTTCAGTACCTAATAGATATGAAGCCCATCGACACTAATAATACTGAATTGTGGCTACTTTAATTTTAAAAGGTTAAGCTCAGCAGTTCAGAGCCCTCTCATATCCCCAGAGGCAATAATATATGTTGGAGTTGTGTATAACTCCAGTGATGAACCATAAAAGAAATGCTTTTTGTTGTCAACTTGAGCAAAAAAGAGAAAATTTGGAGACCTACTTTTGTAGGATACATAGAAAGAGATCTGTCACTGAAAGCAAGTTGGCCCAAAAAATCTATATTAATTAAGAACACAATTGTTGTGTGGTGAGAAAAAGACAAGCATCATGGAAAAAGGTTCCATACCCAATTGTATGAAAAGTAGTTATTTCTGTTCTTGCATAATGACCACTACAGTGTATATAAATTATATTGGGGCTATTTTTTATTTTACCAAATTATATATCATTTAGTTAGATTACTTCATAGTTATTTAATTAAATGCCCAGTTAAATTTAGGAATAGTTCATCTTTTATTTCCTTAGAACCATAGGACCCTTGGGGAGCTGAATAACCCTCATTCATTTAAGTGTTTCTATTCATTTCTTGTTCTATAGCAGTTGTGTATATACCAGTCAACCCTCAGTTGATGTATAAGAATTTGTTACCCCTTGTTCTTCTGTTATATATTCAAATGCACATCGTTTCTTATGTATTCAGAAAGTGCATTGAAATAATACAGGCTTGTAGATTCTCCACAATGTCACTTAAGAAAAACTTCATTAATTCAATTACACTGATATATGACCCAGAAATAATTTATATTGTAAAGATGCCCAAGGTTTTTTTTGTAAACTGAAACAAATTATTCTGATGGATAATTTTATATCCATGGACCAGATTTATTTCAATATGAAGGGAAGGAAAGAAGGAAGGAAGGAAGAAGGAAGGAAGGAAGGAAGGAGAGAGAGAAAAAGAAAGAAAGAAAGAAAGAAAGAAAGAAAGAAAGAAAGAAAGAAAATGAGTTAAACAGCCTTTATTAATAGTTACAAATTTGCTCACAGATCGCTTTCTTATTATCCTTTGGACTAATTTTGGTAAAGTAGCTTTAATTAAAACCCAAACTAAAAGGATGCTATGTTGCAAAGCATAACCTTCTGGAATAATTTTTCTTTTCAAGAACACCAATGGAATTTATCCTCATAGGCATTCTGAAAATAAAAATTACGGTTGGCAGCAAACTAGTCCTTTATTAAAGATTTATTTTCAATGTCAGAGCACAGCCAAAAAAAAAAAAAAGGGATTGTAAATAATCAAGCGGACAATGGTGCAAGAGAAGTGAAGGTGGAAGAAGAATTCAGCATTGTCCTCCCACCTGCTAAATCTTCTGCAGACGCCTTCCCATCTGGTCCTCTGTTAGCAAGTATGAACTAAAAAACCCCTCTGCTGAACTTTTAATAATTTGTAGATATAGACTGCTTAAAGGGTGGCTCAGTGGCTAAAACACTTGTTGATTGAAAGGTCGGCAGTTTAGCGGTTTGAATCCCTAGTGCCGCATAACGGGGTGAGCTCCCATTACTTGTCCCAGCTTCTGCCAACATAGCAGTTTGAAAGCACGTAAAAATGCAAGTAGAAAAATAGGGATCACCTTTGGTGGGAAGGTAACAGCATTCTGTGCCTTTGGCGTTTAATCATACCAGCCATATGACCACAGAGATGTCTTCAGACAGCGCTGGCTCTTTGGCTTTGCAATGGAGATGATCACTGCCCCCTAGAGTCGGGAATGACTAGCACATATGTGCAAGGGGAACCTTTACCTTTATAGACTGCTTACATATTTTTATGTCTAGAAGCTGAGTCATGGTAACTGGGCTTCTTTTCTTTTTTGATTTGAAACGTTTCACAACTTATCCAAGTAGTTTCTTCAGTATTCTTCTCCAGTTGCCATGACTCAAATTCCAGACAACTCCACCTAAATGACTGAGAATCTTCATGGATGTTTGTATATATTTAAGTTTATAAAAAGAAAGAACTGCTTTAGGAACAGGTTTTTAGAGTAGAAAAGCAGTGGTAGCAGACAGTAAATTAGAAGTGTCCAACTTTTCTTGGCATTGCATTTAATATTAAATTGCATGACAGATCAGAAAATGGATGGTAACATCTCAAATTGTAAATGCTATGTAAATGATATTAATGTGAGCTCACCCCATAAATTTTACTTATTCTCCGTATTATAATTACAATTTTCTGTAAACCTTAAGAGGATTTTGACATAGAGGCTCAAGACAGATTTTTCTTCTTTGTTTCTTCTCATTGTAAAGAAAAAGTTTTTACATTCAGAAAAAAAATCACACGTAACACAGTCTTAGGGACTTATCCAGGCAGTTGCATGATTGTATGGAAGAAAAAAAGAGTAGTACTATCTTGTGGTGGCGGTGATAATGATGATGATGATGACGACAAGATACCATCAAGTCATTGTCAACTTTTAGAAACCCCCATAGATAAATTTTCTCCATAACAGTCTGTGCCTGACCTGGTCCTTTAGCTCTTCCAATACTGCCCTCATTGTTACTACAACTAAATCTATCCAACTTGCAGTCAGTCAACTTTTTCTCTTCCCTTTCACATTTCCCGACATTAGAACATTTTCCAGTCTTTGAATCATGTCTTCAGAGTAAAATAATTTGAGCCTGATCTTTTGTGCTTTGAGAACTTTATTGATTTGCTTGATGATCCATTAGTTTATTTTCTTGACTGTGCACAGTGTTCTCAGGAGTCTTCTCTAACACCAAAATTCAAAAACATCAGTGCTTTTTCTATATTATTTTTATAGTCTGAATTTCATTTCTATAGAATGTCTTAGGAATACCATGGCTTGCATGATTCTGATCTTTATAGGTATAGAGGTACTGTGGCATTTGAATATCTTTTCCAAGGCCTTCCATGGCTCTTCTATCAAGTGCTAGTCCACTTTTTATTTCTTGACTGATTATTCCTTTATTTTTGATGGCGGAAGGCAGAAGCTATCCATCACTTCAATATCTTTATTGTCAATTTACTTCTCTATTATTCTGTGTTACATTGACTGTAATAATGAAGACTGAGAAAAATAAAAAGTATGATAGTTGAAAAGTCAATTCCTTTCTTACCAGTTCAATGCATTATTATCATCTTAAAAGTTTTTCATAAAAGGAACATCCAATTCTGTTAAAAATGCATGCGGAAGGCAGTTTTTTCCCTTAAATAATGCTAGCTCTATAGTATTATCTGAATTCATTTTGCTAGAAAATGAAGCATTGTTACTCACAGAAAATAAAAAAGTAGCTCAACGAGATGATCATTTCTATAAGTGCTTTTGACCATTAAAGTCTTTTTCTCTATCACCCCTTAACTTTAAAGCATTTTAGAAAGAATAAAGGGAGGTAGTGAATTTTATTCTACTAACAAAAAGACAAATAAAATCACTGAATTTCTTCATTCAATGAGATTTATTTCTAAACTTAACCGAATGCTTTTTGTCTTGCCCAGCCATCTTCCCATACAAAAGGGTAGGAGGGTCTGTTAGATTTTCCACCCCAAGCTATTGGTGAACCCGATGGGTTCCTGAAAGAGCTTGACGTGTTCCTTGAAGATTTGATGGGTAGCTCAGCTGAATCTTACATATATAAAATAAAAGCTTTATCCGTAAACTGCCCAGAGACATGCAAGTGTGATGTGCGATATAGAAATTAAGTAAATAAATAAATATGCTCTTCATAGGACTGACTGTCCTTGAGGATTTCTTAGAAGCTACAGCTATCCAGAATGGCTTTAGTGTGGGCACTGTTGACTATGCCATATTATGTCCATGTTCCCCTCTGCTCCATCAGCTTCCCTGGTTACTGATTGGCTAGTTTATCTAGGTGATAAACTAGGGTGCTAGTTTATCACCTATACAGCCATTCCTGTCATGGGGTCTGGCTATTTGAGGGGCTGCCTGTTTCTGTCCATCGCATGCGATTAGGCAGAATGGCCATAATTCAGGCCCTATTGATTGGGGCCCAAAAGGTGTATTTTCTTTATTGTGGTATTTATCCTCTAAAATAATATCCCCCCCAGAGATCAAGATGGCTCCCAGAAATCAGAATGGCTTGTGATTGTCTTCAGAAACTATTAAAACCTGGCTACAATATTCTTCCAGGTTTTAGGGCCAGAAGAAGGTTGGATGAGGGCTTTTGGGTTGATATGTTTGTCTTTGACCACTCGTGATCTCTTTTTTGTTTTTTGTCTTTACTTTGTAACTATTAAGTTGTCCAGAGTTGTTGGGAATCGGGTAGCCTGTCAATAAAAAATAAATAGCAAGAAGAACCTAAAAGACAAAGTTGTAAAGTTTTATTTCAAATTACTGCTTGAAAGCCTTTTCCTGCATTCAAAGACAATATGAAACTATTCATGTGCAGCCTATCTTTTCCTTCAATAACATTACCAAACCAGATGGGACTAAGTGAGCTAACTTGTAAGATTAGGTCACTCAAGCATCATGAAAATGAACTGGATTGGATGCAGTATTAGTGTGAAACGTAAAAGATTTGTCGGTTTGCATTAAGTGCATGTTCTCTTGTGCAAAATACATGCAGATACCTGTGTAATTCCATCAGAACTGAAATTACAGAGATTCAGTGCATTTGATTTAGATAATATACAAGCTTGCACTAGAAGAATGAATAACTTGACAGTTGGTATGTCTCTCTACAGCACTGTATTCAATGTTCTCATGTGATTGGCATCTCCAGATACTACTTTAATTGAAATCAGAAATGCTGTTTGTAGATACACTTGAAAATATATACAGAGAGATTAAAGAAAATGCTCTGAAGCCCCTTGTTTAATCTGTTTCCTATTCATTCAAACCAGTTTTTTGACATGTATAAGAATAAAATACTCATTTGTATAGTCATCCCAGTAGGAATACTTCGATGCAGGGTGAAATGCTCCCGGTTCGGACCAGATCACCCGATCTGGTAACGATGGTGGCGGGTGGTTTGTAGAACCGGTAGCAAAAATCCCTGCCCCCCCATGCCCAGCTGAGCCGCGCGATCATCAGAGGCTTTTTTTTTTAACTTTTAAAAGCATTTTTTTCTACAACCTCTTCGGCTGAAAAAATGCTTTTAAAAGTAAAAAAAAAAAAGCCTCTGATGATTGTGCGGCTCAGCTGGGATCGTCAGAGGCTTTTCAAAGCATTTTTTTCTGCAACCTCTTCAGCCGAAGAGGTGGTAAAAAAATGCTTTGAAAAGTCTCTGACGATCCCAGCTGAGTTGCCTGATCGTCAGAGAGGCTTTTCAAAGCATTTTTAAAAAAGTCTCTCTGACAATCCCAGCTGAGTTGCCTGATCGGCAGAGGTTTTTCAAAGGATTTTTTTGCAACCTTTTCGGCTGAAGAAGTTGTAGAAAAAATGCTTTGAAAAGTTAAAAAAAAAAAGTTGGCCAAGCCCATCCAGTCACATTACCCCCTCCTCCCACCAAGCCACGCCCACAGAACTGGTAGTAATAAATTTTAATTTCACCCCTGCTCCAGCCTTTCTGTCCTCTACCATCTTCTGGAGACTATTTAAGTTCACGCCAACTGTTTCAGTGACTCCATCCAGCCACCTCATTCTTTGCTGTCCCCTTCTTCTTTTGCCCTCAATCATTCCCAGCATTAGGCTCTTCTCCAATGAGTCCTTCCTTCTCATTAAGTGGCCAAAGTATTTCGGTTTCATCTTCAGGATCTGGCCTTCTGAAGAGCAGTCAGGATTGCTCTCCTCTAGGACTGACTGGTTTGATCGCCTTGCAGTCCAAGGGACTTGCAGGAGTCTTCTCCAGCACCATAGTTCAAAGGGCTCAATTCTTTGGCACTCAGCCTTCCTTATGGTCCGACTTTCACAGCCATACATTGCAACTGGGAAAACCATAGCCTTTCAGTGGATATTAATTTCCGGCTGTGTTTTGGAATAGAACAAATTTAATTCATTCTAAACATTTCACTCAGGTATTCTTCCAAACCTATTAGGTAAATTAATATTATAGAGGAGTATTATTTATGTTTGCTGCCTTTAGATATATCATATTAAGACACACTGGAGTATAAGACGCACCTTAGTTTTTGGGGAGGAAAATAAGAAAAAAGCTGATTGGTGGGTAGATCAGCTGTTCCCAGAGTTGAATTTTAGCAACAGGTTCATTGGTTGTGAGCTCTGTGCTTTGCTTTTTTTTCTTCCTATGAAACTACTAAAAATTTGTTTCAGAAAAAACTTTTTTTTTCTGCCTCTGAAAGCCTCCGAAACAGAGCTTCAGAAAAAAAAGACTTTTTTCTGAAGCTCTGTTTGGAAGCTTTTTTTCTGAAGCTTCTTTTTTTTTTTTAATTTGATTTATATGCTGCCCTTCTATGGAGACTCAGGGCGGCTTACAATGCGTTAAGCAATAGCCTTCATACTTTTGTATATTTATACAAAGTCAGCTTATTGCCCCCACAAACTGGGTCCTCATTTTACCTACCTTAGAAAGGATGGAAGGCTGAGTCAACCTTGAGCCTGGTGAAATTCGAATTTACAGTAATTGCAGACAGCTGGTGTTAATCACAATGCTTTTAGTCTGCTGAGTCACCAGGCCCAAAGCCTTTCAGAGGCTTTTTTTCTGAAGCTCTGTTTCGGAGGCTATTTTTCTAAAGGATTATCTGTACTCTGTTCAATCTCCTTTCTTTGGTGTTGGTATATAAATTAACCCAGGGGTGAAATCTAAAAATTTTCGCTACCGGTTCTGTGGGCATGGCTTAATTAGTGGGCGTGGCTTGGTGGTCAGGTGACTGATTGGGCGTGGCTTGTTGGTCAGGTGGGTGTGGCCAAGTCGACGTCACTTCTTTGCCCTTTTTTAACCTACAAAACACAACACAACACAACTGGCTCACCCACAATGTAAAAGCAGCTGTGCTAGACCCAAAATGGCCCCTGCAAGAAGCAGGAACCTCACAGAGCCACAAAGAGCCCCAAAAAACAACTTTCACACTTTACACACACATAATTCCACATACAGCTTTGTGAGATTTTGTGTGTTTGTGTAGTTAGAGTGAAACACTACAGAAACACACAAAATCTCAGAAAGCTGCACAAATATTATTTTATTTTATTTTATTTTTATTTTTATATAAAAGCAGCTAAATTTAAAACTTCCTAAACTTTAAATGGCTAGGTCTAAAAAAAGAACAACTAAAAAAAAACCCTAATTAACTATTTTTTTTAAAGCTCCCAAAGGGGAAAAAAACTTACAGGCAGGCAGGCAGATAGAGCTGCTCACCGATGAGCTTGATTGCAGGCAGTTGCTTGCTGATGCAATGGATTGCAGGGATTACAGCAAGCGAAGCAAGGCAGGCGTTGCAACCAGCAGCTCAGGATTCAGTCCAAAGAGCGAAGGTAAGCAAGCTGGAGGCTGGGAGGGAAGGGATTTTTGCTACCGGTTCTCCGAACTGCCCGCCGCCATCGCTACCTACTCGCCTGAGCCGGTCCGAACCGGGGAGCATTTCACCCCTGAATTAACCTCTTCCGATCTGTTGGTTATTGTGTCATTCTCCAGATTTATTAGCATAGTTTGGTTAGAACCTTTACTGATTCTTCTTTTGTTGCGGGCCATATTATTTTAGATAAAAGCCTTTCAGAGGCTTTTTTTCTGAAGCTGTTTGGAGGGTTTTTTTCTGAAGCTTGTTCCAAAGGCTTTTTTCAGTCTCTGAAATCTCCATTTGCAAGGCTGGGCGGGGCTACATTCAGAGTATAAGACGCACCCAGATTTTCACCCTCTTTTTTGGGGGAAAAAGGTACGTCTTATATTCCGAAAAATATGGTGTGTGTTTGTGTGTATTAGGATAAAAATATAATCACCATCATCATCACCATCTAAAGGCAGAGATTCTATGTAAGATTTAACTATGAGGGCACTATACTGCTTTATATCTGAATGAGTCTGCCGATAGAAGGCATCTGCCAGTTGAATTGGTTGCCTGATTCTCTCTTTTCCTGCACCATGGCACCACAGATCTACTTTATTGGGAGATTGTTCAAATCAGATTTGAAGGGAATATGGAGGCTTAAAAAAGAAAAGACCATATTACAAATGGCAATAACATCTGTAATAACAGATGTTAGTCTGTTTGTGGTTTAATCAAATAAAAAAAGAGTAATAAAAATTACTCTAGGTTTTAGTTTGATTCAGTGTTATATTTAATAGTTTTATTAAAATTATTAATAGTAATAATTTTGTGGCTCCATATTATGATGATTTTATTATGATTTTATTTTCATTTAATATATTATCTTCTTTATTGTATTGTGTATACAATACAATATAGGAGATAATATATTTTTAAAAAGCCATAATAAAATCTCTCTCTCTCTCACACACACACACATGCATGTGTGTGTATGTGTGTATGTGTGTGTGTGTGTGTGAGATTTTAGATAGATAAATAGATAGATAGATAGATAGATAGATAGATAGATAGATAGATGGTGATTTTATTATGGCTTTTTAAAAATATATTCTATATTGTGTGTGTATTGTATTATACACATGCACACACTTCATTTAAACTAAATTTGTATATCATTGATTGTATGACCTCTGTAGATGCCATATGCTAAATAATATATATATACTCCTGATGCAGGAAGATATATTCTTAAAATGTAATTTTTAAATGTTTAGCTGCTGTATCAATTTATTGCATTATTTAATGATACTTATTAATTATTGGTTAATTAATTATTATTAATTAATTAGCTATTATTAATTATTAATTAACTTATTATTAATTTATTATTAATATATGTGCTAATTACAATATCCTGTTCTCTTTTTTTTTAGTTAGCATTTTAGTTTACATTATATACCCTCTGGTATATGTTCGATGAGTCCTGAGGCTTTTAATGCAGCAGGGAAGTATTCTGAAAATTAACAAAAGTGTTGGTGCACAAGATCTATGATCTACCTATACTGTATTAAGTATTGTAGGCAATCATTGAAGGGAATAACAACAATTGTGAATGTCTGCGAAAGATTGCAGTCAAAGAATCAAGGGTAGGTGAAAGGAGAATCAATAAAATTTGAGCAGGATTTCTTGAAATTAGATCTATAGACCTTTGTAGCTTCTATTAACTGGGTGTAGTAGAAGTTACTCCATATTGTGCACATACTTATGAATGAATTTATGATTGTTCAAGGACTTTCTGTTCTTGACTGTGTATATCATGATGAGACCAGACCTTGTGGAATCATAATTAGTTTGATAAAATAGCAAAGCTTGCTAGTATCTAATAACAGAGAATATCCACTATAACTGGATCAAGGCAGAGATTATTTATTTTGCTTTTGATTTGAGTTTATATTTCATACTTGTGAATATCATATTTTCATATAAATTATCTTTGGCCTCACATCTTTTTCAGGTTTTATTTCATCTCAAAAACTTTTCATTATGTTTAATTTAGGGAAATTAGACTTCTTTAATTAATGCCTCTAGAAGCTATTAGAAGCTCAATTACATTTGCAAATTCATTTTTGAGTAGCTTTGTGGTTTTAAGATAAAAAATTAATTATTTGAGTATTCAAGCATTCTTGCTCATTAAAATGGTGCTTTTTATTTTGTTAGATACTTTTTAAAATGCATATATAGCATACAACTTCAAGTATAGAATTAATTAGGCTAGAAAGTCAGTTTCAGTTTTGGCCCCTTGCATTACAGATGAATAAATGGGAAATGTTTCATGATTACAAGATGGATTTCAAAACTGCATACCTTCATTTACTGGTGAAAATATCCTAGATAATTTAAACTCATAGGTATAGGTAGTCCTCAACTTACAGTCACAATTGAGCCCAAAATTCCTGTTCCTAACTAAATGAGACAGCTGTTAAATGACTTTTGCCCCATTTTACGATCTTTCTTGTTGCAATTGCTAATTAAATCACTGAACTTAACAAGTTAGTAACACAGTGGTTAAGTGAATCTGGCTTTGCTTGTCAGAAGGTCATAGAAGGTGATCATGTGACCCCGGGACATCATAAATATGAGACAGTTGCTAAGCATCTAAATTTGGATCACCTGACCATGGGGATGCTGCAATGGTCATAAGTGTGAAAACCAATCATGAGTCACTTTCAGTGTCATTGTAAGTTTAAACAGTCACTAAATGACCTGTTGAAAGTTCAGGACTAACCTATAAAGGATTCATGTTCTTGTTTTTGCTGCTGCTATGGTATAGTACATAGTACATTATATATATGGTACTATAAAGTTTAGAAACCAGAGTCTCTACACAAGATTATAGAAGACAATACGCCTAATAGTTTCTGTTTATTAGCCTGTGGAAGATGATAAGCAGTTTTAGTAGTGACTGCAATTTTATTCGCCCCAGTTGTTTGTTTCACATAATTAAACTATTATTTGGCAAAGATGCTTTTTCATGCTCCGAGCTTTGGCAGGACTGCACAGCTGGAAAAAGCAAGAGTAGAGCTAAATGCTTGTCATTTTTATTATTCTAAATTTTGTTTTTTTCTTTTGCGTACACATTAATTTCATATGTAATTTAGTTTTCTAAATTTCTAACTATAGATTAACCCTCCACTTCTAAGGAAGAAAAAGAGCTGCTTGACAGCAGTCATTCTGTTGCTTAAACTGCAATTAAAATTCTGCCACGTTCCTGGGTAAATAAAGCCAAACAAGTTGAATAAAGTCAGTGTCCTACCACTTGGTGGCAATTTTGAGCTACTGTGTAATAGAAGTGGATACTGGAAAGAGTAACAGTACTTTTAATTCACTTACTTGGGTTGAAAAAGAACAGCACTACAGGCTAAAAGTATTAATCATAAAATCCACTGCCCATTGTTGCTAAAATATCTAGCTAGGATGCCATGATTTCTTTTTTGGCATCCTTTATAGACAAATGGAAAGAATATACACAGAATTTGTTATTGCCTGCTGTTGAACAGATTTATTTTCTAATGACACAAACTGTTAAAATAATCTGGAAATTAGTTAGAACTGAAAGAGAAAATATAAAACATTGCTTTGATTTACAGATAGAAAATAGTTAAAGTAGATGGAAGGAATAAAAGCAATCCTTTTTTTAAAAAAATGGTACGCGATAATGTAGAACACCTTTGACATCCACTAATTTAGCAGAATTATAATTTGGAATAATCAGGCAGTAAGTATTTTTCAGTTAAGATTCATGGAGGGATAGAGAAAACATTTTGTTTGTCTCAGATTAAAAATTCAGAATGAAAGTTGTGAAGAATCCCTAAGTTATATTAAAAAATAGTGAGGAGTAGACAGGGGTCTGAGAAAGACAAACTCAAAGGAAAGATGAGTAGAATGTGAAGGTTTTGGAAATGGTCAAAGAGACTGGAAGAAAATTTGGTAGGTAGCCAAGATAATTGGCAGTGTTTGAATAGGAAGTAGAAACACAGAATTGAAAAGGGGAAGATTCAGGAAAAGGGCACGATATCCACATTCACATAAAATGAATTCAATTTGGAAGAGGAAGCCAAGAGGTATAGGATTATTACATCTGGAAAAAATGGTTGCTATGCAACTGTAGCATCGTCACCTGATGCCCTAGTAGGGAATCAGGAATCAAAAGTTCAATGGTAGTGATGAATATCACATAGAATGTAATTATCTACTTAATTTCAGGCATAAATACTTGGTGGCAATTTTGAGCTACATGCAGTGCGTGTGTGTATGTGTATATGCTTGTGTTTGCTTATAAAGCTTTTGATATAATGAATTAAGATGTGCTTGAAACATCAATCACTACCAATACTTTTTTGCAAGTTGGGATGTTGTTAACTTAAGCCATACTTATACTGTCTATTGTTTCTGGAAATTTCAGGGAAGATAGGGTTAAAAGATTGTTGAAGTATAAATATGAAGATACTGTAATATCTTTCCAGTAGTTGTTGGTTTTTAGATTCTCATTTTTAGCCGCTTAATCACATATAGCATAATATGTGGTATAATTGCATTTTTAAAAGGGCTTATTCCACTTTCTCAAAGAAATGAATTTTTATAATATATCTATGACTTCAGGCTTCTTAAAAGTAATCTATCATACGTATGGGTAAAACAGAAAAGATAAATGTCACCTTTAGCAGTTCACTTTGGAACTGTAGTAAGTGACAGAGTCATATTAATTAACGTGGCTGGGTTCAGTGATTGTATTTGTCTAATATAATAAAATGTTATAACTGTAAGCATTTTCATCCTTTCTTTCTGTTCCTGTTGCTTTCACCTTGAGTGATGGTTGTTTCTGTTATCAAAATCTACTATCAAGAGAGCTGCAATGTGCTGCTGGGTTATTTGTCAATGCCTGGCTTTATTTTTGTAAAGAGGTATTGATTGCAGGATAATAAATATTTAGTTTAACAGGACTTGATCGGGAGCAAAGGGCTACCTGAAATTAGATTAATTTAAATTGTGTACTGTGAGACACAATCCAGAATTCTCCTATTGTGAAAGACATGGTGCTAGAAATACTCAGTGATAGGGAAGCCACCAAGATGCCTTAAGATATTTAAGTTTTTTGAGTCCCATAATCCACTGCTTTTGCTAAATTTGCTTATTTTGATGGAAATCAGATTCCAAAACAGCCATTAGGACAGTCATAATGTATTTTATTAATTTTTATAATTGGTATTTTTTCAGAGAAAACCTTATTCTACACACATCAAACAAGTAAAGGAAATATTTAGAAGAAAATGCTGGTTTTGCTATTGCATTTAACATTCATACCAATTCTCTTGCAGAAATTATAAAGATTAATGCTGAGAGAGAGAGAGGGGTAGCAGACTTATGAATAAACACTGAAAAACCAAACAAAAACCAAATTATCTGATCCCTCAATATTTATATCTACTTCTTTCTGTTTGGATGTGTGGAACATGTTTAATAGTGCTACTTTCTGTTCCACGTGTCAGCAGATAAAGATTTCATCTCTGAAACTGTAAATTTTATAACTTTTTCCATTTGCTAAGTCTCCTAACATTTGGCGTCTTGTATGCACCTTTTCCAAATTTGCATAGTTGTTAATGTAAATTGGTTTAAGAACCTTTTTTAAAATGCAAATTACTCTCATTTTGTTCATTGATAGATCCATTTCCATAGTACTGTATTTATTGTGACTTTCTCTACTAATGTAACCTTTTTAAAAGGTTTGATTTAGATTCTAGTTTCTGTATGTATGACTTTTCAGATTTTTTTTTTCCTGCACGGGGCCTCTAAAAATCAGGGCGAAAAGGTTGCCAACTAGATTTGGTTTAGTGCTAACCTATTGGGCACCTGGAAGTCCACTGAAAGAAAAATGCCCCAATTTGCTCAGTGGAATCCATAATTATTTGTTTATCATACTCTTTGATATTGTGTTGGTGTACACTTTTGAATAGATGGGTTACATAGGGTTAGTTATTGACTTATTGTATCTGTTCCTTTACACATACAGGTAGTTCTCAACTTACGACTACAATTGAGTCCACAATTTCTGGTGCTAAGTGAGACAGCTTTTAAGTGAATTTTGCCTCATTTTAGGACCTTTCTTGCCACAGCTGTTATCACTGTAATTGTTAAGTTAATAACAAAAGCATCTAAATTTTTATCATGTGATCACGGAGATGTTGTAATGGTTGAAAGTTGAAAAATGGTCATAAGCAGGGGTGAAATGCTACCGGTTTCCTCTGGTTTTCAGTGAACCGGTAGTAAAAAAAAGCTACAGGTTTGGGAAAACCGGTAATTCCCACGATCAGCTGTACAGTGGGGTTTAGCTTTGTTAGAAAGCAGGAAATCCTGCTTTCTAGGGAAGCTAAATTGCACGCTACAGCTGATCCCCCCCCCACTTCTACTTACCTGCCCAGGCCTCCTTTTGGCGTGTACTGCGCATGTTCATGTGTGCATAGAGTGCACATTTGGTGCACACTGTGCATGCACACACAGTGCACATTTGGCATGCAGTGCGCATGCGTGGCCAGCAAACTGGTAGCAAACCGGTTCGGATTTCACCACTTGTCATAAGTCACTATTTTCAGTGCCATTGTAACTTTAAACAGTCACTAAATGTACTGTTGTAAATCAAGGACTACCTTACATTACATTAAGAAAGATGATAAAGTTCTCTATCTCTTAAGTATTCTTTAAGTATCTGTGCAGTTGGTCGTTTTTACGAGTTCTGTCTGTTTAAATTAGCATTACCTAGCATTACCTGAATTTATTTTTTATCAAAAGCTATTAAACAAAAGTTTAAATTAAAATAAAATGATTCTACTTGATACTGATGATCAGTGCTGGTTTTCTAGCTTTACTGTCCCAGGGGGCAAAGCAGTGGTGGGCTCCTGCTTGTTTGCACCGGTTCTCCCGAACCGTATGTTAATTTTCTGAGCAGTTCGGAGAACCGGTTGTTGGAACAAATCTTTTCCCACTTTACAGGGCTAATCCTGGATATGCAGAGGTAACTTTCTAGGTTGTCGTGAGTCCCAGGCTTGGTTGAATTTTGGTGGGTGATGTAATGAAGGGGCTTTGGGCAATTCCTTTTATGGGTTAATGGCTTTGTCCTGGTTTGGATCTTGAGTGAGGGCTAATCCTATCACCCTGGAGCTGAAGGTCTTTTGTAGATAAGATGGCCCAGTCTTTCCTCTTATAGATAGGTTGGCACCAGTCTTTCTGAGGCTATTAACAAAGGTGGGGGCTGCTTTCCAATAGCATGTTTTTCCTTTTCTCATCCAGGGAGGTATAATATTCTGCCTTTTTAATATTTCCTAGAATATTTCATTATTCTAGGAGAGGGGTGAGTGCTAACTTCCTACACTGTATTTTAACTACTTTAATTCCTCAATGTGCTTTTAGCACCCTGCCTGATTTGTAACTCTGGGTTGCAGGTATTGCTGAGGAAAAGGAAGGTATTCAGACAGAATGGTTTAGCTTTCCATGACAGCTGCTCATTGATCTTCAGTGTGTAGCCCCCCATTTCTAATCTAATGATTGGTGTTTAGGGCAGCTTTTTGCAAGGAAAGAAGCTTTTTGTATTTTTGTACAGGTAATCCTTGACTTACAACAGTTCATTTAGTGACCATTCAAAGTTACAATGACACTGAAAAAGTGACTTATGACTGTTTTTCACACTTATGACCATTGCAGCATCCCCATGGTCCCAAGAGGCCAGGCGAGGCTAAGTATCCCTCGACGTGAGTGACATCAAGTTGGCCACACCCACTCAGTCACATGACCACCCAGCCAAGCCTACCCAGCCGGTCATTACAGCAGAGAACCATTGTTCAATTATTTGGGCTACTGGGCTAAAGTATTATTTCAACCACTGGGCTAAAGTAAATTGATCTGTATTCTCTCCTCTTGTTCATATGCTCAGAGTTATGCCTCTAAAGGAAAGCTTCTTAAATTAAACCTAGTAGGGGTATGTGTGCATGCACAATACTTTTGGCACAATTTGGCATACGAAGATAAAAACAAAGAATTGGAAAATCAAGATAAATGGTGAGTTTTGTGCTTCTAATTATATAGAGCAGTGATGGCAAATCTATGGCACGTGTTCCACAGGTGGCACACAGAGCTGTATCGGTGGGCACGCGATCATTGCCCTAGCTCAGCTGTGGTGCGCATGAGCAGCTGATTTTTGGGCCTTCCTGGCCCACCAGAAGTTGGCAAACAGGCCGTTTCCAGCCTCCAGAGAGCCTCCAAGAAAGCCTCTGGAGCCTGAGGAAGGTGAAAAACGGGCCTACTGGAACAACTGTGCCATTGTGTGCCAAAAGTGCAGAGGGTCACAAGCACATGCATGGGGCGCATTGAATTATGGGTGTGGGCACATGTGTGCGCGACCCCCCCGCACTCCTCCCACTTTTCGCACGAGATGACAAAAAGGTTAGCCATCACTGATGTAGAGAAAGAGAGATCCCATCCAGAAGATTTCTCCTGAGATCAAATAAAACTTAACCTCACCGCACGAGGGGAAAAAAATAGCCTGTGTTAGGTTTGCTGTTGTGAAGTAGCTTACAGAGACACCTGCTCCAAGCTTTGTCAGAAAACCATGGATGACATGGTGTATGGCGCTTGAGGTTGTTGAAATCTGTTTTTCAGGAGATACAGGAAATAGAATTTTCATGGAAAATGTGTAGGCAAGATTCCTCTGTGATTTATTTCTTTTCCCTGACTCTTTTTCACAACTATAAGAACTTTGGATTTTCCAAGAAGTGATACGTGGATGATATATTTGTAGGGAAAGGTGAGTGAATATGACAGATTTAAGAATGGCCATATATAAATGCCATATCTACCTTGCAAATGTTCCTTGTCAATTTACAATAATCTGTAATTAACTATTTAGGAATTACATCCATTTTGCTTAACATGCATTTCTATCCTAACCATGAGAGGGGAGCCTCAGCACTGGTTTTAATGGATTCAAGTTTTGCAGAATTCTGATGGTGTGAAATATTGCACTATATTGCACTATATTCTATATTCAAAGCTTCCTGTAAGTATTCTTTTCAGCATTTGCAAGACTATGAGAAAGTAACAATACATTTTAATTGGCTAATTTAATTAGGTTACTCAATTTTTTTTATTGAAATTTATTTCCATATATTATTATTTCCCATTTTAAACATTCACACTTCCAAATATTTATGTGAGATTTTCTTCACCTAAGTCCTGTCTCCTCTGTGTAATTCTCCATAGTTTACAATATGCATAGGTATTTCATTTAATCTCTTATAACCTGCCTCTAAAGACATCTGCTTATATATCACTGTCTTTGAGATCTTTTTCTGGCTCATATTTTGGTCTCTTGGTTACTGCTATTATACATTTATTATCCAGTATGATTTATAATACCACAGCTTGTGCAAATAATGGCTTAATACCAAGAAAGCTTTTTTTAAATTCTGTAATAAAATTATATGCCTAAGATTTGATACAATACTGTACTGTGGGTATTTCATAAAATTTAGGTTATAAGCATCAAATATACTTGAAAGTCATGGCAGCCCACAAACAAGGTAATGCTGTGTGTGTGTGTGTGTGTGTGTGTGTGTGTGTGTGTGTGTACATGGCCTTTGTCCATCATGAAAAGTTAAAGCTTTCGGGGGTAAATATTACATAAATACACACACACACACACACACACACTTTCTCCTAACCTTTTCATGATGGAGAAGGGCTTATGGATCCTACTATTGGAGAAATGGAAGCTCTTGTATTTTCTAGTGGAGAAAGAAAATTCTTTGATTGACAGAATGAAAGAACCTTAACTACTTCACCACTGGCTGGCTGATTGAGATACAGGAATATGTGCACTTAATGGTTGTCAGTAGGATTGTAAAGAATGATACTGGAAGGAAATAAAATTTAGAAAATGAAGTATGACAATTTAGTGATATTTTTATTACAAAGAGAGTTCTCTCTGTCCTCTATATTTTATATAAATCATTTTGTGATATTATATATGTTTATCAGCTCAGCGGTTTGGCAATATCTGTTGTCATTCAACAGCTGCTTTATGATTAGGCACAGATAATAAGGTAATTATCACTGTCTGTGCTTTCTTCATTTCATCTTTCTTTAAACTTTCTATTTCTAATTACCCCTACTTAACCATTAATATATCTGTAAAGCTTTGAATATCATACAGAGTTGACTGTTCTCCATGAAAAATTTAATTTATTGAACTGATCACAAAGAAGAAATAGCTGAGTAGGTACGTATGCTGTCATATTTTCTGTTTCAGCTGTATTTAGTCCTCAGATGCTCAGGACCCGACTATTAAGAACTGTAAATTCAGGAGATGATTCCCTGCTGTCTCCAACAGGACTACAGTACTTCAGTTGTAGTAAGGCAGGATGCATTCTCTGAAGTGATTCTTACTTTCTGAAGCACACTTAACAACTGTGGGGGTTTCTTCCAGAAATTAAAAAATAAACATAATTATTCAAAAATTTCCCTTTAAAATCAGCTGCTCTCATTATTTCTTTTAAATTGTTGGTATCAGGTTATACTTTGTTTTTATTCTGTATTTTATTATTATAGTTAAAAAAACATTTAAGCGAAGAAAGCTCTGCGAGTAAAAAAACATAGTGATAGCAACAATAATTTATTAAACTTGTATGCCACCCAACTTTTAATGATTTGCAATTTATAGGGCCAGTAGCCTTGATGGCTAGGAATTTATTAGTAATTCTTACTTAACCACCACAATGGGAATGGGAAAGGCTATTGCTAAGTAACATGGTCATTAAACAAGACATATGACCTCAATAGACCCTTGGTGTCAAACCAGATAATGATGGATCATGACTTTTTTGTCTTTGCAGAGCTGGGGTGGGTGCGGCCTGTACGTGACTTATCTGGCCCACAGGCCACCAGTTTGACGGGTCTAGAATAGACTAAGGAACTCACTTCCGTTACAGTCATTAAGCAAATCATCTTATTAATCATAACTGTGACTTGCAATTTTATTGCTGACTTCTCTATTGATTCTGCTTGTCAAAAGTTGGCTATGAAACAGTTAAATGACAATCGTGGGATATTGTAATGGTTGTAAATGCTTTCTGTTTGCAAAATACCCAAATCTTTTTTATATGGCCACAGGGATGCTGAACTGTCACAAGGACAGTACAAGGAACAGTGACAAAGTTATTTTTTTCAGGATTGTTGTAAACTTGAATGATCTCACTAAACAGGGCAGTCGTTACACAAGGACTACCTTTATGGGTTTTTGAAATGCTAATCATCTGATGGGCTCTTGGTTGAAGGGGGCTGACCCAGGGTAAAGTTTTTACTCACCTCTTCTACATGATTGTCTTTCAATAGCAGTAGCAGCCTAGGTCTTACACATTGGAACTCTGCTTAATTTTGTCACTTGCTTTTTTTTTTTTTTTTTAAAGCGCGAGAAACTGGTACATGAGTTGGAGGAAGAGCGACATTTGAGATTTGAAAGTGAAAAAAGACTAGAGGAAATGACCCTGGAATCTGAGCGCCACAGGGTTCAAATGTGCGGACTGCAACAGCAGTTTTCAAGGTAAGCAGGATTTTTGAAAAATTACCCGATTTAAATACATATATACTGTACATATGCATATACACTTGAATACATAAACAGTAAATAGTCGATATTGTTGTCCTAGTTGTTACTAATTTTCAAATACAATCTGTTTCCTTGTCCAATAGAGACTTGTCTTGCAAATGGCACGATTGTCCCCAAGTTGCAAGGCTGTGTTTTTGAATGCAGTTCAGTTTCTTAACCCTCCAGCAGCCAGTATATATTAAGCAAAACAGTTTAGTTGAACCTGCATTTGCAGCATCATGTATCATAAGTACCTGTAAGGTGGGAATGACGTGATTCTTAGGAATGTGTGTGTGTATGGGGAGAAATGCTCCTAGGGAATGATAAGATAAAAGAGGATATAGCCCATAGCTGCACAATGGGCAGAGAAAAAGATTCAGAAAGGAACCTCCTTAGATTATCAGGCTGTAAAAAGGGACTGCGGGAGATTTGTACTTTCAGACCTGCAAGATTCTGTACTGCAGCCATACAATAAAATAGAATTTGCTCACCTGGTCCTGTTTCCTGTCTGGTCTACCTCAGAAGGCCAGTGGTACCTGAGAAAAATAAATAAATAATTTATTTGATTGAACTATTCTTGATAAATTAATTCAGCTGTTATTACAAATATAGATAAGTCATCGACTTATGCCACAACTGGCACCAAAACTTCCATTGATGCAGTAGTTAAGCAAATCACTCTGGTTATTAAGCAAATCCAGCTTTCCTCACTGACTTTGCTTGTCAGCTGGGAAGGTGGCAATTGGTGATCACATGACCCTGTGACCCTGTAACCACTGTAAATAGATGCTGGTTGTCAAGTGCCTGAATTGCGATCATGTGACCATGGGAATGCTGCATTGTTTGTAAATGCAAGCACTAGTTGTAAGTCACGACTTTCAGCACCATCCTAACTTCAAACAGTCACTAAATGAACGATTGCAAGTGAAGGATTTACCTGTAGCAGGATGCTTATTAGAGGAACTGGAAAACTGAATAATTCCTAATGCTGAAATCTGATAGTATGTGAATGATCTTGGGAGACGGGAGAAAGACTTCTAGTCTACCACATGATCTGATAAGAAACAGCTGAGGGTACATGTGGGGAAAAAAGCATAGGAAGTGTTTCAGAAGGCAGTTTTCTTTCTAAAAGATGTATTAATTCTGTATCACTGATAAACCCAGAAGTTATCAATGAAGATATTGATAGTTTATTACTGTTCTAAGAGACACGAGCACAAGCTGTTTCCCTCTGATCATCAAGGTATATTCAGTTCATATGAAGAGAAGTGGGCACATTTGGAAGATCAGGTTTCAGTTCAACAAGCCAATGTATGAATCTTATACAAAAACACCAGCAATACTTTCCTTCTTCTTCAAGTAGGATACTGAATAAAACCAGGAAATCAGAACTTGGTTTATAATATTTGGAAGCCTTTTATTAATTATTTTTAATTTTACTCACAGAACTTACATGATCACCTATCTCATATAATGAGTGTATTTTTCCCCCAGTTCAGATATAACAGGAAACTTAATGAGCCAATGCAACCTAGTTTGCTTCCTCAATGTGAAGTGGAGCAGAGAGGTTATATGTTGTTTATTATGAAAAAAAATGATAAAAACGCGTAAACTATCATTTTAGAATACAAAGATTCTTTCCTCTCTTATTCATCTGTTATCAGCTGAGCAATACTTAGCTTGAGATAGATTAAAAATCTTCACATAAACCTACCAGAGTTAAAAATGGCATAACTGTTACAGGTAGTCCTCACTTAATGACCAGACCAGCCTGAAATCTCAGTCACTGAGTGAAGCAGTCATTAAGCAATTCATCAAGTGACTGCTTTCTTCGATAATTGCAATTCCCTTGCAGTCGTTAAACAGTCTCACTGGTTATTTAGTTGTAAATAAGTACGCTTTTCCAAAAGGCAGCTGGATTTTCTTGGGGTTTTTTCCCCCCTCTTTCAAAACATTTTGCTCCACATCTAAGAAGCGAAACTTTTTCAAAGGAAAAAAAAAAAACCCAAGAAAGTCCAGCTACCTTTTGGAAAAGCACCTTTGGGACATCTGTGACCAGGATGATTAAGAATGAGGAGTGCCTCAGAGGGGTGGGGAGTCTTTTGGAGGCTTGACGTGAGCTGCATGTGAACAGCCACGCCCACCACATGAAGGACTGAATGCCTAGGAAGCTCCCTCAGTGGGACAGAAGGAAGCTGTGTAGCAGGGAGTTCCAAAGGCTCAAGAGGTGCAACATAAAGCAGGCTCCTCCCCACCCCGCTCCACAAAAGGGTGGATGCATGGGAAACCACCACAGCAGAATGCAGAGCAAATTCAACATGATTCTTAGCAGAGATTTGCTTCCACAGGATCTAAGTATCTGCTTGGTGGCTTTAACCCATTGCAATGCAAGCTGGAACATTTTATTTTAGGATTGATGGCATTCTGCACAGCCTCGCGGGAGCTTTGCTCAATTTACAGAGGCTTGGGAAAGTGAAGGCAGCTTCCCACCACTCCCATTTTTTTCAGCATGCAGCCAGCTCCAGCGTTCCAGACATGTTCTGATTGCAGCAAAAAGGGGCATTTTAGGATGCTGCAAATGAGTGGCTGCCTTTAGCATTTCTTCTTCTTTGATGTTACTCTCCTATGCAACAGCCTACAGCAACTGCTCCTCAGCCTCTCTAGTACTACTTTATCTGCAACCTCTCTGGTTGCAGTAATCCCAAAGAAGAATTGTCTGGGAGTTTTATAGTGTCATTTGAATAAGAACATGAACTTGTCGTCACGATAGAAAAGAATTAGATGTTTTGCATAGATATGTTCTGTGAAACCCTAATGGCATACCCACACCCACACACACATACTGTGTAATATCCAGACAAATGCTCTGTTGTTAGAGTGGTAACATTGTTTTCTTTTTATCACTTCAGTTTTCATGTTAGGCCAAGGGAAACTATAAAATACATTATTATATAATAGCCCATCTGCAAACAGTTATGGAGGCTTTTGTAGTGCTATTTCCAACTGTAAAAACATTATAGTAAAAATGGCACTCTCGGTAAACACCTGCAACTGTTGTTGGGTGATGAGATTACTTTGAAAAATACTTCACTGGGATTAGGGGATTTATTTACAAGTTAATTTCCATAGGATTATAGCCTTGCTACAGTTTAGGTTTTAGGTTTAGGTTTTATTTGATTTACATACCGCCCAACTCCCGAAGGACTCAGGGCGGTGAACAGCCACAAGATAAAATACATAAATACAAAATTTAAAAGCAAAATAAAACCGAATTAAACAATTTGGCCCAAGACAGATTTAAAACACCCCAATAATTAAGAACAGATTTAAAATTTACATTTTAAAAAGGAAAAAGGGAAAGTTAGGCCAGGCCAGCCTGATGGAATAAAAAGGTCTTGAGAGCGCGGCGGAAGGTGCGCAGATCCGGGATCCTCCGTATCTCCGGGGGGAGCTCATTCTAGATAGTAGGTGCCCTCACAGAGAAGGCTCTCCCCCTGGGGGCCGCCAGTTGTCATTGTTTGGCCGACGGCACCCGGAGGAGCCACTCTATGAGAGCGTACTGGCCGGTGGGAGGCTACTGGTGGTAGCAGGCGGTCCCGTAGATAAGCCATGGAGCGCTCTAAAGGTGGTAACCAAAACCTTGAAGTGCACACAGAAGACCACTGGGAGCCAGTGCAGCTTGCGCAGGAGAGGTGTTACATGGGAACGCCATGTCGCTCCCATAACCACCCATGCGGCCACACTCTGCGCCAGTTGGAGCCTCTGGGTGCTCCTTAAGGGGAGCCCCATGTAGAGAGCGTTACAGTAGTCCAGGCGGGAAGTGACGAGGGCATGAGTGACCATGCGTAAGGAGTCCTGATCCAGAAAGGGACGCAACTGGCGAATCAGGCGAGCCTGATGAAACATCCTCCCGGTCACGGCCGTCAAGTGCTCTTCTAAAGACAGCCGTGAATCCAGGAGGACGTCCAAGTTGCAAGCCCTCTCCGTGGGGGCCAGCGATTCGCCCCCAATAGTCAATGATGGCACCAACTGACTATATCGGGACATCGGAAACCACAGCCACTCAGTCTTGGATGGGTTGAGTCTGAGCCTGTTTCTCCCCATCCAGATCTGCACCGCCTCCAGGCACCGGGACATCACTTCAAGGGCATCGTTGGGGTGGTCCGGGGTGGAGATGTACAGCTGAGTACTGATGGTACTCCACCCCGAAACCACGGATGATCTCGCCCAGCAGCTTTACATAAATGTTGAACAGAAGGGGCGAGAGGACTGACCCTTGTGACACCCCACATATGAGGCGCCTCCAGGGCGACCTCTGCCCCCCTGCCAACACAGACTGCAACTGGTCAGAGAGGAAGGAGGGGAACCACCGCAACACAGTGCCCCCCACCCCCAACTCTTCCAACCGGTGCAGCATGATACCATGGTCGATGGTATCAAAAGCCGCTGAGAGATCTAATAGGACCAGGACAGAGGAGCAACCTCTGTCCTGAGCCCTCCAGAGATCATCAACCAACGCGACCAATGCCATTTCCATTCTGTACCCAGGCCTGAAGCCCGACTGGAACGGATCCGGATACAGTACAGCAGGGTGGATAAAAATCAATGATTTTTTTTTAAAAAATCAAAAAAATCAGATTTTTTGGATTTAAATCGGATTTTTTGGATTTAAATCAGATTTTTTTTTTTATTTTTATCGAACTTATTTTAATAAAAAACTTTTGCGGTAAAAATCTATCATAAGATAGTTTTCTATTTAAAATACATAAATAATTTAGTTTATTCAGCATGAAATGGAGCTTCGTTATGTAGCATGAGGCTGTATATTCTGTAACACTGGGACTATCGGGGAGTCAACAGTGGGTCAAAGGAGTAGCAGAGATGACAGATACTTTTTAAAAATTATGATTTAAATCGAGTTGATTTAAATCAAGCCTTTTTACTAGTGATTTAAATCAATTTGATTTAAATCAAATCCACCCTGCAGTACAGTGTTGGGAGTTTTATGAGTGAGACTATCTGTGGAGAGTAGGTTTAGTGTACAGATAGACCTTGACTGACAAGGACTATCTGTTGTTGTATGGCGATTGTTTGGAGTTACAGCGGCACTGATGGTCGCTGTACAGCATCCCCATGGTCACTTGTTCAAAATTTGGATGCTTGACATATTTGGATGCCAGTTCATATTTATGATGGTTGCAGTGTCCCAGAGTCATGTGATCACCTTTTCTGACCTTCTGACAAGCAAAGTCAAGGGAGAAGCTAGATTCACCTAACAACCATGTTACTAATTTAACAACTGTGGTGATTCACTTAACAACTGCAGCAAGAAAGGTCGTAAAATGGGGCAAAACTCATTTAACAACTGTCTTGCTTAGCAGCAGGAATTTTGAGCTCAACTGTGGTCTACCTGTAGTTGTGATTGCAGCCCGATTAACAGGACCCAGTGATGGATATGTTGGAATAGTTCAGTCAAGGCTGTAGGCAGTCTGACAAATGTAATGTAATGTATTTTAATTCCAATTTCAGTATGTTTTGGCTTTCCTGTGTTCACACTACCTATTAAATGGGGAGTTATGCTTGTCATATTAGGTGGGAACATCATCACTGTGAGTTTGGCAATGCCTCACACAACATGGGAACCTGGTATCAGGTTCAGGTGTAAAGTTGAGCATTGTGGGCTCCTGACCCAATTGTTCTGAATTTGCTTTATAATCCTGTGGCATTCTGTCAGTTTAACAATGCAGAATTGAGAAACAGTTTTCAAATCCAGTGATATTTTTCATTCCTCATTCTATCAGACTGGCCAATAAAGCATTGCCTTTTCTCTTCATCAGATGGAAGACTAATAGTCACCCATGCAGAGTTACTCTCAAGGTCTTTTAGAATTTTGGTTCTACATGATAAAAGTCAACTTTTTCTACTAAAACTAATGTCAGAACACAGGCTGAACTAATGATCCTTTGGTACAGGTTTGGCAAAACAAATTGCGACACCATTCCTGGCACCTGCCCATCTTTTACCAAGCCCATCCATCTCAGATTAGGGCAATGAGTCATGTTTCCTGTTAGTTGACGATGCTGGAGAAGAGGGGAATTTTAAGTCAGGAGAATCTATCAATTACTGCCATTAAATTGTGTCACCGTAAATCTAAAAAAGACATGGCAACCTGCAGTCAGTTTAGAGCTTGGCCATCAGGTCAGTGCAAATTATGAAGACATATTTTTCTTCTGATTCAAGAACTAAAGACATGCCTGGCTAGTTTGTGTTTCAGTGTGTCCTCAGAACTCAAACAATAATGAAAGTATGACTGTCAGACCTGAGCTGCAAAAATCCAGATGATCATTAGGTGAGAACAAAAACAAACCATGGCCACCTGATAGCTACCATTTCCTGCTGTGTAGAGGCTGTTTGCAGCCCAGATCCTGTATCCCATAGTATAACACCCAACTCTCAGACCTCATCATATCACATGCTGAGCTTTGTTGCACTAAAGAGCACTGTGAAACTAAATTATAATAACCTGATCATTCTCCAACGCGCAGCTTGGAGAATCCAAAGCTTCGGGTAGTTCAACAGTTGAGTAGCCTACACTGAGTGTGTTCCTTTAAATTTTTTCTCTTCAGACACACCCACTTGCTCCACAGAGTCCCAGTTTAGTTCACTCAGTTGAGCCTGTGACACTGTCTGAAAAATTCTCCAGTGAATTTTACTTGACTATTGTTCCTGAAGCTTTGGATTCTTCTCTGATTAGGACTATTTCTTCCATTCTTCCTTGTGGAGTGGCCAGGGGTGAGTTACCTGGGCTCCAGGCTGACCGCCCATGGAGATTTGCTACGTTCCGGGGAGCCCTGCCAAACTTCTGACTTCCCCGATCCTTCAAATTGCCGCCGGCGTGTGGGTAGGTTCCCCGGCCTGCCGGTAATACCACCCCTGCCTTTTTGGACTTTAATTCCCTGGGCGGCTTGAGATTGCTGCCCTGCTCTCAGTGGCGCTTTCTCAGAAGATTGAGCCTTGTCATCGGCGTCTGGATCACTTCTGAGTGATCGCACGTCTCCAGAGCACGGAGGACTTCTACGCCGCCCCCTCTCCCACCTAGAACTCGCTCATCTGTCAGGGCTTTTACATTACGGTGACTTTCTCTTCCCGGCTCTGATCGTACTGCTGCGGCGATTGGAGCGCCTTGGGGCTTTGGCCGAGAGGTGGCTGACTACCGGCAGCTCTTATCTATTGGTTTAAGCGGCGGCGGCGTTTGGAGCGTCTGAGGGCTTGCACGCCATTTTTTTGCCGCCCTGAGCGCTAGGAGCTGGTTCTTGACAGCTCACGCCTGACTTCCTGATTCCCCGGACTGAAAGTTTCGCTTGGAATCCCCCTTCCTAAACCAGCCGCTTGCCTCCCGTGGCAGTGGAGCAGGCACGGGGGAGTTCGGAGGAAGCCCCTTTGCAATAGCTGCAGCCCTCGCCTCGCGCCTAAACTGCTGTCAAAATTCAGAACTCTAATGGCTGCCATCTTCTGCCCGGCAACAGTTCCGCGCATGCGCATTCGGCTGCTGGGAGCTGACAGGTATTAGAACTGTCAAACTAAAGCCTCAGTTCTTTAGGCAACATGACAAGGCTGGTTCACTCTTGCAAAAATATTAAAACTGACTCACCTGTTTGTTTTCCTCCTTCCTCTGCTGTTGTTGAGCCTCTTTTCACCTGAAAAACAAAACAAAATAAAACAAAACAAAACAAAGAATTAAATTATATTAATTTTGTTAATTCATATTAAAGATTTTTGCTATGGCCGAACGCGACCTTTCTTCTGACCTGGAGGATATCCACAGCTCTCCTGAATGTCATTAGGTGCAAAACAGGTCGCGTAAGACGTCTCGAAAACGTTCCTCCCACACTTCGTCCTAATCGGATGCTCCATCTTCAAAGAGGTCCAAATCGTCCTCCGCTGCAGCCAAGGACGCCTCCAGGAGACATAAAGCCCTGGAACGACAATTTGAAAAGGTACGCCAGCTGTCTGACAAGGCTTCGTCCTCACGCTTGCCGCCCCCACTATCGCCTGTGGCAGAAGCAGCTGTCCAGCTGTCCCATCACACCGATCCCTCTGAGGTGTCCCAAACCCATTGCATGGAGCCGGTGGATCTCTCATGCAGCTCCTCCCATCATCGAAGGCCTCAGCCGGAGGCAACCTTTACTCCCACGGCTGCAGGATTGCGAGCCACGGAGTCGGCTCCTCCGCCCTTTCCTTATGACATACAACATATCATATCTGAGACTGTATCCCACACTCTGGCAGCGAACTCTCACCATTCAGTACAGTATGCTGCCTGGCCTCAATCGAGCTATCCTCCTCCGCCACCTCCCCCCCGGGCTTCTCATCCGGTTTCTTACCGGTATCCTGCTATGACACACGTGGGCGCTTCTCATCACGACTACGGACACGGCGGGGGGTCGTCTTCGGAGGACGACGAGGACGACCTATTGGAGATGGACTTGTCCGATGATGCTGATATGCCACCTGATAAGCCGGCTTTTTCTGGGCTTTTCAGGCCCTCGCTATTTAAATCCCTTTTACACAAAAGCCAAATTGACCACAAAACTGGCAGATTCTGCACCACAGGTTGATCAACCGGGTCCTTCTCAACAACATGATGCCCTCTTCACGGCGCCCAAACCTGAAGCAGAATTTATTCCGTGCCCGCAGCTCTTTTCCGAGGTGGTACAACGCTCCTGGTCCACGCCCTCCTCCTTACCCGCCCCTTCGGGTCTGGACAAAAAGCTGTATTGTTCAGCACCTAGTCTCCAGGAACTTCTTCAGTTGCCGACTGTGGACGCCCATGTGGCCAATCTGACTGCTTCCTCGGTAATTTCCAACGATGTTGCCGACGGGCTGTGCTCAGAGGATCGAAAAGCTGAGTTTACTTTTCGTCGTACCATAATGCGGCCGCCTGGGCTGTTAGGGCTGCCACCTCGGCTTCCTTCTTCAGCCGTGCATCTCTAATCTGGCTCCGCCATCTTCAGGAGTGCCTCCCTCCTGACGATTCACGCCTCCGCCAAGATGTGAACAAACTGGTGGCGGCTACAGAATACACGGCGGACGCTTCGCTCAATGCCGCGAAGTTTGCTTCACGCGCCCTGGTGTCATCCGTTACATCTCGCCACTTATTGTGGCTTAAAAATTGGAGAGCTGATGCAAAGTCCAGATGGCGACTCGCCTCAACTCCGTACAAGGGTTCCCGTCTCTTTGGAGACGCTTTGGACCCCATCCTTGTGGAGGACAAGGATAAGCGGAAGGTCATGCCATCCTCTTTCAAGAGAGCAGATCGTAAACCTTCATCTTACTCCACCAGGCAGCCCTTTCGGACCGACGCCGGACCTTCGGGGTCCTTCTCTTCCAGGTCCTACTCTCAAGGGTTCGACCGTTCTTTCGATAGATCTTCCTTCAGAGCCCGTGGACGAAAGGCCCCAGCTCCCAAGCGGCCCTTCCGAGGTACAGGTTCCCGTGCCTTTAGAAGAGGAAAATGACTACACCCACCTTCCCATTGGCGGCCGTCTGACTCATTTTCTTTCCCAGTGGGAGATTTCGATGATGGACGCCTGGGTGCTCCAGACGATCCGTCTGGGCCTTACCCTGGAGTTCCGTTCCCGTCCCCCCTCTCACTTTGTCCAATGCCCTCTTTCGTCCAATTTAGCCAAGCGTCAGTTAATGGAGGCAGAAATCCATCACCTGCTCCAAATTCAGGCCATAGAACCAGTCCCCCCCCATCATCGCGGGACCGGCTTCTACTCAATTTTCTTCCTGGTCCCCAAAGCGTTGGGGGGTCACAGGGGCATCTTAGACCTCAAGAGGCTGAACGAATTTATCATCTACCATCAGTTCAAAATGGAGTCCCTCCGCTCGATTCTCGCTTCCATTCGACCATCAGACTGGATGACGTCTATTGATTTGAAAGAGGCGTACCTCCACGTGCCCATACGACGGTCCCATCGTCGTTACCTCCGCTTTGCCTACAACAACAGGCATTTCCAATACAGGGCAATGCCCTTTGGCCTCTCCTCCGCCCCCAGAACCTTTACGAAGCTCTTGGCAGCAGTGGCAGCCCACCTACGTCAGCATCCGGTTCGGCTCCACTGCTGCTTGGACGATATCCTGGTGCTCTCCTCTTCCCCAGCCCGGGCCTCTCGAGACCTAGGAGTGGTGTGTCGCTGTCTTCGTCATCATGGCTTCTCCCTCAACATTCCAAAGAGCCAATTGCAGCCCACTACTCGAATTCTTCACCTCAGGACAGTAATAGATTCTGTGAAGGGCCAGGTGTTCCTGTCAACGGATCGGTGCTCCAGTCTCCAGTCATTAACATCCCAGGTCCTTTCCTCTCGGAGGGTGACATTGCTGCTCCTGTCCCGCCTGCTCGGCAAAATGATATCCTGCCTGTCCATCGTCCCTTGGGCGAGGTTTCACTCCCGCCAGCTCCAATGGTTCCTCCTCCCCTTTCAGAGGACCAGACGAAGCAACTCCACCGCAAGAGTATCCCTCCCGCCAGCTGTCTCAATGTCCCTCCTCTGGTGGTCTTCCCAAAGTCTACAGCAGGGCTGCTACTTTCAGAATTTACAACGTCTGGTAGTGACAACGGACGCCAGCCTGACGGGATGGGGAGGTCATCTTCTCTCTCACGTCGCCCAGGGTACGTGGTCAACAGAGGATCACCGCAAAGGGATCAACTGGCTGGAACTCTGCGCGATTCGCCTCTCCCTCCTACGATTCCAGCAGATTGTGTCAGGGCATCATGTCCTGATACGCACGGACAATGTAACAGCAAAGGCGCACATGTTCCTGGTGTGCCAAATCCCACCTAGACCCAACGTCTGCGCCCGTTCCTGAAGTGTTGGGATTCCTACAGGAAGGTCTGGACAAGCACCTTGCTCCTAACACTCTTCGTCGCCAGGTTGCTGCACTAAATACTGTCCTTTCTGCTTCCGCAACACTTCCTCTCTCGCAGGACCCTACGATTTGCGCTTTTCTTAGAGGGGCAGCCAACCTGCGCCCACCTATTATACATCGCTACCCGACCTGGGATTTGACTCTGGTCCTTCAGGCCCTCATGCATCCTCCATTTGAGCCTCTCGCTTCCATCAGCCTCCGTTTTCTAACACTCAAGGTGGCGTTTCTGGTCGCAGTTACTTCGGCTCGCCGTATATCTGAACTCGCGGCCTTGTCCGTAAGAAGCGACCTCTGTGTCTTTCACACAAATCGAGTGGTACTGAGACTAGACCCCTCATTTCTGCCTAAAGTAAATTCCTCATTCCATCGAGCCCAGGAATTGATCCTACCGGACTTCTGCCCGGAACCTCGACATCCTCGGGAAGCAAACTGGCACCTCTTAGATGTCCGACGGGCCCTGCGCAGATATATTAAACGAACGGAGCATTTCCGGAAATCGGAATCGCTCTTCATTTCCTTTCTGCCCGCCTCCATGGACCGGAAGGTTTCTTTAACAACAATTGGGAGATGGATTAAATCCTGCATCTCCAGGGCTTATTCGGTTCGGAACAGACCGGTTCCGCAGAGAATTCTTCCACACTCCACCAGGAGCGCCGCCACCACGGCCGCCTGGGCCACTAATGCCTCCGTCTCTGACAACTGCAGAGCGGCTACTGGTCATCCTTAAATCCCTTCATCAGGCACTACAAGGTGGACTCCTTTGCCTCGGCGGAGGCATCCTTTGGCCGCCGGGTGCTACAAGCTGTATGCAACTCTTCAGACGACGTGCAGCAGCCAGTTTCCCCCCCTGTCTGAACTTGCTTGGGTACATCCCGAAGCTTTGGATTCTCCAAGCTGCACGTTGGAGAACGGACGTTGCTTACCTGAACGTCCCTTCTTGACGCGCAGCTGGAGAATCCAACCCACCCAGCTTGGCTGCTGAACATTCCTTCCTTACGCTCTATTGCTCCTTACTTCGTGAACAAAACTGGGACTCTGCTGAGCAAGTGGGCGTGTCTGAAGAGAAAAAATTTAAAGGAACACACTCAGTGTAGGCTACTCAACTATTGAACTACCCGAAGCTTTGGATTCTCCAGCTGCGCGTCGAGAAGGGACGTTCAGGTAAGCAACGTCCGTTCTGAAACATTTACATACAGTTCAAATGGTAGATGTGAAGCAGAGCATAGACTTCAAGCACTTTCCCTTTGCAGTAAAAATAATGAAATAATAGAACTTCCAAAACAAAGTAAATTGTAATAACGTTGATTTCCTAGGAATAAAATGCACATCTTTATTTTAGACAGTATTAAAAACAATAGCAATAGCATTTTTATTACTTTCTGAAATCTCTTCTTCTATGGTCTGTCTATATAATGTTTTTTAAAATAATACAGATAGATTTCCAGGATAAGGAAAGGCACTTACTCATAATATGTACAGCATTTTTAAGTATTGCTATGGCTTACATATACCATTTGCAGTTGAGGAACTATTGAATAGTAAAGCTGCTAGAATTATTTAATGTTGTGTGTAATTATAGTTCATATTCCTGAATGACGCATGTTGAACTTTGCCATACTTTACTGTACTGTGGAGTGCCTTAGACAAAAAAAGATGAGCAGGAAGTAAACAATTCCCTATAGTTTTCCAAACCTTTTTATGCTCTGAAACCATTCAGTTACCTTCCATATCGATTGCTCCTGAGACATGGAAAAGCTTTGGAATTTCTCTTCAGTATGTTTTACATTCCTGAATCATTCTGAGAATTTCATCATTTGTCTCTAAATCATGCAATTGTCACATCATCCCACAGGATAAAAATTTCAGGATAATGGCCTCTGAACCCTCTGAAATTTTTAATGTCAAGGTTCACAATTAGCATAGATTACTTGACTAGGACAGGTAAGCTGTATGGAAAAATACCTGCACTGACACTAACTATAAATGAAGAGGCAATCTGTACCATTGTAGTCTACTTTATGATCTGGTGGTAGGATCTAGCTGTTTGGGTCATTGGTTTCTTTAATTCCCAAACATAATTTGGGATGGTATGTATCCATTTGTAATGTTTTTTTCCCCTTGGTTTATCTAGCCACAGTGGGGTTTTTGTTATATCATAGCTAATTAGCATGTTCTGTGAATCCAGCCAATTTCGGTTTATCAAACAAACTGTTCCTAAGCAAATAGTGACATATTGTGATGTGTGAATTTCTAAGTCTGGGTATAAACTGATGTTTTTAAAATATATATATATATACTTATTTATGTAATACAGTGAAATAATTCAGAATTGGCATTGTTGAAATGTTAGGTTTGACAGAATGATTTCCTGTGAAATTGGAGGTGTTTGTCATTTCATTAATATTATTTTAAGTATTAAGCTATCATCAGAGAATTCTGGATTAACACATCCTGCTAATTTATAATATGATTTATTTGGTTTTATTTACACTGTGTGAACCCAATCATTGACTTTATTCGTGTTGACTTACTATAGTGAGAGAATCAGACTACTACAGCTTGTTCACCAAAACATGACTGAAAGCATGACGAGTTGTAGACCCAGTCATAATGTAATTGATTTGTTCAAGGTAGCCCGCATTGTAGTTTAGATATAAACTTATGTATGTTCAAATTTCTGGAGAGCTTTTTATATGTCAGAAAGTTACATTCCAACTGTCTAATGCCAGGCATCATGCTAAGTTGCTTAGGTATTACAAGTCGTTCATAATAATAACATATTGAGAGCCTCTTCAATTATTTCCATTTTTCACCACTTACTGACAGAATGTTTGGGAAACTACAGTAATAGGGAGATAGGATAATAAAAAATCACAGCAATAATTTGTTTACTGCTGAATTCAATAAATTATTGTTGAAGGGTTCTGATATTATGTCAAGACTTTATGGATTAAAATTTAAAATGAAAATACGTTAATAGGAATTTGTTTGGCAAAGGAGCATAATGTTCTCCTACTAATAGCAAAAACTGGCACAAAAATAGTTGTAACAAATAAATACCTAGCCATGTATTAGAAGTTAAGTATAATTGGAGCTTGGTGACAGTAATACTTTCAGACATATTTTTGTTAAGTTTGTAGAATAATTGCTTTAGTATCTCCGGGTAACAGTCGGGTTATTTTTGTAAAAATATAGAGATATCTAAACGATTTCCTATGCAGTATATACACTTTGCTGAATCTTGCTGGTTCAGGGGATTTTGTGTCCTCAAAAAGTAGAGCAATTGCAGAAAAAAATGTAATATGGATAAATATAATATCTTGTGGCTATTACCAGGTAAGTACACTGTCAACATAAAAAAAATACTGTGGAAAGACTTCAAAAGAAAAGAAGTGCAAAGCAAATAAAGAGTAATACATTTTTCTGTATAAAGGAGAAGAAGACCTGGGGTTAAATTCATTTAATGATTGCCGCATCTTCCTTCAAGATTTGGCACTGCTTCTCATCCCTCTTTCTGTGGAAAAAGGAGGAGGATCAGTGTGAGATCTTGATGAGAAACATACGTTATCTTTGTACAATATTCTTAATATTGAAATAATTTTCAGGTGTTGAAACACAACAACTAAATTCTAGAAACTTAATAGTATTGCTGCATTCAAATTAAGTATGTTATTTGCTTCAAAAACACTGAAAGTACAAAAACAGAGGTCACCCTAGTTGCGGCGGGAGGTATTGCAAAAAAGTGATGCCCTACATTTTTGTGGAATATTCTAGTTAGCATACTTACACACTTCATTATCTATGGGTTGTATTGAATAGCCTTATTTCTTTGAACAAGATAGACAGCTATAAATGTTTAAAGTGATTCTATAAATAACATGGAGGATTTGAACTCCTGGGTTTGATTGGGCACTAATGTTAGTCCAGCAAATGACATAATCATACAGCACATTTCAGAAAGCTACTTCACTATATTCAGAGAATAAACTTGTCACGGGGAAAAAAAGGCAAAAATATTTTCCTATTTGATCGTGGCTGTGTCAGCGGGCTTCTCCAGTAAAGGGAGTCAAAACCCAACACTTTTCGATCAAAATAAATAAGAACCAAGGGCAAGTAACTGGAATAATAATAATTTAATTAAGAAGTGCCTTAGTACAGTACATAACATTAGACAGTATCTTTTACTTCCAGAAACTAAAAGGTTTTTTTTTAATTAGTTGAAAAAGTACAATAAATAACTAAAAATATGATGCTTTACAGAAATGGTGGAGAGACAGAAAAAGAGAAAGTAGATGTGTACATAGGAAAGTTACTCTTGCTGATCAATAGTGATGAGAAAAGGGAAAATATAATATTCAGGGAGAAAAATGTGAAAAAAGAGACCAAAGCAATTGCTTTTTTTTTTAATCAATCTAATTTTCTCCCAACTCAGGGAAACTATGCAGTGATCCATAATGTAAGAGGATATTGCCTGGGGATTCAGGAATAAAAAAATTGTGGAGGAAGATAGAACCGCTTTGATAATAGGGCAGGATCAGGGTAGGTTGAATAAGTAAGGGGAGAGTATGAAACCTTGTGGCAGTCCTTTGCCAGCCTAGAGCCACTGTTTTACCAAATTCAGTCTGGACTATGTCTTCCTGTCCTGTGTAAGGTTTTGCATGAGGATGATGAGATGATCTGGATTTTACATTTTTCTAAGCACTTTTCCATTTTCTAAGCAGGTTTCCCATTTTTCTAAGATCAACACAATCATCAATACATTTTCTGTATTGGAGCACATGCTGATTTTTGGTTGGTAGGATTTTTAGATCAAGGAAATTTTCCAGAATAACAATGGGTGAAATTCCTGTATAGTGGCTGACATACTTGCTATCTTCATGCTGTAACTTGTGAATGTGTTTGTTTAAGAAGACTTGTCAATATCTTGTTTAGGTGACTGTATAGGCTCTGCTCCTTGCATAGGTTGCAAAGTATTCAGAGATTTTTTTTTTTTAGCTTATGCAGATCATCTGAACGACTTCAGAAGTATGAAATATTGTTTAAAGTTGCACTAATTTTGGTACAGGGTAATAATGAACTACATTGTTCCTTTTTCTCCTTATAAATTTGAGGGATACCAAATTATAATAGGAGACATAGAATTTAGGGAAAAATTTAGTCAGGATTAAAGATGACTAAACAGGATTGTAATTATAGACCAGTGAATAAAGTAAAGGATATTAAAAAGAAAGGGTCCCCCCACCCTCTCTACTTACAATGCAAAAAGCAACATCAATTATCCAGGCTGGTTAAATTTAATCCAGCGATATAGAAGTGCTAATTAAGAACATTGTTTATATAAAGAACAACATGACTATATTTAGGCTGAAATACAAAAGAGAAATATATTTATTAATCAAAAGAATTATAATAATTTATGCCTCCACTATATGGGAATTAGTCTAGATAGGCAATATCCATAGAGCACCAACATTAAAAAAAATAGTAAGACAATTTTGAAATAATTACATTTCATTACCCTACATTGAAATATTGGCTATTAAAGTAGTGTCATTATAACAGTGCAGGTTATCAATGTCTTTTCCATCTGTTTTAAAATCAAACTTCTAGTGTTCAAACGTAATTTTAAGAACTTCATTAAAGACGAAGGCTGTAATTTTGAACACAGTCTATTTATATCTTATTAAAGTCAATAAAATTTAAGAAAGGTTTCAGTGATTTCTTAACAATGGCAATGCTCCAGAGAGCCCTTTTTTAGGGTGTTAACACATATGACCCAGTATATATTATCACATATATACTGGAAGGGGAAAGAAAGAGAAACATTTCAAAGTTTGTCCCTTCAAACTTTTTTTTTTGTCATAATATCTCATAATCCTTGAAACACAATTACGCTGGTTGATGGAATTTTTAGTTCTAAATATCTGAAAGGACCTTGTTAGGAAATACCGGGTTGAAGGAAAGCACGCTATTAATAAAACCGCCTAAGAAGTGAAGCATGGCACATTAATTGAATGTAGAAACATCTGCTCAGGGGTTAATAAGGTATAAAGAAAACAGATTGATGGATACTATGTTCTTGCTAGCTATTCCTTGGAAGGTAGAAGTCTTGTAGTAAAACCTATATACTGATTAGGAAGATGCTAGTAAAAGGAATCAAGAAGGGAAGACAGAGAATAAAGGAGATTTTGTACTGAATTGTGGGTCAAAATTCCCAAAATATGCCATAGCGAGAAAGGAGAGCAACATTTCCAGATGCAGTACCTATCAATTCTTGTCATTGCTTTGCTTCTTTCACAGTACATCCTCAGAGGACCTCTGAGTTTTCAGCTAAGCCCAATGCAGTCGTGGTTTTGTTTGACCAGAAGTCCCAGTCAAATGAAGTTATGTTTTATTAGATTATTATATGCTGTGCATTGAGCATTGGTACTGGTTCACTGAAATATTGTGGCTGCAGAGATGTCCTATCTCTTTTATTGTATTCATTATTCTTCTCAAGAATCTAGCAATTTCTCTAATATCTTTATTAGTAAGAGAATAAGATATCCATGGACAAGGGACATAACTGAGAAAGTAACAGGATAAAAGTATAATATTCTGTGAAATATTGGCTAAAATACAGTAAGTAGGTTAGATTTTTTAAAAAACCCTTCAGCGGGACTTTCTCACTGAAGAAAAATGTGTATTGGTGTTTTGTTACACTTAAACAAAGGAGAGTTTTGAGCCCTATGAGTGACAGTTATTAAGACTTTCAAAACCTGAAGTTGACAGTAAAGTACTCCAAAAGGAATTCTGTAATTAGGTAATAGGGAAGAAATGAAATTCAGTGTAAATAAGTAAGTGAGACAAACTGAGTTATCTCTGCTGGTGCAGTCTAAGTTGACTGTAAAGTGGGTACACAGATAGCATCAGCTCTGTTTCGTGCAGCCGTGGAAATGCCAAATTCATCATTATCGAAAGTAAAAATAGGAAATATTATCATGCCATGGTTTAAAAGGATGCTTGGCTTCAATTAAAATGCAGTCTGTATAATTCAAGCCATCACATTTCTGAACTGGAGCAGACTAGAAAATAAAAATTAAAATGATAATGAAACTGAAGCAATTGATTCTGTAGTGAGAAAATGACAAGGTTCGTAGGAGAGTCATTTTGCATATCCCTCCATTATTCAGAAATGATCCCAGGAAAATGGCAAATCTATTCTGTGCGATATTTACCATGAAAATATCCTTGACAAATCTTTTATTAAAGGAAGGCTGATGAGGTTGCTGTTAACCTTGATAAAATTTAGAATAATAATAATTGGGGACAGCTTAGCTAATACGCCAGGAGAGATGAATGTTGGATCATTGTTAAAGATGAAGTTTAAAATTCAGATGTGTTCAGTCATAAGAGATCTTTAGTGTACAGTTCAACATTTGGTAAATCCTGTAGTATCCCTTGCAACTTAAAATGTAATGCATGATCAACAAGATCTAGGAGAGCAACAATAGAGGAATATATGGCGGAGGTCAGGAGTCTCTCAGAATTATAATTACAATGAAACCCCTGACATAACATACTTTGGGACTGGTACACACTGAGAACTATTTGGAGAGACAGTTGTGTAAACCACAACTAGCCTTTGGCTCCATCTGAAAGTAGTTTTTTAGTTATTGCATCAGCAAATACACGTACAAGCAATTTAGTGGCACTTTGGGGAACTTGGGACCAGAAAAATAATACACAAGTGGCAATAAGATACGTATTTAAATGTATAGAAAAAAAGTGCTGTGCCTGAACTAGATAGTTATCACAGTTTAAGGCAGGCAATATAAAGAACTGCAGGTTCAAATACCATAATTTGGCTTGACAGGTATAGTAGAATATGCTGAGATAAATAAAAGATTACGGTTGTAGAAAGCAAGGAGAAGAGCAATTGAATGCTTTTAGAATGTATGCATTAGAGGAGGCAAATTCTGAAAGAGGTGAAGTACTTTATACCATTTGCAGTGTAAATCAAGCCGTCATCCCTTAGGGCTTTTCCAGGATGTAAACAACAGGAATGTAGCACTTCAATTGACACAAGTAGGACCGTGATGGCGAACCTATGGCACACGTGCTGGAAGTGGCACACAGAGCCATCTCCCTGGGCACATGGAACCGTTGCCTGTTGCTCTTCTGGGTTCTAGCGCACCGGCCAGCTGGTTTTCATGCGCATGGGTACACTGGAAACCAGAAGAGCAGCTGCCCATTGCGCATACGCGCTCCAGGAAGATGAACTCCCTGTTTCCAGTGTGCGCATGCGCGTCTGCCACTTGGTCTTCTGATTTCAGGCGCACATGCATGTGTGAAGACCAGCAGTGGCAAGAGCAACAGGCGTGCATGCCAAAAGATGCGGAGCGGGGAGCCCAGAGCTGTCAGCCAGGATAGGTGGCTGGGGGCTTCTCTCCCTCCCCACCCAAGTAGGCTTCTTGCATGGCCCCAGGCGGTCCGGAGCACTTGGCCGGCTTGGGCACCCCAGGATAGCCAGCCAGCCCTGCTCAGCCTCCTCCACCACTTCTGCGAAGGAAGCGTGACCGCTTCCCAGCTGGCACACTGCCTCTGGTGTTCCTCCTGTGCAGCCGCCCCACCCCAGAAGAGCAGCAGCAGCAGCAGCTGCAGGGGGAAGGGCAAGTGCGACCGACCGGCTTGGGCGCATAGGGCAGCAAGGCAGCATTTTCTGGCTGGGCGGCCGGCTGCCCCACCCGCTGCTCCTTCCCTTAGCCATGTTTGACTTCGACGAGTTCGAGCGGCAGCTAAATAAAAAGAAACAGGGTAAGCAAGCGTGATTGGGGGCAAGCAAGTCGGCTGGGTTCAACACCAGATGGAGAAAAAGAAGTACGTGACGGCAGCGGCTCTTTGCCTCCTCTCCCTGTGTGGCGGGGCGATGCGGTTCTCGGTATGAGGCAGTGGGTTGCTCAAGTGGCCTGACCTGTCAGGCGAGGAGGGAAAAGGAGCGGCTTTTGAAACCATCTCAGCTTAAAAGGAAAAAACTCAGAAAGTGCGGCCTCCACTGTGAGCCTTGGCGGCTTTTTCGACTCCCCTGCTGGTCCACCACCCGCAGGCTTCCCCAGCCGCTTGCCAGCCATGTTTTCTGCAGGCCACAGTCGGGGAGGGCCCACCACTGCTTGCCTGGTGGGTCGGGGCACTTTAGAAACGTGGTTGCCTCTTGCCAAGAACTGCATTGCCACGCTCGCCTGGCTGACTGCAAGTCTTTTGGCAAGCTCGGCATGCGTCACTGGGCTGGAGGGCAACCGGGTACCAGCCTGTTCCCTGGCGAGACAAAGCAGTGGCCGTTCCCCAGCTGGCGGCAGCGCTCTCGGCCCTGCTTTTTCACATTGATAATGTTCACTAACTATATTCCACCAAGTTACTTATTAACAACATTGCCTGGAGTAAATATCCCCACAAAATACCTATATCTTCCCTGATAATTTCACAGTGGAAAGGGATGTAACTCTAGAAGATGATGGACAAAATAAATATTTTGGGTTTTTTTTAGAAAAAAAACAAGCTAGGTTGTGGTATTCTTTTTTAAAATATTTATATTAAATAGTAATTAGCAGTATGTTTATCTGTGGGTGCCCTAATGATATACCAATGGCATTTTCACGATTCCAAAATGTTATGTTTTCACAGTATTAAAAAACTTCACAGGATATTGACATACTTGCCAGAAATCTTGCATGTAGTTTTGGATAAAAACATAACGATCCATTACAGTTAGCATTTTTTACAGTATATAATTATAGTATATATTTGTGTATAAGCCCATTCACCAATAAACTGACCCTTGAATTTTTAACCAAAATACCATAAAAATATGGCACCCACAGATAAGCTGACCTGCATTTTTCATATTATTTTGGTTAAAAATTCAAGAGTCTGGTTATACATGCTTGGGCTTATATCTATAACAAACATGGGTACTTTTAAAAAGTGTTACTATACTTGCTCATGGGTAAGCACTTCCATGGACATGCCAAACTCAGATTATAAAACTTTCTTTTTTAAAATACAGGGTCCTTTTGTAGATTGGTCCTGAGCTTAAATTACATTTTTTATCCACATTTCAGAAATTATCCTCACCCAAAGTAGTTTCTTTTTCAGTAAAAAAGAAAATAAAAGAGATAGGCCTTGATATCTAGATTACAAAAGAAGAATTGCCAAGAAAGGGAAATAAGTGACATGGGGGAAGAGGAGAAAGGAACGTACGTAAGTAAGTTCTTCAAATTCAGAAGATACTTTTGAGATGTAACTTGGCATTCATCTCCAATGTTCATCTTTTCATTCTGTTATTTTCAATTAATGGTTTTTGACTGATGAATAAGGATAAACATGTACGCCACTTACCGACAGCACTAAGAAGTCTTTATTTTTTAAAAAATGCACTGATTCTGGGATCAAGTAGTGATAATTACCCTGGAAGTAGTAGCTCCCAAGTATTCAAGGATATGATGCATTCCTCCTCTTCTTTCTCTGCCTCACCTTTGATAGCTCTAGTAGCTGAAAAAAAATAAAGGTTTGGTAAATTGCGTGTTAGAAGCAATGTGCATGGAAAATCCAAAAGAAAAAAAAGAAAACAAAAGAACAATTGCAGTAAATTTCATAGAGAGGAATTGGATTGAGAGAATATGGTAAGTAGCTATAATGGAAAAGGTGATGGCTCAGTTGAATATACTGAGAAAAAACCTGTGTTTTTCCTCTAGAATTTGTTTATTAGATATGCAAATAAACATTCATCAGGACATGTACTGCCAACTGTTGAAGCAAATTTGGAGGAAGACAGCTTTTGAAGTGTCATGGAATAAAATTTGAATCTTCTGATAGATCTCGCTTAAGAAATGGGTTGGCAAGACTTGAGGTCAGTTCCCTCAAAGGGCATCAAATATTTCTTGCAATAGTCTCTGATGTATTTGCTATTTGATGTTGGAATAACATGTTTTATACTAGAAAAATGTAAATAACAAGAGTGAATTTGTTAAAGGGAGTGTTGAGAACAAAGCAAACACTCTGCAGCTGTTTTTCCAGCCACTGTAGAAGATCAAATTGATTTTCCCTTTGCTGTCATGTTTTGGCGAAGCATGGGGAGCAATATGCCTCTTACTGTAGGTCCTCTGGCAAATTAATGAAGCCAAATTTCATTTTTCACAGTTACTATTAACTTATGTAATTCTATACCACTCTCGAAATGATTGTGTATAGCTACCGGTATTTCCCAATACAGTTCAAAGACTTAGGACATGCTTAATTATTCATGCTTTATAGCCAACAATGGAAAGCAATTTCCTTACATAGTTGGTTATGACATCTGCAATGCCTCTCCTCCCCTTTCAATTTGCCAGTTTAAAAACTCTTATTTTTATAATATTTCATTGTTTTATCTCTGCACCTCCTGATCTGGCTGTAGGAAGATGGTTTCTTTCTACCTTTGTTCTTCTTCTTCCTTCTCAATGGCCAACTCACTAATTTTTGGTCCAGGACAAGCATGCCACTAGGAGTCCTGACTATAGAATATTTCATTCCACATGGTTTTATTTTAGACCAGGGGTGTCAAACTCAAGGCCTGTGGGCCGGATCTGACCCACGAGGTGCTTAGATCTGGCCCATGGGGCCGCCCTGGAAATAGCGAAGGACCGGCCTGCAGAGCCTCTGCCAGTGAAAACGGAGCTTGGGAGTAACCTCTGTTTTTGCTGGCACCCCAGCCTCACCCAGGCCATCATAGGTGCCCCCAACAGAACTGATGTCAAGCTGGCTATGCACCCCCCAGCCATGCCCCCCCCGGAGGTCAAACTCACCCCTGATGTGGCCCTCAATGAAATCGAGTGTGACACTCCTGTTTTAGACTTTCAGTGCAGTGTTAGTTGGAACAAGTCACTAGTTGAAAACCTGGATGAGAGATTGGCTCACCCAAACTACTATTAACTGTTAACAGAATTGGACGGAACCTTGGAAGTCTTCTAGTCCAACTGATGCTATACAATTTCAGACAAATGGTTATTCAGTCTCTTCTTTAAATTCTTCAGGATTGGAGCACCCACAACTCTGGAGGCAAGTCTTTCCACTGATTAATTGTTCTAATTGTCAGGAAATTTCTCCTTAGTTCTAGGTTGGTTCTAGGTTGTTGTATAACATTTGTATGGAAAATAATAATTATTATTTTATTAAAATAATAATTATTAAATATTAAAAATCTGGGATGAATATTTTTGAGATAAAAGGTAAAGTCCAGTAAAAGTCTTGACTCATTAAAGTTAAGTGTATGTTAGGCAGTCATTCTTGTCATTTCAGCTTTGAATCCAGTGATTCACTTTTATTACACACTGTTACTTGTAGAAATTATAGTTTTTGATATTTAGATATGTGTTAATACATCCTGATTTGAATTGAATCAATTTCATGACTAAAGGCTCATGAACATGACTTGATTTGGTTGTTTTATTGTACACTAGAAAGAAGCCATAAGTAAGGCCTGCATACAGCAGTTTATAACAATTTCTGTATGTCAGCTATGTACCTCCTTCCTTTTCTGCCTTCTCTAAGTCATAGGCTTTGTCCTCCTGGCTTTCCGAGGCACATAATATTAAAATTATGCTGTTTCGAAGGCTAGCAGGGGCAGCTGCAACTGAAGTTGTTGTTTTCCAAGTGGTTTTCTCAAATCTAGTAACTGTGGCTTCCTATTTCAGTGGTTATTTCCTAACAAATATAGGAGAAGAAGTATAGCAGAAGTATAACAAGTATAGCAGAAAAAGTGTTAGTCTTCCAGTTTATTGGGCTCAGACCTTTGTGGTCACATATCTTCTGTTTCCTCTGAGAGTTGGAATGGTAGCTATGAGTCTTTTGAATGGACTGGCCAATTCATGGCTAAATCATCATGGTCACATCAGGCCTGTTTGCTTCTTTCTTCCCCAATCTCATCAGGATATGATCTGTCTCTCAGTTGATGGTTCTGTTCATACCCTGGGACATCATGCATCCTTCCAATGTGATGGCAGGAACTGGGGCCATTTGACTGCTGTCCCAAATTTCAGTTTGACTGCTAACTCCATTTCTGAAGCCATGCATGCAAAACCTACTCTGTAAAGTTGAAAAGGTTGGTGCCTTCCTGAAGTTATGGTTGATTACCCTTGCTTCTGAACTGTTGCTTCTTTTACAGAGTATGTATTGAAATTTTGAACTAAATGACTTCTTTTTCTTTCCTTAAGAGTGAGAGTATCTGCATCTTGAGGCTTTGGGAACTATATGTCCTTCTTTTCACATGGTTTTTGAAGAGTTTAGATAATTTCTTTTTCTTGATTCCATTTCTTCCATATTGGTCCTCCACGTGACATATTTCTGTAAGTCATATGCACTCCTTCCACTTGCTTCCAAGCTAGATTTTCCACAAGATAAGTTAGGCTTGGAACTACATCTTTTGTAGTTCTTGAGACAGGAACTACAAATGTTGGAGTTTCACCTTTAACAGGAACTGATTTTCTATTCATTTTTCTCAGTCGTCAAGGTATTTGCTTGTTTTAACTTCTTTGGTATACCTAGATGCCATTCTATGTACAGCTGCCTCCCATTTTATAGGACCTCATCCTCATTCTTCTCCATTTACAGGAAGGAAAGAAATATTTCATCTCAGTACCTTACCAAGTGGGCCATGTCCATTACCCAGCTCCATTATGATCTAATCAAGTGACTGCATCCTGTTGGTTTTTCTGTACATCCTTGTGAGCTGTAGGTCCTTCTGTTGCATTTCTGAAAGAGTAGCCTAGCTCAATCTCAGTACTGTGCATTTGTCTGGCGCTGCAGGTTAGATCTGTGGTCCTTCAAATAAGATCAGTTAGGTGATGCTACCCCTAATATAGTAATTGATCCATATGTGTGAATTATAGAGACCATAATGAAAAACTGATTATATATCTGTAGTATAGTTCTTCATATCTGTAATATAGTTCTTCAAATGATCCTCTGCGAAAGTACTGTATGTTAGTTACCCTCTTCCCTGCTTGAATTTTAGGATAGTGTTTTTGGTTTTTATTTTTGACCTCCTGTAATAATACTCAGACCAGAAACTTTGCAAACATTTACATACCTTGTGTGTACTTTGTGTTTAGGTAAAGCTTTCACCAAAATCTTTGGAACATTCAGAATAGCCATTTCACAAATAACAGAACTGTGGTTACAAAGAAGTAAGCAGCTCATCCTAGTTTTTAGTAGGAAAGATATAAAAATTAGTACTATTCTCCTTTGGTAAGATTTTCTTACTGAAATCATAGTGACTTTTCCAGATTCCATTTAGCCCAATAACATCACCTTCATTCTGCATGAAGATGCAGTCTCTATAATGAAGCCATTTCACTGCAACCCATGATTATGTAAGTGCTACAATCATTTAACATTTCAGTGAAACAGCCATGTGCTACAGAGTTTCATAGCTACCACTTATGACAAAGAAATCCAGTCAAAGGATGAAAGGAAAGGTGTGAAATTGTAGGTAATGATTCTACTGAAAGCCTGTAAGAATTCACTATGCTGTTTAGATTTTATTCAGAGTACATTTAAAATTACAGTATCTCAGTGCTTCATTTTTTAAAATATTGAATTGTATGGCTATTTTCTGTATGCAGAAAAAAATACAGTATTGTAACCATGCTTTCATGATTTTCTGTTATACCAGGGGCCTCACTAGGGGCTGGGGCACATGAACTAGTCCTAATATTTGGCTAACCTTATTTTCCTCAATTTCCTATAAAAGTGCTTCTCACTAAATGTGTCTAATTTATCTCTGATTACAATGGTCAGATTGTCATTTTTCTTGGTGAAATCTTTTAAGTATCTACAATAGTTAATAATATGCATAATTTATAATGCATTCCTCAGTGACATTTTATATGCATCTTGCCCAAAGTAATAGCGGTTTCTCTTCTTTGCATATTTTACATTGTTTAATCCACCAATATGATAATTTAAATATTGCCAGGAATATGTAATTGTTCCAGGGTATTGTTTTAACATTACATAGTATTACTCTATTCCAGAGCTTGGAATTGGATAGCAGTGCTAAGAAAATGTAGTTTCCTTGTCCTGGATAAAATTATTTAAAGACTCTAATTTTAAGATTTGAATTAAATGCTTGTTATATCAAGATTATAGTATGAAATGGAAAAAGAAATCCCTTCATTGTAATAATTATCACAATAGCAGTCAAGGTCATTGCAGTGCCATAGGAAAAATAAAACCTGCATTGCATTCATAAAACACTGTTAAAATAAAGCTCTGATTTCCAGGCCGGTTGGGGAACATTTCTGTGAATCTCCCTTCCATTTGCAGTATCAATATCATTTTGCCTATTCCGTGTAGGAACAGATTACAGTTAGTTTTTGACTTGTAACAGGTCACTTACCAGTTGTTTGAAGTTAAGATGAACCTCCCAGGGGGTGCTTGTGACCCATTTCCAAAGTTCTGATGGTAACCCCTCCCCCAGTCACATGTCTGCACGTCAGGCTTTCAGCAACAGACCTGCATTTACAGCCATTTGCCATATCCTGTGGTCACATAACCTCATTTTACAATACTTTTGCTAAAAACCAGCATTTACTTTTGGTTTTCAGTAAAACTAGCCCTTAGTGAAGCATTGATTCACGTAAGGACCATAAGATAAAGGTAAAGGTTCCCCTCGCACGTATGTGCTAGTCGTTCCCAACTCTAGGGGGCAGTGCTCATCTCCGTTTCAAAGCCGAAGAACCAGTGCTGTCCGAAGATGTCTCCGTGGTCAGGTGGCCGGCATGACTAAATGCCAAAGGCACACGGAACGCTGTTACCTTCCCACCAAAGGTGGTCCCTATTTTTCTACTTGCATTTTATACGTGCTTTCGAACTGCTAGGTTGGCAGAACCTGGGACAAGTAACGGGAGCTCACTCCGTTACGCGGCACTAGGGATTCGAACCACTGAACTGCCGACCTTTCGATTGACAAGCTCAATGTCTTAGCCACTGAGCCACCGCGTCCCTTAAAACACTAAGGACCACAGTGTTTGTTTAATGGCTACAACAGCTGGTTCACTTAAGGACCAATGTGTTTGCTTAATAACAGCTGCAAAAAAAAAAAGGTAGTAAAATCAGGTTAGTCACATGAGTGATCTGTTTTATGACCATCACAATTGATGACCATAATGGGCAGGCTCCATTTTAGTTGTAAGTCGAGGAGTACCTGTATTTTTGAACACCAAGGTGAACCATCAATGTTCCTTGGGCTGGCTGTGATAGTCAAAGACATCTCAGAGCAGCAGTTGATGGAAGGCTGATAGGAAACTATCAAATTTGTTTATTACAGTATTTGTTGATCTCATAAGATGCTTAACTGGGTCAGTAGGACATTGCTGAAATGTGGGAAAAGCAAAAGAGGATTAATTGTTTCATCAACTGACCCCCCAGGGAATAAATAAGTCATGCACAAGGTTCAACTAATTCCGCCCAATTAGTCATGTCATGGAAATCCCTTAACCTAGTTGACCTGCTTTTTACAACCAGGGGGGAAAATGTTAAAAGAGTAGGTGAAGTAGCCAACCTTTCTCTTGCAGAACTCAGTGTCCACTACAATATTCTCACCCACAGGATATACCTTCCAACCACTGCTTCAGTGGCTAGGCCAAGCTGCCTGCTGCCAACTTGCAAGGAACAAATGATATACCATATTTTCCGGCATATAAAATGACTGGGCATATAAGACGACCCCCGAATTTTCCTGTTAAAATATAGGGTTTGGGCTATACTCGCCGTATAAGACTACCCCTCCTCCAACGCACACCAAATAAAAATTAAAAAACATCAACTGGCTCACCCACAATGTAAAAGCAGCTGTGCTAGACCCAAAATGGCCCCTGCAACAAGCAGGAACCTCACACAGCCACAAAAAGCCCAAAAAAAAAAAACAACTTTCACACTTTACACACACAAAATTCCACATACAGCTTTGTGAGATTTTGTGTGTTTGTGTAGTTAGAGTGAAACACTACAAAAACACACTAAATCTCAGAAAGCTGCACAAATATTATTTTATTTTATTTTTATTTTTATATGAAAGCTAAATTTAAAACTTCCTAAACTTTAAATGGCTAGGTCTAAAAAAGAACAACTAAAAAAAAGCCCAATTAACTATTTTTTTTAAAGCTCCCAAAGGGGAAAAAAACTTACCCAATAGAACAGGGGTCTCCAACCTTGGCAACTTTAAGACTTGTAGATTTCAACTCCTAGAATTCCTCAGCCAGCTTTGTTTTGCTGGCTGAGGAATTCTGGGAGTTGAAGTCCACAACTCCCTGCCTGCTTGATTGCAGGCAGGGAGTGGCTTGCTGATGGAATGGATTCAGGCAAGCGAAGCAAGGCAAGCATTGCAACTAGCAGCTAAGGTAAGCAAGCTGGAGGGGGAAAACCTTTTTCCTTCTCCATGGCTCTGGCAATCCCAGCTGAGTTGCCTGATTAGCAGATCGTCAGAGCTTGGATCGTCAGAGCCATGTGAAAGGAGAAAAGTTTTTTCCTTCTCCATGGCTCTGGTGATCCCAGCTGAGTTGCCTGATTAGCAGATCGTCAGAGCTTGGATCGTCAGAGCCATGTGAAAGGAGAAAAGTTTTTTCCTTCTCCATGGCTCTGGCGATCGCAGCTGAGTTGCCTGATTAGCAGATCGTCAGAGCTTGGATCGTCAGAGCCATGTGAAAGGAGAAAAGTTTTTTCCTTCTCCATGGCTCTGGCGATCCCAGCTGAGTTGCCTGATTAGCAGATCGTCAGAGCTTGGATCGCCAGAGCCATTTAAGGCTCGTCAGAGTCTTTCGGGCTGGTCTGCCTGGTTACAGGAGAACAACACCCGGCGTATAAGACGACCCCCGACTTTTGAGAAGATTTTCATGTGTTAAAAAATCATCTTATACGCCAGAAAATACGGTAATACATTCTTGCTTGTGCAAGAGCTGCTGGACTATAAAAGGCCCTTCCTTGCGAAAATGGATGAGGTTCCATTATGGGTATGGCTTTTGACTCGGGTAGCATAATATGTACATTAGTCAAAATCTAGGTTAACTGCTTACTGGGATATGTAGGTTGTGAGAAAGTTGCCCAAGAAGAGCAGCAAAAAAACAAACAGGGAAATGTGTTTTCCTTGTGTGATTTCTATTCGGTTGAATTGTCTTTTCCTATTTGCGGAGGGGGCTTCAGACATCTTAGGGTTTGAGGGATAACTGTATTCTTAACTTTATTGCTTACCGTGATGAGATGAATATGTGACAATCTTTGAATAAGATTTTTTTTCTTGGCCCAAATAATATTATTTACAAGGGTGCTAGTGCCCTAAATAGGCTGTTCTAAGTTCGGATTTGCCTGATACGGCGGCCGTATCGTGATGTCAGATGTATTATTCCAAACTTTTCCTTTGGTAATTAAAATCAGTGAAAGTCACAGAGATAATCTTTGGGTCAGGGCATAGCATCCTTATTTGTTAAACTATAATTGCCTTAAAATATATACATTCGTTCTTCAATAGCTAATCATTTACATTCTCTTGATTCCTTTTTATAGAGTTATTAATTATACTAAGTATTTTAAACCTAATATGCAGGTAACACTAAATTCCATAGAGAGTTTGTTGGAATTGAGCAACAGTTACTGTCTTCTTATTATCAACTGTTGCTGGGGACGGGGGGGGGGAATAAAGAAAATGCGTGGATGTTCTTATTTTTGGTCAAAATATTCACTGTACATCAATTTGCAGATACTGCAAAAAAGCGATAGATGTTTGCAATTAAAATCATATTATCATGGAAATTATTTTAATTTGTACCATTTACTTCTTGCTGTCCTCTCAGCCTGTGGTAAAATCTCAAAGTTTACACTTTATTCTTGTCTGCCACAATACCATTAATTAAACATTTAATTGTTTAGAGTATAACGGATGTTCTCTACCAGTCATGCAGTATAAGAATAATGCCGGGCCATGCTGGAAAGACTGCCTGAAGGATGCTATCAGTATGTTACATTGCCCAAAGCGGTGGCGTTTTTCCTGTGGGAACCAAGTAGCTATAGTTAGGATGCAAATAGAAACTGCCTCTTTCTCTTTGCATGACCCAAGAATAATACAAAGTAATTAGGTTGCCTTGCAAATAAATCCATTATATTTACTTGTGTTGTATACATAGTATAAATATATATGCATGTACTGTATGTTATGTGTGTATCTTCTAGAAGAAAACATTTTTATCTTTTATACAGTAAAAAATAATAATCCACATAATCCATTTGTTCTGTGAAAAATATAATCCATAAAAGAAGCTACTTTATTTCATATTACGGTATGTATAAAATCTCTAAATATCAGAATGTGTATATTTTCCTACCCTTGAGTTTACATCTATACAAGTGAAAAAACAACAACATGAATTACGCCTATTAAGACCTACATTCTTATTACTGAGAAAATGTGTCTTCCAAGATGTGGCTAGAAGGATCAGAATAGAATACGTAATTACGTATTGGCACTTCTGAGTTCCTTAATTTTCACTCAGAAGTGCCAATATGTATTATATTTTGATCCTGGAAGATACATTCTCACAGTAATAAGAATGTAGGTCTTAATAGGCTTAATTAGTTTTTTTCTTCACCTATGTAGATGCAAACTCAATCCAATCTTACTTGAGGGGACTGGTATTCAGATTATAGAAATCTGTTGTCCTCCCCCTTGTATTTCCAGTGTACACACAGAGAATCTGGAATGAGGTAGTTCATAGGGTATTTAAAAAGAGAGAGAGAATCTGGATTCACCATTTATTTTCTTCCCCTGGTGAAATGACTGAAAACTGGTGCTTTTCCAGATGCTGTTGAACTATCGGCATCCTTCGCTATTGGCAATTGAGAGAGTAAACAACATCTGGAGTACCGCATTTGCCTTTGTAAACAATGAATAGGATTGTGTAAAGCTTTTGGATTTACAAAGAATCTTCAGAATTCTTTGGTACAGATATAGAACATATTGAAAAGTCTTAACCTTCAAGCTCTTTAGATTTTCTAGACATAAGGTCGTTGAGTCACTTTGGGTTAAGCTCCATTTATTGTAACTATATATATATTATAACCATTATCTTCAAAACAGAAGTACCCATTGGTATAAGTAAAAAAACAACAACAAGCACATGTTTAAGTTTCTTTCACCAAAATCAATAGACTAAAAAGAAACTTAAGTATGTCCAACATAATTCTTTAAAAGAATAAACTAAATATGTCACCATTAGAGCAATTTTATCCATAGGGAAAAAGTGTGTTTAAAAAATAGTCAGAGGCATGTACTTGTAACTATTTTACCCTAAAAATTGATAATGTCTAAAAAAAAATCAATGGCACTAGACATTTTATTTGCAATTCTTATATATTTGTAAGCTTCTATTGATACATTTCAGCAAAATGTAGTAAGGATAAAAATTCATACAATGAATAGCTTTAAATTTTTAAATTTGTTTTTAATTATATTTTATTGTATTGTATTAGAAAATGCTATGAAATTATGTTGGGATAAATGTGCCTATGATCCCCAACTGGGGCACCTTTCGCCGCGCCCTGAAGACCCTCTTTTTTTTTTTTTTTATTGAAAAAGTTTTCAAATACAAATTTCCCCCCCTTTTTTTCCCCTCTCCCTCCCCCTCCCTAACCCCCCCTCCCCACCCATCCCCCCCTGTGACTTCTTCATAACAAAAAAAAAAACCTAATTCATAACAGATTACTTACTCCCTCCTCTAGATATTGACCTTTACTTACTAAAAATATTATTAATATTATAACATCCCCCTTTATCCATACATATCAAAAAAGAGAAAAGAAAGGAAAAAAAAAAGACATTATACTATGACATTATAAAATAACTTCTCCACTTTAAAACTATACGATAAGTCCTACTTTAACATTTAATCTTCTATATATATTACTATAACATTCCAAAGCGGCCTTCCCCATAAAATCTAGTTTAACATTTATTCCACTCTATCCATTTCCTCCACTCTCCTAAATATAACACTTAAAAATCCCTTTTCTTAGACTAATCAATCTACTAAATAGCTTATTCACCCACTATCATGCAAAATTGCCATACACAACATTTCTTAACATCTTTGATTCACTGCCCACACTTCTTAAAAATATATGTCTATATTTTCCATTATATCTAAATAAAAAAAAAGAAAAGACAATGACTTTAAATTTATAATCCATATAGTATCTTCTTTGAGGTCTTTCCACTGGATTGGTAGAACCAACATCCATAATCGGGTAACATAGCTTACTGGTGCAACAGTTTATTCAGGATCTTCAATCATATCTGCCCCCATCAGTAGTAAATATCTTCTTATATGTATAAAAGTAAAAACAACCACCCGAGTGACATTATAATTATATTCCATATAGTAATAATTGTGGGTTTCATCAGGATTATTAATTCCCATCATCGTAGTGGGTAACAACCCGATCTTCTGCATGCCCCAGCATAATTCTCTTGCCTTGTGATTCAAGATAATATAATATGTTTATCAACACAAAAAGAAATTCCAAAATGGATAATTCAAATCCATCAGTTTAAGGCTCGTTTCACGTCCCCAGATTACGGCCATGCAGAGATCTGCCACAATCCTCAGGATGATATTAACCAATACGTCGCCTCTTGTGTGTTTACACATAATCATTCATATTTTAAAGTCACTGGCTTCACTGTTGCCTGATTTAGAAATTTCTATTTTTATACCACCTATTTCTTTTTTTCTTTTCTTTTTGTGGGTTTGGTTTCCATCCTGGTTTCCTTTCTACAAATTGTGTATCATCTGGTCGGTTTTTATTCTGCTTTGTAGATTGGTCTTGTTGGTTTTGTTTTTGTATCTCATGTTTCTTTTTTATCCCTTGTATATCCCCTAATTGGTTTCCATGCTAATCCTTGCCTTGATAAGTCATCACATTAAGGTTAGATGCCACTTCTCTCAAATTTGTAGATAGTCCAGCTGGGGTATCCAATAAATCCAAAGGCAATTCATCTGGTACAGTCTCTGTAATTCGATATTTTACCTTTATTTCCGGCTCCTTCTGTTTATCCTGTATTATACCTGAAGATGTTAAGTTCATTTTCAACCTATTTTGATAAAATTCTTCCGCTCTTTCAACAGTATTTAGCTGATATCTTTCTCCTTGGTATCTAAATATAATACCAACTGGGGCGTCCCACCTGAATGGGATATTTCTCTTTTTTAACTCATTCACCAAAAAACCAAATTTCTTCCTTTCCATCAATATCTTAGGTGGGAGTTCCTTGTAAATCCAAATCTTTCTTCCATACAATTGCAAATTAGAATTGAAGGAATTTTGCACGATATTATTCCTAATTTCTTTATCTGTAAAATAAATCACCACATCTCTAGGTAATTGCCTTTGCTTGGCAATCCAGGAGTTGATTCGATAAACTGTCAATCCTACAAAACACTTCGTCAGGTTGAACCTTTAGAATCCCAGCTAGAAATTCAGAAGATATTTTCCTTAAATCATCTCTATTATTTTCCTGCAAACCTCTTAATCTTATCGCATATTCTGTGAAATTATATTGTACCATTAAAATCTCTTTTTCAATCTTCTGTTGCAAATTTTCTGCATTACCATACTTTTGATCAGCATCCATTTTAGGTTTTTCTTCTAAGCTATTATCCTGAGTGTTTGTCAAATCATTTTCAATTTTTTGAATTCTATTGTCCAATTTATCTTGAATTTCTTCCATTTTAGACTCTAGTACATTAGTATTTGTGTCCAACTGTATCATAAATTCTGTAAAACCATTAGCCACTTTTGAGAATTTTTTCTCCAAAGAATCAAACTTAGATTTCACCAATTCTTTAATTTCCTGCTTAAATTTTTCAAGTTGCTGATTCACAATCTCTTCCCTTCTTTCAATCTCCTCTATAAAAAATTCTATTATATTAAAATCAGGTTTCTGAGACTGAAGAGTTAAGACTTGTTCCTTTAAGTTGTTGGTGGGGGAATCCCCCCCCTTCTTGTTTATCTGACTTTATGAGTCTCAGTGCCATGTTTCCGCCCAGGCAGGCTTTGTTAAAAAAAAGCAAGAAGAAAAAAAAGAACTTCTTTCCAATCAACAACAATATCAAGTCTCCAAGGGAAGAAAAAGAGAAAAAGACACAGGAGCGAAGTTTTGTCTACAAATGTAGCCAGTGGTATTTATTCCGCTACATTGTAGTAATAGAAAATGGAAGGACTTTCCCTTTCAGTCTCTCCTCCAGCCGACGCCATTTTAAAAGGCTTTTTTTCCTCTTTCTTTTCCTCCTCTCTCTTAAGTAATTTTTTTTAAAAAATCAGTAAAATACTTGCGGTTCAGTATTACAGGTCCAGCTCACATTTTCTTTGAGTAGTCTGTTAAATTTGCAGGCTTGCTTTTGACGCCTGGCTCTGCATCAGCAGAGGTCTCCCAAAGCCCGGAGCAGCGGCTGGGGATACGGGGCATCTCATCCGCTCCGTCCCAAAAGTAAAGGAAAAACTTTTGGGACTCCGCAGAGAGTTCTACCCACCCCTGCCGGCTCTATCTCCGTTTCCTCATGGAAACGGAGTTTTTTCGAGCCGCCATTCCGTTGTGAAGGCGGCTCTGACAGGCGGTGGAAGCTGACGATCCCAAAGGAACGTCTGGCAGCGACAAACAGCAAACCGGAAGTCAGAAATTATCTCTTATTGTTATTGTCGTTAAGGTGATTTTGCAGTCATGTTTGCAGTCATGTTTAGACTGGAATTGGCATTTTTATCTACCTATCAAGTTCTTCTCAAGAACCTGGAATAGGCAGATGTTCTCGCTTGAAGGTGTTATACATTGTTATTTCTAGAATGTATGAAATCTGAGAGTTTACAGAATCATTTCCCTAATTAGCACCACTTACCCCCCGCCCAAAATTGCCAACTTTTTTGCTTTTTGAACTGAACGATTTCTAAGAATTTTAAAATCAAGATAGATTTTCTAGCAACCAGATTCACACAGCTAAAGTCAAGAGGTTGGGGACATGTATCTGATAACACAACTGACCTCAATCTTTATTTTACACCAATGAATATTTCAGCAATGCCTTTACTTCACATAAACCACAAAATAGCCAGTAGTGAATGACTAAAATTTGTGAAATAGAGATATAAGCAAAGGCAACTAAAGAGGAAAAGCCAACAGATCACAAATGTTATTTTCTTCCTTGATTAAACAAATGTAATTTTAATCGTTTTTATATTTTGTATAATAGATAAACAGAGTGTGGAACACTACAGAAAAATGTATGGCAACTTAACCTTTCACTGATTAAGCACCAATTATTACTAGCAAACAGTTGTATATTTTCAAAGCATGCAGTCATGTGAACAATTGCAATTTTCCAATCAAGCAATTAAGATAATGGTCAAATTAAAAACGTATGCAATGTAATCAGCTTGAAATAATTTTAATGAGTTCTCCTCCTTCTTGTACTAAATCAGCTGAAAGAAAACATTTTTACTACATTAGTAAAAAATAAAAGTCCATCAGTGATCATCTGCGTGCCACATGCATGTGTTTTCCATTGGCCCCGAAAGATTTTAAATTATAAATGCACAGTTGAAGAAGTAATGAAGAATACAGTTTACTCAGTCTACTTGATAGACCTCTTGGAGAGGAGTCAAGATCATTAGTCAAACATTTTGAAGTGATCTGATTATTACTTTAGCTGCTGTCTTTAACTGGGATTTAGATGAATTAAATTATTTAGATCGCCAATTTATTATTTCTTATTAATTATTAAACTAGTTGAAGTATTTAGGTTATTTATGAAACACTGTTCTAAGGAGACAAAGGTGTCACATTAAGTGAAATAATAAAAATCAATAATGAATGACATGATTCTATTGACAACTCTTCTATCACTCAGAATTAAGTCTAAGGTAGTAAAAGCATAACCAAAATGAATTTAGTTGTAATGATTAAATTCACTCTAAAATACAGTACTACGATTAATATCAATTATAAAAGCCTGGATGTCAAAATAAAGGATATTGAAAGTGATGAGAGTTGTGAAGGTGGTTTGGATATTTGCTCAAAAAATTATCTGATGGAACAAAATTATTTTTTTTAAAAAATATTTGAATTATGGGTTTTTTAAATGCTTACACTGGGCACAGTAATAATGGAAACATCAGTTGTTTCCATTAATCAAATTGGACCTAATGAAGTGCATAGATCTAAAATTTTCAAAGAAAAACTAGAAAATTTACATCTTTCAGATAAGTATAACTACCGGTACATTTAAGTTGTGAAAATACTGCCCTGACTATGAAAAGTTTATCAACAGGGGTTACTGATCCATGATCACAAAAAAATTGTCTTGTTTAGCAAGAACTTGCATTTAGCTTCCCTGGCCCCAATCCAATGTCCTTATCAGTGTACCATTTCAGTAATCAGCATTAGTTTTACATTTATCTTTAGTTGTTAGATAATGAATGTCTAGTCCTTGGCTACCCTGGCAATGCAGGAATTATATTATAGCTTCCCCAATCTTTTCCTAAGTAGCTAAATCTTAAAAGCATGAAAAAGAGCAGCAGTGGAGATTGATATTCTCAAATAAGCTCTCTAAATTCTGATTCTGGAAACAAAAGTTATCAATTAACTCTGGATTTTCCAAAACAGGAACGTCCTTTAAATCAAGCAAAAAGATTCTTCAGTGTGTGTTACATGTGTGTGTATGTGTGCACACACACAGATGCATGCATACTTTCTTATATACATATACACAAATAAGCTCTCTAAATTCTGACTCCAGAAACAAATGTTACCAAAACAGGAATGTCCTTTAAATCAAGCAAAAGGATTCTTCAGTGTACAGTATATGTGCATATGTACGTGCGCATGCGCACAGACACACACACACACACAGATGCATGCATACTTATATAAGAACACACAAACACATTTCTATTCTGAAAAGTACCTGAAGAATGGAATATTTATGAAATGAGGTAATAAATTGTGTACAGTGCAGGAAAGCAAAACTTAGAAACATAAAATATTTCCAAAAGGTAGAATGAAGGAGACTGTCTGAATTAACGATGAACGAGTCAAAGGGAAGGGAAAAAAAGACCCTCTTGTTTCAACAAGGCGGGCTGGCCTAATATGAATATGAATTTTAATGGGTGTATGTTAATTTTTAATTTGTGGACCAAATTTTTGTATATTTGATTTTAATGGTTTTTAAATTTTGTAAATTTTATGTGTTTTAATATGGCTGTACACCGCCCTGAGACCTTCGGGAGAAGGGCGGTATAGAAGTCTAATAAAAGTAAAAGTAAAGTAAGTTCCTTTAAACCAAACAGGTCCAACTGGTCTATGGGCCACATGTGGCCCTGGACAGCTAGTAATGTGGCCCCATAACATCATAAATTTTTAATTATGTGATTTATATGCAATAACTATATTATATATTTTATATGCAGCCCAGACAATTCCTTTTTGCTCAATGCTACCCAAGCATGTTTTAAACAATGAGTTCAGCCACCTACTTACTACGACTTAACTGATTCCATACTTAATAAAACCATCCTCACAATCTTTAAAAAAATGAATCTTCATTGACACTTAAATTTTGCAACATGTGTAATTTAAATGGATACTATAATTAACAATCATTCTGAAGTTCCATTTGGCTGGTTATTTGCTTATTGTACTGTCAGTTAAATCATATGATGTCTTGCCTAGTACTTCAGCATCTGACATACTGTAGCTTGGTTTTTAAATCTCTCTTATACTCTTACCCTTATTCGATGTTGTTTTTCTTCCCAAGCTTCATACTCCAAAAACTTCATTTGGATTCTGACAATTCTGATCTGCAGCTTCTGTAATGCTTAGATGTCGTCTTTATATAGCATTTCTTAGGTTTACAACATTTTCTTTTACCTAAGCCTATTTCCCACCTGCAACTTTTCCCTATTGTAACTTTACTGTCTTTGTCTTTATCAGGAACTAATTTCATATACTAATAGCACCCGATAGACTCACACAAATCTTAGTACTTTAGCATTATTTATTGTATCATTTAGTTGGATGAAAAATTGCTTTTGATTGCACGTCTTAATGTCTTTTTTGTTATCCATATTAAGTGCATGTTGAAGTATAGCTACATCAGATTCAAGCTGTGTCCCCAAGAGAAATACTTTTATGTAGCTATCTGGATTCTGATACACATTAGATTGTGAAATTGCAGTGCATTGTGTTCATTTATTGCTTATATACAAAGTGATTTGCATGAGATCACAGCAGATCATAATTCCTGGTTTCATTCTACTGAAGGGCTAATCTGGGGTTTCATTAGTGAATTAAAACCTCCAAAAATCCTGTTGACTGGCTGGAATTGCTATTGGTTGCTTTAGTATGTTGGTATCCAAGATTTTTAGTGCACTAAATAAATTAACTTTCAAGTTGCTTAATATTACTTTGTCTTATAAATGCAGAATAAACAAAGGATAATCATGTTATTCTGGTAGAAATAATAACAAACATTTATGCCAAATGCTTTTCATTTTGCATGGTAGAGATAAGCAAACTCCAGCAAGCTTCTTAATTTTTGCAGTGGACCTGGTCTAATTAAGAAAAACAAGAAATTGAAGTGGCACATAATGTTAATATAAGATATCTGTCAGATGTAAATGCCTTATTCTCCAATGTGTAAATAATGTATATATGGAACATCAGAGGTTAACTTATTCTTTGGACTTTAATGTATTCATAACTTACCACTCCCATTCCTAGCTCCACCCCTTGTATATATAAGGAGCCACCCTCACCATTCTCGCTTGCTTCTACCTCGAATATTCAGTGAATATAGAATGCCTATCATAATTAAAAAGAAATATATTTAAAGCTTTAACTTCTATTATCTTTATTGAGTCTGATCCTGAAAATATTGCAACAAGCTGGTAGCAGAGGATGGTTAATTGACTCAATAAGTAATTAAAAATGTCCAAGAAAGATAGGCCCAACACCAGGGCCTACAGCAAAGAAATAGAAACTGATCAAGAGATGATCAACGAATCCACCAATGCGATTTCGAGAGAATCCGAAGAATACACCACTGAAGAAGAAGAACTAATGAGTGAAAATAATGACCAGAAAGAAATCGAAATAGAAAATAACGAACTCAGGTCAGAGATATTAAAGATACTAAAAAGCCAAAAGAATGATGAAAGTCTCATCGCGGACCTCCAGGAGATGCTGAAGAACAGCGGAGCAGCGAGAGAGAAAAACGTCATTAAAGAAAAACCCAAAGATCAAAAAATCGTAAGTGAGATGACTACTGAGAAAATAGTTGTTAAAAAGAAAAGATGTGATCCCGCGCGAAATTTTGAATGGCAGCCATCTTGGTTTCAACGAACTTCAAAAGAGAATGGAGCAGAGCCAATCAAAACGCTCAGTTCAAAATTTCTGGCGCGAAAAACACTATCAGACGAAGAAAGTGAGAAAGAAGTCTCAAACTCTTCAGATGATCCAAAATCAGAAAGTGAAGACGATTTAACAAAATCTCAAGTAAAATCAGCAATGAAAACGCTTTTTGCTGCTTTTGGGCCAAGACTGAAAATTACCAAGACATCTACGAAGAAGCAAGAAATCAAACCGGCGACTCAAGACCTGCACGCTCCCATCCTGACTTCGAAAGCGACGACGCCCGAGCCCAGAGAGCCATGCCGATTTCGCCCTACACCACAGACAAAATCGAATACCAACGCACACAAAAAGAAGAAAAGAACCGTCACCACCACCAGAACCCCAAAAACCGAGCCAGAGACCGACTCATCTGAGGAGGAGCGGATCGAGAGAGCTGAAAGGGAGAGAACCTTCCACGACGCCACCAAAGAAGAAATGAACAACGCGCATGTGCGAAACTACGTAGACGACCCAGAAGGACTTGAACTGGCCAGAGAACCGCGCAGACTCATTGCAAGCATCCCAATGCCGTTCTGTAATTTCCTGCACTTGAGAGATCACGGACTGCCCCAGGTTGTAAGTAATGGACAGAATAATGTAGGTAACTTACCCAGTGACTTCCCAAAACTTAGAATTGATGGCATCAATTTACAAGAGTGGTATCAACAGCTTCAGGTTATTTTCATGAAAGAAAATTTACTATTCTTTATAACTAGCCCTCCAAGAAGACCTTGGACTTTAAAAATAGATTGTTTACATCATAGAGCATTTTTCATAATAATATCTAGCGTGTCTCCTGCAATGTATCATAGCATCAAACCAAACCTAACTGTATCAGAAATAATTCAATGCATGTTTAATCTATTTCACAGCGATAGCGTAGCTACAACCACAAGAATGTCTAAGGATTTCTTTTCCTCTAGAGTAAAACCAGGGGTTTCTATAAGTGAGCATTTGATAAATCTAAACAAAATAAGAGCTGAGCTACAATTGAGGGGGGAAGTGATTTCAGATCAAACAATGAAAAGTGTTATTATCAATTCACTTGATCCATCATGGGATAGCTTTATGTCACACTTAGATACCATTAATTTGGGATATTTATCCATAGAAAGTCTATCTAACAAATTGATAGCAGAAGACAATTCAAGAAAAAATCGATCCAGTAACCAAACAGACCACAAACCTTTTAGGAAAGTAGTCTTTCAAGATAAACATAATGAGGCCTTTAGATGCTACAATTGTGGATCCAGGGAACATAGTAGAAGAGACTGCCCCAAAGTCTCAAGAGAGAGACATAGACCAGAATATAGGAGCAAATATAATTACAGACAATCTTCCACAGATAGACACAAATATAGAAGCCCACCAAATTACAAAGAAGGTAGAGGGGGTAGAGAAAATTCAAAAGAGAGGAAATCTGGGTCACTGAATGGGCTAAATAAACAAGACAGCACCAGAACACAGCAGGATGAGAATAACAATTGGCTTATTGACTCTGGTGCAACAAATCACACCACCAACAACAAAAGTATATTATCTTCATTTATAGAAGATAAGTTCGTGATAAAGGTAGCTAATCAAGAAAAGGTTCAAGTACTAGGCAAAGGAAATGTGACCTTGCCTGGTCTAGGGAAAATAGAGGGGGTATTATTAATCCCAGAAATACCTCACAACATACTAAGTGCCATAAAATTAAGCAGAGAATCTGATATCAATATAGTTTTCTCAAAGGGGAAAGCAACTATAGAAAAGAACAAAACAAATGTAGGTACTGTAATGATAAAAGGAGGTCTACCCTATCTGATAACTAAAGAAAGATGTTTACATAACATTGATTCAAATATGGAAGATTGTATTGAAGCAGATGATGAAAATGTCAGTAACAGTGACAATGATGAGTGTAGAATAACTCATGATCACAAAAACACATACAAGGAAAAGAAACCAAAAATAGGTAAACCAATTCATGATGAGTGTGCTCACATCTTACACAGGAAGTTAGGACATGCAAGCTTTCCTGTAGTACAAAAAATGACTGAACACGCAGAAGGTGTCAAAATAAAAAATTGTGAAAATTATTTGGAATGCTCAGTATGTAAGTCCACCAAACTAAAAACCAGTCCCAGACCAAAAAAATCTAACAGATCAACTAACAATATTTTTGATTTGGTACATATGGACTTAGTTGGTCCATTAAGTCCCTCAATTACCTATAGAAAACGTTACTTCCTAACAATAGTGGATGACTACAGCCGATATGGTTTTGTTTACACATTAAAGCACAAGGATGAAACATTTCAGAAATTTAAGGAATTCTACAAACGTATAGAAACACAACATAATATCAGAATAAAGCAAATTATGACAGATAGGGGATGTGAGTTCATGTCTAAAGAATTCTCCCAATGGTTAAAGGATAGAGGAATGTTACATTTCACGTCCAATCCTTTTTCTGCATTTCAAAATGGAGTTGCAGAGAGGAAAAATTCCACACTACAAACCATGATTAGGTGCACATTAGAGGATGCTGGTTTAGGCAAACAATTTTGGTCAGAGGCATTACATTATTCGAATTACACTCAAAATAGAACCTGGTCCAGTATTGTGAATAAGACACCATATGAGGTGATGTACAATAGAAAACCCAAATTATCACACATGCACATATTTGGAGTCACTGCAGACGTACACATACCTAAACAATTGAGGAGAAAGGGAGAAAACGTATCCAGGAGATTAAGATTCATGGGATACGAAACTGGAACCAAAGGGTACAGATTTATTGATAGTAATAACAAATTTATAGTATCCAGAACAGCTGTGTTCCATGAACAGGCCAATTGGTCAAAATTGCACCTTAATGAAATATTTCCTAATAAATGTAAAGATACGATATCTTGCGAGGAAGGAACAACAGAAAATCAAAATATTAACAAAAGTAAGAACAAAACCAAAACTTGGACTAATAGTCAGCATAAAATAAAGACAGACACATTAACAAAAAAGGAAGCTAGATATTTGCATGATAACCATAGCAAGCCTGAAAGAACTATTAGAAACAATAGAAACCAAATACCAAATAAATACAAAGATTACATAATGCATATGAATGGAGAACAAATAACACCTAATACATATGAAGAAGTATTGAAACTTCCACATGAAGAAAGAGAAAAATGGGAACTAGCTATGGAAAAAGAGATGGAAAGTTTACAAGGATTAAATGTATTCACACCTGCGATCGCACCTAAGGATAAAACAATTATAGGTACCAGGTGGATTTATAAAATTAAGAACTTAGAAGGAGGCAATACCTTATACAAGGCTAGACTAGTTGCACAAGGCTATGCACAAAAATATCCAGAAGACTATACTGATACATATTCACCCACAGTGAGAACAGAGAGTGTCAAAACAGCCCTTGTAGTAGCATCTGCACTCAATCTGGACGTATTCCAATATGACATACAGACCGCATACTTACATGCAAAATTAGATAAGGAAATATATGTAAGAGCACCACACAGTCAATACACTAATAAGAACGAAATTTGGTTATTAAATAAGAGTCTGTACGGATTAAAGCAATCCGGCAAAAGATGGTACGATTGCTTGGTAAAAGTACTTAAGACCATGGATTTCAACGCCACCACTGCTGATAACTGTTTCTTTGTAAAAAAGAGTAATGATCATATTGAATTTGTATTAATTTACGTGGACGATATTTTATACATTGGAAAGCATAAAGAGAGCAGGGAAATCTTTGTAAATAAGTTAAATGAACACTTCTCACTGAAATCTCTGGGTAAAGTGAATAAATACCTTGGTGTGCAAATTAACAAAACTAAAAGGGGATTCAAACTTACACAGAAAGATAAAATCATCGAACTCCTAAACAAATGTAACTTAAATAATGCTAAAACCTGTGACACCCCTATGCAAACTGATTTTCTTAGAAACACTGATGAATCTTCCCCTGAGTTTAAAGACAACACATTTTACAGATCAGTTATAGGTTCACTCCTTTATATATCTAATTGGACTAGGCCAGATATTGCATTACCTCTCAATCTATTGTCAAGATATGTTAGTAAACCAACCTTGTATCATTGGGAAGCTGTCAAAAGAATTCTAAGATATCTGAAGGGTACATTAGATTTTTGTTTAATGTTGGAACCCAATAATGACAGAGAACCAAAAATTACTTGTTATGCTGATGCAGATTGGGCTGGTGATACAACATGCAGAAAGAGTACTTCTGGTTATGTTTTTCTATTGAATGATTGTCCAGTTTACTGGTATACTGGTAAACAAGAACTAGTAGCCACTTCTACTACAGAAGCGGAATATGTTTGTTTGTCCAAAGCTGCAAATAACCTTGTATGGTTCAATGATCTGATCACTGATGTTTGGAAGAAACCCACCTTACCATTTATTATGCATGAAGACAATAAAGCGGCCATTGAAATATCCAGATCCGATGCAATTGGACAAAGGTCCAGGCATATTGATATAAAGTTTAAGCATGTGAGACAACTGTCTCAAGACGGATTCATTAAAGCAATACATTGCGATACTTCTGAACAATTAGCTGACATATTAACAAAACCCTTACCTTCTAAACAACACAAATATTTAACTTCTAAATTATATGTATTATATTGTCCTGAATCAGAATGTAATTGGTGTTGTGTAACGAACCGGCATTTAGAGGGGGATTTGTCAGATGTAAATGCCTTATTCTCCAATGTGTAAATAATGTATATATGGAACATCAGAGGTTAACTTATTCTTTGGACTTTAATGTATTCATAACTTACCACTCCCATTCCTAGCTCCACCCCTTGTATATATAAGGAGCCACCCTCACCATTCTCGCTTGCTTCTACCTCGAATATTCAGTGAATATAGAATGCCTATCATAATTAAAAAGAAATATATTTAAAGCTTTAACTTCTATTATCTTTATTGAGTCTGATCCTGAAAATATTGCAACAATATCATAATTAATACAAGCCATGTATCTGAATAGTGGTATATTTAATATTGGTGTTTAATTTACTTTGGGATTCCTGCTATCATATCCATGATTTTTTTTGGTGTATTTTAGTATTGCATATTTTTTCATGCTCCCGTCTCTTTATTTTATCATGTTCTAGAAGTAAATTAATGTTATTATTTTGAGTTGGATCCTCTTTCTATTATACAATGAAGGTGCATATACATTTTCTGAATTTCCAGCATTTTGTAGATCAAGGTTTTTTGGAGATTGGGTTTGTTAAGAATAGCCTAATTAAACAGATGGCATGCCATTGGAAACCAGGAGACTGTAGGTTCTAGTCCCCTTTTGGACACAAAGCTAGCTCTATGACCTTGTATGACCTGTAAGCCAGTCATTCTCTCAGACCTAGGAAGCAGGAAATGGCAGACTACTCCCAAAATTTTTTGCCAAGAAAACTGTAGGGACTAATCCAGACTCTCTCCAAAAATTAGACATAATTGAGTGAAAGAAAAAAAATGTCATCAAAACATTTTTTTCATGATCTGACATAGCAGACAATAGAATACAAATCTCCAGAAATGGTTGAAAAATGTGAGGCAAAGAAGTGTGTTAACAAACAAGTTAACTAACTTTTCAACAAATATTTTTGATGGTTTCAGTTCTCTCGCTGAATATTTCAGCTTTTAATTATTTTATTCCCTTTTTCCCTTAAGTAATCAGAAACGTAAATTGAAGTAATAATACACTGTTTTCATGCAATACACCATAAATGAGTATCACAAATTTAGATTATAAGATCTGTATATTCCTTAAAATCGAGGCCATTTTTGATAGTTAGGGATGAATCTAGACCAAAGTAAACACAAATCCTATTGAATTTGCTTCTCATAATTAAACTGATTTCTATTAATTTCAGTTTTTAAGTTTCATCCCTGGATGAAATCTTGTGTGTGTGTGAAGTGTGCTTGTTTCATCTTTCTTCAATAAATAATTTCTTATCCAATCTTGCCTAATTGCTTCAAATCCTTGCCTGGTGGGTATAATTTTCAGTTGGAATGGCCAATGAGATGGGGAAAGGTGAGAATTACAATTACAGCACATCTGGAGATCCTCAGATTGGGGTTATCAATTTTAAAGTGTTTTCTGAGAATAATAAAGAACAGTTGCAACCTGTGTAATAGCAATTGATTTATAGAAATTTTAATCAGCTTGTTCTATAGTTTTATTTGAAGGGCCTAATAAATTTCTTCATAAAGTGTATTTATATAGATATGCTGCCTAGTGGACACCTACGTAAATTTATGTGACAGAGATGCAGTGGATTGGTAATTGCTTTCAAGATCATTTTCCAAATAACCTTAAAGCGCCTTTTGAGAAATGTTACTGGTACAATCACTTGTTAATTACCCATAGAATGTTTCCCCCTTTTAAATTAATTCATTGCTTCAAGCAAAATTATCCTATTGGCCTTCAAGTACGTCGTGAATGAATTTGTCTTTTAATTGATGTCTATTGCAATTTTTTATTCTTATGTTATAGCAATGTAAATTAGTATTATTACAGATGGTTCTATCAAATGTTATGTACAGCTGATGAAAATGGACATCACTGATTGCTAGTTGTGAAAAAGAGGATAGAAATTAGCCAAATACCAATTTCACTGGGCCATGCTGAAGTACTGGTTTGAATATGTAATAGTGAAAGTATGCAAGAGATAAGGGTTCATATTGATAAGTTAGGGTCTTCATGTGGATCTCTTATGCAAGGACAAAATTCTTACAAAGAGCATTTCTAAGCGTGTTTCGGAGTTGCAGTGGCTCAGTGGTTAAAGATGCTGAGCTTGTCAGCTGGAAACCTGATAGTCTGAGTTCAAGACACGAGCACCGTGCAACAGAGTGAGCTTCAGTTACTTGCCCCAGCTCCTGCCCACCTAGCAGTTTGAAAGCATGCAAATGTGAGTAGATAAATAGATACCACTTTGGTGGGAAGGTTCTATGTACCTCGGCATATAGTCATGTTGGCCATATGATCACGGAAATGTCTTTGGACAATGCTGGCTCCCTTGGCTAAGAAACGGAGATGAGCGTCACCCTCTAGAATCGGACATGACTGAAAAGGGAAAAGCTATACCTTTTTATACCTGTGTTTGGTTGACTATGCTTAAAGGATCTACATGACATGATCCCTATTTATGCCATATGTGTTCTATAATATAGATTGTTGCAACTGTATAGATAGGTTACAATCCTGGATTTTGCAGTCCTTGGTTTTCATCATTACCACTATCTTTTGTGGCACATCACACACAGATTTTATGTGGAAAAACTACACAGTGGATCTTATCACAGTATGAACAAATACTCATGTGGATCTGGGGACGGGGGGAGTGATGTTATGTGTTATGATCAAATTGCAGAGATGGCCCAAATTGCATACTGTACATCATTCATGACATGATTGACGCAGGTTATATAATTAGTATTTTATGTTTCTATAACTATTACATTTGTGATCAACTGGCACTGCTTGATTTTTGTACAAATGGAACAGTTTTCTTAAAACCTATTTAAAAAGTGCAACCTAGCAATGCATTCAATTGTATATGTTTCTCATTTTTAAAATATTGAACTATTTTACATATCATTATTTGAGTATTTTTTTTAGTTTACCGTATGTTGGAATACTTAAGTAAACACTATAGTCCATAGTCACATCCTATATGAAAGAGCCATTTGTACTATCTGTATTGTAAAAATGTTACTTGATCTAGGTAATTTTAATGCTTTAGTGAGATCTACATTTGATATTGAACAATAGACTTTATTCATTTCATAAATATTGATAATGCATTCATTAAAAGGAGAAACAGTTTGCTGTAGCGGCACCAGGCTAAAAACTAGGGGACTGCGAATTCTAGACCTCTCTTAGGTACAAAACCAATTAGGGACCTTGGATCAGTTACTCTCTTAGCCTTATGTTTACTGGAAATGTCTTACACTTTCCCATTTAAACCTGAGGAATCTTTTATGAAGCCAAATTTCATAAGCATTCAAAAAGTATTTCATTAACAGTATTCACAAGCATTTAGATCATATTTACAACAGTCTTTTCGAGACTTTTCATGAAAAGAGTATTGATAGTACAATGAAGTGGGGTGGGAAATATCTATAAAAGTTTATGATCCTTTATCACTCTCATTTATACATTTATTGGTAAGCACATAATTTTCAAGAATAATTACTGAAACTACAGTTCCAGTAATGTCATTTGGAATTTTATCTTGGTTCCATTCCTAAGAAAACAGGATGATTTAATTTTAACAATTTTAATTATTAAATTAATAGTTTTTACATTTTAACTGATTTTCTATTTATCTTTTTATGATTACTATGCTTTCCAGAATTGCCTTATCATGATTCCAAACGACATTTCTATAGCTGTGGCCTCAGTATATCAATTTCATACATATTACTGTACGTACATACGTACATACATACATACATACATACTGTACATACATACATACATCATTAGAGTTTTTTCCCTAGGAATTTTGCAACTTTGCATAATTTGGATAAATCAAATTATGAGTGAGAGTAATTAATTTTGAAGCAGCTGTAATAATTCAGGGCACTTCCAGTGTTAAACTGGCTGGCTTTGATTGTACTGATTGTAGTGATATGATTAAGGTCAGATTTTGCCTCCAGATATATGTATTGTAGTCCCATTAACCTTAGGGGCAGTCACATAAACCTTCATATCTTTCAATTGGTAATATTCTGCACTATATAAGACTGACAGGGAAATATAATATAAGTAGTTTTTCAAAATGAAAAATATGATACAAAAAGTCTAGATAGTCTAGATAAATAGACAAAAAGTCTATTTGATAATGATTTCTGTTGGCATTTTTACTAAAGTTAGTGGAGGAGGAAAGCGGTTAGTGGAGGAGAAAAAACATATTCCCTTTTAGGTAACAAATTTCCATTATAAAGCAATACACAAAAGAGATTGAAACCTATATGACACGGGTGTCAAACTCGTGGCACCACTTTGCTGTTGTGTAACGTTTCACAATGTTTTCCCCGTTCGCAGAGCTGGGGTGGGCGTGGCCTGTATGTGATGCATCTGGCCTATGGGCCGCCAGTTTGACACCCCTGCTATATGATTTCAGGAGGAGTTTCATTTTGAGAAATTCTGAGATCTCTCTTTTTTCAAGAGCAGCCTGGGGAAAACTCTTGAGGCAGCATTGATGGACCTTATCTTCCCATATGGGACCCACATGAAGTCCCATATGGGAGGATAAACTGTGCTCCATCTTTTAGATTTTTAAAACAAAACCATGTATGCTTCATTTTCACTCTGCCATCTTAAATGTTTTCTTTAAAGCCAGTCCAGTTGAGTGAGTTGGCTTTAATTTTAATGCATAGGACTATGAAATACCTTAGCTGTATATTTATTTATTGCTCTTCTATCTTATGTTTTCTCTATCCTCCACCAAAGACTGCATATATGAGGGTCTCCCTTAATTTTGTCTCAACAGCAACCACTGACGTGGGTTGAATCTAGACACTGACTAAATACAAATCATCCAGTGATGATTTGGAATGTTGATAGGAATTTGAAGATGTCATTTTTCAGGCTAAAATATAATAAGTTAATCATCATATAATATTGACTTTAATATGGGAATATTGCTTCTTCATCAGGTTAACATAAAGGCCAACAGTAGGAGAAAGTGGCAGAAAGAGTTCTTTAGCTAAAAATGTAGAAGATATTGACCTAGGTGTCCCCTTTGCAGCAAAATCAATTATTTCCCATCTGAAGGAGATTGCAAATCAAATCATTGCAAATCAGGCAATGCTCCCATGATCTGTGAGAGGAAAGGTGAACATTATTAGGCCTAGAAGTGATGATGAAAGGAATATAAATTCTGGCACCTCATATTTATTCTGATATAGGCAGTCCTGGCCTACTATTTTCTCAAGAATATCAAGATACACTACGTATCTTGCATTAGTTATAGTCTCCGGGTCAAATCAAAATCCAATACCATTATCAAACATAAAATTATGTTTTATTAATTTTTATACATTCCCCTTAGTTGCTTATCAATTGGGTGCCTAATAGATGAATATATTTTTTTTTAAAACAATCAAGTATATCAGGAGTTTTGCAACAGTACTTATTTCAAATCATTGTCTAATTGTACATGTGTTATAATTAAATATGTCACCTATTTTCACAAAAGCCTATATGAGAATCAGTTTTTCTGAATGTAAAACTTGGGATTTTTCTACTTTGCTTCTTCTTTTTGAAAGCAGTTCCAATTTTCTCCCTTTGTGTGATGAGGAGAAAATTATAATTAATATTATGGGTACTTATTTTATTTCTTAAATATTTATGATTTTCTACTTAACTTTAAAACTTAAAATACTTATGTTGTCATTAAGTAGTATTAGGGAGTAGCAGTAATGTTTATAAAGCTACAAACCTCTTTATGGGTTGTATGAATATTTTTAACTTAATTGAACCAACAAGCCAGAGTTTAAAAGTGCTTGATCTAATAAAAATATTCTTTGTATGAAAGCAGATGCTGTTATCTAATCAACCTTTATTATCCTGGTTAAATTGAAAACATTGGACAAATCTTGATATATAGACAATGTATGTCTATATATTGTATGTCATACAATGATGTATGAAAAGTATAGGTGCCCCATAGCCAGTGGTGGGATTCAGTATTTTTAACAACAGGTTCTGTGGGCGTGGCTTAGTTGGGTGTGGCTTGGTGGTCATGTGACCGGGTGGGCGTGGCTATGTGCATAGGGACTACTCAGAGGGCTGAAAAAAGTCATTTCTGACTGGTCCTCGCACTTATGACCATCCTCACATTTATGCCCATTGCGGCATTCTTAACAACCATGTCAGTCATTTCACCACTACTTCTCTTCACCATGGTGACAAGATAAGGTGTAAAACATAAAATGTGAGAACAGTCGTAAGTTCAAGGACTGGTCAAAAGTGCGAGGACCGTTCAAAAATAACTTTTTCAGCCTTCTGACTAGTCCATATGCACATAGGGACTATTCAGAAGGCTGAAAAAAGTCATTTCTGACTGGTCCTCACATTTTTGACTGGTCCTCGCACTTATGACCTTCCTCACATTTATGCCTGTTGCGGCATTCTTAACAACTGTGTCAGTCATTTCACCACTACTTGTCTTCACCACAGTGACAAGATAGGGCGCAAAACATAAAATGTGAGTACAGTCGTAAGTGCGAGGACTGGTCAAAAGTGCGAGGACCGGTCAAAAATAACTTTTTCAGCCCTCTGAGTAATCCATATGCACAAAAGGATACAGCAATAGAGAGGGATGAAGGAAGGAGAAGAGAGATGGAAGAAAGAAGGAGAGACAGGGAAGGAAGAGAAGGGAGGAAGGGAAGGGAAATTAGAGTAAGAGTGAGGGTAAGAGAGGGAGGAAGAGAGGAGGAGAAGAAGGGGGGGGGGAAGAAAGAAAGAAGGAAAGAAAAGAGAGAGGTGGTAGGTTTGAGGAGAAAGATTGCTGTACAATAAAAAAGATGAAAGGGAAGAAAGCCAACCCCAAACAAATATAAAGATATTAAGATAAAGAATGAATTGTTAAATTTTAAAGAATAAAAGAGAATAAATATGAATAAATAGCAGTAATTAGAAACACACATACAAACATACAATGTATTTTCTTTGAACAGAGTATTTGGCCGGTTCACAAATTTAAATAATGTTTAGTCATTTCAATTAAATTTACAATTTCTATATTTCCTTTTTGCCATATTTATTCCTATCTATTTTTTTAAAAAAACCAATATTACCCTTCATCCTCATCTCTAATCTTAATCAAATTCAATTTTTCCCTTCTATTCTATATTATACCCCTTCTCATTGTCATCTATTTTTATATCCATCCTCACATTGGTTAATTATGTAATATTACAGTTGTTTAATATAAATTCAACATTTTAATATAAATCAATTAGTTATATAACTATCTTTTTTGTATATTAATCAATATGAACATGAATATTCCAATTATTTCCATGCAATCCAATTTCTTACAAATCAATTAATTATATTTACCAATAATAATAAATCAAATAATTTCCCCCATATATTCCTCCAAACCACAATTTAACCATTTCTGTTTTCAACACACTATACAATTAATAGTATCTCAATTATTACAATTCCCTATTTAAATAGAGCTTTTTTTCTTTTGTGTTTTAAAATCTTGAACTCTCCTCTTTTTCCCTAAAGAGGAACTACCTCTTTAGGGAAAACTACCTTTCCACTAAAGGTAGTTTGCACCTACCTTTTTTGGTGAGGAAAAAGAAAAGAAATCTGCCTGCCTAATTTTCCAACGTTGCAGCAACTGTAAAGCAGGCTTTTACTTTCAGTTTCGTTTTTCAGCATAGATAGGGGGGAAAAAATCTGCACTCTTTCCAAGCAAGCAGCAGAGCCCTGAGCAAAACAGCTGAGAGCAAATCAGCTGAGAGTCGGGAGCCGATCTAATCAAGGGCTAATTAGCCTATGCTGAAGCTCCGCAGGCCAATAAAATTACAAAAAAACACCGAACCGTTTGTTAAATTGCTGGCGCGCCCGCCCCTCACCCACCACTATTTATTGACAATAAATAGTGGTGTGGAGGGGCGGGGCAAGGGGGCGGGGTGAGCCAGCAATTTAACAAAGGGTTTGGCCAAACCCCCTAGAACCGGCAGAATCCCACCACTGCCCATAGCACAATCTCATTTTGAAGAAATAAGTTACTGAACTTAGGAAACGTGTCAAGCAAATAAGGAGTGTTTAGAATAAAATTTCCGATTTCAACATTTAATGTAGTTCATATAATAGATTTTTAGTATACCTCCTTTCCTTTGTGTGTATCTTTTTATCTATATCTATGGTACATCTGTATCTAATTTTATTTATTTTACAAACCTATTCAGTGGTATGAATCTTTTATGTTTTAATTTGTACAGCCATGCCAGCAGCAAAATCAAACACATAAAATGATAGGTGATAATAACTCAGTAATAGCTAAGTTTTCAGTTTCACTCATGGTTGAATGAAATACTGTTGTATCAATGAACTATTTAAATGTGGTTCTATTATGAACCAAGCTGGGTTCTGGATTCAGGATTCCTATAGAACTATAATTCTCAATTTGTGGTCAGCGGACCCCTGGGGGGCTGCAATGTTGTCACAGGGCATCCATGAAGTCTTGAAGAAATGTTATGATTTAAATCTTGAGTTAGGTTTTAGGGGTCAATGGCCATAATCCATGGCCACAAAAGGTATTTAAAGGGAGTCCATGGTAAAGAAAAGGTTGAGAACCACTGCTGTAGAATATTTTCTTTCCGCAGAAATACATTGGAAATTCCAACACACTTAAGTCCAGAGAAGTAAATCTTGGAACAAGGTTAAATGTTCAACTGATGAAATTCTGTCTCTCTTTGTTTATGAGTGTATACACGGACTATTCCTTTAGGGAAAATGTGGTTAAAAGGTCAGTCTGGAGCTAAGGGAGTTTTGGAAGCTATAGATAGAAATAAAAATAGATCAAAATTTTCATCTTTATCTTATGAGGAAACTCCTCTGAGACTTTATCCTGAGCTCAAGAATAAAATCTGGATATGCCTGAAGGGATGGGTATAAATCAAAATTGTATTCTAACACAATATAAACAAGATTTGAGAGTGATGTGCATGAGTATGCATGCAAATATGAATGATTGGGGAGGCTCATTTGTGTGCTTGTGATTATGATTGAACAAGGAGAGTAATATTGAAAATGTGTATGAAAAGTTCTTAAGCATATATTAAAAAATCCATAAACAATAGTTTGAATTTCAAATGTGGATAGCCTGATTTATTTTTCTAACTGCATTGCTTTTTGTGTTAATTTTATCCCATTACTGCACCAAAAAAATCTAGATGTACAGTGACTGAATTCCTTGGACATCCAATTTTCACTTTCTTACAAATCATGACCTTAAGCCTATGACACAGCATGCTTGGCAGGATATTTAATCTTTCCTCATATTTAGAATGAAATATTTAAACTAATGCATTTTCCACATTTGTGTTTTTTTCAAGATGAATAAAAGGTATCTGCATTCATATGTGTAATTACCATATTTTTTGGAGTATAAGATGCACTGGAATATAAGACGCACCTTAATTTTGGGGGAGGAAAACAAGAAAAAAAGAATTCTACCTCTGCCTACCAGCATTTAAGGTGGCGCTGCTTTACGTTGCCCTCCTCCTCCTGCAAGCGAGGTGCCTCAGAGACTTGTCTGGGAAAGAGGGCATTGATTACTGAGAAGTTCTTTTCCAGAAAACTTATCGGGGTGCTCCTGTGATCCACAAGGACTACTCGCTTTTCCCCGAAGAGAACCCTCGGATGCTCTGTGGGAAGGGTTAGGGCACAGCCTGAGGAACAAACCTCTTTGGGATGGTCTGGGGGGGGAATCTGCCTGGCAACTTTGGTGAACAAGGCGGGCCCCACGATTCGCAGCTGGTCACCCCTCTGGCCATCCAACGGGCAGCTCAGGGCAGAGAATGGTCGCGATGACTTCACTCTCCAGCAATGTGAGGAGCCGCTGCTGCCACCTAAGTCCTCTCCACGCCAAGGAGCCGAGCCAAGAAGAAAGGGAGCCACTAAAGTGAAACGTCCCTCCTTTCCAGCCACTGCTGCCCATTGGCCGGATTCCCCAATGCAATTCTCAGAGCCGCGTTTCAGGCGGCGGCCAGTTCCCCTGCAATGTGCAGCGGGGAACCGGAACCGTTTTGGATTCAGGGAGGGGATAGCAGCGCTGCCGCCTGAAAGTGCTTTTCTTCCCATTGCACATTGCAGAGTCTCTTCCTCAGCAGACTCACTTTCTCTTTCCTCCTGGCCAAATCCGCCGGCTGAATACAATGCACATTTTTTTGCCTCTGCACACCCCATGTTTGGAATCGGGAAGGGGATTGCGGGTCTGCCGTCTGAAAACGCTTTCCTTTGGAATTGGGATGCCAGAGGGGTGGCCAGCCGTAAACCATAGGACTTGCCTTCTTCCCCGAAGCTGCCGGGCAGATTCCCACCCCCAAACCGTCCCAAAGAGGTTTGTTCCTCAGGCTGTGCCCCGACCCAGATCCCCGCCGCCTGGAACTGCCCAAAAATGTCCAAAGGTTGGGGGGCGGGCAGGTGGGCAGGGCTACATTCGGACTATAAGACGCACCCAGATTTTCACCCTCTTTTTGGGGGTAAAAAGGTGCATCTTATACTCTGAAAAATACGATTTGTAATTGGCATTCCTAATATACAGAATTGTTAAGAAGAATAAATGGTTAGTTGAACTGCATATATTCCAAAAGCTTGTTAAAAATGCCTTGCAAATTTATGGCATTTTATTATGCATATGCCAATTCAGTAAAGATTATTGTTATGTGCTCCAGAAGTCCTTTACTTCTTTCTAAAACAAAAATAATTATAAGTTAAAAATTAAATTCATTATCAGAGGTATCAGGATGGATTGAATAATTATCATCCATTGGGAAAAAAAAGTTTTGAAGTATTATTATTCTTTACAAGGTTTGCTTTGTAAAGAGAATATTTTCCTGTATAATATCCATATGATTTATTTCTTTTAAATAATGCTTTTCTGTCTAGGATGTTAACACTTAAAAAGGAAGGACAAAGGACAAAGTCAAACTGATCCCCAGAAATCAGACTTATAGTTTGGAAATTAGAGACTGCTCTGATGTTGAGAAAGAAAGAATATCTTCAGTGCAACAGTGCTGTAATGAACAGTGTGTTCATTTCCACATTACTATAGGTAGTCCTCAACTTATGACCAAAATTGAACCCAAAATTTCTGTTGCTAAGTGAGACATTTGTTAAGTGAGTTTTGCTCCATTTTACGACTTTTCTTGCCACAGTTGTTAAATGAATCACTGCACTTGTTAAGTTAGTAATACAGTTGTTAAGTGAGTCTGGCTTTCCCATTGACTTTGTTTGTCAGAAGGTCGTAAAAGGGGATCACATGGCTCCGAGACACTTCAGTCATCATAAATATGAGTCAATTGCCAAGCATCTGAATTTTGATCACATGACATGAGGATGTGGCAATGGTTGTAAGTGTGAAAAACGGTCATAAGTCACTTTTTTTCAGTGCAGTTGTAACTTTGAATGGCCACTAGACGGACTGTTGTAAGTCAAACTACCTGTACTAGTGTCTTACTTGTATTATATTGCTAGCTTTTAGCTCCCAATCTGAACTTGAGGATCTCAGGTTGTAAATTCCCTTTATAGTGCTAGGGATAAGACCCGAATCTTATCACTAGTTGGGTGCTTTTACCATTCCTGTTCATTTGTAACATGTCCCTAAAGTAATCCAGGTTCAGGAAATATATGTCTTGTTGGCATAGGAGTTAAATTTTGGGTCATTGACTGCTAGAGCATCTCAAGTAACCAGAACCTCAAGCCACATGTCTCCAAGAGACTTCTTTAATAATTTTATTTATTTATTAAATTTATATGTTGACCCCCCCTCATCAATAAAGCAACTCTGAGGGGTTTACAGACGGTGAAAATATAGAAAAAAGTAAATTTTTAAAAGCTATATAAAAAAGCTAGAACTAAGCAGATGGATTGCACAGGAATGAAATTTTCTTCTTATTCTGTCAACCACCTTCAACCTTGACTGCCCTCCTTGTGGCCCCAAGACAACTGGGAAAGCCAGGTTTTGATCCCCTTCCAGAAGGTCAAATGATTGAGAGTAGTTCTCATTTCCAGTGACAAAATGTTCCACAGGGGAGGGACCACAATGGAAAAGATTTTTCTCTTTAATCTTACCAGCCAGAATTCCTTAGCAGCAGACCCGTTCTGCTGGAGTGAGTGGGGCAGGCTAGTCTCACTGGGATTCTCAGATAACTTGAATATATGCCACAGAAGGCTTTAAAGGTCAACACCTTGAACTGGACTCAGAAGCAGATTGGTAACCCATACAGGTTGCACAACAGTAGTACCATAAGTACCAACCTAGAGGCCCCCAGAAGTGACAGCACCGCCTAGTTCTGTACCAAATATGCCTTCCAAATTCTCTTCAAGAATAGCCCCATAACCAATGGTGGAATCCTGCTGGTTCTGTCCAGCTCGCACGAGCCTGTAGCGGCAGCGGTGTGTGGTTCAGCAAACTGGTAGCGGCAGCAGTGCGAGGCTCCGCCCACCCACCCGGACGCCATTACTTCCTGGGTTTTAACCCTCTGTGCATGCGCAGAGGGTCAAAAATTGGACATGACGATGGCATGTACTTCCGAATCGGTAGGGAAAGTAAGTAGATTTCATCCCTGCCCATAGCACCACCAAAGTACTATAGTTGTTGAAAGCTGGTAGAGCAGGTTTGGTAAAGGTAAAATCTTGGTGACTTCATGAACATACTCACAGTTTTCTTGGCAACTGCACTAATGAAGAAGTGCCTCTCAGATGCCCTGATAGTCTTCTGTGAGGTTTTTTTTTTTTTTTTTTGATTTGATTTATATGCCGCCCTTCTCCGGAGACTCAGGGCGGCTTACAATGCGTTAAGTAATAGCCTTCATTCTTTTGTATATTTTATACAAAGTCAGCTTATTGCCCCCACAAACTGGGTCCTCATTTCACCTACCTTAGAAAGGATGGAAGGCTGAGTCAACCTTGAGCCTTGGAGAGATTCGAACCAGCAGAAATTGCAGGCAGCTGTATTAATAACAGGGTGCACTAAACCACTGTACTATCAAGGCTCAATTAACATGCTCAGTCCTATTTAGCTTCTGAGCCCAAACATATTCATCCAGGTGTTATCTAATCAAACTGAGAATTCTGCTCCGATCTTGAATAATTCAAAATCTAATCAGCCAGATCTTGCACATGAAAGGAACCTCATCCGTAGTGAGAGGCCATGTTGAATTGGTATCGAGGAATTACAGCTTTTTCCTTCATAAAAAGAGCAGTGCAAAGGACTGTAGTGAATTACTATTACAGGTAGTCCTCAACTTAAAACTGCAATTGAGTCCAAAATTGAGTCCACAAGACGGTTGTTAAGTGAATTTTGCCCCATTTTACGATCTTTGTTGCCACAGTTATTAAGTGAATCACTACAGTTGTTAAGTTGTTAAGTCAACATAGTTGTTAAATTAATCTGGCTTGCCCACTGACTTTGTTTGCCAGAGAGTCAGAAAAAGTGATCCCACGTATCTGGGATATTGTAATCATCATAAACATGAACCAGTTGTCAATCATCCGAATTTTAAACCAGTGATAAATGTGAAAAACTGTCATAAGTCACTTTTTTCAGTGATGATGTAACTTCAAACATTCACTAAATGAATTGTTGTATGTAGAGGATTACCTGTACTATAGTGCAATTCCCCATGCTGGCTGGGGCATTCTGGGAATTGAAGTCCATACATCTTAAAGATACCGAGTTTGAGAAACACAGTTATAGTGAATAATATCCATAAAAAGTGGTATAGCTTCCAAGTTCATCTTCGGTTTTATAAAAAATACTTCTGAGATCTAAAGTCTTAATGTAATTGTGCACTGAATACTTATGATTGTGTGGGACCAGGGAGACCCATGTGCAAATCTACCTTTAGGTAAGTCTTTGTTTCTCTCTCTTTCTTGTAAAGGAAAAAAAAATAGAGTGTTATGTATGCTACCTTGAACTCCTAGAGGAAGGGCATGATAGACTTCAACAAACAAACAAAAAAAAAAAGAATTGTTTTTAAAAGTAATTATGAAACCCACAATTAAATACAGCTAATGTGCAATAAAAATATAAACTCTAAGTCACCTGTGTGAATCACATTCCCTCTTTGATTTATATTTAATACTGAATTTAAACTAAGGCAATTCTTTATTCATTCTGGTGTTCATAAAAATCCTATTGTTTTGTATTTTAGGTTGTTTAGAATCAGGAGAAGGGGAAATTAAAAGATTTGCACTGTGGAAGCAAGCATCCTTAGTAACTGGAACAAAAGGCGGATACAAAACAGAATTTTTGTTTGAAATATTGCCCCATAGAGAGCATTGACAGTGAAAGTGAAAAATAAAACCTTTCCACCAGGGAAGATTTAAATGGAAAGGAAACCAAGATGAAACTTGTCTGTCAAATAGCATTTATCATTGATGTCAGTGATCTCATGAGAATACATAATTAACCTTTTTTTGCCAGACCAGTATCAAGTCCTTTTACTGTTGTGATGTTTCTCTGTGAAAAACTAATTGTTGAAGCCTGAGGATAACTAATGTGAATATGGGATGATTAGGACATCAGAGAGCTGATTACTGTATAGATGTTTGCCTACTGAATTGTACTGACCAGTTAAGTAGAATAAAAAATAATTCAAAGACCTACTTAACTTCTTAACACCTGATGATATCTTCGTTAGAGCACCTCGTGTTTTTTTCTGTTATGATATCATTATAGCATAAAAGTTTTTTCCTCCCTTTTACACTATAGTTGCAACAATGTGTTTCTTAAATGTGATGAAAATTTATGCTTCACATAAAACATTTTTGTTTCAGTATCCTTGGTTTCTTCATATCTAGTCTAAAAGCTCTTAAAACAGTAAGGTAAAGGTAAAGGTTCCCCTCGCACATATGTGCTAGTCATTCCCAACCCTAGGGGGTGGTGCTCATCTCCGTTTCAAAGCCGAAGAGCCAGCGCTGTCCAAAGACGTCTCCATGGTCATGTGGCCAGCATGACTAAATGCCAAAGGCGCACAGAACGCTGTTATCTTCCCACCAAAGGTGGTCCTTATTTTTCTGCTTGCATTTTTTAATGTGCTTTCAAACTGCTAGGTTGGCAGAAACTGGGACAAGTAAAGGGAGCTCACCCCATTACGCGGCACTAGAGATTCGAACCGCTGAACTGCCAACCTTTTGATCGACAAGCTCAGCATCTTAGCCATTGAGCCACTGCGTCCCTTCTTAAAATAGTATCTCACCTTTAATACAAATAGGGATGGAGAGGCAAGTGAGAAGGCAGGTAACAGAGTAGGCTTACTCCTAAAATATAGAAGATTAATGATAACATTGTTTCAAATAACTTTTAATGAAGACATCTCATCTCCACTCTTTATTCCTCTGCATATTGGTTTCATACCCAGGAAAGACTTGACCCTAACTAAACTGTTTCATGTGTTCAAGAAAGTGGTCAAAGGGTCAAGGAGGAGATGATGGTTCTCTGTTGCAGGTGATACTGATTAATTTTGGATTAATTCCAGTCTGAGGTCAGTTTTGTGGGCAGGAGTTCTTTTTGTGGATTTCTGAATGCAAGTAACTTGTTGGTGACTATGGAGATTCTCAATCATCCAGGTCTTGATTTCTCCAAAGGTGCTTTCTCAATAGGAAACTGGACTTTCTGGTTTTTCTTTGAAGATGTTTCGCTTCTTGGATGAGAAGTGAAACGTTTTCAAAGAAAAACCAGAAAGTCCAGTTGCCTGTTGAAAAAGCACCTTTGGGATAACTTGTTGGTGAATTCTGATAGAAGTATTTCTTGACATCTTTGAAACATTTAATATCATCATTTATTGTATTCTTCTTTGTCTTTCCTTCTTATATTTATGTTCTAGATTTCTATTCCAGACAGTTCTCAAGGCAGCAGTCATCTGATCTGAAAAGAATTGAGTAATGTTGAGGTATTGAGACTCCAGTCTTTTTAGAAGACCATATCTAGAAGTCATCATGAGAGACTTTGGTTCTGCCCCATAATAATTTGCTATTGAGGGTTTCTTGGAATTTTGTCTTTTTTTTTTTAACCATTATATTATCATGGTGTGGGCTATAAGGACTTCAGTATATGAACTATAAAGATTTCTTCCAGTCTGGAGAAGATTGAAGATATCATTATTAAGCATTTGGAAGTAGATGAAGGAGATTATCTCTTAAAATAGAAGAATAATGGTAAAAGAAAACTCACTGATCTGAATAGAAGTATATCTAATACTGAATGGTGTTGCCAACCTGAAATATTCAAGGGCTCAGTTACAGGGATAAAAACACTTAGTTGGAGAACCTCCTACATTCATATGAATCTTCCTCATTTTTGAAAGATATATTTTATTATATATTTATGAAAAATAAAACAGATTTTGTTGTTCTTATTGACTCTCTTTTTCCCCAAAGCAGATATAAAGAAACTTCGTTTGAAGTATATCCTTGACTCATTATCAAACAAATTTCCATTCTTCGTTTCATATTAGGCCTGTGGAATGAATCATATCTAGATTTAAAAAGTATAGAAACTGAAAAATAAAATGAAGTTCACCAACTGCGTTACTTTTTAAATATTAGCTTTCATTGGCACTGAGTACACAGTTAAATATTAAAGTATGTGGGCTAAAGTAAATGAATCCAGTAGGAAAAAAAATCCGACTTAAAATCAAGCAAACTAAAAAGACATGATATGAATACATTTGAATATGTCATATAACATAACATGCCTATATGTTTAAAAGCCACATAAAAAAACCAAGATCATTGTTTGGGGTGTCATGTGTAGGGCAGTTGATGTCACAGATTATCTTTTTTGCAGTTGAAACAAATATTATAAACTGTTCACGTCCCTCTTTTGTAGTGCTGGCAACATTTTCCTTCACTGGCAACATTAACATTCTTTTGGTTGGATGCAGATTATGATTAAAATATATATTAGGGCCCTATTCCACAAATCACACAGAACAAACTGGTTGTGATCAGATCCATGCTTGCACATTTACTTTGGTAGCACCCTTTGTGGTAAATCATACATAACAATAATGGAGCCAAGATATAAAATGGGTAGAAACACAATAAAAAATAATATGCAATTTACCTGGAATACGGTTTGTTTATGACAGTCTTGTGAAATACTGCACGGTATGCATAATTCCTAGGATCACTCAGTATTCAGTACTCAGGAGTATGTATTGTATTTCTGACAATTCAACTGGGAACAATCCGCATGGTACTGAACAGATGGCTGCTCTGCTTTGACAGGACTGATCACTTATTTGATGCTCGGGGATTAAATTTGTTTTTCGTCCTCTCAAAATATGACAGGAGTTGGTCTGTTCTTTATTAATTGAATATCTCTATTCAAGTTGACAGTGTTATCCACTCATTGGGCAGCAAGATGTGCATATCAGCCTGTGGGTAGCCTGTTGTTGAGTTTGTGTATATTTTCTTCTATGAAGAACATAAAAGGAAAAAAAGGTTCAAAAAGGTTCAATTCATGAAATATTTCATGTAAATTCTGGGAAGGGGGAAGAAAGGGAAGAGAATAGGGCCACAGCAGAAATCTTTAATTTTGAAATTTTGAACTACTTACTGAATTTCCAATATTTTACACACTACCACAAAAATGTAAATGAAGTTTGAAAGAATTTCATTTCAGATTCTCTGAATTCCACATTACAATATAAGCTAATATGACTGCACCATTTTCAGTATTTTGTGGATTAAAACAGAATCTCAGTTTGTTTGTTTTTCCAATATCCACTATCATATAAATATCTAGGTGTGGTATAAGTAGGAATTCAGTTCAGTAACATAGTTCTTTTAATGATACGTTTAGAGATGGGAGGTTAAGCAAAGTGGATAAGAAGATAGTCAACAAGTGGGCACATAAGATATAGTTGGTTGTGCTGCTATTTGTTGCAAATATAATTCAGTTCTGTCATCCAATTTGGGATACAATAACTTTGGCACCAAATTCCTGTATGCCTGTATATATTACTTCTGTAGTTAAATGGGATTGGTAGATGAATGCAATAGCAATTCCATAGACATGTGAAATTGATCTGAAAGTTCAGGAAAATATGCACTTAAGGAGGCAATCACACATAGACACATAGATGACTCCTGTCACTGCCTCTTTTACACCTCCTTAATTCAAAGACACGTTTTCTTGGGTGTGTGTATCTACCACACAACTAGAATTTATTTGCTTGCTAAGAATCCAAATACTGCAGACTATTAGTTGCCACTACTTTTCCAATTTTTATGGATGACAGAAGCTTCTCTAAAGATATAGTACCTTCAGAAGGAAGAATAAGAACATATCTTCTACCACTCCCATTTGCTGGGTGAAGATAGCTCACCAGCCTCCATTTTCTTCAACTATGTGTTTCATAAAATGTGGACAAATTTTCTCCATAGATATTGGTTTGTAGAAGAGGCTTGTTTTTTTTTTTAGTTTTCTATTGAAAGTACAGTATTCTATTCCTCCTGGAGATAGATGCTTATGTTCTATTTATCTGGTTGCTGTTCCATCATTATATATCCCATAACGTATTGGTTTCTAGATGATAAAGTGAACTGAATGAGTTCAACTATTCTACACATTCTTTTGCAAGTTTGTTTTGTTCTTGGTTACATTAGAGAGAAAATGTTAAAAAAAAATTTTGTTTAATATTGCAAGAGTATATTGCTGTTATTTTTAATCAGTCATCCACAATATATTTTTCTTATGAATTTTCTAATCATAAGTATGTATTTACAAAGAATCATGAGCTAGGACACTTGGTCTTCTGTGTTTTATAATGAGTACCATCTATGAACAGATTTTAATTTCCTTTTATCCGTTATGGTACAATAAGCTACATGCTGTTTTTTCTGCTTATGCTTCGTTATGTATTTTGTATTATTATTTATATTACCCAGAACAGTTGCTTTGAATATAACCTTTTGAATATACGTGAAATCATGATGTTACACTACATACTATGCTGCACGAAAATAAGGTAGTTTGGTGTAAGCATAAAACTAGGAGTTTTCTTGAAAACATCTTAAGAAAGAAAAGATGTCTATACAGCCCACAATTTTCTTGACATAAAGAGGAAAAGAAGTTAGTTACTAGAAACCTCTACAAAGACCAACCTGAATTCACTCTGTGTAGGTTTATCTTGTTGAACATATCAGTAAATAAAGTTCAAGAAAGTGAATTAGAAATGACATACATACCATATTTTTGTATATATGTAATGGGTTTTTTCATAAATTCATTCATTCATTTTCTGCCTTGAATACTTTTTCAAATAACTCAAGGCAGGGAACACACCCAACACACCTTCCTACTCCTATTGCCCCCCAATATCAACCGTGTGAGGTTTATTAATTAATAAATATTAATTCTCTGGATGCACTACCACTGTATCACTCTAATAATATGTACATCTGAGTGCGTATGTGATTTCTCTCTATAGATAATAAGTATCTGATGTGTGATGGGCTGTATGCAACTCTTTTTATTTGAGTGATAGCAGTTAAAAGTAGGACTGTATGAGCAGGGCTATAATTAACATTAAATTTAATAATTTATACAATACTTTGTCCATATGTATCTAGTATCGAAAACTGGAAGCAAGAAGCCTTTTGGGGAAGCTGATTTCTCCCCCTCTCCCGAAATTTGGTTATAGCTAATGGCAAGGGTTTGAGTTATAGTTCAGCAGTATTCATTTGGCTTAAGTAAGTGACTGTTATTCTATTGCTAAATGTTTCTACAGTCACAGTATGTAAACCAATTATATTTCATTAAATAGAAGTTCTGTATTAAATTATTTGCTAGGGATGGTTTGAACATCTTCAATAGACACACATATATACAGCACGAGAGATTATCTGGGTTCTTTCCATTTGTCAAATTCTGTAGCTTTTTAATTCATGGTATCCAGCAGACATGCATTAAGCCTTTTGTAAACAATAACAGACTTTTCCCCCCCACATAAAATAGCTTGCTTGTTTTTAAAAAATAGTGGAGATCGATGGCAGCTTTGTTGTAGTCAATTATTTTTGGCTGCCTGTTTTCTATTAATATTTTATTTAATCATATTCTATTAATATCATAGTAGATGTCATAAATATATTATAGACCATCTTTAGATCCTATTTTTTCTCTTGAGAATCTACGTTCTGTTTGGAAATTGAAGACCTAAGTTCATGTATATTGTGCAAATCGTACGAATTATACTGATTCTCACTACCTCTGGGATTTCAGTGTTTCTAATTATTATATACTTGAGCTGTGCTCCTGCTGCCATGACCCGTTGGCTTTGCTTGCCCATTCATAGAAAATGTCAGCATGAAGTAAACAAATACAGTATTTACAAGCCTTGGAAAGGTTCCAGGTTGAAGATTTTTGGCTCCATGCTACTATGTGCTGTGAGACCTACTAGTAAGGAAATTTGACAAAGTTGAAGGCTGAACAGGTTAAGTGTATTGGGGCAACAAGATCAGAATAGTTAGGAGTGTCCACAGCATGTGGAAATTTCATCAAAATGACAACGTATGTGGTATTGTCCCAAACCAAGTTTGGTCCCTTACATATTTGTGTGCAGTATTAAGACAGTACAAAAAGGGCCAAATACAAAAAGGGCCACGTTTGTTCCACAATATGACAAGGCAGGTTTCATCATTTATCACCTTCCCTGCTCCTTGGATGCTCATGGGATTGGCATAGATTTTTTAGAGTTTTGTGTCCATAGTTTTCTTTGTTTTCTTGAGGCAGAACTTTTCAAAACATGTTTTGAAACTCTAATGCTCTTTGAGTGCTTCATTGGAAAAATATTTCATTCCTTTTGCAATCACAGTAAATGTTTTGAATTGTTAATTGTTTAGAAGCAAAGAAACTTGCAAATTACTAAACTCCCTGTAGAGTGGGAGAGAGGGTGAGATGAGCAGTCTCTAAGTTCGATGAATAAATAAAAGTAAGTGTGTGTGTGTGTGTGTGTGTGTGTGTGTGTGTGTGTGTGCTCCTTCAGGGCAGTCTTCTCTCCTTGTGGCTGCCTGAACTAGTCTGTGCAGTTTCCTTGGCAGTATTTTCAGAAATGGTTTGTCATTGCCTTCTCAGGGCTGAGAGAGGGTGGCTATCCCAAGATCAGCCCGGCTGGCTTAGGCCTAAGGTGGAACTAAAAACTCCCAAGTTTTTAGCCTGGTGTCTGAAGTGGAGAATCTTAGCAGATAACAACATCCTGCGGTGTGGTGACACAGTGGTTAGAGTGCAGTACTGCAGACTTCTTTTGCTGACTGCTGGTTGCCTGCAATTTGGCAGTTCAAATCTCACCAGGCTCAAGGTTGACTCAGCCTTCCATCCTTCCGAGGTGGGTAAAAGGAGGACCCAAATTGTTGGGGGCAATAGGCTGACTCTGTAAACCGCTTAGAGAGGGCTGTAAAGCACTGAAAAGCGATATATAAGTCTAAGTGCTATTGCTATTTGTGAATGTGGAGAAACGCAGAGCTCAGCCCATCTGCTGGTATGTTGGCTGCTACTAGAAACATGTATCGATAATGACTTATTTTTGGCTAATGACAGAGCCAAGACAGTGCTTCATTCTGGCAGTTTAAAGTTTGATCTAGGCATGGAAGAAGAAGCCTGGTGCCTTAATTACTACACCAAACTGGCTCTTTACTTAATAGACTACTCTTATAAAAATAAAATATGTGGTAATATAAAATATAATATACTGATGTTAGTACCCTGTTTCCCCCCAAATAAGGCATCCCCTGATAATAAGCCTAATCAGGCTTTTGAGCACATGGCAGTAAGGCCAAGCACTTATTTCAGGGTTCAAAAAAAATACATAAGACAGGGTCTTATTTTCGAGGAAACACGGTATACAGAAGAAAAGTGTTAACATTTCATATGTTGTACTGCAACATTCAGAAATTAAAATTAGCTTAAAATATAGCAGAGCAAATTATTATTAGTGAATTATTATTTTGTGAATTATTCACAAAATAATTTAGTGAGTCAGTCTATAACAGTGATGGCTAATCTTTTTGCTATCGCGTGCCAGGACTGGGAGGGGGGTCGCATGTGCACGTGCCCACACCCATAATTCTATGCGCCCTGCCCCCGCCCATGCATGCATGACCCTCCCTGCTCGCCCCGCTCATGGCACGGTAGGCCCGTTTTTTGCTCTCCCCAGCCTCCAGAGCCTTTCTAGGAGTCTGGGGAAGGCGAAAACGTCCTTCCCCACTCCCCGGAGGCCCTCTGGAGGCAAAAAATGGCCCATTTGTCAACTTCCAGTGGGACCGGAAGGCCTGTTTTTTGCTCTCCAGAGCCTTTCTAGGAGTCTGGGGAGGGCAAACTGGCTTCCTCCCTCCCCAAAGGCCAGAAACAGCTCATTTGCCAACTTCCAGTGGTACCTGAAGTTGGCAAATGGGCCGTTTTTGCCCTCCGGAGGGCCTCGGGGGGAGGAGGAAGGCTGTTTTTGCCCTCCCCAGACTCCTAGAAAGGCTCTGGAGGCTGGGGACAGCAAAAAACAGACCTTCCGGTCCCACTGGAAGTTGACAAATGGGCCATTTTTTGCCTCCAGAGGGCCTCCGGGGAGTGGGGAAGGACGTTTTCGCCTTCCCCAGACTCCTAGAAAGGCTCTGGAGGCTGGGGAGAGAGAAAAACGGGCCTTCCCCACCACCCCATGGACCTCCGGAGGCAGGAAACAGCCTGTTTCCCTATTTCTGAGGGCCCAGAAAGCCCAAAAATCAGCTGGCCGGTGCGCATATGTGTGCTGGAGCTGAGCTTGCGTGCCCACCAATATGGCTACGCGTGCCACCAATATGGCTACGCGTGTCTATCAAATCAAATTTACAACTAATATGTTTAGTTTCCACAATAATTTAAGTTTACTAATGTCTAATTAATAGGGTAGGGTATAGTGCAGTATGATTTTTTTTTTTACAAACTAGTACCTTCCTTAGTTCTTTCATGAATTGTAATGAAGGCTGTGTTCATGCAAGTTGCCTAAGATAACAAAGTAACAATATCCAAGTCTGCTATATATATGCTTGCTATTTATCAAAATATTTATTTTCCAAAGGCTTTATAGAAGGAAAAACTAACTCTTCTTAGGATGCAGAAAATCTAAAACTAGCAAGATAAATTGTTCTTTATATCAGGGGTCGAAAATACTTTGCTACTCATGAGCAGAAAGGAAGTTTTATTTTGGGATATGTATTGCATATTTAATCTGCTTTTCTTCCACTGAATCCAGAGTATTGTCCATAGCATTATTACATTTTATTCTCCCAGCAGTGATTCTCTAAACTGAGGAATTTAGGCATTCTGTACAAAATTAAATAGTAATGGAGTTGAGGCTATGTCTCTGTATTCCATGTGCTATACCAGAAAGAAAGGAAGAATTTATTATTTGATATATACACATCATGTCTTCTCTTAAATCCCATATCAGTCAACTCTCAGCAATAGAGCAACACATGCTTCGCATATTGTGCATTTTTCAATGATTCCTACCTATATAGTAATTTTTTCAAGAACAATTGTTCTTACCTTGGTTTTGTTAATATTAGGCTTTATCACTGCTTTCTTAACTGGAATTATTTATTTCGGAATAACACATTTACTGTTTTTGAAGTTCATATAATAATGTATAAACAGATAAATCATCAAGATATATTCTGCACAGAAATCCTAACCATCCCAGGGCTGATATTTGATTTGAACTGTTCTTGAAAGCCCAAAGAATTATTTATTTTGCCCTTGTGCTGCTTAGTGCAGTCATCAAGGAGATAAAGTTGAAGCAAAGTAGCAGTTTTCCTCCCTACAAATCCATGCTTTTGTTTTAATTAGAAGGACTTTGTGTTATGCTCTTTAATTAGAATATTAATTAACTACTTCCTGAGAAAATGTATGTACAAAAATATACTTTAAGGTAACACTTCAAGTTATTTAATAAATGAAAAATGCCATATCCATACTGATTTGTTCAATTATGTTCTTGAATAATCTACCACAATTTGGGATTTATCCAATTTTTCTTCTTTATAGTAAAAGGAAAGTCAATCTTAAGTAGGAACTGTTGCATGCCCTTTAAACAAAAAATGGACACTTACTCAAAATTATATTTAAGCCCATAAATTATTGGCAAAGTTGCTTTTGTTTTTGGGTTGCTGCCAGTAATCCTCAAGGCTCTGAAAAGCATTTATACTTGATCCTTTGTTTTCTCATCTAATGGGTCATTGAACAGAAATTTCACAATTACTAGTTTGACACTTTGGGGAACTTGGAAAGGCCTTTAGGATGTTTCAGATGTAATTCAGACTGTCAAATTTTTTCATTCTTCGTCTGATTAAAGCATAACATGTCCATACGGAGGTATCTGGTCTTCAGAACTTAATGTTTGAGATACAATGTTTCTCACATTAATCTTAATTAAGCTCTGAATGTTGTATTACTTATTCTAAAAGGACTTAAAGGAAAGAACTGTACCTTCTTGAATAGTGAATTTCTGGTTCTGGGAAGGTGTCATGAAGCTTTTATCGTAGGCGCTAAAACATCATGTAGGGAAGCATAAGGAAGATTTGATCTAAAGCATTAACATGATTAATAACCGAATTCTGATGAACTTTTAAAAAAGAAGTTAGTTAGGATATTTTTTTCCTATTTCTGTTACTTTTTCCCCCATTTCCTTTTTTTTTTTTTTTTTTTACAAATTGCATATATTCCAATCCCTAATTAAAACTGTAATTATTATGATGTCAACTGAAGTTGATAAATTAATTCAGAGTTTTTAAATTAAGGATATTGATACTGGATTAGAAAGCTGTAGGTCTTTGCTCCATATGAATAGAACTCTTAATTCTGTTTTCAGAATGTAAGGTCACAAAATTTCTTTGCCTAGGCAAAAATAATATAGAATTTGTTGGCTGTTAGAACCCCTCCTCATTTTCTTTTTCCTTCTCCTTCCCTTTAACTAGATTTGGTTCTAGTTTTGGATAGATACATTTAGCCTGGAATTGTGACAGCTGTTTTGATATCATTCTCCTTTTCATTCTAGGTAAACCATAATTGCATGGTGTAAACTATTTGTTTCTATATTAGTTGAGTCAAATTTGCAGACAACGCTTTCCTATTTTGGCAAGTAAGTATTTTTTTAAGGGAAAGGCAGTAGTATTTCTGATAGCTTAATGATCAGATTTAGTTTATTGGATGACCCATTTTACAAGTAGTCCTGGACAATAGCCATTTGTTTAGTGTCCATTTGAAGTTTCAGCAGCACTGTAAAAACTGACATATTGCCAGTTTTCACACTTACAAGCATTGCAGCATCCCCATGGTCAAGTGATCAAAACTCAGATGCTTGGCATCTGCTCCCTATTTATGACAGTTCCACTGTCCTGTATCATATGATCACTATTTATAATCTTCCCAGCTGCCTTCTGACAAGCAAAGTCAACGGGGGAAGTCAGATTTGCTTAATGACTACATGATTCTCTTAACATCTGCTGTGATTTACTTAACAACTTGAGGTGGAAAAAATGAAACTTTGATTTTGGGTTGTTGATATAGAAATGGCTAGTTTATACTACTATGTAGAAGTAAGAAGTTGAGGTTTGATGTTACTGTCTTATTTTACTGTACCAAAGGGAGTCGGAAAGCAACACTTTTTCTTTCTTTTTCCCTTCTTTTCTGCACTTTTTTCCCTTTCCTTTTCCCTCTCCTATTTTTCCTACTATTTGTTTTTGTATTTGCTATAAACTAATAAAAAAAAAAGAAAAACTGTACAACTGTGGCAAAAAAGATCATAAAATGGAACAAAACCCACTTAACAATTGTCTTGCTTAGCTGTGGAAATTTTGGGCTCAGTTGTGGCCGGAGGTCTGTATTTACAAATGTTTTTGAAAAGAAGTTGGGATGTTCAGTTAGTTAGAAATACTGTAGTAATATTCATTGCATACTAGTATTAATTATGTGAATTAATACTATTTTTGGCATCTACATTTCTTCAGTCATAACTCAAAACACTTTTGCTGCCTCTTAAACCCACGATTAGGACAAGGCATATGATTTAATATTATGGGAGAGCTGTGGTGGTGCAATGGTTAGACTGCAGTATTGTAGGCTAATTCTGCCGAATGCCAGCAGTTCGGCAGTTCAAATCTCACCGGCTCAAGGTTGACTCATCCTTCCATCCTTCTGAGGTCGGTAAAACGAGGATCCAGATTCTTGGGGACAATATGCTGATTCTGCAAACAGCTGAGAGAGGGCTGTAAAGCACTGTGAAGTGATATATAAGTTTAAATACTATAAGTGCTATGGGAGAGTACTAATACAGCAGAAGTAAACTTCTCCATTAGTCTGCAGACCCTTCCTCAGTTAGTCTGAGAGGCTATGCAAAAAGTTAAAGGGAAATAAATTAACTCCACTTGGTGTAACACCAAGTATTTTAGGGAGCACTTTCCTGTATTAATCTGCCTGCTTGCTCAGATTTTTAACAGTGCTCAACTTCTTATTTCCATTGTCTCCAAAGGATGGCTGAACACATGTGTCATTTTCAGTTTCTCTTTGAAAATTTGTCTGCCCTCCCTCTTATTTTGCCAGACATACAGTAGGTCTTGCTTGCTCCATGGCACATGGAGGTTGGTTCATTTTTGCTTACATTTATTACTCTATTTGCTTTTCATAATCTGTAAACTTCTCTGAAGGTTTTCAATGTAGAAGAACAGCTAGCAAGTTTCCTAATAATTTGTAAATTAATAAATGCTCTTTCTGTGGTGTCAGAAACAAGTCAAAAGTTGTGAAGTACTAAATATAGCCAAAAAAACCCTGGCATAATGATTACTAGTAATCGGAACTGGTCTCATTGCTTTAGGCAATATAACATAGCTGCCTGCACTTCTGAGAGCTGAGTGGGTTGCAGGAAAGATAGTAATTTGCAGTTATTTTGATAAGGCTGTATAACTAATTCTGATATTTTAATAATTTTTTCGGTAGCTTCTTCAGTCCAGTTAATGGCTTTCGCTTGTTTTAGTTTTGTGAGTCAGGATAATTAAGTCTGTAAGGGAGTTTGAACAAATCATTTGGATTCTGTTCTCTGTATTTTTTATTTATTTATTTTTTGCCTGAAAATGGTTGTTGCTTAAATCAGGCAAAATGTAAATTGCAGTGATGCATGGCAGCAGGTATTTGTAATCCTTTTGCTTGTGCTTTCTCTCCATTTTCTGCTTAGTTCATTCTAGCACTAGTTTTTTGCTTGAGTGATGATTTGTAAGTCTACATTGCATGACTCTAGAGAGGATTATCCTTTATAAGTTTTACAACTGGATTTGACCACTGAATTTAATCTACCCAGTAAATCCAAAGAGAATACTGCAACTTTTTTTGTAAATAGTAAAAACACTGCCTCTTGAAAGGATTATGATAAAATATGTATCATCTATTGCTTTTCACATTAGGAAGTTTGACCAGCAATTTAGCAGGATATAACTTTATCGTACTAAACCCTGAGTTGAAAAATAGTTTATTTATTTATTTGTAATGAAAATAGAAATATAAAGACAATTATAAATATAAGAACAATTAAAATTACAAAGGGTTACATACATACTAAAAATTAGGATTAGGTCACCAACTACTGCTCAAGACAAGTAGAAGACAAATGTAGTCAGTTTTAGGAATCATATGTCATACTAAGTCATAGGGTTGTTTGACATTGGTTTAATGCCATGCATAAACCCAGTCATACTATTTTGTAAACCATAGATTAAATCTTATCTGGCACATATCAAATAAAGCATAATTAAGCATCCTAGCCTTTGATAAGGAAATAGCCAGACATCAAATCAAGTAGCACTATCTGTACTTCTCTAATTCCAAATTACTTACATAAACTATATAACACTGCATAATTATCATAGTATGAAAGAAATATAAAGGGAATTTAAATCCTTATATGGTTTAGAAGCTGAATATTGCATTGACAGAAGGAAAATATTCAGAGGTTCTCAGCATCAGAAATGAATAGAAAATGACTTCAGTTTTTAGTGTAAAAAAGAAAATCTCACTACGAATAGCAATAGCACTTATTCACTTACTTTCCTTACCAGTTCGCAAATGTGAGTGCACTTCCATATCAGAAATAGATATGGAAGTTGAGGGAAGGATCTAGCTGATAATTTGGTGGTAGCACGATGAAGATCCTAGGAAGATGGGGAGGGGAGGGGTATTTATATATTGTTGTTGCCGAATTTAAATAACAACCTAGAAATGTGGGAAATAATTCATAAACTTATTCACAACTGTTATCAAAGCTAAGGTTTACTCAAGCTATTATGAGATAATTTCTTAATCTAAACCTGGGAAACACATAAGTCTTTTTCCCAACGCATGAAAACTGTGAAGCATCCTAAAACTGTGAAATATTCAATTAATTAATGTTCAATTAATCCTAAATCCCCTTACGTGTAAACTAGAAAAGTATACTTGATAAGCTTTTAAATGAGTAAGCTTTTATTAGGGCTGACTGAAGACAGTTTGTTCCTTGAGCATCAGAACAATTCACCCCATTTTTAAGTACAAAGTTTGGCTGGATTGACAGTTCAGTCTCTCACCATGAACAATGACTCAGACAGTGTCCCTAACACCCAAGAATTTTATCTAAACTGGGAAATAACCATACACATTATAATTGGTAATGCTAGACTTTGCAGTCTGAAAAGGGATACCCTCCTATGAACAATTCTGGCTGTCTAAGAAACACAGAATGACTTTTCTGTGTAGTAATACAACAATTAGTTCATAAGAGCTGGTTTAAAGTTAGCATCTAGTTAACATCTAGTTTGCACCAAACCTGAATGCAATACACTGACATAGAGGGCAGAGGGGAGGCTGCAGTCATAACTTTCTGTCTTGTTGCTATTTCTTGGAACTGGCCATCTACAATGGTTGTCTGATTGTGCCTAATAGAGCAAAGTTCCTAATAGGAAAGGTGTCAGAGATTTTGCCACTGGCTAGAAATGGCTTTTCTGTACCAGTAGCCAACTGAGGAGAATGAGTCTTACATCAAGCCCTTTTCAGAAATAGTGGTATCTGTGAGATCTGTTTCCTTGATTTCTGTTTTGAAAGTAACAGCATGTGACTTTGATGGAAGAACATTCAGGTCTTGGGGACCTGGTACTCTATGGTGATGCCCAGTGGTTGAAACTCCTTCACTAGAAGATATGATGGCAACTACCAGTTCTGCTAATTTCAAAAAGGAATCGACAAATTCACAGATGGACCTGATGGGGATCAATGTCTATTAACTTTGACTGGGGTGTCACTGTCTCTGAAAGCATCTGCTGGGAGACTAGTAGGAAGTCTACTAGTCTTCCTTGTGCAGTTGGTTGGCCATTGTGAGAACCATCACCAAGTCCCTTATTCCGACTTTCTCAAATGTTGCTTGGCTCTGGATTCACCTCCAACGTGCTTTAGAAAATTCCTTTTCTGTCCATCCTTTGTCGAAAGGCTTCACCTTTGCTGTGGTCATTGTCAATACTCCAGAACAAATTATCCATCCAGGTTAGTTGGGTTAAAGGTCTTTATTTTTCATTGTCAGTGAGGATAAAAGTAGGCCAGAATAGAAGTGTGTATGAAAAACTTAGTGTTGAATAAAAAAGCACAGAGACTCATTTTCTTTAATACACCTCAGTGAGTTCTAATGGTTTTCTTTTTCAATGTTAACATTCAAATAGCTTATATTTATGCATTTTTTTAAATATATCAGAGCATGTAGCTATTCAGACAGTATTTCATTATGGACAGAGTTTTACAAGACAATTTGAAACAGAGAAGAAAGTTCATTCTGCTGATAGATGTATTATATATTTTCTTCAATGTAAATTATTCTCATGAGTTGACATTTAAACTTATGCTTATGAAATGATTTCCTTACAGAAATGGCTTTACTCAATGCTGTCCTATGTTCAGACCTATATTTAATTTTATTTACATTTTAATATGTAGTCGGTGCCGAGGTCTCAAACCTGTAGCCCATAGGCAACATGAAAGTCTTTTTAGGAACTTGCTGCCCACATTGAGAGAACATTACAATTCAGATTTGGTCTCTCAACCCACGGATAGCACAGCTAGCAGGGACCACACCAGCAAGGCAACCTTGTTTCTGCCAACTTGGACAGGGAGTATATTCTGCTATCTTTGTATTGGGAGTTTGCTTTCCTCCTTGTCAGTTTTGCCAATTTTTTTTTTTTTGAAAGATGCCACATTGTGCTGCTTCCTGCTTCTGACCTCTGTTTCGGCTGTCTTATCATGGTCTGACCAATGGCTGTGGAATGGAACAGTGGCTAATAACTAGTTCTGGAACTGTAAGCTGTCCAGAGTTACCCTGTGATAAGATGGGCGGCTAAGAAATTTAATTAATACATTAATAAAGTAATAAATAAAATAAAACAAGAACCTGAGTCACGGATGTCAAACTCGATTGTGTCACGTGACGTCACGTGACATATTGTGACTTTTTTGCCTTTGCGGAGCCAGGGTGGGCGTGGCCTGCATATAACGCATCCTGCCCGCATGCCACCAGTTTGACACCCCTGCCCTGTGTAATACTGCATTAGTTCTTTCGGTCTCCTGTCCCCACATCCATCTGGGGTGGAGAGGGGGAAGCCAATGGAGGAGGCAAAAATGAAAAGTGACAGACATATAAGGATATCTTCTTCTTCCATTCTGGCCCTTCTATAACTTCTAACTATCAATAACTTCCTCCTTCAGTTAGCCCACCCCAGCTAAGGAAGGGGTAGAGTTGGGAAGGTGAGACAAGGCCACTTTTGCTCATGGCCTTCTTTCTTTTTGCAGCTGAAATTGCTGCACACCTATTTATGACTGTAGACACATCTACAGGCTTTTTCATTAATGCTTACAGTGGTGGGTTGCTCCCGGTTTGCACTGGTTCGCAAGAACTGGTAGTAAAAATTTTTAGTAGTTCAGAGAACCGGTAATAACATTGGCTGGCCACGCCCCCGAACCAGTCCCTGGCCCGGTCGCCGCTTGCTTACCCCGCCCACCTCATCAGAGGCCCTTTTTTTTTTAACTTTTAAAAGCATTTTTTCTACAACCTCTTCGGCTGAAAAAATGCTTTTAAAAGTAAAAAAAAAGCCTCTGATGATCGCGCGGCTCAGCTGGGATCTCAGAGGCTTTTAAAAGCAGAAAAAAATGCCTTTAAACAATGCCTTTAAAAGCCTCTGGCAATCCCAGCTGACTTGCCTGATCGTCTGAGGCTTCTAAAAGCATTTTTTTCTGCAACCTCTTAAGGTTGTAGAAAAAATGCTTTTAAAAGTTAAAAAAAAAAAGTTGGCCACGCTCACCCAGTCACATTACCCCCCGACAAGCCACACCCACAAAATAAGCCATACCCACAGAACTGGTAGTAAAAAATTTTAGAACCCACCCCTGAATGCTTAGCTCTATAATTAAAAATAAAGCTGCCAACCCCCCCCTCCCAATTTGGAGTACACTGTACTGTGCTGTATATAATAATTGGGCAGCAAAAGACTGTCTAATCCATCAGATATTTAAAGGAGCAGAATGAAAAGGATAATGGTTACTTAGAGAAAATTAAAATAAAACATATTTATTTTTTACTTTCTGTACCTGAATATGTGTGTGTGTAAAAGACAAAATAATCAGATCCAGCATTAATATGTGGTATTTGGGGGACCTTTATTCAGTTGGGTTGCTCCAGTTGAATTTTCTCATTGTTAAGCATCTAGCCAATTTATAGGCTAAAATTATAGGCTTTTAGAATGAAATATTGATATCTCAGGACACGGTGGCTCAGTGGCTAAGACGCTGAGCTTGTCAATTGAAAGGTCGGCAGTTCAGCTGTTTGAATCTCTAGTGCCGTGTAATGGGGTGAGCTCCCATTACTTGTCCCAGCTTCTGCCAACCTAGCAGTTCGAAATCACGTAAAAAAATGCAAGTAGAAAAATAGGGACCACCTTTGGTGGAAAGGTAACAGCGTTCCATGCGCCTTTGGCATTTAGTCATGCCGGCCTCATGACCATGGACATGTCTTCAGACAGCACTGGCTCTTCGGCTTTGAAACGGAGATGAGCACCACCCCCTAGAGTTGGGAATGACTAGCATATATGTGCGAGGGGAACCTTTACCTTTACCTTTTATTGATATCGCTCCTTCACTCCCACACCTGCAGCTGTTTGAAGGTTTCCATTCCCCAAATGTCAGAAAACAATACCATGTTTTGTCATCAGTTATGGTGAAATGAGATTCAGGAGCCACAAGTGTAGGTGGCTGTAGGGTCTTAAAAAATTAAGTGTTTTCAAATTAAAAACTCATTTCTGCAGGTTTCATCCAATAAGTATTTGATTGTATAGAAACACACATATGAATGAACACACACACACACACACACACACACACACACACACATATTGTATGCAGTTAAGAAAAGTAAAGTCTCCTTCTGATCAATTTCAACTTATAGACACACCCAAAGAGCAGTAATAAGGAAAGAAAATTGCATTTATTACTCCAGTGAGAGGAAGGTGCAAATCTGTCAAGCTGGTTTTCGGTTCAGTTTTCTCATTTTCCTGATAGTAGTTTTTCCACCCCATTTCTGCTCCTGTTTTATATTTTTTAAACATCTCAAAATGAGTAAGGTAATTAAGAAGTGCCAATCTCTTCTTTTACATAGTTTCAACACATTTTCTCTTAATAAATACCCTTGTACACATTTTTAATTTCATAAGACTTAGAAAGCACATTTAGATTTGGCTGTCCATTGGGGAGAGTGCATTGTACATAATTGCATTAATAAGTGTTTCAAATTCATTTTCTCCCACTCCTAGACTTAAGCATTTATGATTGCATTTGTTGTTTATTTATGCTTTTATCTGGTTGTTTACTGTTTATAGAGCAATATCTTCTATCCTCTTTTATTACTACTTAGCAGTGTGTTAAATGTTTTTCTGTGATGTTGAACTACAGATGTGGAAGTCAGTATTTATGCAGATTAAATTCAGTGTAGATGATGGATTCCTTAGAAATACTGTGAGCTTATTCTACTTCATTATTGTACCATGAACATGAAGTAATGACCAAGAAAATGATATTGAGTTGAATGTATATTTTTCCCCCCTCGAAACTGAATTCCCCTTTGGTCACTTGACATATTTCAGAGTAAGTGTTCACCAACCTCACTCACCTCTTCCCTAAACTCTGTTCATCAATCTGTGGGCTGCTAATTTTATCCTTTAAAGTATATAGCAATCCAACTGCAGAAGGATTGCTGGGGCAATTTGAAATTTTAGAAATGCATCAAAATCCAAAAAGGAAGGGGAAAAAAGACAGAAGGAAAAGAGAAATAATATGCCACAGATCTTAAAATGAAGGGGTCCCCAAGGGATGAACTTATTAGATAGACCGGGATTCATTACACACAGTCACTCAAGCCCTCATCATTTCCCGACTTGACTACTGCAATGCTCTCTACATGGGGCTCCCCTTGAAGTGCACCCAGAAGCTCCAACTGGTCCAGAATGCAGCCGCACGAGTAATTATGGGAGCAACATGGCGCTCACATGTAACACCTCTTCTACGTGAGCTGCACTGGCTTCCAGTGGCCTTCCGAGTGCACTTCAAGGTGTTGGTTCTTACCTTTAAAGTGCTCCATGGCTTAGGACCTGAGTACTTATGAGACCACCTGCTGCAACTGATAACCTCCCACCAACCAATATGCTCTCACAGAGTAGGCCTACTCATAGTACCATCATTAAAACAATGTCGTCTAGTAGTTCCAAGGGAGAGAGCCTTCTCTGTGGTGGCACCTACTCTTTGGAACAAAATACCCCCTGGAATACGAATAATCCCAGATCTTCGCACTTTCCGACGTGCCCTGAAGACCTTTCTGTTTCAACAAGCAGGGCTAGCATAAACATCTAAATTCTATGCCAAGGTCTTAGCAGATACACTAAGTTGACTCAATTTATTATTTACTGTTTTTATATATATATATATATATAAGAGGCGATAGATATCACGATCTCCGGAACATTTAAAAGTTTAAAATTTTTTAAGCTAAGCTTTCGTTGGCCCCTACCAACTTCATCAGAGTATAAAATCCCCATTGAGGAGCTGCTTGCTTTTATGTAATGCTGATCAATTTAGTCATTGTGCGTGTAACAGGCCCGCACCCTTGCCTTCCCTCTGTAATTATCTTTTTTTCTGCCTTAGTCATGCTAACAGATGACGATACACTTCCCCCTACCTCCTACCCCATTCTGTGTTGCCTCTTTCTCTCCCTGGGGGGTAACGCAGGGTTATCAGGCATTGCTTTGAAGGTATTTCTCCTGGCCCCCTCTCCCTCATTGTTATGCCTTTCCCTTTTAGGCATACACGTTGCCTCCTCTAAACCCATTTGTTTTACCCATGATCTTGTGATGGGTCTGCGTTGTTCTTCCTTACCCCCCCTATCTTCCTCATTCTGCTGTTTCCCTAACCTACTCTCTTGCCCTCTATCAGGGTTTATCACACCTTCATTGGGCCAATCTCCATGCCTAAAGGAGGAGACTTGTCCATTCAGTCTTAGTGATCGGTCCTCCTTAAGTCTTTCCTGGTGCCGTAAAGCCTTGTATGCCGGTGGTATGTCAATATGTCTATTGAGGGAGTTGTTGTTAGAGAACCAGGCTTCTTTCAAGAGGCGCCCTCCTTTTGTTTCGTCGTGGGCAATGACTTCGGTCTCTTGGAAGTTGAACTTGTGACCATGCTCCTCCATATGCATCCAAATCTGGTCCTTACGTCTGACTGCTAGTTTGTGCTCATGCACCCTCGTTTTCAGTCATTTTGATGTTTCTCCTATGTAATGCCCGGCGCAATTGCTGCAGTTAATACGATAGATTATTGACGAAGTCTCCTCCTTCAGCAAAGCTTCTTTCGGGCGCATTACTCTCTTCCTCAGTGTTTGGTCAGGTCTGTGTGCCACTTTAACCCCATGTGGTGCAAGGATGCGTGCCGCAGTTTCGGACACCCCCTGTATGTATGGAAGCACCCTCCATGTTGATGTTCCGCATGCGCCCTCCATGGGCTGCCGGGCCCTGGGTGTAATACATCGATGGATAAAATCCCTCGAATAACCATTGAGAGTGCAGACCCGGTAAAGATGCACATGTTCTTTTACTTTGGCTGCCCGTGTCCTGCAATGGGTATCTATCCTGCTAAATAATGTCCGAATGCAGCTAACTTTGTGCGCATTAGGGTGATTGCTTTCGTTGTGTAAAATGCGATCCATGCTTGTGGTCTTTCAGTATACTTCTGTGTCGAATAAAGGCAAGGGTGTGGGCCTGTTACACGCGCAATGATTAAATTAAATTGATCAGCATTACATAAAAGCAAGCAGCTCCTCAATGGGATTTTATACTCTGACGAAGTCGGTAAGGGCCGACGAAAGCTTAGCACAAGTTTTAAAATAAAAAATTTTAAACTTTTAAACGTTCCGGAGATTGTGATGTCTATCGCCTCTTCTATGACTATACCTGGAACTCGCATCTTTAGGACAATTATATATATATATATATATATAAAAATCTTATTCTGTTCACCGCCCTGAGTCCTTCGGGAGAAGGGCGGTATAGAAATTCAAATAATAATAATAATAATAATAATAATAATAATAATAATAATAATAATAATAATAATAAACTGAAGTATTGCGGATGTGGATAACCAGAACCATACAGATCTAAAAATTCCATTAAATAAAGTGACTTCATTGAGAATGAAATCACCTTCAATTTATGAAAGAATGCTGCTGCATATGTGGAATGACATGGCTTTCTTTCTAAGAAGCAAGACAGGCATACAGTAGGGCATCTGAGAGCCAGGGTAATATTAGGAAAAATGTGGTGTATAAGTCTAAGTGCTATTGCTGTTGCTTTTTGTCTTAATAGTTAGTATTCTTCCCATGTTTATTAAATATACGACTGACCTAACGCATTGGAACCTTTAGATAACTTGTGAACAGTGTCAAGTGAAATCAATTCTGCTTATGAAGTACAGCCAATAGTACCACTTCAGATTATCTGAGACCTTGTAAGGTTGATTGGAAAAAAAAACAAGAGTTCATAATTTGAAAATTAATGCAGTGGCTATAAAGTGTTTTGTCCAACTGATGTAATAATGCAAAACACTTGTAGTGAAAAAGAAACTCATTTTCAGGTAAACATTTTTAGAGACCCCTGCTAGGTATGCGATGTTACAAAATATGGCTTTAGAAATCCTTGTTTCCCTTCAGTCACATCATAGCACCAGCTTAAGAGGATAATGTTCAAATAATACATTATTTCGACACTTTGGAATACATTTTCAAAGGTTAGCATGGGGTTTTAGCCACGGGACTCCCATTAGACTCAATGGGAGCTTTATAGCTAAAAACCCACACCGTATTTGGAAAATGTATTTCTGACTGTGTTGAAGATAAATGCTATGTGCAAGTGGTTGAGACATGAGTAAATAAAGGATGGTGTAGCTTCCATTCTGAGGCTATCATTAAGACCAAGCCCTCCCTCACCTTAGCTCTCCGTACAAATCATGCTCTGCTGGATTCTCTGCCCTTTGTTCTCACCCTTTCGGAAGAGTAAATGCACGGAAACTTGCTGTGAATAAATAAAATGCTTTTGTGAATAAGGAGCGATTCCTTTCTTTCATTCGATTCTGTGCCACAACCTTCTTAATAGCCTCATAAAAATATTTTTTTCCCTTCCCTTTGACTCGTTCATCGTTAATTCAGACAGTCTCCTTCATTCTACCTTTTGGAAATATTTTATGTTTCTAAGTTTTGCTTTCCTGCACTGTACACAATTTATTACCTCATTTCATAAATATTCCATTCTTCAGGTACTTTTCAGAATAGAAATGTGTTTGTGTGTTCTTATATAAGTATGCATGCATCTCTGTGTGTGTGTGTCTGCGCGCATGCGCGCGTACATATGCACATATACCGTACACTGAAGAATCCTTTTGCTTGATTTAAAGGACATTCCTGTTTTGGTAACATTTGTTTCTGGAGTCAGAATTTAGAGAGCTTATTTGTGTATATGTATATAAGAAAGTATGCATGCATCTGTGTGTGTGCACACATACACACACATGTAACACACACTGAAGAATCTTTTTGCTTGATTTAAAGGACGTTCCTGTTTTGGAAAATCCAGAGTTAATTGATAACATTTGTTTCCAGAATCAGAATTTAGAGAGCTTATTTGAGAATATCAATCTCCACTGCTGCTCTTTTTCATGCTTTTAAGATTTAGCTGCTTAGGAAAAGATTGGGGAAGCTATAATATAATTCCTGCATTGCCAGGGTAGCCAAGGACTAGACATTCATTATCTAACAACTAAAGATAAATGTAAAACTAATGCTGATTACTGAAATGGTACACTGATAAGGACATTGGATTGGGGCCAGGGAAGCTAAATGCAAGTTCTTGCTAAACAAGACAATTTTTTTGTGATCATGGATCAGTAACCCCTGTTGATAAACTTTTCATAGTCAGGGCAGTATTTTCACAACTTAAATGTACCGGTAGTTATACTTATCTGAAAGATGTAAATTTTCTAGTTTTTCTTTGAAAATTTTAGATCTATGCACTTCATTAGGTCCAATTTGATTAATGGAAACAACTGATGTTTCCATTATTACTGTGCCCAGTGTAAGCATTTAAAAAACCCATAATTCAAATATTTTTTTAAAAAAATAATTTTGTTCCATCAGATAATTTTTTGAGCAAATATCCAAACCACCTTCACAACTCTCATCACTTTCAATATCCTTTATTTTGACATCCAGGCTTTTATAATTGATATTAATCGTAGTACTGTATTTTAGAGTGAATTTAATCATTACAACTAAATTCATTTTGGTTATGCTTTTACTACCTTAGACTTAATTCTGAGTGATAGAAGAGTTGTCAATAGAATCATGTCATTCATTATTGATTTTTATTATTTCACTTAATGTGACACCTTTGTCTCCTTAGAACAGTGTTTCATAAATAACCTAAATACTTCAACTAGTTTAATAATTAATAAGAAATAATAAATTGGCGATCTAAATAATTTAATTCATCTAAATCCCAGTTAAAGACAGCAGCTAAAGTAATAATCAGATCACTTCAAAATGTTTGACTAATGATCTTGACTCCTCTCCAAGAGGTCTATCAAGTAGACTGAGTAAACTGTATTCTTCATTACTTCTTCAACTGTGCATTTATAATTTAAAATCTTTCAGGGCCAATGGAAAACACATGCATGTGGCACGCAGATGATCACTGATGGACTTTTATTTTTTACTAATGTAGTAAAAATGTTTTCTTTCAGCTGATTTAGTACAAGAAGGAGGAGAACTCATTAAAATTGTTTCAAGCTGGTTACATTGCATACGTTTTTAATTTGACCATTATCTTAATTGCTTGATTGGAAAATTGCAATTGTTCACATGACTGCATGCTTTGAAAATATACAACTGTTTGCTAGTAATAATTGGTGCTTAATCAGTGAAAGGTTAAGTTGCCATACATTTTTCTGTAGTGTTCCACACTCTGTTTATCTTATTATACAAAATATAAAAACGAATAAAATTACATTTGTTTAATCAAGGAAGAAAATAACATTTGTGATCTGTTGGCTTTTCCTCTTTAGTTGCCTTTGCTTATATCTCTATTTCACAAATTTTAGTCATTCACTACTGGCTATTTTGTGGTTTATGTGAAGTAAAGGCATTGCTGAAATATTCATTGGTGTAAAATAAAGATTGAGGTCAGGTGTGTTATCAGATACATGTCCCCAACCTCTTGACTTTAGCTGTGTGAATCTGGTTGCTAGAAAATCTATCTTGATTTTAAAATTCTTAGAAATCGTTCAGTTCAAAAAGCAAAAAAGTTGGCAATTTTGGGCAGGGGGTAAGTGGTGCTAATTAGGGAAATGATTCTGTAAACTTTCAGATTTCATACATTCTAGAAATAACAATATATAACACCTTCAAGCGAGAACATCTGTCTATTCCAGGTTCTTGAGAAGAACTTGATAGGTAGATAAAAATGCCAATTCCAGTCTAAACATGACTGCAAACATGACTGCAAAATCACCTTAACCACAACAACAATAAGAGATAATTTCTGGGAATAGCTAAGAGCAGGAAAGTTGAAGAAAGAGACAGAGGGGCTAATTCTGGCTGCACAAGACCAAGCCTTAAGAACAAATGCGTACAAAGCCAGAATTGAGAAGATAGCAACAGACAGCAAGTGCCACCTTTGCAAAGAAACTGAAGAAACCTGGTTAGCTTCTTCAAGGAGGTAGCACAGACTACAGTGCTCTGGAACCTGGAGAGAGCAGAATAGAAGATAAAGAACTGGAGAAAATCACAAAATAGAAAGACCTGCAAGTAGGAGTAGAACAACTATAGCAACTGTAAGCAAAAATAGTACCCATAGTGATAAACACCTTATGCACAATCCCAAAGCAATTGGAACACCACTTGAACACTATTGGCATTGACAAAATCACCATGAGTCAATTGCAGAATAAAGCTTTACTAGGAACAGTTTGCATCCTGCAATAATACCTTTAATAATATTAAACAACATCTGCTTATCACAGGTTCTTGGACTTGATAGATAGAGAAAAATACCAAATCCAGTCTCAAAGTCTGACTGACTGTGTACAGCCAATAATAGTAACCCTCATTCTATTTTTCTATGCAGACAATATTGAGCTGGATGAACCAACCTTAAATAATGCAGCTTCCTGTGTCCCTTTCACCCATTACAGTTCTATCACAAAACACAATTAGCATGTTAACAAAATTATATTATTTTATGTCTGTATGCCTAGATAAGGATAGTACCTTACAAATTTCAAACTAACAACTTAATTCACTGCAAAATCACTATTTTTGATATACACATTTTTTTTCTAACAATGACAGAAATAAATGCTTGTTTAGTTTTCCACTATAACAGATAAAACAGAATACTGGGATGAGTTTACCACATGGTATATTTTCACATGTCTCTAAAAAATGCTGTTTCCCACATTTAACAATGAAAGTAGTAGTCTGAGGCTTCACCCAGCCTGAATATACAGTAGAAAATTGGTTTCTGGATGACTTTTTAAAAAAGCTAAAGCCATCATATTTTTCCACTGACCAAAAGGCTGCCCTTGAAAATCACTTGGAAATTTCAACTGGTCCAGAATGCCGTAGGATGCACAGTAATGGGGGCACTTCTGTTGTGTGAGCTGCACTGGCTTCCACCTTCTTTCCAGGTGCAATTCCAGGTGCTGGTCATCACCTTTAAAGCCCTTATATGACACAGTGCCAGGCTATCTGAAGGACCACCTTTCCCTGAGGACATCTACCCATCCTACCTTGTCAGATAGGGTGGGCACACTCCTAGTTCCTTCCCCTAAATATTGCCATCTGATGGGAGCTAGGAAGGGTGCTTTTTCTGTGGCAGCCCCTGCCCTCTGGAACCCTCTGCCCCCCTGAAGATCAGCAGGCCTCCACCCTTTTAGCCTTCTGTAAGGCTTTGAACAAGGGACGCGGTGGCTCACTGCCTAAGATGCTGAGCTTGTTGATTGAAAGGTCAGCAGTTCGAATCCCTAGTGCCGCATAATGGGGTGAGCTCCTGTTATTTGTCCCAGCTTCTGCCAACCTAGCAGTTTGAAAGCACATAAAAAATGCAAGTAGAAAAATAAGGACCACCTTTGGTAGGAAGGTAACAATGTTCTGTGCGCCTTTGGCATTTAGTCATGCCGGCCACATGACCATAGAGATGTCTTCGGACAGCGCTGGCTCTTCGGCTTTGAAACGGAGATGAGCACTGCCCCCTAGAGTCGGGAATGACTAGCACATATGTACGAGGGGAACCTTTACCTTTACGGCTTTGAACATCTGGCTTTCCCCCCCAAGTATTGGAGAAGATTAGATAATCAAATATTAGAACAGATTTGGTGCCAGCTTGTTGTTCTTTTGTTTAATATCTGTTGAGTTTTATAGCTGTAATGTGATTTCATATATTTTTTAATCTTAGATGGGGGCACTCAGAAAGATGGGTGGCTACATATATGTTTTAAATACATACATGATGTACTCTTCTGAGTGCATCACCTGCACTGGTGTGTCTATGTGTTTCTGTGTATGAATGTGTTTTGAGTATTTCATGTGTACCTAATAGTGATTCAAATTCAAATATTTTATTTTAGAGAGCTTCTTGTTTAGATTATTGGAAATAAAGGGAAAGGAAGGGTTGAACCTATTTTTCACATTTGATGTGAGTGTTGGTATATATTCATTTCAGTAATGTGTGTGACCACTTACTGTTTTTTACTTGTACAGATAAATCTTTTCTGTAAAATAATTGTTCCTTAATTATTATTATGCATGCAACTGCTGAGATTTCCACAATGTCAATACCACTTTTTTTGTACCATCTCTTGACTTACTGATTCACACACACATGGATGTATTGATTCATATAAATGGTCACTCAGCAGGACAGGTCATCTACCACTTGGGCAAGATGATTACAGTGATAGCTGCTGCTGTTTTCTTTTTTGAACCTTTTCAGTGTGCTGAAGATTTAATCATGAAAGTGTATTTAAGGCAAGTTTGTGAAGTCACAGGTTCACAAGAAAAAAAAATTGAAAAAAGACTAAGATCAATGTCAAAATGAAGTTATTCTAATCTACTGCAGAAAAAAATAAGACCTGCTGTTTTAGTTGAACATTACACTTGGTGGTTTGTTCACATTTGGTCAGAAGATGGAATGACTGTGCTAAGTACTTCTTGATAAATGGAAAGCAGGCATATCAAATCAATAATCATACCAAAAATAACAATTGTAACTAGACATCTGAATAGAATGAATTTCTTGGAAAGCTTCCTTAGGAAACAGCATAAATGCTGACCTTACCATAAAAGACTAAATAAACTCTGCTATTATAATGAAAGAAAGAAAAAACTGTAATGAATCCCGACTGGATTGGTGGACTATTTTGTGTAATTCCAAGGGAACGTAACAATGGTTTGCTTTTTTATTCTGCTTGTGAGTTCCTAGGTTCATCTTTCTTTAAATACAGTGGTAGAATAAATTATTTGTAGTCAGATCAAGTAAGGTAGTTCTAATGTCCTTAGCTCTTTGTCATAATGGAGAAATTTTGTAGAATATTATATTGAATGCCAAAGTACATTATTGAACAAACAACTTAATTTGTATGAATAGCCCATTAATTTGCAAAATGTCCAGGTGGAAATTTGTATCTGAATTCCATTAAATTAGGGTTTAATAAATTAAGTTTTATAATCAAACAAGTATACAATATAAGCAATCATTCAAACTATCATCAAAAAAAAAAAAGAATTTTTTTTAAAATCCATAATCCATCTTTAAACTCAATCTTCAACCCCTCCTCACCACCCCCCATCCCCGACTTCCCAGAACAAAAACAGGGCATAGATTTCACCAAACATTCGCTAAAATAAACTAGCTAACTGCAAGATTTAATAGTTCCCAGGACCCCTTAACTCCCCTTTTACAATTTCATCAACCTCCCTTTTTATAAACTCAAAGTGACAAATAATCCAATAACTCTAAAAGTTTCAAAACCATTAACAAATATTAAGCATTCAAACCTTAAAAATTCTCTTAATATATCAATAAGGTATTCAATTCATTTACAAAAACATTTTTCCCCCTCCTACTTTTCTCAAAATTCAGATATTTTGAAATCTTATAACAAAAAATAAGCCTTAAATATTCAATAGTTACATTTTCCCCCTTCGTTGTTCCTCCCTCCAACTTTTAAAATTTTAAAACATAAACATCAACATTTTAATTAACCATTAATACATAAACTAAAAAACCAAAAAAGATTAATCTTACATTCTTACTCTCAAATATTTTAAAAATCTTAAAACAAAAAATAAACCTTAATTAATCATAATCTATACGTTTACCCCCTCAGTCTTTTTTCCTCCCTCCAACTTTTAACTCCTAAAATATAATCATTTTTAGCCATTATCATTATTTAAGTTTCTACATTTTTTAAAAAAACATAATCATTTTAATTAACTATTAATGCATCATATTTAAAAATCAATATTTAAATTTATACTTTCCCCCCCTCAGTAGTTATAACACCTAAAACATAATCATTTTTAACCATGAATAGAACAACTGCAAAACAAAAAGAAAGGTTAATCTTCCATTCTTGCTTTCTTTTTATATTTTTTCCAGTCTTTCTGCATCCCTCCTACTTCTATTTTGAGGAGGTTTTTAATTTTAATTTGAGGTTGATGTAACTGCAAAGATTGTCCCCTTTTTGAGAAAATTTCCTCTGATTTAGAGCCCCCATATCGCCTCTTCTTGCTTATATAAATCAGTTCATTCCTTCGTCTGTAAAACCAAAGATTGTCAAAAGTTTGTGAAAAAAAGTTCAGTTGTTTCTTTTCTATTAAATGTATAAATACCACTCGCAAATCTCCTTCATCTTCTGAAACTTCGGAAGTCTGGTCATTTACTACTTTCTTCCAAACCAAGTCGTAATTTTGAAAGATTCTATCAATTTTTTCAAAAAGAGCAGAGAATAAGCTTGAAAATTCTTGAGAAGATTCTTCCACCTTCTCTGCTTCAATCAAAATGTCTCCTGGATTGTCATCATGTTCCGTACTTGCTTTTGTCTCCTCAATCATTTCTGTTGTTATACCTTTAAGAATTGCTATTTGATTACTTATAGCTGCAGTATGATTATTCATGGCTTCTTTTATAAATTCTGTAAATTCTACATCAAAATCCTTGTAGTTCTGTAAATCAGACAACTGTTTCATTTCTGACACCTCCAAATAGCTTCCAGCACTTTCAAAAACTCCTTTCTTGGAAGCCATTTTATTTTAAAAAGATTTTCTTTCTTCCCACAACCATAAAGTCATAAAGTCACAGCCATCCTCTTGAACAACTTTCAGCAATTTCTTTATAAATCACCAAACGAGATAATCTTTTCCCAAACAGCTCTTTAAAATCTAATCCAGCAACTTAAAGCCAGTCTCTGAGCACAAGTCTATTAGCAGACACTTTCCTTTCTAACTTTCACTTTTAAAATCGCAACAAAAAAACCGCCATCTTTACTTCCAGCTCAGAAAATCCAATTAGAAACATTGTATCCCCGGAGTTAAGCATTATACTTGCAAAAAGCTTGTCCTCCTGCTTCCATTCCGCCTGCTTTTTTGAAATCATTTAATCTTCTGTTTGACAGCAGAAATTGGACGCGACGCCTAGCTCTGTAAAAAACAGAGTCCCCCCGGATCCGGAGCTTCAGTGGGCTGAACGGAGAGCTCTTGCCCTCCTAACCCCTGGAATTAATCCAGGGGTTTTCGGGGAGCTCTACCCTCACCCACCTGCTCTCCTCCCCTTCTTTTCCCGAAGGGGAGATTTTCAAGCCGTTTGACAGCTGATTAGCGCTGTCAGAACGGCTCAATGGGATCGCGGGGGCGGCGGTTTAAAAAGACCGTCCATGGCGCCGCGGAGCCAACCCGGAAGTCAATAAATTAAGCTTTAACTTGTACTCAAATAGCATGTTTTTCAGATTTTCACTATCACTAGAATCTTTTTCCCCCTAAGTCTACAGATGTCTTATGTTAGAATTAGTAAGCATAGGCAATAAAGCTATATTGAATTATTTCTTGGCAATATTTATTTGCCTGTATATAAATAAATATGAAATATTCTTTTTAGCATAGTTATTAAGAAATACTTTAAATTGTGTTTGTATAATGAGATATGTTATAGCTTCTGTACTTGCATTAATATCCCTTTTCTTCCTCTTCTCTTTCCAGAATGGAAGAAACAGTGAGGAACCTACTACAAAGTCAAGGATTATCTGAGCCCAATGGAGAAGAATCTGTGCCCATATTAAAATCATATCAGGTAATAATGATTTTCATAGCACTATTTGCAATCTCTTGATAACTGGTAGAACAATTAGAAGATGAAAAACTGTAAACACAGGTGATTTTAAAGTTGCTAAAAATTATCTCTTCTGAATAAGAGACATGCTGTCACATATGTAATGCAGAAAATACTTCTCAGAAAAAGAAGAATCAGGAAATGGTCTGTGTATGAGCTATGGAACCAGAAACTCTAAGGCAGAAGTGCAGTAAAAATAATCGATGGAGAATGTGATTAAAAATGACATTTAAGCTTCTGAAAAATGCTTGGAGCTATCACAGATTCCCCATGCATTGAGTTTGCATGGCAATGAGAATTCTCTGAAACATCTGGAAAAGAGAGGAAGAGAGTTGGGAAGACAGGCAGGTAAAACATTGCAGGCAGATGGACGGATCTTAATTTAATGCTAGGCAAGTATAGATGGTGACTGAGATGATCCTTTTGTTCCCCACTGTAGGGTTATTTTTTCATGCTTTACAAATGCATACTGTATATGTAAGTAAATTGTGTTACGTATAGGTTACGTAAGATATGTTCACATGTGGGTAAGATGTACAAGTGCATTCTCATTTCCTTCATGTGTGTCTGCGTATGTGCATACTATGAAAATATAGTCATGTCTACATTTGCACATACAGTATTTGTGGACAATGAAGAAGATGCTTTGTGCATTTAGGCAAGCAAGCCTACTATTTGTCTTCACATGAATACAAGGGGCATATGTCTGTATAAGGACATGAAGTGCCTTCAAGCATGCACTTGTGTAGATGCATATTTGTGCAGAAGATTCTGAGAAAATGTTTCATGATGTTATCATAATGATAGTATTGATTAATGGATGAGGTCAATGTATTAAAGCCAGTGGTGAAATCCATTTTTTTTTACTACCGGTTCTGTGGGCGTGGCTTGCTGGGCGTGGCAGAGGAAGGATACTGCAAAATCCCCATTCCCTCCCCACTTCTGGGGGAAGGATATTGCAAAATCTCCATTCCCACCCCACTCTGCGGCCAGCCAGAGGTGGTATTTGCTGGTTCTCTGAACTGCTCAAAATTTCCACTACTGGTTCTACAGAACTTGTCAGAATCTGCTGGATTTTACCCCTGATTAAAGCCCTCTTTGATTAAATAAGAAACTTATTAAGTGGGCAGCAGATTGTAATGTGCATAGCAGTAAAGTTACATTACGTGAGTAGCAATTTCATTCCTTTTCTTATTTCATAAAGACTGTCCCTTTTATGACACTCTTTTGTGACCTGTTATCATAAAAAACATGTAGGGCTGTATTTCTTATATGAACATATAAATATATACGCATTCAATTTACTGCAAACTCGTATATGTTTTATTTTTTTAAAAGATATATGTGTTTATTTATCATCAAACCCATAGTCTTAATCAATTGATAAAACTTAGACTGCAGAACTACTTTTTAAAAGTAGTAATACTTTTATTTTTCATCAGTAGGAGAGAGTGTGTGAATTGTGACATTGTCTCTGAAGCCGTATTTGCCACTAGTTAAGGGTATTATATTCAAAAGAAAAAAATAAAGTTGGTAAAAAAAATAATAATTCAGGAAGAAATGAGAAAATAATATTGAGAAAATACCTAACCTGATATCTGTAAATATGTGTGCTTGTTTATATGTCATTGTGTGATGTCATTGTGTCACTTACCATTGGTTAGTACTTACCATTAGTCCCGCCTTCTCTGTATATAAGTTCTTGCTCCTCCCAGATTAGTGCCTGTCTAATTGTGTTCCTGAGGAAGAAAAGAAATAAATATTACTATTACAAGAAAGCCTACAGTCTCTTATATATGGGCCTAACCAGGATAACCAAACTAGCAACAAATTGGTAGCAAGAGGATGGTTTGGTAGGCCCAACCGAACATAAAGATGCAAGACTCACATAACGACAAAAGAAGACCTGCCACCAGATACATAACGAAAAGAATGGCAGCTCAACTAACACCAAACAAAGAAGATGAGGTAAAAAGAAAAATACTAGAATTAATAGAAACAACTACAGCTGAATCAAATCTGCTTGTGAAAATCCGCAGCATAATAAATGACCACGGAACAGCAGCAGATAACGAAAATAACAAACAAGAAAACTGCAAGGTAAGAAATTCAACCCCTGACTTCAAAAATGACACCAAAGATGGCGACAGCTTCCCGCCTTTTTCATGGCAGCCATCTTACCCACCTAATACCTCTAAAATGCCTGACCAATTACTAAAAGAATTCCAAACCTCAAACTACGAAATAAAAAACAAAACCTACCAAGAAGATGATTACCCGAGTCCAAAAACAAATAAAAAACAATTATTTAAACAAAACAAAGCTCAACCTACTGAAGTAGAAATAGACAATGCTATACAGGTGCTAACTGCAGCACTCGGGACTAAACTAACAATACCAAACAAACAACCAGAAAATGAAATAGAAAATTCTAAACTACCATCTACCAAAGGCCAAAAAGAAATAGACTGTCTAAAGAAAGGCCTAGCCACCCGAAGAAAGACAAGCTGGCAATCATACTTACCTACTGAAGAGCAGCTCCCTGAACAACCCGGCTCCATTGGCAATGGCGGCCCGCCTCAAGCTCCACTTACTGACGACCTCAGAGAAGACTCCCCGATGAGCAGAGCAGCACCCCAGGCATTCTTCAGTCACCAGAGGCCCTCCGGAAACAAAGCAGAGCAACAGAAGGCCGTCTGGGACTTCACCTCAGGAGCTGCAGACACAGGAACCTCCCTCATCGACTGCTGGAGAAAAATGAGGACTGAGCATGCCCAGAACGAGCCTGCAAAGAAAGAAGAAGGAAACATAAATACAAGTCAGCGCAACTTAGAGATAAGTAAATACAGACATACATCTACCATACCCAGGCCTTATTGTGAGTATGCTAAGGTCTTAAATCATGGACAGCTACTAAACATGAATAACACCTCACTACACTCAGGGACAATACCTCCAGACTTTATAAAATTGCAATTAGATGGAAGCAACTTAATGGAATGGGATCAGTGTTTACAGATTGTATATATGAAAGAAAATGTTTTATTTTTTATTGATAACCCACCAAATAAGCCTTGGACCTATGAAATAGACTGCCTCCACCACAAAGCATACTATATGTTAATTGTTTCTATTTCCCCAAGTATACTCCCCAGTATAGAGCATAATTTAACTGTATTTGAAGTATATCAAAAATTATTCAGACTGTTCTATAGCAAAAATGTAGCCACTACCACAAAAATCTCTAGGGAATTCTATTCTGCCAAACTAAAACATGATACATCCATGAGTGAGCATATCTTGAATTTAAACGCTGTAAGAGCAGACCTTATTCAAAGGGGAGAAACCATTTCTGACAACACCATGAAAAGCATTATAATTAACTCACTAGATCACAGCTGGGATAACTACATTACACTAATAGATAACCTAAGTATAGAGCAAATTACTTTAGAAAACCTTACCAATAAGCTTATTACTGAAGATAGACTTAGAAGAGAGCGATATACACAACAAAGAGAAGGTAGAAATCAAAGAAGGACTGATTTCAGGGCCAGAGACAGATACCCACATGAATGTCTCACATGTGGATCTGAAAGACATCAGAGTAGAGACTGTCCCAAGAATATAGGATACAGTGACTCATATAAACACAAGGATAGAAGAATACACTTTTTAGACAGAACCTCCCCAGATTACAGGTATAAGAGAAGAGAATCACCACACTCTAGAGAAAGACAAACATACAGAAATAACCCTAGAGAAAATAAGAAAGGATCACTATATGGAATAAGAAATAATAACACTTTGATATCTGATTCACTTAACACCTGGCTCATAGATTCAGGAGCCACATGCCATACAACTCATAATAGAGAAATATTAAGTAACTTCACTGAAAAGAGATATTATATTAAAGTAGCAAACCAAAATAGAGTCCTAGTGAGAGGAATAGGAGACACGCATATAAAAGGTATAGGAAAAATAGAGGGGGTACTATTTGTGCCCGAAATTCCAAATAACATATTGGCAACCCTAAAGTTAAGCATAGACAATGCAATAGAAACCACTTTCAGAGGTGGAAAGGTATTCATGACTAAGAACAACAGAAACATAGGTAAACTATTTACAAATGATGGACTAACATACCTACTGCCACAAGATAACGAACTAGTCTATGCAAACTATCAATTAAGAAACAAAAAACCAAATTCAGATAGCCATGATGAAAATAATGATAAGAATGCATCAAACACTGATACTAATATGTCTGAAAATTTAAACAATGGAAAACCTATTCACGATAATTGTAGTCACTTACTCCACAGAAAGCTAGGACACGCGAGCTTTCCAGTCATACGAAAAATGTTAGAGTGTTCCGAAGATTTAAAAATAAAGAACTGTAAAAATTACTTAGAATGCTCTGTATGCAATTCTTCCAAAATTAAAAACAAGCCAAAACCCAAAAAAGCCACCCGCACCACACAATCAACCTTTCAACTAATTCATATGGATGTAGTAGGCCCATTAAAACCTTCAATTAAATACAAAAAAAGATACTTCCTGACCATAGTCGATGACTATAGTAGATTTGGTTTTGTATACACCCTTAACCACAAAAGTGAGGTTTTCAAAAAATTTAAGGAGTTCTTTAAAATGGTAGAAACACAATACAATACCAAAATCAAACAAATAATGACTGACAGGGGGTCGGAATTCCTATCCAACAAATTTTCAATTTGGCTAAAATCACAAGGAATATTGCACTTTAAATCTTGTCCATTTTCCCCATTCCAAAATGGAGTCTCTGAAAGGAAGAATGGTTTGCTACAAACCATGGTTAAATGTGTGTTAGATGATGCTGGTTTAAACCAGTCATTCTGGGCTGAAGCCCTTAATTATTCCAATTACACTATAAATCGCTTATGGTCCAGTACAATCAATAAGACCCCATACGAACTCATGTATGGAAGGAAACCAAAAATTGGGCATTTACACGTATTTGGTGTATCTGCTGATGTATATGTGCCCTCACAGTTAAGACGCAAAGGAGAGAAAGTATCCAAAAGACTGATATTTATGGGGTACGAATCAGGAACCAAGGGATATCGCTTCATTGATAAAAATAATCACTTCATTGTATCCAGATCTGCCGTGTTTCATGAACACATGAACTGGTCAAAATTACATCTCAATGAAATTTACCCAGAATCAAAAAATATTACACACACGCACGCAAAACATCACACATCAGATACGAACCCCAAATCCACATCTACTAACAGAATCAAATGCCCAGTAATAGTTAATGATGAATGGAAAAAAGGACACCCCACTTTGAAAGTAGATCAATTAACCGAAAAAGAAGCTAAGTATATGCATAGCGATGAACATCCCCAGAATAGGCCCATTAGATCCAATAGGGGCATAATTCCTAAAAGATTAGATGATTACGTACTGTCTATCCAAGCTAAACACCTGACTCCTAACACATATGATGACATACTTAAGCTACCCCTAGAAGAAAAAAGTAAGTGGGAGGAAGCAATGAAAAAAGAGATGGACAGTTTGAGAGAACTAAATGTATATACACCAACAGACCTGCCCACTGAGAAATCCCCTATTGGCACTAGGTGGATCTATAAAATCAAGGAGCTAGAGGATGGTAAATTCCTATACAAAGCCAGGTTGGTGGCTCAAGGCTTTGCCCAAAGATTTCCGGATGACTATGAAGACACTTACTCCCCAACCGTTAGATCAGAAAGCGTGAAAACAGCACTAGTGTTAGCTTCTATCTTAAATCTGGAAGTATATCAATTTGACGTGCAGACAGCCTATCTGCACGCTGATCTAGATAAAGAAATTTATGTGAAAGCACCCCCAGGAAAGGATACAAAAAAGGGAGAAATTTGGCTATTAAACAAGAGCCTTTATGGACTAAAACAGTCCGGTAAGCGGTGGTATGAGTGCTTATCAAAGATACTTAAAAATATGGGTTTTGTAGCTACTTCATCTGATTTTTGTTTTTTCACAAAAAAAAATAATGATTCTATTGAATATGTTTTGATTTATGTTGATGATATATTGTATTTTGGACACGACAAAATTAAATGTGATAATTTCGCTGAACAACTAGGCAAAAATTTCAACTTAAAAATATTAGGAAAGGTAAATAAGTATCTAGGAGTCCAAATTGACAAAACAGATAAGGGGTTCAAATTATCTCAGAAAGACAAGATTATGGAACTCATACAAAAATGTAATTTAATTAATTCAAAAATTTGTGATACTCCTATGTCAACTGATTTTTATAGGAATGTGTATAATGAGTACGAACCATTCAAGGATAACACGTTATATCGATCAATTATTGGGTCCTTATTATACATATCTAATTGGACCAGGCCTGATATCACCCTTGCTGTAAATTTGTTGTCAAGACATGTAAGCAATCCTAACTCATACCACTGGGAAGGAATTAAGAGGATTCTAAAATATCTAAAGTCTAGCATTGATATGTGCTTATTCTTAGAACCATTCATTTCTGAAAAACCAACTTTGACCTGCTACGCTGATGCTGATTGGGCTACTGATTCAAAAACCAGAAAAAGTACTTCTGGATATGTTTTTCTTATAAATGGCTGTGCGGTGCACTGGTACACAGGCAAACAGAATTTAATTGCCACTTCCACAGCGGAAGCCGAATATGTTTGTTTATCCAAAGCGGTCAACAATCTAACTTGGTTCGATGACTTGTTAACCAATGTGTGGGATGAACCTGTTTATCCAATTATTATCAATGAGGACAATAAGGCAGCAATTGATATATCAGCTTCCGAAGCAATAGGTCAACGATCTCGACATATCGATATAAAATATAAACATGTAAGACAACTGTCAAGTATAGGATTTATTAAAGCTATCCATTGCAATACTAGTGAACAAATTGCTGATATCCTCACTAAGCCATTGCCAACCAAACAACATATGTATTTGACTTCCAAACTTGATGTGCATATATAATCTTAATAACCCACCATTAGTTAGGTATTTTAGAGGGGGATTTGTTACAGATGAAAATACCTAACCTGATATCTGTAAATATGTGTGCTTGTTTATATGTCATTGTGTGATGTCATTGTGTCACTTACCATTGGTTAGTACTTACCATTAGCCCCGCCTTCTCTGTATATAAGTTCTTGCTCCTCCCAGATTAGTGCCTGTCTAATTGTGTTCCTGAGGAAGAAAAGAAATAAATATTACTATTACAAGAAAGCCTACAGTCTCTTATATATGGGCCTAACCAGGATAACCAAACTAGCAACAAAGTATAGATGGTGACTGAGATGATCCTTTTGTTCCCCACTGTAGGGTTATTTTTTCATGCTTTACAAATGCATACTGTATATGTAAGTAAATTGTGTTACGTATAGGTTACGTAAGATATGTTCACATGTGGGTAAGATGTACAAGTGCATTCTCATTTCCTTCATGTGTGTCTGCGTATGTGCATACTATGAAAATATAGTCATGTCTACATTTGCACATACAGTATTTGTGGACAATGAAGAAGATGCTTTGTGCATTTAGGCAAGCAAGCCTACTATTTGTCTTCACATGAATACAAGGGGCATATGTCTGTATAAGGACATGAAGTGCCTTCAAGCATGCACTTGTGTAGATGCATATTTGTGCAGAAGATTCTGAGAAAATGTTTCATGATGTTATCATAATGATAGTATTGATTAATGGATGAGGTCAATGTATTAAAGCCAGTGGTGAAATCCATTTTTTTTTACTACCGGTTCTGTGGGCGTGGCTTGCTGGGCGTGGCAGAGGAAGGATACTGCAAAATCCCCATTCCCTCCCCGCTTCTGGGGGAAGGATATTGCAAAATCTCCATTCCCACCCCACTCTGCGGCCAGCCAGAGGTGGTATTTGCTGGTTCTCTGAACTGCTCAAAATTTCCACTACTGGTTCTACAGAACTTGTCAGAATCTGCTGGATTTTACCCCTGATTAAAGCCCTCTTTGATTAAATAAGAAACTTATTAAGTGGGCAGCAGATTGTAATGTGCATAGCAGTAAAGTTACATTACGTGAGTAGCAATTTCATTCCTTTTCTTATTTCATAAAGACTGTCCCTTTTATGACACTCTTTTGTGACCTGTTATCATAAAAAACATGTAGGGCTGTATTTCTTATATGAACATATAAATATATACGCATTCAATTTACTGCAAACTCGTATATGTTTTATTTTTTTAAAAGATATATGTGTTTATTTATCATCAAACCCATAGTCTTAATCAATTGATAAAACTTAGACTGCAGAACTACTTTTTAAAAGTAGTAATACTTTTATTTTTCATCAGTAGGAGAGAGTGTGTGAATTGTGACATTGTCTCTGAAGCCGTATTTGCCACTAGTTAAGGGTATTATATTCAAAAGAAAAAAATAAAGTTGGTAAAAAAAATAATAATTCAGGAAGAAATGAGAAAATAATATTGAGAATAATTATTTTGATTATGGGGTTTATGAAATATGAAACAATTTCATATTTCAAGGGACTATGGTAAGTTGTTTTAACGGTGTGCAACGTGTTCAAGGTAATATTTTGGTAATCATAAAAGCTTCTTCTTTGCGGTAAACACTTTGATCTATTGACTACTGCCTTCATATTTGTCTTTTCTTTCTTAAACCTAATTATTGTTTAGGGATGTATAAGACAGCTCTGATTACAATATCAATATGCCTGTCTCCCGAATAAATACTGGTGCTAATGAACTTTAAATGTTGCCCAGTACACATGTCAATGGAACAATAATCAAAGGAACAGCAGAACATACATGCATTATTGTAAAATTGTCAAGATCTTTTTTCCAGACAGAGGTAATTTATCTTATTTTATATAAAATATTTTAATATCATACTGACACAAAGACACTGACTGTTTTTAGTTGCACTGATTTGGTTTAATGGCATATTCAAAAATAAAATAAACAACAATGACTTTAGACAAGAGGTGTTCAGGAATGTTCCAACAACTATTTCCCTGATCAGATTTTTATTTTAAATACTATCAACTATTGACTACATGAATTGACTCTAGAATATATTATTAAGAGTGTTGCAAAATGAGTACAGTCCATAGGTCTAAATTAGAAAGTATGATGTGAACCACCTCATGATGGAAACTCTTGGTGTCATTGTGTGGTACACAAAGCCTTCACAACTATTGCACACCACAAGACATTAGTACCACACACTTCTCCACAATTCATCTTGTTTGCTGTCCAAAACAATAAATTAATGTACTGTGGTTAAAAAAACAAATGTATTTGTATGTATGTTTGGGGACATACAAGAAGGGTCCACAAATTACACCAAAATATTTCTAGCAGTCAGAAAAATGCAATAAAAATCTAATAGCACGTGCAGAGTGACTTCCGTTTTCCACTAAATAGCATATTGTCTTTCTTCATAGCTAAGGGTAACATGTAATGGCATTTACTTACTTACTTACTTACTTACTTACTTACTTACTTACTTACTTACTTAGTATAGCAACATTGAACTTTTGTCCATTTAACAGTTATTTAAATTCCTTATACTACTTTAGGATTCAATTCTCTCCCCTCTAAACTTCTATATGAATGCTGAGTGAGGTTATTTTTCAGCATAGGATAATAACTCCACTGTACATCTCTACAGGTTATACTACAGGTTTCAGCAGTGATACTATTGAAGTTCTTTCCCAGTGCCTGGAGACTCTAGGAGTCTCTGTAAGGAGGAATTGGCTTTGGCTAAAACCTGACTAGATTGTATGGTTATAGTTTTAGGGCCTCCAGCATGTAGTAGTTTTCTATCATTAATTGGGCATGGGGGTCACATTTCCCCAAACATGTAATCTGTGAGTGCTTCTCGATTCACACTTCCTGCTCAAGGAGTAAATGGCAGCCATGGCCAGGAGAACCTTCACATTATGTGTGCCATTTCCAGGTCAGAAGGTAAAGCTCATAGTCATTCACACCTTTTGTCATCTTCCACTTGGACTATTCAACATATCCTATATGGGACTACTCTTGAAGAACATAGAAACTGCAGCTGGTCCAGAATGCAGTGATACAGAGAATAATATTACAATCATTGATAACAGCTGCAATATGAGTTTTATTGGCTATCAAAAGGCTTCTAGGTATAATTCGAGCCCTTTCTGGCGTTAGGCCAAGTTAACTCTGGGACCACCTATCTCTATTGGTTTCTACTCATCTCACCAGGCCTGGCAGTCTCCAAGCCCTCTGGGTGAAGCAGTCTCATCTGGTTCACCTTAGGAAGCATGCCTTCACTGTCATGGCCTGCCTTATCAAACATGAGATATACAGACAGCTACTTTTCTTCTGGCCTTTCAGAAGGCTGTGAAGATAAGCCCCTTATCTTCATCCAACATTCCCTTGGATGTTGAGATGGGGATGTCAATTAACTTGAACTCTGATTGTGTGAATGTGTCAATTTGGATTTTGTTTGGTTTTGTTTAAACTGGATGTTTATATGTTGTTTGCTGCATAATGTTTTGTTATAGATAGCTGGATGATCATAGACATTTGGTAAATAAATAAGCAAGCAAACAAATGTTCTGGAACAATTAAAACATACATTTTGTTGTATATATGTACAATGACAATAAAGCTTATTATCTCTTTTATTCATTAAAGATGAAACTCAATCAACTGATCATTTAAAAATGTGTCACAAATACCCTTGACTCGTGCTAATGGTTGATACGGTTTGCTGCCAGCATTCTAAGTATCAACCAAATATCTTCTTAAAATATATGATGTTCTGAGTAGCGCACAGTTTTTTGCAGTTCCTCTGGTGTTATTGCAGGAAGCTGCAATTTCTTGATGCGTTTTGTAAAATTCTTGGATATGGTACCAAGTGCCCCGATGACAATGGGTAACACTGTGACATGTTTCATCCATAGCCATGTAGTTTCGATGGCCAGGTCGCAATATTTCGTGATTTTTTTCCAGTTTTTTTTTTCTTCAACTCTGGTGCCTCCTGGTACAGCAATATCAATAAACTGTATGCTTTGGCTCTCGACAACCGTGATATCTGGCGTGTTATGTTCCAAATGACGATCCGTCTGTATTCGAAAGTCCCACAAGCTCTTCACTGTCTCATTTTCGGTAACTTTTTCCACTTTGTGCTCCCATGACTTTTCGGATACAGGTATGTCGTATTTTTTACATAATGACCAGTGGATTAATTTAGCAACTTGATCATGTCTAGCTTTGTAATCAGTATGCGCGATTTTGCTGCATTCACATATTAAGTTTGTAACAGTTTTAACTTTGTCGTTGCAAAGTCGGCAGTTTGGATTGTCAGTAGATTTTTGTATCTTTGCTTTCATGGCATTAAAGGTTGTTGTTGTTGTTGTTGTTATACATAAAAACCCACTAAATAAAAGAATTCTGAAACAATAAAATCAGCAGCTGGAATAAAATGTTTCTAAGGAATGCTGATATTGATTCAAATGCCTAGAAAAATAAGAACATCTTTCTCTAGCATTGAAAACATAACTCAATTGGTATCAGGTATATCTCATGGCCATTCCCAGAGTTACTTATTGCCCTCAGGGTGGAAAACACTAAAAATTAAAATGTCTCAGTACCTAATATACTCAGAAACGTTTCTTTTCAAAACTGAAACTATTTTTCCCTTTCCTTTTGACTTTCCTATAGACCTTTCCTAGTATAAAAACTCTGTTTTCACAATCCAGCCCCCTGAATTTTTTTTTTTCTTCAGAAAAGCAAAATCAGTGTGCAGAGAAAATAGAAAATACAGTTGACCTTTGCTGGTTTTGCCAGCAAAGGCAGAAAAAAACTATTGCAATTGGAATTTGGGAATGTAGGCCAGGTTACAAAAGGATATCCAAACGGAAGGAATTGGGAGCTAAAATAGAGAAAAACAGAGAAATTGCTTTCTGTCTGTGTTATTCAACTTTTCTCTGCTGCTCCAGTGTTCTCAGGTGTGGCTATGGGTCTAGTAGAAGTAGCAACTCTTGTCATAGAGCACATTTGCAACCTATGAATTCTTAGCTACAGTGTTATTTGGAAGGTCTTCCTGGCAAAAACAATTTCTTGTTGTTCTGGTCCATATTTCCCTATTAAACTGAACCCACCACAGCCTTTAGCCTCTTCATAACATTTCCACCTGAAATATAAAGACAATTGTAAAAAATGGAGCTCAATGAAAATATATTAATTAAAAAGTTTTTCAAGTTCCATTATGAATGTGTAAAATGTCTTCTTTGGAAAGGTTTGATGTAATATGCACAGTTTTTTTTAATTAAAAATGAATAAATTTCAAGTTAAAATGGAAGGGATGTAAATCAGCTTGCTATTAGATTTGAATTCAATAAGTGTACACTTTCAGTTGCAAAAATACATGGAAGTAAAAATAATTAATTTGCATACTTCTGCTTCATAATTATAACTGTCAGACCCAATGACTTTGAATGTAGATTGGAAGGTAAAATATTTATATTTGCAAATAAATATACAAGAAAATATAAACAAGAGTTATGGGGTACTGTAAACATTTGATTCATGTAATATTTCATTGTTGAAGAAATATTGAGAAGAAGAAATTAGATGGAAGTGCCTAAGGGTACTTTGAAAGTTGGCATTTTACATTGGTAAATCTGGATAAATCTAAATTGAATTTGATCTTAAACATCAGATGTGGCACTAGTGTTAAATTATACAATAAAAACTTTTAAAGGTAGGCTAGGCTTGCCGATTTCCAGATATGTAAAGACTTCATCTCACAAAATTCCCAGCCAGCACAATAAAAATTGACTTATATTTCAAAACCTAGCAGCTACATCAAAGATAATTGAGAGGCAGCTGAAGAAAATACTTATATGGATAACCTCTTTGGGCTGGAAATGATTGTGGCTTTCAAGCCACAATCTTCTACCTCCTAAAGGCTCCAAAGATTATATTATCAAAAGCTAATACATTCAAATAAATAAATAAGTTTATGACAAATGATGACATAATTGGAAGGGGCACAACATCAGTGGTAAAGCCTCGTTTAAAGTCTCCTTTCCTTTCCCTTTTGTTAATTGTGAGAGTATGAAGCCTCATAGAGACAAATCTTTCCTATTTCCACCCAGGGAAAAAACCTCAAATCTTCTAAAAATAGTCTGAGATGCTTGAGTTGATTTCAGATGGGAGCAATTTTTTGAGGGCATAAATTAAAGTAGTTTCCCTCCTTCCAGTTTCATTTCTGCCTTTGTTTTTCAGAAATAGAAAAGCAACAATTGCACTATTGAAAATTAGCTGCATTTTTTGTGAGTTCTGGCAGTATGGTATTGGGATGGTAGGTGCAGGCAGTAGTCTGTTGATTGCCCATCTCTACTTTAGAAAATATAATCTAAGCTTTCTCTGCTTGCTCCTTTTAACCACTGTGGTGGCACAGTGGTTAAAATGCTGCAGGCGACTTGTGCTAACTGCCAGCTGCCAGCAGTTCAGCAGTTCGATTCTCACCAGCTCATGTTGACTCAACCTTCTATCCTTTCAAGGTTGGTAAAATGAGAACCCAGATGGTGTTGGGGCAATATGCTGACTCTGTAAACTGCTTAGAGTGGGCTGTAAAGCACTATGAAGTGATATATAAGTCTAACTGCTATTGCTATAAGACAAGTTTCTGGTAATTAAAAGGTCACTATGATCTTCTAAATTTGGGCATTCCCAAAATCTGGAAGAACTGAAATATGAGGCCAAAAAATATAAATGTAAAATACATATAGGCAGTCTTCATCTTAATACCACAACTGAGCCCAAAATTTTTATTGCTAAGTGAGACAGTTGTTAAGTGAATTTTGTCCTATTTTACAACTTTTCTTGTCATAGATGTTAAGTGAATCACTGTAGTTGTTAAGTTAGTATCACGGTTGTTAAATGAATCTGTCTTCCCCATTGACTTTGCTTGTCAGAAGGTTGCAAAAGGTGATCACATGATCCTGGGTCGCTGCATAAGTATAAGTCAATTGCCAAGCATCCGAATTTTGCTCACATGACCATGGGGGATGATTCGATGGTGATAAGTGTGAAAAACAGTCATAAGTTACTTTTTTCAGTAACTTCAATCATTAAATCAACAGTTGTAAGTCAAGGATTGCCTATACTTTTTTTAAAAAAAAAACACTTGTTTAAAATTTCAGAAGTTCATATATGGTATAGTATCAGCTCCAAGTGATACTTGTGATTGAATTTTGTTGATTTAAGTCATAAATTTTATTCTCTCCAAAAAGATGCCGAAAGGCATAAATCTGAGGCAGCAGTAATAAAGTAGGATTCCAGTCTGAACTGCAGAAGGGCAGAGATGGCAGTTGAGAACAGTGCTTAATAATAGAATCTTATGCATCATTACTTCAAAGTAACTGCTCCTAAGTTATTTAGGATTTTCTTCCCAGGTAGATATGACTGAATTCAGATATAATGAATAAACAAGAAGTGCTTCCAGTGCCATCAAATGTATTTGGAGCCTGGAAACACATTGCTTACTCAGCTGATAATTGGGTAATGAAGAAAAAGAAAAATAATTCCATCAGAGTTCCTACACATTATTTCAACTCAGCATTTTTCCTGGAATAATATCATATAATAATGTCTGTAGTGTGAAGTGTAATGCTTATATGCCTCTCTCAATATCACATCCTTTTTTAGTTTCAGCACTAATTTCAGACTTGAGAAAGGTTGAGGACAGAGCCACTACTGTTCAATAATGAATGAAAGATTTACTGCATTGGTAAAAATACCATTTTTCTTTAAATGGGTATGTTGCAGCAGAGTTACAAGATTGAAACTGGAAACGCTACTAGGCCTTTTCCCCTCACTTTCTGACTTCTCACTCTTATGCCCTGAATTTTTTGCAGCAAAATCCCCAGTGCAAACTAAGAAACTAATTCCGAATATTATAGATCCTACAGTACATGGTTTTTCCCACTGCTCTAAGTTGATAGTCCTGGCAAACATGAAAGAAAGCAAGCAGAAAAGAATGAGAGATTTAGGGGAAGGAAGGATATGGAATTGAACATTGAAGAATGACTTTGGCCAGTAAGAACTTAACCAAGTTAGGACAGAAACTAGGTCCAAAATGATTTTGCAGCCTTCCTTCCTTCCTTTCATCCCCTTTATCTGATAAAGAAATCAACAGAATAAAGTTTGCAACTTTGCCTTATTTTTCTATAAGAAAAATCAGTAGAGATTTCCAGAAAAGAAATAAAGAAGACAGACAGCTGGGTGAAGATATCTCCTCAGCATGAAACTTTATTGCATCAAATTGTGGAATGTCAATGCAGTTGGTTCTCCCATAGTATATAGGATATGCACAAAAAAGTAATGTAAGAAAAATGCTTTTAAACTCAACATATGTTTTCAGAAAACGTAAAGCTATGGTGAGTGTGTAGGGGTGGTGATTTCCATGCCAATAAGCCAGTGATGAAATCCAATTTTTTTTTTTACTACCAGTTCTGAGGGTGTGGCTTTGTGGGCATGGCTTTGTGAGCATGGCAGGGGAAGGATACTGCAAAATTTCCATTCCCACCCCACTCCAGGGGAAGGATACTGTAAAATCCCTATTCCCTCCTCACTCCTGGGGGAAGGATATTGCAAAATCTCCATTCCCAACCCACTCTGGGGCCAGCCAGAGGTGGTATTTGCTGGTTCTCCAAACTGCTCAAAATTTCCGCTACCGGTTCTGCAGAACCTGTCAGAACCTGCTGGATTTCACCCCTGCAATAAGCTCTAAAGTGGCATCTTGATTCATAAAACAACTGACTATATTGTCCCTTTGTATTACAAAGATTGTATTACAGTCTTTTCATTTTTTAAAAAACAAAAGTAGTGACATTTTCAGGCAGATTACCTCTGATAAAGAAATGAACCCTGCCAAATTTTAAATATTTAGGAGTGCTTTCTGAATTTGATTTTTTTAAAAAAAACAGTCATGACTATAACATTTAAAAACTCTTAATAGAATGAAATTCCCTTATGTGGTTTTGAAACCAGTTTCTCCACTCCTGTGTTGCTTCTGGCTGCCAGTGTTTATGCAGATATTGCCCAATGCAGAAGGCTGAGGTCTTGTTCCTTCTGCCCTGTCAGCCAGACTAATGTTGCTTACAAGGTGATAAAACATTAAATATCAGTTTTCTGGGAACAGGCAGTAGGAGCCACACACTGATTAGGTAGCCACGATGAAAGATGTTTCCTATTTAGCCATTTCCAAAATTGGTACTATAACTTCTGGGTAGACATTTGGTCCCAAATTACAATTAAATTACATCTTTTGGGACATCTTTGATTATTTCATTCTGCATTTCTCCTCCAAAACAGTGTAGCCAATGTAAAACGTTGGTGTTTTTAGGAAAAGAGCAGTTAGCTTCTTTCAGTCTCTTTGAAAGAGTCTGCTGTGATCAAAAGTTCAGGTATTGTTTGGAGTAGATGCATAGTAGATGCATATTAGTAACTATAGTATGTCCTAGATTAGAATGAAACTGGAACATGAATATTGTGACATAATGGGAGGAGGGATCAGTATGTGGTATTATATATGAAATAACTTTTTAGAAAGGCAAATTAAATTTCTTTTAGGTCAAGATCATTAACCTTCAAATAACATTCCAGGGCTACAATTTGTGGATTAAAAATTGATTCATAAATTTAATTACATAATAAATATGTAATTAGAATTAAATACAATTAAATTGTAAGTAATGTAATTACTGTGAATGTATGTGATGATTTTCAACATCTTCCATAATGTTTGAAGGAGCTCTGGGGTTGTTTTGGGAACGTATGTGGTGCCCTGACTTCAGTTTTAATCACATTTTCTTCTAGATTCATGGTTAGCTTCATTTACAAAAATAACAGATGACAGCAGGAGTTCTCTTTGTTTCCCCCAAAACCAGGGTGATTGTTGTTTTAAGTGAGGATTATTGAATTAGAGTATAGTGAACTGATATTGCAACCCTACATGGTTAATAATAGCAGTGGCATGAATTTAGAATTCATGATAAGATACATGACGATTGGGAAAGCAAGCAAGGCAGAAGCAACTAGGTACTTTGTCAATAAATTTATAATGCTGACTTTCATTCAGGACTCATGGCAAACTAGATGTTCCTAAAGAAGTGGGGATATTACCATTATGGCAACAGTCAGCGGCCAGACGGCAAATTCTGATAGGTGAAATCTCTCCAGATAAAGGAGAGATTGTAAGATTAGCCACATGTACTCCAGGCAGTTGCTCCAATGAGTAGACCATAGAACCTAGGTTTTTGTGTTCAGCTTGTAAATTGAGTATCTGAGAGTCAAAAGGAACTAACCTCATGGCTGTAAAATAGCCTACATGGACACACAGTTCGTTGAGTCTCATTTCTTAATCACTTTGAAATTACTTCTTAATTTGTTTTCAAACTTTTAGGAATCTTTGGATCAACAAGTTTTATAGCATTCACTGGAGGAGTTTCCTTCGATCCTTAGTGAAAGAAAGTTTTAAATATAAGTTTAAGGAATTTTTATAATGTCTTTTTTTTTAATTTTTACAAAATGTAATTAGAATGTTGATTTTGGAAAGTTACAGTTAAAAATGTAGATGGATTTAAAATAAGATCTTGAAATTAATTATAAAAGTCCTTCCTATGGAAAAATACTATTGTTTTGAATTCTTCTATACTGGATTAACAAATCCTTTTATCCTTTAAACTTTTGAAGGATTTTGTGAAAAGGGACAAAGAAAAAATGAAAAGAAATTGAGCTCAAGGACATTATTTGAAAAACTAAAGATCAAGATTGTTAAATGTAAAAAGAAGGAATATAAGGTTTGTTTATTTGATGAAGGTTAAAACAGCTATGTTATCTCTGGTAACCTTTAATTGACTTTTGATGAACAAGGAGTGAATTAGGATGTTTTAAGGATTTGTTTAAAAACAAGAGAGATTATTTATTATATTTTAAGAGAAGGTGATAATTTATTAAAATTGTGCTTATTGAGATGAAGTCATTTGTTTTCTTTTTCTTTACTATATTCTTATTTTTTTCTTATCTATTTTCTAGTTTTTCTGCACTTTCTATTTTTTTTCTTTTTTCTTTTCTTTTTAATTGTAATATTTGGTAAAATTATTAAAGATAATTTATAATGCCCAATGCTTAAATTAGGGTTTAAAAAGATGTACCTCCCTTTTAGAATATTCTCTGGCAAATAGCTTTAAACTGTATCATTTCATCTTTAAGATAAATTCTTATATATGATGCTATCATCTCAGTTCCTCTTTAGCAGGTTAAAATTCTTTATTTCTGCTTTTCTTGATAACCTTGTGTGACAGTCTCTAAATATTATAATGACATACTTGTAGATCAATCTTTTACCCCTTCTCCCTTGAAATTGGCTTTATGTCATAAATCAGTTGATGCGGATTATTGATTGTGTATCCTTCACTAACTGTGTTTGAGGAAAGGATCTGTATACAACTTTTTCTTTACTATCAGTGTTAGTAAAATATCTTTTCTTTTAATCCATTTAATTAATATTATAATTTTCTCTATATTATATCTGGAACCTTGGAAACTTTTTTTTATTTTGAGGGCTAAGCATTTTGTCATTGGAAATAAATGTTTCTGATAAATGGAAGAGGCAATAAAAGCCTCTTGTTCAGAAAATTTATTAGTATAGCTCTGCAGGGCTGTTCTGTAAGGATAATATCCTGTGATATTTAGAAGTGTTTTGAGTAAAGACTTATGTGTAGTAGATTTAGATTGATATGACAGTGGTTGTAGGTTCACATCAGAGATGTAAAGAAAACACTTTGTTTTCCTATCTGGCAGAAGCATTTAATCTAAGATTTTATAGCCAAACTCTATGTATATTTTTTAAATAAAGTGCAGAGGGGGAAAAGGAAATTGATATAGGGTTTTCTAGCAGAAGTAATATTGAACAACAAACAATGTATCTATTCCTCTAAAATTTTCTGTTTTTTCGAATCCCTTTTTCTTTTGCTTCAAATTTTGCTAATTTCACTTGAAGTAAATTCTTAGCAGTACAAAAAATATGTTTATATCTTATAGGCATTAAGCTGTCTAAAGCAGAGGCATAATCTGTTCAGCGCTTTTGCAGTTCGGATGCAAAGGGAGTAGTAATTTTTTTTTAAAAAAAAGAAAACTGGGAGTTTCCACATGTGACAGATAAGTAAAATCAGTAATTCTAAACAAATGGACCTTAGTATAGAGAGCTACAGGTAGCAGTTTAAGGCATTGTGTTTTTAGAAACAAGCTATTTAGCCCTAGGTAATAGTCTTAGTGTGTGAAAAGTGTTTTATTGTTAAGGAACAAAATAGCTGTTATTATTTATCAAATTTCACAAATAGAAATGTTCAGGTTATGAAACTTTTGGTAAAATCGACACTGCATAAATTATCTACCTCCAGTACAAATATTTTTTTCTACTTTCCTAATCTCAACAATCCTCCATGTGATCTCTCAACTCTTCTACAGGTAGTTACTTTCCTCTTCTCTCTCTCTCTCTCTCTCTCTCTCTCTCTCTCTCTCTCTCTCTCTCTCCCTCCCTCCCTCCCTCCCTCCCTCCCTCCCTCTTTTTTGCTCATTCCATAAATTTCAAGCTAGAGGCCATACATGGGCAAGGGAAATAATATCTACCCATCAGCTAACAAAAATCTTCCTTACTGATTAAAGAATGCTGTTGTAATATATTACAATTTAGTTATTATAATTATTGTAATTTAGTTACATTTAGTTGATTTTTATCCTGCTTTAATTTTCAGACAATTCAAGGTGACATACAGTACTTACCTAATGCTTCTGCCTCTTGTTTTCCCACAACACAGTCTGATGTGTATTGGGCTGAGAAAGAATGACTGTCTCAAAGTCACCCAGCTGGCTTTTATACCTGAGACCTCAAGACTAAAACATATGAAGAACAGTTGCAGGATTTGGGTTTGGCTAGTCTAGAGAAACGAAGGACTATGGATGATATGATAGAATTATTCCAGTATTTGAGGGTCTGCCACAAAGAAGAAGGGGTCAACATTTTCCAAATTACCAGAGGGCAGAGCAAGAAATGATGAACGGAAACTAATCAAGGAGAGAAGCAACCTGGAATTAAGAAGAATCTTCCTAACAGCAAGAACAATTAACCAGTGGAACAGCTTGCCTTCAGATCTTGTGGGTGTTTCATCCCTGGAGGTTTTTAAGAAGACACTGAACAGCCACTTGTCTGAACTACTACAAGATATCTTGCTTGAGCAGAGGTTGGACTAGAAGACCTCCAAGGTCCTTTCTATCTCTATTCTATTCTATAAGGTTTATCCTAGCATCAAAACCACAACAGCAAACTAACTTTCTCATTACACAGAATGTCCATAATTGAAGAAGGACCTAATAGTCATTGAAGGTTGGCTATGACTATAGATGTGGATATGTGGAAATTCAGAAACTACAATTTAAGAATATCTGAGCTTAAAAATTATGTATTGTTCTATAACAAAATAATCTAAACAATGATTAAGCCAAAGATGACCTAGAGAATGAAACTAGTGGCTGTGAAAAGAAAGAAGGTCATAGCCATTCACTGAATCCAGTTTTGCAAATTTGGTCTATTTTTCTTCTTTGAATTAGCATAGAAATATTCCACAATAAAAGAGTTTGCTGACCACAGGCATATTGAAAACACCTTTCATGTATACCTTGTTTATCTATCAACAATACACAGCTTGTTTACTATTAGCTGCAAAGCTAAAAAGTAGAAAATTTTATGTGATGCTTTTCATTCAAGGATACGATAATTGGCAACCTGCTGGTTTGCCTTGCTTCAAATTGGTTTAATGTGCTGTATTTTCAGATATTAGCTTCTGTCTTCTCTTTTCTTGTTTTTCTCCTCCAGAACACTACAGTTTGAATATCAGTGTTTCTAGTATTATGTTACTTTACTCTGCTTATCACTTCATAAGGGATTTATCGTAGAGATTTTTAATTGAAAGATTGAATTTCAAGTCAGATCATGGAACCTATATATGGAGGGTTTTCAAATATAATCTATCCTCTCCTCTCCCCTCCCCCTCTCTGCCATCTTCCTCCCCCCTTTCTCCTTTCCTCTCCTTTTCTCCCTTTCCCTTTCTTCCCTCCCCTCTCCTCTTCTTGTTTATTATCTGCTCCTATTTATTTGTTTTTTTAGTTCTTTTTCCTAAAGGTATAGGTTTCTTTTCTTCTTTTTCCTAACAGTTTTCCCATTGCTATCTTCTCGTACCTGGCTATAATTTCCTTTCCTCTGTTCTTCTGTTATTCAGAATGCTATTTTTGTCTTCTCTTACTGTTTGTATTCATTTTTCCCTTACCCCTTTCCTTGATTTTGAAAGTTAAAAACATTTCATCATTTGTTTTGCCTGAGGCAACATTTTTCCTTAATCACTTGGTAGAGTCATAGTTCAGACCCCTCCATCTCCAATCCCTTGGGCTTTTTCTGACACCACGGTCATGTTGCTGGATTATAAAAGGAAAATATTGGCACTCAGGGCTCCGCATTAGACATTGCCACTAGCCATTTGACTGCAGAAAGACTAGAAAATGGCAGTCAAAGGGTACCTGCTTTGCATACGAAAGTCCCAGATTAAATGGTTGGCATCTTTTAAATCTTCAGTTTAAAACTTTCAACAACCACTCTCACTCATGGAAAATAGTTTTTAATCACATTCTGTTTGCAATACCTTCTATAACAATGCAAACTAGGCTATTCTGAAGGATTTCCAGAGTTAGAACTGTGGGGCTAAGAATAAGCAGTGGCCTCAAGAGAAGCAGTTTTTTAAAATGATTTTTTTAAAATCCTAGCTTTATTATTTTTACAAATAACTCAAGGTGGCAAATATGCCCAAAACTACTACTATTACATCTTCACATTTTCCTCAACAACAACAACCCTCTGAGCAGGAGTGAAATCCAGCAGGTTCTGAAGAACTGGTAGCTGAAATTTTGAGTAGTTCAGAGAACCAGTAGCGGAAATTTTGAGTAGTTTGGAGAACCAGCAGATACCACCTTTGGCTGGCTCCAGAGTAGGGTGGGAATGGAGATTTTGCAATATCCTTCCCCCCAGGAGTGGGGAGGGAATGGGGATTTTGCAGTATCCCTCCCCTGGAGTGGGGTGGGAATGGAGATTTTGTAGTATCTGTCCCCTGGAATGGGGTGGAAATGGAGATTTTTGCAGTATCCTTCTCTTGCCATGCCCACCAAGCCATGCCCACCAAGCCACACCACGCCCACCAAGCCACGCCCACAGAACCGGTAGTAAAAAAATTTGGATTTCACCACTGCCTCTGAGGTATGCTGGGCTGAGGAAGAGTAATTGGCCGAAAGTCACCCAGCTGGCTTTCATGTCTAAGGCAGAAAAAGAACTCAGAATCTTCTGGTTTGTAACTTGATACCTTAATTACTGGTAGTAGACCAGTGTTTATCAACCTTGTCAAATTGAAAATGAATGGACTTCAACTCCCAGAATTCTTAGCAATGGCTGAGCTAGCTGTGTAATTATGAGAGTTGAACTCATATACCTAGGGAAATTGCCAAGGTTGGGAAACACTGCATTAGACTAAACAGGCTTTTACGAGACGCAAATTTCACTCCTTGTTGTCTATTTAGATTACTTCAGAATCAAATTTCTACATTCAGCTTCAGAAAATCTTGTCTGTTTGAGATCCCAAGCCTTTGCTTCTCTACTGTTATAGAAAAGGGAAGAGACAAATTATAGCCATCTGGTACTGAATAATGAAGTGTTATAAGTTAATAATGAGGAGCAAGTTTTTAGAAAGTATAAATCTGTGCTGAGTAGAAAATAGACATGCAGAACATGCCTTGCAGTTGTCTGTCAGGAATAGGTTGCCCCTTACAGGTGCTTAATAGTTTCTGTAATATGTTTAAAACTCCCACCTCTGATTCTGTTTCATCCTAAAGTTCTCTCTTTCTTCATTCTTGGTCATGCTAATCATGAAAGAGATGTCGAAAACTGAGAACCCCTATAATAAGGATAGAATCTAGAGCCCTGGTGGCGCAGCAGACTAAAGCACTAAAGCACTGTTATTAACATCAGCTGCCTGCAATTACTGCAAATTCAAATCTCACCAGGCTCAAGGTTGACTCAGCCTTCCATCCTTTCTAAGGTAGGTAAAATGAGGACCCAGATTGTGGGGGCAATAAGCTGACTTTGTATAAATATACAAAAGTATGAAGGCTATTGCTTAACGCATTGAGTTTCCGGAGAAGGGCGGCATATAAATCAAATTTTTAAAAAATATATCTCTTTGTTGCAGGAGATGATAGTGTCACCTACCTCTTATGATTGTACCAATTTTCATGAAAATAATTATTTTCTGAGGAAACATGGACATTTCAAATTAGGATTTACCATGTGGTGCTTCAACATGTTTCAGCAGTTTGTTACTTCCTCTCGATTGTACGTTTTGGTAAATAATGTTTATGCTTTTCTATTTTTTCTCTCCTCTTTTTACATTTTTGGACTTTAATGAACAAATCTGCTACATATAAGAAAGGCATGAAATTGAAAAGAATGCAAATATTACGAGCAGAATATTTTACAGAAAAAAAATCAAAAAGGCGATGCTTTGGTGACATTATTGAATATATTTGTCTGACCTAGTGTGACATTAACTACTTTAGCTGCTGGTTTCATTTTAGATTAAAAATAAACATAAACTATATTTTGGTAATAATTTATGCATTTTGTGGTGCCTTCTGAATAAGACCACTTTCAGAATATCTATGCTTAAATCTAACATATGAAATACAATCTCAGTGCAACAATATTGTTTGTTTGTAGTCTGCTCAGTGAGATGAGTAGTTTATAGATACATTTACATATTTATTATATTTGTAATCTAACCTTTTTCTAAATGCTCAAATTAGCCTATATATATTTATATGCAGAAGCATATTCAGACTTTTATGACAGACATTATAGCTGTTATAATAAAAATACCATATTTTTCGACGTATAAGACACGTCTTATACACCAAATGTAGCCCCGCCCACCCACCAGCCCCCACCCTTTGGCCTCTGCCTTCCAGCAATTTACCTCCTTGTAAGCAAACAGCAAACAGCCCATTTCAGCTTCAGCACAGCCTGATTAGCACAAGCAGCTGATTGTCGGTTGGATTGGCCTCCCGACCCTCAGCTGTTTCAGGTTGCAGGAATTGCCATTGCCTAGCGGGCCTCCATTGTTTGCTGCAAGGAGGCAAATTGCTGGGAGGCAGATTTTTTTTCTTGTGTTTAATCAGGCTGTGCTGAAAATGAAACTAAAGCAGGCTGTTTGCCTGAGGCACAGGCAGATTTTTTTTCTTGTTTTCCTCCCCAAAAAAGGTAGGTGCATCTTATAGTCCAGAGCATCTTATACTCCTAAAAATACGGTAGTCCTGATCTACATGGCATTAATTTGTTATCTAGTATAATGAACAGGACAAGGGACATGGTGGCTCAGTGGCTAAGATGCAGAGCTTGTCAATCGATAGGTCAGCAGTTCAGCGGTTCGAATCCCTAGTGCTGCGTAACAGGGTTAGCTCCCGTTACTTGTCCCAGCTTCTGCCAACCTAGCAGTTCAGAAGCACATAAAAAATGCAAGTAGAAAAATAGGGACCACCTTTGGTGGGAAGGTAACAGCGTTCCGTGCGCCTTTGGCGTTTAGTCCTGCCGGCCACAAGACCACAGAGACGTCTTTGGACAGCACTGGCTCTTTGGCTTTGAAACGGAAATGAGCACCGCCCCTTAGAGTTGGGAACGGCTAGCACATATGTGCAAGCTTTACCTTTACCTTATGGAGAACAGGAGAGCACTTAACACCCAGGGCTGTTTTGGGTATCCCTTTCATGTGCTATAGCTGATTGGGTTAAAATTTTTACAAAGTCAAATATATCATATCAACCTAGCCACTTTTTTACTTGGTTGCCATTTTGTTTTTCTATTTTTTGCAATAGAATAATATTTCAAGGATTATTGTCAGCTGCATCTGTGGAAAAGAGACAGGATATAAATGTTTTTAAAAAGTGAAGCAGTATATCTATTCTCATGCAAATGTATACTTCCTCTTTATCGCTTCTCTGTTGCCTCCTCTCTCTCTTCACCCTTTAACTTCTTTTATTTTTCCCTGTAGCTATCTCCCATGCTTTCTCTCCCCCCATTTCTTTTGTACTCTCTCTGCCCATAGAAATAAACAAAGAAAAGATCAAAACTATGCACACTCTGATGTTCTGTGTCCAATTTTCCCCCAAGCAGTGTGTGAGAGTTGTTGTTAAGGTTCACTGGAGAATATCCATTTTAATCATCCATTAAAAAAAAATAGAAGAGAGCAATGTTGACTCTTCTGCTTGTAGCTTAGATCATGTGTGTTGTCTAATTGGAGATAAGAAGATCAAGCATTTAAAAACAGCAGCCAATATACGGTACAGTCAAGTAAACGAACAGGCAATTTATGCATGTAGTTGAAAATTAGATTTGGCCTAGCTGATCTTTCAATGTATTACTGTTTTGTAAAAGTAGAGTATTTCACATGTATTTTGATGCTTTGCAGGTTTATTGTGAACATCTTTTCTCTAGTTGTTTGAGTTCACTGTTACTGTCAGCACCTACAGAGAATGCCAACAATGGACAACAGTGCTTAAGAGCAGAGAGTGTCTTCCACAGAAGCACTAGCACACTGTTAGAATAAGCTGTATGTGTGAAAAGCACTGATTTGTCTGAGGCAGTAGTCAGTGTTAAATAGTCAAGTTACCTAAGGATATGTTGAGAAATATTAGATAGGTTGGCAGTTCTTCATGTACGTCAAGCCTAAATGCCAGTTCTGGTGATAAAATTATCTGGTTTTATGGTCATAGAGGTTTGAAATAAGTTTATTATTTTTATAGCCTAAGGCTGGAACTGTTCTATATATATATATATCGTCCTTGTATTTTTTTCTCCTTTATTTCCTATAAGGATTTAGAAGCCAAAATATATGATAGAATGGCATTGCTTTGTGAGCTTCTTCATTCTGGTTCAAATTCATGTTGAGTACATTGATGTGAGAAACTTATTTCTCATTTTTTAAATACATAAGAGATAAGTGAAGAAGATTTCAACCGGTGACCAAAGGATAACTGGTGCAGACAAGGTCCTTCATGTAACTCTACTTAACAGACAACATGAAATGAGGATTTTAAGTTCAGTGTAAGTTCTGTATTATTTTTAATTCAGGTTGTGAACAAAGCACATTCTCTCATTCCTTAAATATTAGATTTTATATATTTGGACTCCAGGTTCAGTGTTGTCCCTATGTGATCTAACATCTCTGTGAAATCATTGGGAGAAGTCATCTGTAGTTTGGAGTAAGCAACTTTCAGTATGCACATAATACCTAGTTAGATACCTCTTACTATAGGTAGGCAGGAAATACCATTAATATTCTAATCCTGTGAAGTCTGGAGACTATAAAAACCCGAATAAGATGAGATAGGCTGACAGAATGGCTTCTTGTCCACAAAATGTCTGTTGGCCTCTATATACCACTTCTGAGTTACATTCTCCCTGAATGAGCAGGTTTATGAAAGAATGGCTATTGGAGTTTGGGGTTCAGGGCTATCCCAGCTTCTGGTTCTCGTTCTTTATAGAGAAGGAGGCTTTTAACAAGTCACTCATGTCCTCATTTCTTTGAATTTCAATCATTATTGATCTTTGTTTTTACCTTGAGAGCAATGATGTCTTCCAACCAATGTCTTCACATCAGCATTTGGGGATTAAGAACCATGGTATGGATTGTTTTTAACCCTAATATGTATATTTGTTGTCTCTTTGGTTTTTTTTTTTATTGTTATATTTATGTTATGATTATGATTTTAGCCAGCAGAAGTTTCTGGAAGTGGCCAGAATATAAATAAGTAAGTAAGTAAAATACTAGAAAGTTCCTTTTAGGGTGCTAATGTAATAATGTACTTCCAGCACATTTTCTAACAATCATTCTTACCTTTAGTTGATGAAAAATATATTAATTGTTTTAGGAAACATTAATGCAAGAGGGAAAGCAGTGCAAAACAGGAGTGGAAGACATTTGCATGTCAGATAAACATTCAAGGAGTGAAAACAACAGCAGTGAAGAGGAAAGAGACAAAACAAAATTACTCTTGGAACGGCTGAAGGCTCTGGAGGTAAGATAAAAAGAAACATCTCTCATCCAGGGTCTTAGTTTTTATTGGCACCGAATAGTGGTGCAGTATAAATTTTATCTCTCTCAGTTCACCTAGGTTCTGCTAAAAATATTTTTGATCATGATTCATTAGATCAGGATGAATGAAATGTTGCACCTTGGAATCACTGGAGCTATTTTTCTCTAATGTCAAGGATCATGTACCTTAAAGAGAAACTTCATAAATAAATGTAAGTTGTTCCAAGCTGGAGGCTAGCTCAAAGCCATAGAGACTTTAATACAGAAAACATAGTCTGTATGATTTAGTTTGAAGTGTTAATTTAGCGCACAAGCCACAAAACAGTGCCTTCAACTTTCCATGCTGTGGCAGAAAATGAGGCCTCCCCAAATCAGAGGTAACTAGTAGAATGCCAATGTAATACACTTTTCAGTGTTCCGTCATTGGCTGGGTAGGAGTAATAGGCTCCAGTGGTAGGATTCAAATAATTTAACAACCAGTTCTGTGCCCTAATGACTGGCTGGGTAGGCGTGGCTGGGTGGTCATGTGACTGAGTAGGCGTGGGCAACTCAATGTCACATCGAGGGGCACTTCGCCTCGCCCGCCCTCTCGTGACCGTGGGGATGCTGCAACTGTCGTAAGTGTGAAAAATGGTCATAAATCACTTTTTTCAGTGCCATTGTAACTTTGAATGGTCACTATTCAACTGTTTTAAGTCAAGGATTACCTGTACAAAAATACAAAAAGCTTCTTTGCTTGCAAGCTGTCATGGAAACCTAAACCATTATGTCTGAATACCTTCCTTTTCCTCAGCTATACCTGCAACCCAGAGTTACAAATCAGGCAGGTTGCCAGAGGACATTGAGGAATTAAAATAGTTAAAATACAAGGATATTATCAGTAGCCAAGTTACTTTTGCTCATAAAGTGAAACTCCTTAGCAGAAAGGTCTTTTAAGCTCTCCAGAAGGTGTGTGGGCATATTTAGGCTACAAAATGCTGACCTAAAGAAACAAATTAACAAATTAACATTTTGAATGAGGGCTAATCCCATTCTGCCTTTGTTCAGACCTTGCTGCAGGGAATTTTTGCCTATGAATATAGCTATTTATCTCTTAAATCCTGACATCTGCTGTGGGCTATTAAGGAAGGTAGGGGTTGCTTTCTCCCTCTAAGAAAACTTGTTTCTCCATTTCTCATTCTTCTTTTTTAATATTTCTCAAAATATTTCATTTTTCTAGGAGGGCGTGCACGCTAACTTTCTACAATTGGTGCTATGTTACTATGCCATATTATCATGAGAGAAAACTAAAACAAATTGGAAGGAGGATCCACTTATTATCAGTGAGCAATAATGTGCCTTGCCCACTCTGAAGCAATGCAAGAGACTCCTGTCCCAAAGATGCTTTTTCAAGAGGCAACTGGACTTTCTGGAAACCAAGAAAGTCCAGTTGCCTCTTGAAAAAAGCACTTGGGGACAACCATGACCTGGATGACTGAAGAATCCCCATAGACAAGAGACTCCTGTGCTCAGCGAACTGACAAAGCACAGTTTCCCACCCAGGAGAAGCAATCATTAGATTCATTTGCACCACTTAAAGAAGCCAGCTTGTCTCACTCATCTCACAAGATATCCTTAGGTAATCATTGAGATTTAAGGAAAGATCACATGCCCTCAGAAAGGCAGTAAAAAAATCAAACAGAATGCCAAGCTTGCATCCTGCCTCTCATCCATTTCTTCTATAGCTATGCTAACCATTCTGTAAATAGCTGTTCCAACCGTGTTGGAAGTATACTCCAAAAAGCTTAAAACAACCCTTTAGCAATCTTTAAGGAAGTCAAGCCCCAGGAATAAAAGTACCACAAAAAACTCGAGGTGGGGGAAACTCTGGACAAGGTCAGTCTATAGACAGAAAGTCTGGACATACTGCCAAGAACCATTAAGGCTTACAATGTAACAAGCTTAACCAGAGGCAGTTTCTGAAAACACTTAAAGTAGCAGGGCAATTAAGATAAGGATTAGGCTAGAAATACAGGCATACCAGAATGTTTCCTTCCTGCCTCCCTTGCAGGATTAGCCCTGTAAAGTGGGAAAAGATTTCTTCCAACAACCAGTTCTCCAAACTGCTCAGAAAATTAACATCCGGTTTGGGAGAACTGGTGTGAACCAGCCACAGCCCACCTCTGGTAATAGCTCCCAACAACAAGCCTTGAATACAGTTTGAAAGGCACTGCTTTGCTACATAGTCATATGTAGTACCAAGGCTGTCAGGAATTTCAACATACATAATGATACAGGTCTCTGAGAAGTGTTTTAGGAGTTCATGACTACCATGGATCTACTTAGGAAAAAAAATAAACAATTTAAACATTTCTTCCTAATCACCTAGCCACAATATTATATTGTACAAATGTACACGTTTAGAAAATGATTGGGTGTAATGGTCATGATATCAGTAAAAATACTTAAAACTGGCTTATAATTTCATTCATTATACGCTTATACAGCATAACATTTACTATGTTTTTAAAAATACAGTTTGAGGAATTTTTTAACAGTTTGAATCGTGATTTTATCTGTCTCATAGTTTTAACCTTGATTTTTTCTTAAGTTCTTAACTTTATCAAATCTTATTTCATAAATTTTCAAGTATGCAACCCTTGCAGTTGAAATCACACCATATCTTACTTTATAGCTTCAATAGCTACATTCCAAAATGTGAATAAATACTTTTGTTTACCTTTGTGTTGCTTAATTTTTCTAATTTTTAATCAATTGTAGAGGAGCTAATACTGCATTCTCGTCCTTCTAGTATACTTTTCAGTGTGTTCCCAATGAATGATTAGTGTAGTTTGCATAGTTTTTCTTTTCTTGTTTAAATGAAATCATAGCGCTGTATCAGTTATTGCCAATTGTTATAAGAGAGAGGAGAAAAACTCATTACATTTTTAAGACGCAATCTTGGCTGTGGAAGGTCACCAAATAGGATTTCTTCATTGATTTTAGTTTTGTGCGGTAGCTTGCTTTTAAAAATAAAAAAGAATGTACCAGTGCTTCCAAAATTAATCTACAGAAGCAATCCAAGAAGTAATCCATGGAGAAAAATGAACTACAGACCAACTTTTATAACTTTTTTATATCAAAGATAATTAGAATAAGGTGCTGCTAATTGTATGTTGGCTTTATATTATACACTCTTAGCTTTGTGTATTTGTGGTTCAGAGATTAAGATTTTTAAAAAACTTGCTCCGAAGCTCTAAAGTTTATTAGGAGTCATACATTTTACTACCGTATAATCAGTTGATTTAATTTTTTGTCATAAGAATAATTAATTGTTGTATTTCATTAATAGATTGGATGGAACAAAAATTTGCTTTTTAATCTGTTTAGATAGCAAGCCTTACTATCTATAGGAAATGGTATAATATAAATAAAGGAATAAAATTGTATAAATAAGGGGACACAGATTATGCAAATTATCTAATTAGTACGGTTGAACAAATAAGGGCTATAATATGCTAATATATATTTTAGATTGTAAAATTTCTTTGGCACTGTTCTCTTTGCCCATTTTTTAAAAAAATAAACTTCACTAATTAAATAACCTTTAATTGACAAAATCCAGATATAGAAATATGTGATTATATGTCATCTATGAGTGTCTGCATTATCCTTTGTATGAAACATTTTTATAGCATTCTTCCTCTATCCGATTGTAAGATACTGTAAAATAAGGAAGGTATCTCATAAAATAAAATAAAAATAAATAGGCTGTCACATAGCTATTGGCTTCAACCTTCCAAATCATCAGGAACATTTTTATACCCCTGGATGGATGATGCCTCTTGAATGTCCACATACCTCCCCCACTTTGGGGGGGGAAAAAAACAGTGCTCCCTCTAGACCCAAGCAACCAGAGCCATAGATGAACAGTCTCAAGCAGGAGCTTTATTGTTAGTCAACTATGTTGCAAGAATCTCACCAGATTGACTAAATTCCCTTGGGAAGGGTCAGATAAGGCTTCAGAGATTCTTTAGACGGTCAGGCCTTCTTGCTTTCTGCAGTGCAAAGATTCTAAGCTCAACCCTCTCTTAACCGTCTCTCCAGTCTAGCTAGAGTTTCTACCACATGATTCATTCACACTCATTAAAGTGAAAAGCCCTCTAAAGCTATTGTGCAGCAGTTAGAGAAATAATGGCAAAGGGCCTTAATAGGGCCTACTTAGGAGGAAAGGAGAAAACACAAGAATGGGAAAGCAAATAAAGATGAAAGCCCCTAGTAAAGTTACAACTGGTGCAGTGACTAATCTGATTATCTTGCAGTATGTGAAAACTATCCAGCAAAAAAATCAGATATCATAATAAACTCAAGTCTTTTGTATTGTGAACTTCTGTTAAAATGGAAATGGGATTCAAAGATCTTGAGAACTGCAACTAGAACAGGGATGTTTATTCTAATTTATGTGATGTAGTAGTGATAAGTTTGTCCTGGTTTGCATCGATTGTGACTTGGATCCAAATTAAATCCCTTTTTGTTGGTGTCGCTGACTTTATATCTCTGAACGGATATAAAGTCTTTATTCCCTTGGTCAGGTAGTAGAAAGGAAAAGACAAATGCATCTATTCCTAGTAAAAGTCAAGAATGCATTATTGTACCACTTATTTAACAGGTATCTAGAGAGGTGACTGCCTTTGTACATGGAATTAGGTGATAGGAACCCAGCATAATACATGGAGCATCAAAATGACACAGAATTTTTATTCCCTTGAACAGAAGAGACAAGTTTGATTAATTTCCACATTCATCCTTATCCCTCATTGTCATCTCCCCCCACTTCAATTCTAGAGGGACTTCCAATACTGAAGCAATTTTTCAGAGGACATAGAAGACTACAGGGGAACTGTAGAAATATTGTAAGGGCTAGTAAGGCCTAGTAAGATACTGTGCACACCTGCATAAATACTTTCCTAATAGTGTCTCTGTCTCTCTCTGTCTCTCTGTAATTGAAATTGGGAGAGCAGCAAAATAACCCTGAAATCTTTTTGGACTGGCCAGCTGGTCTTCATGTGTGCGGGAGTTCCAGAAACCAAAAGAGCGCGCCAGAAACATCTTCCAGTTTCCAGCACACACATGTGCACATGCCACCTGGTCTTCCAGTTTCTGGTGCACATGCCACTTGGTCTTCCAGTTTCTGGTGCACATGCGCACACGAAGACCAACTGGCTAGTGCGCATGCACTTGCCTGGAACCTGCAAGGAGAGCAAGACAAGGGGAGCAGAGCTGCCAGAGCGCCTGGCCAGCTCAGGGGCAGCGGGGCAGGGTTTGCTGGCTGGCAGCTGGCTACCCTGCCTTCTGCTTCTGCCACTGTGAGGGGGGCGGCGGTTCTCACACTGCCACTTCTGGCCGGGATGCTGGAGCAGGAAAAGGAGGAGGAGTCACCATCAGGGAGGCAAGCTGCCCCAGGAGGGCCAGAGGAGAGCGCAGCATGGAGACGCCACTGAGGGGGTAAAAGGCAGCAACGGCCAGGAAGCGACCAGGAAGGGGGGGCTGTGCCGGCTTGTTCTCAGTGGTGGGGTGGAGGGTCGCTTCATCCCGCCCAGAGTTGGGCAAAGGTCTTCCGCCTGCTGATCCCCCAACCTGAGCCCGGGAACGCTGACGCCCCTTACCTTCGAGGCCGGGAAGGGGCTCCGGCTTTCCAGCGGATGGAGGAAGCATTCCCTGCCCAACTTTCTCTCCCTGTCCAGGGCTGTGGAACCGGGTCATCGGTGGGGATATCCTGCCACTCCAACGGGGGGCGGGGGGTAGGCAGGGAGGTGTGAGGACCCCCGAAAGGCCAGGCGGAACCAGCGCATGCGCCCCGGACAACTGGTTTCGTGCGCACATGCGCACCAAAAACCAGAAGAGCAAATGGCACTCTGGAAACCAGAAGATCATCTGCTTTTCCAGTTTTTCACACACAAACGCTCATGTGCACGCTCCCATTTTGGCAAAAGGTTCCTGTACGCTTGCTCCTGTTTCGGCACCCGGTGCTGAAAAGATTAGCCATCAGTCTAGTGCATTCTATCAGCTTCCAAATATCTGGGAAGGAACTTTCCACAAAGCATAATAACACTTTTGGTGAAAGAAGCATCAGTTCCAGCAATACTGTAAAAATGATGTCGCTTGAAAGAGATTTGTAGAATAGCAACATGAGGTGAATTGCTTTATTAATAAAGAACAGTAAGATTGATGCGTGGTCAATCTCTAGCCTTTCCTTTTGCAAGTAGGACTGCTAATTTGTGATTCAATCAGAGAGGGTTTAGCAAATGTTAACCGAGACTGCCACTTTTTGCAAAGACCTTAGGTTAGGATTAAAAATGTATTGTGCTATGTATGTTTTGTGTATGTATACATATTTTTCTCCAAAAATAGAATTAATTGGAAGATTATCTTGGAGTGTGAATGGAAAACAGGCATTCTATAAAGGATGGACACTCCTGTAGCTGTCTAGCAAGGTAAAATATTTGATTTTCAACAGTGGATTTCTTAATTATCTATGATCCTATCGTTCTTCATATCTTTATTTAATAAACAAATATTTTATTACAATCCAAGACCACATAGTGTTCTTCCATGCTCTATATCTTGAGCACAATGGTCTTTCCAAGTCTGAAATTCCAGTACTTTCATACTGCCGTTATGTTGTATTATCTTCCTTTTAAATAAAGAAACAAAAACTATGGAAGATATTCATACTTTGTTCCTGATTTCTTTGTATGGCGAATGGAGGTAAAACTGAATGTAACTCATTTCTGATTTACTATTCTGAGCAATTCAGTCATGGCCTTTATCTATTTCTGGATTGATGACTTATAAATACTATATATTTGTAATCAAAAGAAGCTGATACTCTCATGTTCTCAGTAGCTAGATGTCTTGTTAAAGCGTGATTTTTTTAGCTCCCTTGTGCCATGAAAATGCATTGCTTAGGAAATCCCATTTAATTTACTTCTACACTTATGATATAAAAAGTAAGAAACTTAAATTGTGCAAAATACAAATTAATACCTCTGGGTTTCTGGCCTTTTGAAAGAGATAAAACCTTTAGAAAGTAATCCTTTAGTGAGACTTATTTGATGTTATCTTTTGACAAAAGGGATTTAGAAAGAATTAAAACTTCAGATATTATTGCTACGTGCACATTGGTAGTATAATGAAGATTCCTTTCACATGCATATAATTATGAATAGATTCATACTTCTCATCATATTCCAGTAGGAGTCTAAATAAATTAGTTTGAAAATTCTAATTAAACCAGGTGCTTCTATTTTTTTTTTTTTTTGCTTATGTTTTTAAAATAGGTATGCTATATGCTGTAGATTGCACTTTTCCATACAAAATGCTCTGATTCTTGCTTGTTGGATTAGTGTCCTGATCAAAATATAGCACTTTGCCAGGTTTTGCTCAAAATGTTTTAACACATTTTTGGCAGATTAAATAATGAATTTAAATAGGTATTTTGGGAGACATTAATCCATTTTGAGAGAATTAGTCATAAACTAATACAGAAATATAGTAGCATTATAAATAAAAATAAACAGAAACTTCCTGAATTGGAAGCACTTTCTTATATCCTTAATTTAAAGCTACTAATATATGGGCATATGACATCCATATTATAAGCACATGTCCATATCTAGAAAATACCAACAATTAAAAAAATAGAATTATTAGAATATAATCGAATAACAGAGTTGGAAGGGACCTTGAAGGTCTTCTAGTCCAACCCACTGCTTAGGCAAGAAACCCTACACCACTTCAGACAAATGGTTATCCAACATCTTCTTAAAAACTTGGAGCATTCACAACATTTGGAGGCAAGTTGTTCCACCGATTAATTGTTCTAACTGTCAGGAAATTTCTCCTGAGTTCTGAGTTGCTTTTCTATTCATAGTTGTTGTTCTACAGTTGGAAAACTGTATTCTTTTCACAGAAGTTGTTCTGTTCCCATAAAGGTCCTTGTAATAGAAAATAGAATAATGTATACACAAGTGAATTGCTCTTACACTGTTGTAGATAATCTTCTAATTCTCTGCAGTAGATTTGGTAGACATAACTGCTTTCAGGAGGAAAGGAGATTGAACATTTCCAACCACTTTACATCTGCCAAGATGAGCAATCCACAAGCAGAATTTGGCAATACCTAGTTCCTTCTGTGAATGGCAGTTTGGCTCTAATTTGTCATATGTTAAATGGGAAATTAGAGCAAATGTCAACTATAAATGATCAAGAACTGAAGGAAGGAGGAGTCTTTCATTCAGAGGCGAAAATGGGATGTCGAAGATCATTATTGGATCTGGATGGGGAGGAATAGGCTCAGGCTCAACCCGTCCAAGACCGAGTGGCTGTGGTTTCCGACATCCCGATATAGTCAGTTGGCGCCATCGCTGACTATTGGGGGCGAATCATTAGCCCCCACGGAGAGGGCTCGCAACTTGGGCGTCCTCCTGGATTCACAGCTGTCTTTAGAAGAGCATTTGACGGCCGTGACTGGGAGGATTTTTCATCAGGTTCACCTGATTCGCCAGTTGCGTCCCTTTCTGGATCGGGACTCCTTACGCATGGTCACTCATGCCCTTGTCACTTCCCTCCTGGACTATTGTAACGCTCTGTACATGGGGCTCCCCTTGAAGAGCACCCGGAGGCTCCAAGTGGCGTAGAGTGCTGCCGCACGGGTGGTAATGGGAGTGACATGGCGTTCCCATGTAACACCTCTCCTGCGCGAGCTGCACTGGCTCCCGGTGGTCTTCCGGGTGCGCTTCAAGTTTTTGGTTACCACCTTTAGAGCGCTCCATGGCTTAGGACCTGGTTACTTACGGGACCGCCTATTACCACCAATAGCCTCCCACCGGCCAGTACGCTCTCATAGAGAGGGGCTCCTCCGGGTGCCGTCAGCCAAACAATGTCGACTGGCGGCCCCTAGGGGGAGAGCCTTCTCTGTGGGGGCACCTACTATCTGGAATGAGCTCCCCCCGGAGATACGGATGATCCAGTATCTGCGCACCTTCCGCCGCGCTTTGAAGACCTTTTTATTCCACTAGGCGGGCCTGGCCTAATCTTTTCCCTCTTTTCTTTTTAATATGCAAATTTTAATCTGTTTTTTAAATGATTGGGGTGTTTTAATTTGTCTGGGCCAAATTGTTTAATTCGATTTTATCCTGTTTTTTAAATTTTGTATTTATGTATTTTACTGTTTGGCTGTTCACTGCCCTGAGTCCTTCGGGAGTAGGGCGGTATACAAATCAAATAAAGATAAAAGATAAAGATTAAGATTATTTTGTCTTTTAAAGTTTTTTTTAATGATGATGATTGCACCTATACCCTTTTACCAGTTTCCAATATTAATACTGCTTATTATCAATTTATTATAAGAATTTTTAGCTCTAAATTTCCATAGGAAGAACAGGATCTCTCAGCTTTCACTCAAATCTCAGAATTTAGGGTCCACTATTGTTCCTTTACATTTAGAGTGAACCATTCAAACTTGTGAATGTGGAGAAAGGCAATACAAATGTGTTTGTATTGACTGTCTGATCTTTTTCCATTAGTGATCAGGAGGTATTAATAGATAATTAAAAACCAAATTGCTGAAAGTAATACTGTGATGGTGGAATCCAATCTTCAGAAATCCATATAAAATTACCGATATAAGGAAAGACACTAAAAATGCTAGAACAGGATTTATATTTATCCCATTCAAGATGTTTGGGAAAGGATTTATATGTCATATTTTTAGTATCAGAAATCCAATGAAGCGCAATTCACATGAAGTTTTACTAATCACCTTTAATATCAATAAATAGGGAGTTAAAAACAGAATCCTGAAAATTAAATGAGGAAAAACCCCCATCCTTATTTAAGGGTGAAATCATTTAGATGGAGTTTCTGTGAGTTGCTTGAATCTTTTTTTTTTTTCTGCTGGGCTCAAAACTTTTTCTAGGTAAACTTGACACTGAAGTATTCATTTGCTATTTCTTAGTGATATTTTGAATTATTCCCATTGTTCCTAAACCTTGGTGCATCCTCTTACAATATAATGTTCACATATTTTATCCTCATCACCCTAGCTCTGTGACAGATTGACAGATGATAAGTGACATATAGATAAATTGTGAACATTCCAGCTGAATGGGAAATTGAATTTAGGTACCCTGATTTATTCTGGGTGTTCTATTGGCTTTAGGCTTCACTAATTACTACAATCCCAATGTGGGCTATGTTTCTTCCCCTGCAACAACACACAATATCCTTGTCATATGCCTGGTGTACATTTACACTTAGTTGTATTTTTCTTTCTGGCCACTATTTCCTTTAGCATATAGTTGTTTCCTTTCAATTGTCTTTCAGATTTTACTTTTCTCTTAATTATTTACTAAAATCTACTTTTTCACAGTCCTTTCCCCCATGTTTTATCTAGGCAATAACCTAGATAACCTATAGCTATGATAGCTAAAAGCTTCTAGAAATTCTTTGTTTCTTTCTACCTCACAAACCTTAGTTGATTTTGCTTTTTGTCTTATTTCCCATTATTGTGATGTATCCTCTTTCCCTTCCTCTTCTTCTTCATTTTACATTAATTTCAACTTCAGGTTATATACATACAGATATTTGCAGGCCTTCTGCTTGCAAGGATTAGTTGTCTGTCAAAATCTTCTCTACATATATAAAAATTGAACTGAAACACAAATGAAATAGGTAGAAAGCAAAACATGTGGTATATATTATCATGAAGTACATTTTCATGTGTCTGTTTTGCAATGGTGGCTATCTACGTAATCATAACATGTGGGTCCCCGAGTCAAAAAGCTGCCACAACCATGCAGTGAAAGCCATGCTCCTATTTTATGTGCATGGCCACCATCTTGTCCTTTTATCTTTTAAGAGCCGTGGTGGCTCAGTGGTTAAAATGCAGTTTTGCAGTCTAATTCTGCTGACTGCTGATTGCCAGCAGTTTGGTAGTTCGAATCTCACCAGACTCAAGGTTGACTCAGCCTCCCATCCTTCCAAGGTCAGTAAAATGAGGACCCAGATTGTTGAGGGTAATATGCTGATTCTGTAAACTGCTTAGAGAAGGCTATAAAGCACTGTGAAGTGGAATATATGTCTAAGTGCTATTGCTAAGTACTATTGCTACTCCCCTTCTGGAGACACATGTCGGGGAGTTAGGGTTAGGTACAAAACGAATACAAGTTTATTACATGCTATCTCTAAACAAGAATCTAAACTACTAATGGTCAAGGCAAGTTGGTGGTAGATAAGGAAGAATTCAAGGAGGGCTGGACATAAATCTGTTGTAGGCATAAAGGGATTCTAAACTGATAACCCATTTGACCCTTCCCTCAGTCTGAGCCTGGTCATCTCCTATAACATCCATACATTATGCTGAAAATATAATAGTATACCTTACTCTTGATCTTGACAATAGGTATCAAGAGAAGAGACTTCTGCTTGAGTTCCTGTTGATAGGAATTTGGCATAATTTAAGTGATGTAACCACTGGCTGAAACAAAGGAGGCCCCAATAGTGGTGTGTGTGTGTGTTAAAAGACATTCCAGCTTAGAGTCCATTTGAGGAAGGGAATGTTTGACGTCAAACCTTTAGGTATATATATGCTGTTTCCTAAAGAAGGCAGGCAGTCTGGCGAGATTCTTGTAAATTGATGATCAACAATAATGAAACCTACTTGATCCATTCTCAGTGTTGCTTTGGTTGCTTGCGCCCGACAATTTATAAATTTAGAAGTGGTTTGGTTGCATACTGTTGCCATAGTTGGATTCAAGAAATTTTAACAGAGCTGTTTTCGCTTAATGACCACTTGTTCAGTGACTGTTCAAACTTGTGAATGAATGGTACTTAATGACCAATCCTTGGAGTTCTGGCTGTTGCAGCGTTCCATAGTCACATGGTTGCGATTTGCAACCTTCTTTGCTGGCTTGACAATCAAAGCCAATGGGGAAACTGGCAGGAGGTTACAAATGGCAACCACGTAGCATCCTCCTTTAATGACAACAACTTAGACTACCAGAATTGCCATTGCTAAGAGGTGTTGTCATGTAACATCATACTTTATGACCACATCACCTAGCAACAGTAATTCTGGTTCCAATTTCCATTGTAAACTGAGGACTACCTTCACTCACTTCAGAGCTGTATCTTTATTGCTCTACTACTTTGCTATTGGAGGAAATTTCAAGCATTGCATTGACACACTTGCTATCACAACATAGAATAGGAAGAAAGTACTCTTCGTCAAGCAACACAAAATCGTACTGTGGCTTTCCTAGATGCATTATAAACATGTAGAAGATTGATGTATAACCTTAAATATTACATATTGAAGGCCTAATTTAATGTGTGGAAAATCACATGGCTAAATTGGAATAATAAAAAAAAAAAACAGTTTTCTGAACTACTGCTGACCTTTTTTTTTTTTTCTAGAAAAGCCATCTGGAAACACCTTTTCTGATATAATGGCCTTTTGTCCACTTTGTAAAATATTATCGTAGAATATGTTTGCTATTTGTAAAAGACCTCATGCCTTCATGATTTTTATCAAATGCCCAAATGAGGCATACTATATATAATGTGGATTACTTTCTATAAATTAACCAAAATGTTAAAGAGAATTTGCTTTCATTTTAATCTTTCCAATGGTCATTTAAAATAAATTGGTTTTTAAAGGAAACATTTTCCAGTACATTATGTAAATGGAAAGAGGGAGTAATTTGTTGTTTTTTCTTCATTCAAAAGATAACTTCTTTTTTCTGTAATAAATTCATAAATATTATGTTCCTGCTGGTTTCAGGAAATGCTGTGCTTTTAATATGTACTACATATTGAGCTCTAGTTAAGCCTCAAGGTATAATTGTACAATGAATTTGCTTTTTCTCAAATAAACCTATAGCAATTGTCCATTTCTTCCAGTTAATCTGATTCATAGTAACTTTGTCCTACCTCCTCTGTCCACTGCTCACATGATTGAAGTTTTTAAGTTGCCCTACTGTAGGTCAACCAACCAATTATTTGATCCTTGAGCTTTTAATCCTTTTTTTCTCAGATATATATATATATATATATATATATATATATATATATATATATATATATATATATATATTTTAGCAATGGGATTCTGTTTGGAGAAATATTCTTGTGGTAATGAGACCATAGTCACTGATTCCACTGTTTCCACTGTTTCCATATCCTGATAATTAGTTGATACTTATAGCAACATTCATGGTTCGTTCACTTTGCAAGAAAATAAAAATGTTCTTTTATTTTTCCTTCTGTAGCACTACTTGTCTTTCCTTGCCACATTTTAAACAGGTTGTGTAACAGATGGAAAAATTTGAATCTAAAATAAAATAAAACAAATTACAACTGAGATTATTTGTTTAATTGCATATTTGCTTATTAGATTTACATTTAATTTTTCCTCCAAAAATTCAAGGTAGCCTTGATAAGCCTCTTCTAATTTTACAATCAATAACTCTGCGAAGTTGGTTGGGCTGAAATAGAGAGGATGGAAATGCACTCAGTGAGCTTCCGTGGCTGATGGTGGTCTTGCTCCTTGATTTTTTCAGTCTGAATACAACTCTAAAAATATTTTTATATAAATTATTTTGTGTTATTGGCTGAGAACCTGCATGATTTGCACCACATGTTAGCTAGATTGTATAATGCAACAAAATGTATGGATATGAATAGAAGAGGAGGAATAGGGTAGGGGTCCCCAACCCCCGGTCCATGGTCTAATGCTACGTCACAGCCCATTTGGAACCAGGCGGCAGAAAAGGTACATTTGTGAAAGCAGATTGCCTGCATATAAAACTATCCTATATTCCCACCCCACCCCCACCATCACCGTCTCCACTGGTCCACTGAGCCGGAAAGATGGAGGACCACTGGAATAGGGGATACAAAACTGGGAAACCAGAAAAAGTTTTTTCTGATAGTTTGGTCATATAGAGAGACAGAACCAGGACTGAATCAAAAACCTACAAATGAATGAGAAGTGAATTGGTCAAAAGGAAAAGAAAAACAAGAAAGTCAATTTTGGATGGAGTCTGAGATCTTCAGAAAGACAGAGGTGGGAAATTTAGAAAACAAAAAACAATGCAGAAAGTGACATATGGGCATTATGGAAGTAAGGAAAGAAATGTTAATTGTCACATTAGTTAATAGTAAGATAAACAATGATATCATATCTGGGCAAATAATCTGGAAGACCAGTGGCGTTAGAGATCTCTGTATATCCTTACTACCTCAATTTATGACAGTAATAGAGCCTGGAATTCCCATCGTAAGTCATTGATGATTTTTTTCTTCATCAGTACACATTAATTTTTTTTTGTAAAGTTATAGCACAAAAATAGAGTCTAATTGCAGATTTACAACAGAGGAGGGAATCAACAGAATAGGTGGATTTTTTTTTTTATTTTTTTTGCATTTTGGGAATTGCACAGGGGTTTAAGATACCTTCCAAATTTGAAAATAATCCTTTTGGCCTTGCCTCCTTGAAAAATTTTGGGGTCACATTCAGGTTCATAAAATGCCCAATTTCAAATTATTAGCACAGATGGCTTTTCAGTGACCAATAACATTTTGAAGCTTTGTAAAACTGAAAACATTATTTGTGACTCAATTGAATTGAAGGGGCAATAATGTATGCAATTAACAAGCCTACTTCAGAAATGTTAGATGTTTATATTATTGTTCAATTTGCAACTTCACACCGTTCCGTAAGAAACTAACTTCAAAAGTCAGACTAAAGTGCTTTTAGCTAGCAAGAAGATATATAATGAACGTGCTATTAATATCCTTGTCCCTCATGCTCTTTGTACTTCTGTCATGGGATTTTTGAATCAATGGGGAGACTTTAACCCTGTGAAGACATTATCGAAGTAAGATAACTTCATGCAAAACTTTGGGGGATTAACTCTTGGTTAATTCTTACAATAGATAGCCAAGCACACACCCTGAAGAAACCACTCCCTCCCTACCAAACAACAGTTGTGTTCTAGATTTCTGCAGACCATTTGAATTCCATCTTGTCTGTTTGTAAAGCTGTGGCAGTGGAAGGAACGGACACTTTCTCTGCATATCAAAATTTCTACAGAGATGCCAATTTTTAGGAAAAATTGAAGCTCAGTATGCCTTAAAATTAATTTTGTTATAATTAGAGACATTGTCCTACATGAAAAAAATGTTTTCATAGGACTTACAGTTTTTAAACTGATCATAGATTTGTGTGTGTGTGTATGTGTGTACACTCATGCACGTATGAATTACGGTTACAATACAGTTTCTGAAAGTTGCAGTCTGACTGTAAGTATAGAATCTCTTATGTAGCATACCCTAAATCCTATCTAGTATTTGATTAGTATTTGATTAAATAGATCAGCCATATTTTTTTCTTCTACTCTGCTCCAGTTTTAATAAGTATGTTACTAACATAATCACTGATCAATGTACATAAAATGTATTAATTAACATATAGATTCTTGTTTCATTGCAAAAAGAATAGAGAGAGTTACAATTTCTTAAGTGTAACAATGAAAAATGACCTGCTAATCTTTCAAGTTCAATTCAAACTTGAGTTCTTCTACAATTATCTCAGACAAGTTTAATATATAATCCTATCTAATTGCATTCCTGGTGGTGGGGGTGGGGGTGGGGAGGATTATTGGTAACTGTATGCAGAAAGGTTTTGGATGTTTCTTAGAGAAAGAAGACTAGACATGCAACAAATAAAATGGTGGGCAGAAAGAACAAAGTACTACGTATTATCTGGTTACTTGGAAATGTCTCAAGGAGGACCTTAAACCCTTTGATAAATAAGTTTTTAGCTATAATCAGGCTTCTATTTCAAATCTGTGAATGATCCATTAATATAATTTATCATATCATGCTGAGTCAGATACAATGCAAATATCAATAACAGGACACTCTAGAAAAATAATACAAGATGTTCAACCCAGCCCTGAAATAAACAGTTATATACAGATTAAGAAAATTACTGATTTTTACTGAGATGTCATTCTTAAATTTTGAATACTCACTACAGATAAAAGCAGAACAATTCTATATACATTTATTTATATAGAACACTGATCTATATATTTATTTCTATCCGAATGAACTGGTCTTCTGATTTGCATTGAAGTGAATGTATGGCAATCTATCCCAGAGCTGATCCTTCATGTCAGTATTTAAAACAAAACTAGTATCCCACTAAATTTAGAATTATATAACTCTTATTCATTTTAGTGCAGAGGAAATAACTATTATATAATTGATATGACCTCAAGTATAATAAAAAAAATAACAATCCTATTTACTTCAGATTTCTGAAAGTTTAAATTGATAAACTTTCAAGAGACAAGTTAACTGGTGATGACATACCTATGCAAGGGTTTTTTAACAATCCTATTGAAATGATTTGTCATTGCCTTGTTCTGGAGTGGTTTTCAAGCTCCAGTGTAGCCTATGACCCCAACATTCCCCAGTGACCTCTCATCCCAATATTAACCATACCTGACCCTGCTTAGTTTCTAAGCTTAAGATATGATTGCCACCTCTTCAAGCATAGACTCTGTCATCGTATATCTAAATACTTTATTACAGGCATTATTAAATTGCTTTTTTAAAAAGCAAAGTCACTTTATATTTATATCTCTTCAGCAGATTGCAGTATTTGGAGATGGGGGATTTTGAAAGACCCTTAAGGTATGAAGAATTAGCTTTTTGTTTTAACCTACAATGATCCTAAGCAAACTGTCTTAGATGCTGGAGCGGAAATTCTTGTGTTAAACACTTTAGGTAAGCAAATATCCATTGTAGCCCTAACTAACTTAATAGATCTCTGAGTAGGAGGGCTTTGGTTCCAGGAATTAACCAAGCCCATCATAGCCAGTGTGGGATATATATTAGTTTACAGATAGAGATTACTGGCCTCCTGTAGCCCCCTCTCTCCCTCCCCCAAAACAACAGTTATTTCCAAAGGCTGCTGAAACAGGGATCACAGATTATCAGCAATGTGGAGAAGGAAGCTGTTATAAATAAACAAGCACATTGCTTTAATAATTCCTTCTGGCCGATTTTGAAATCAGATGGCCATACCTTCCGTATTTTTTAAATGCAGTTATTGTGCATTTTAATTACATAGAATCAATACAAGCATAGTGTGCTTTTTGAAACAGACAAATAAAAAACTCGTCTGTGTTGACCACAACAGAAATGCCAGTCAGTTGAGAGAAAAGGACAAAAAAGCAGAAGAGACAGTATCTCTAATAGCTGGATGTACCTGAACTTTTGTATTTAGCAAAAGGCTGGACTCTTTTCATGCCTCAGCAGTATTTTTAGAACTTTGCCACCAAAACAATAGATGAGCTCTCAAGTCCTCCTTAACATCCCTTTTTGCCTTGATGCAGCTGGCCAAGGCTTTTGAATGTCATTCAGTTGGCTCTGTACAGGATAAAGGAGATAAAACCTTCCAGCACAATAGTTGGATGTCAGGAGTTCTTAACTAATAATCTAGACAATGAACACCAGATAAGGTCAGACCACAGGGAGTGGCAGCCAATTACCTTCACCTTTCTGGATAGTTGAACTCTTTCCTAGCATAAAGGCTGGATCTATCCACAAGTGAATAGATGAGTAACGTTGAGAAGGAGTGATATGATTTTTTTTTAATCAGTTGGTTTCATGAGGCACTAGCAAGATTTTTTTGGGGAAAACCCCTCCTTAGATATACTTATTGAGGCAAGTGTCTCAATAAGAGAAATTGTTTTTTATAACAAAAAGTTTTACAAAATGTTCTCAATGGCATCAGGACCTTTAACTTGGATCTGTGCTAACATTTTCCTAGTAGTCCTCCCTAGCTTCTTCCTGTGCTTTTGTTCAGTCTGTGTGAGTGTATGTATGTGTGCGTGCATGCACATACGTGTTGTGGGGGGATCATCTTTTCCTGTAGAGTTTTCAAGTCATCATGCAAGGATAGGCAGAGAATCATAGATTCATAAAATCATAGGGCTGCACTTTGATGGAAAAAATGTTTATCAGGAAATAATCATACAATTAACAGAACTTCTACTATCTCACAACAGTTAAAAGGATACTCAAAAGCACTAACAAAAGGGGAAAAAATCTCTTTCTTAGAGAAAGAAACTGTAAGAGACAGGTTTTGGCCCAGCATTTAGTCGTGCCAATAACATGATTAGTTTTTCAGTGCAAGGAAAAAAAAATAGATCTATTCCGCCTGGCTTTTAAATTCTTTATTCTATAACTGGGATGTTTTCTTTTGATTCTTTTATTTTTACCTCCTTTGTAAAATACTTTGTCACTTTCACAGTATGCCTTTCAGGATAATAGGGTATTGCAGTTTGACAAGGTGGACAGCTTGAAACACTTCCAAAATGCTCAAAAAGGCCTGTTTTACACTCAAAGCAGCTGAGCTGGCGACAGCCCGGGGGAGGGAGTGGCATTTTAAGTTTGAAACAGGACACTTCATATTTAAAGTGATCTAGACTCAATATACACAGCTTCAGTGTAGAAGTGTTTTGGGGGGAAATGTATAATTCTCCCAGGTGTCTTTCTTTTGCAAAGTTACTGGAAATGAAGATATATAACCCCATTTCTTAACTGGTTCAAAAGTAGCAGATTATCAGCTGTTCATTTCAGTTGATTTTCTTTAACATTTTATAAAAGGTAAAATGTAAAGGCATAAAAGGCTTCCAGCCTATCTGATCAAAATATAAATATCCCTCCCATTCAAATTTTTTTTTCCTTTTTTAACAAAAAGACAAATAATAGTTCCTAAATTTTTATGGCATATGATAATTGAATTTGAATGATCAGACAGTGATTGTGTTACACACGTGTGCTCTCAGATTCAGTTTATGGTCACTCACTCACAGACACATACTCAAACCACTTTCAACTGAATACTGAGGCACAAACGGTTCTTTAGAATACATGGAGACCCAGTTAATTTAAAATAACAGCAAACGTTACTGATTACAAAGTATATCTATATTCTCTCTCTCCCTCCCTCCCTCCCTCCCTCCCTCCCTCTCTCTCTCTCTCTCTCTCTCCCTCCCTCCCTCCCTCCCTCTCTCTCTCTCTCTCTCTCTCAAACACACACACACACACACACACACACACACACACACTTATCCACACTTAACTAACATCCTCAACTAGGCTGCCAGGCACAGCCAGAGGGATGAAAGCCGCTAAGTCTGGGTCCAAAAAACAATTCAAGAGTAGGCGGGCATCAAATCCCTTTTATCCCCCAAAGTCCTTGCTTTGTTTTGCTTTTTGGGGTGGGCTTCCCATATTTTCAGGCCCAACTTATTTGGTCAGATTCAGGTGACATTTTTTCCTTTATTTCCTTATTGACTGGGTTCCTTCTTTATTAGTTCCCCGAGGGAGCTTTTCCTGACTTTTGTCCATCCTGCTTATATGTTTCCTTCACTTTTAGGTATGGTGACTTAGGCCTAGTCTCGCAATTCTCTATGAGGAGTTGTATTGCTGAGGAAAGAACAAATTCATTGCTGGATTAATCTTATTTTCCAAATTAAGAGCAGGCTTAGTTAACTAGCTGAACAAATAATAAATAGTCCCGAGATTTCTAATAGACGCTAGTTAAAATTCAAATTAAGCTTTATGTATCTGAATGTTTTATTGGTTGCCCAGGGAATTGTTTAATTTACTTGAGTATTCAGAATTATCTAACTTGCTTCCTTCACATATGAGTGTTTGAAAATGGGGAAACTTTAATGTATTTTTGATGTAAATTTAATCCATCTTAAAATGTGAAGAAGAGAAGATACATTTGAGAAGCATATTGTAATTTAGATTCTAATTTTGATTCAGAATTATCTTGCAATCCCATTTATACTTTCATGGGTATAAATCTATGAGGTTTAATGGAACATATATCAGTGTAGATCAGCGGTTCTCAACCTGGGGGTCGCGACCCCTTTAGGGGTCGAACAGCCATTTCACAGGGGTCGCCAAAGCCCTCTCTCACCCCCCCTACGCCTTCACTCACCCTCACCCTCACCCTCTGCCTCTGTTGGATCACCGGTCACCGGTCGCTTACCCCTCCCACTCCCAATCTATTGCTGCCTCCTGAGTCCCAGCTGATGGCTAGAGGGAAACAAACCGTTGAAATTCTTGCCGCGGGGCTTCAAAGGGCCGCCCTACAGCTGATCTTAAAAGAAAACAAATGAGAAGACCGGTTCCTGCAAAAATAGAAAAAAACAGCCCCTTTCAGCTTCAGCATAGGTTAATTAACATAAATTGATTTGATCAGCCTCCGGACTCTCAGCTGATTTGCTCTCAGCTGTTTTGCGGAGGGCTCTGTTGCTAGCTGCAAAGAGAGGAGCAGATTTTTTTCCCCCTAGGTATGCTGAAAAAACAAAACTGAAAGTAAAGCAGGGTCTTTGCTGTAACGTGACAAAATGAGGCAGAGAGAGATTTCTTTTTCTTTTTCTTCACCAAAAAAGGTAGGTGCAAGACTGCAAACAATGGGAAATTTAGGGCAAAAGAGGAGGTTCAAGATTTTAAAACACAAAAGAAAAAAAGCTCTATTTAACTAGGGAATTGTAATAATTGAGATACTATTAATTGTATATTATGTTGAAAGCAGAAATGGTTAAGTTGTGGTTTGGAGGAATATATGGGGGAAATTATTTGCTTTATTATTATTGGTAAATATAATTAATTGATTTGTAAGAAATTGGATTGCATGGAAATAATTGGAATATTCATGTTCATATTGATTGATATACAAAAAAGATAGTTATATAACTAATTGATTTATATTAAAATGTTGAATTTGTATTAAACAACTGTATTACATAATTACATAATTAACCAATGTGAGGATGGATATAAAAGTAGATGACAATGGGAAGGGGTATAATATAGAATAGAAGGGAAAAATTGAATTTGATTAAGATTAGAGATGAGGATGAAGGGTAATATTGGTTTTTTACAAAAATAGATGAGGAATAAATATGGCAAAAAGAAAATATAGAAATTGTAAATTTAATTGAAATGACTAAACACTGTTTAAATTTGTGAACCGGCCAAATACTCTGTTCAAAGAAAATACATTGTATGTTTGTATGTGTGTTTCTAATTATTGCTATTTATTCATATTTGTTCTCTTTTATTCTTTAAAGTTTAACAATTCATTCTTTATCTTAATATCCTTATATTTGTTTGGGGTTGGTTTTCTTCCCTTTCATCTTTTTTATTGTACAGCAATCTTTCTCCTTAAACCTACCACCTCTGTCTTTTCTTTCCTTCTTACTTTCTCTTCCTCCCCCTCTTCTTCTCCTTCCTACTTCCTCTTCCTTTCTCCTTCTCCTCCTCTCTTCCTCCCTCTCTTACCCTCACTCCTACTCTAATTTCCCTTCCCTTCCCTTCCCTTCCTTCATCCCTCTCTATTGCTGTATCCTTTTGTGCACATGGACTACTCAGAGGGCTGAAAAAGTTATTTTTGACTGGGCCTCGCACTTTTGACCAGTCCTCGGATTTACGACTGTCCTCACATTTTACGTTTTTTGCCCTATCTTATCACCATGGTGAAGAGAAGCAGTTGTGAAATGAGTGACATGGTTGTTAAGAATGCTGCACGGTCATAAATGTGAGGATGGTCATAAGTGTGAGGACCAGTCAAAAGTGTGAGGATCTGTCAGAAATGACTTTTTTCAGCCCTCTGAGTAGTCCCTATACACATAGCCATGGCCACCCGGTCACATGACCAGCTAGCCACGCCCTCCCAGTCACATGACATCCAAGCCACGCCCACAAAATAAACCACGCCCACAGAACCAATAGTAAAAAAAATTTAGAACCCACCCCTGGTTGGGGGTCACCACAACATGAGGAACTGTATTAATGGGTCGTGGCATTAGGAAGATTGAGAACCACTGGTGTAGATCATTCTTAGGGGGATGGCAGTCATAGTTTAAGTAAATCAGTCAAAATAGAATAGAATAGAATAGAATTCTTTATTGGCCAAGTGTGATTGGACACACAAGGAATTTGTCTCAATGTACATAAAAGAAAACATGCATTTGTCAAGAATCATAAGGTACAACACTTAGAACACTTAATGATAGTCATAGGGAACAAATAAGCAATCAAATCACATTAGGAAACAGTCAGTATAAATCTTAAGGATACCAGCAACAAGGTTACAGTCATAAAGTCATAAGTGGATCAATGCATATCATTAGGGGAGATCTTTGATTGACGATACTATTCCTGTCAGTAGGAAGCAAATGATCCCTTCTCTTTAGGCCCTCAAAATTTGTTCCAGAGATTGAGAAACCCAATCAAGTAGATTTTAGGGATGTGTATTTGTTCAGGGGACAGACAATTGGTGAAAGTCCCTCCTCATACAAAATAAAAACAGGTTTAACTACTGCTGGTGCCATCAATTTAATATTTGTCAAAACATTTCTGCTTGCTAAATCATTTGGGATTCAGCATACAGATAAAACGAAGATCTATAAATCTAGATTGTAATGCCAGCTATTTGGCAACTACTATGATTTCATAGTAGCCAATTATTTCTGCTGTACCTTTCTGATATAAATAATTTGAAATGGTTACAGTGGGTTACTATGAATTAAATATTCAGATTTGCAATAATCTGTATTTCATTTTTCCTGCTCTTGAATTCTTATTTCCCCTAAACATTGTAAATGGAATATAAGTATGAGATATTAATTGTATTGCCACATATTGTGTCTCAGTACCTCCCCATTGGGGGATATTAGAGTGAAGCATGTATCATGTTCCTCTGAGGTCAGTAGGTATTATCTAGTCTTTTTGGTTTAAATATATATATTTTCCCTATTATTTGGCTATGGAGTTTCTCAGTCATTCAGGTCATGGTTATGCCAAAGATGCTTTTTCAAGAGGCAACTAGATTTTCGGGTTTTCAAACAATTTCAATGAAAAACCAGAAAGTCCAGTTGCCTCTTGAAAAAGCACTTTTGGGACCCTATTATTTGGCTTTTAGCCCATATGAGTATGTGACATATGCAATTGAATCCTGCCACCTAGAAGAATTTATGATGGTACAAATCTCAAAGAGAGTTCATGGTTGAACATGAACTATTTCCTGTATATTGACAGAGTGCTTAATCCAGAGATATTCTTATTTCTCACTGTATAAGCACGAATTAGAGCAATGAAATTTTCCTTGGGAAGACGGTCATTTTGTTTAATTATTAGCAGAAATTATTTTTACCAATTAAAGTCTTCGTGTGTTTCTTTGTTATCTACAGGCAGCCATTCCATTAATCCTACATTTTTTTCTTCCATTTCTATCCTTTAGTCATTATTACGAAATAAGCTTTTACTTCTTCTCTGCCACTCTGTACTACTTCTTGAAAAATAAAATGTTGGATAAAAAGCTTTTTTCCTTCCAAATTACAAGATTAAAAAAAAATAATGATTTAAAATAAAATAATGGGTTCTCTAAAAAAATTACTGTGCATAAATTAAGGTCAAAATGGAAAGGACATTTATTTTGAATCTCCTCCATGCCTTAGTTCCCATTCAAGGAAGCATAACTGTACTATATGGTTTTGATCTTCTATCAAAATTTAGTTTTGTGCATGATGAAATCTTTTCAGTTTTAATTCAAACTTCCAGGGGCTTTGCTTATAAATTCTGACTATTTAATTAGCACACTTAGGACTTAAATCTTGAGAAACCAGGGCTTTTCTTTATTTACTTCAATGTTGGATTTTTTGTATGGAATTTCACAATAATTATAATTCCTTGAAACAATTCTCCTGTAACGTTTTCCAGTCAGTATCCAGCAGTTTGATATTCCAGTGTTGTATTTACAGTAATGAGCCCCTGCATTTGACTCTCTTAAGGCCTTTAGCTATAAGATATACCCTAATAAGCTGATGGGTTGTTATGAAGATAATATGATGAGAAATCTGTGGCTCTGAAATAAAGTCGAAAACAAATGAGATGCACTGTTGTTTTTTTAAACCATCTTTAGGGCTATAAAGCAATGGCTAAAAGCTGATAGTGCCCCAATTAATCTGTAATTCCTTAACTAAATTTTGGTTATAGGCAACCCGCATGTCAGCAAAACTTTCACTCTAATGCAGTGGGGTCTCTGCTGAGTTTGTCAGCAAGATGCTGTTTGACCAATTGTTCCTTCCAGGAAGGAATCTTCTAACTCAGCTGGAGGGCTGCAGTACTAATGCACAAAATTTCCATCCAAACTGCAATATAGCTATTTTCCCTGTTATTATTACCTGTTCTGAGTTTTCCAGGAAAAGTACAAACATGACAAAACCATTTGAGATCAAAAGAGATGCAATTCAATCAATAAATTGAAAGAAGGTGGGGGCGGGGAAGGAGGAGAAGGACCTTTTTCATAACAGACCGAGAGCAATGTTTTTCTTACTCAGCTATTTCTTTGAAATGTACATTGCTCATCTTTATTGCCCTGTTGCAATGTGTAGGTTTAGCTTTTTATCTCTGATCAAAGTTTTTCCTCAACTATTTCAAGATTAATAAAAAAAAAAACCCAAGAAAAGCAAGAAGTTATGGTTGTATGCATTCAAACCTATCCTAAAAGTGGATCCCAACTTGTCTAAAACATCTTAATATGTGTATAAGAGCCACATAAGAGACTTGCTTCAGTAAAAGGGAGACAAAAACCATGTTGGTTGCATCTATTTAGAAGCCTTTCTACAAACATATTTAGAAGTTCTCCCAGATCTTTTAGCTCAACAGATTAAAGTCAGGGATTGAAGCAATGGATTTATGTACAGATATTGAAAATATGGAGTAACACATCCACACTTCCTACATGGTTTTGTCCTCCATCTGCACTTGAATAGCTAGGCAGATCTCCAGTCACTAGAACAGGGGTGTCAAACTCGTGACGACATGTTGTCAAGTGATGTATCACAACTTTTTCCCCCTTCGCTACACCAGGGGTGTGCGTGGCTAGCATGTGATGTATCCGGCCTGTGGGCCATGAGTTTGACACCCTGCACTAGAATAAAGGGATATTCAGGTAGTCCTTGGCTTACAATTACAATTGAGCCCAAAATTTCTGTTCCTAAGCGAGACACTTGTTAGGTGAGTTTTGCCCCATTTTACAACCTTATTTGCTACAGTTCAGAGGTGGGTTTCAGCAGGTTCTGACCAGTTCTGGAGAACCAGTAGCGGAAATTTTGAGTAGTTCGGAGAACCGGTAGTAAACATTCTGACTGGCCCCACCCCCATCTATTCTCTGCCACCCAAGTCCCAACTGATTGGGACGAAATGGGGATTTTGCAGTAGCCTTCCCCTGGATTGGGGAAGGAATGGAGATTTTACAGTAGCCTTCCCTTGGAGTGTGGTGGGAATGGAGATTTTACAGTATCCTTCCCCTGCCACGCCCACCAAGCTATGCCACACCCACAGAACTGGTACTAAAAAATTTTGAAACCCACCACTGCTAAAGTTGTTAAGTGAATCACTATAGTTGTTGAGTTAGAAACATGGTTGTTAAATGAATCTGGCTTCCCCATTGACTTTGCTTGTCAGAAAGTTGCAAAAGGTGATCACATGACCCAGGGACATTGCAACTATCATAAATATGAACCAGTTGGCAAGCATCTGAATTTTGATCACTTGACCATGAGGATGCTGCAATGGTCATAATAGTGAAAAACAGTCATAAATCACAATTTTCAGTGCCATTGTAACTTCAGCTACATAGCTACTCTTCAGTTTTCAGGCTGAGGCTACTAGAATGTTCAGTTTAAAACTTTACCACGGTTCAGGTTTCAGACACAAATCTTTCCCTTTCAAACCTGGAACCTTTGAATGTCTTTTTGTGCTGTGCACTAACTTAACACTGTTCTTCTGCCTAAGGAGAAGCATATTTGTTTTAAGAAACTCCCAATTACTATTTTCTGTATTTTCTGTTATTTAAAAATAACACTTTCAATTTTAATTTTAATAGATGAAAGACAAATTCCTTGTTTGCCAAATCTCATTTGGCAATACAAATTCTATTCTATTCTATTCTATTCTATTCTATTCTATTCTATTCTATTCTATTCTATTCTATTCTATTCTATTCTATTCTATTCTATTCCATTCCATTCCATTCCATTCCATTCCATTCCATTCCATTCTCAGTAAAAATGCTGGATTAGTTGAAATTAAGACCAGAATATGGAAAATGTATTTAGATATTGGCTATGTTAAGGATATATTCTATTCTATTCTATTCTATTCTATTCTATTCTATTCTATTCTATTCTATTCTATTCTATTCTATTCTATTCTATTCTATTCTATTCTATTCCATTCCATTCCATTCCATTCCATTCCATTCCATTCCATTCTCAGTAAAAATGCTGGATTAGTTGAAATTAAGACCAGAACATGGAAAATGTATTTAGATATTGGCTATGTTAAGGATATTGTTGTTGTGTTACCAACCAGCAGAGTGTAGAGCACAGAGGTTGCTGAGAGCAATGAATAAGAGATGTGCAAACTGGTTTATCAAAATTTACTTTATAGTGAAAAAACAATCTCATAGTCTTTAAATCAATCCAAGTCTTTGCCAGTTAAATCAGTCCAGTGATACAAAAATCTTCTTACCACACAAACAGTAGTTGGTTAGAATAACAAACTCACTCTGGTTCACAAACCACGATGGTAGCAGATCCATCCAACGATGATAACACAATGGTAGCATAGCATCAACTGAATATGTTACAGTACCTTTGTTAAATACGTGATTAAGAAATAGTGATTATCTAATTACAGCATGACTCAGCATTACAATGAATCAGCAATAAAACTTTAAAGTCACACAATACATATTCATATTAAAGTCACAGAACACATATATTGCCTGGACAACTTGTTAGGCTCAAACCATATCCTAACAGGTTAAGCTTAACATTTGGAATGCAAGGATTGGGTGCACTTACATTCAGAGATAATTTTTACTCTCCTTGGAGGAAGAAACCTGAAAGTAAAATGCACTATTATGGCATATCCCTGACAGTTCTATTGATATTGAGGAAGATCAGACCATGCTAAAGCTTAAGAAAGATCCATGGTGTAGTAAGATAGAGAATAGCCAAATTAGCCCCAAGAACAGAATTAGGAAATCAGATTAACTTCTCTGAGCCCGCAAGAGATTTAGATCTGCTAAAAACAGCCAAGCATAGAAGGGCTTTCTGATTGCTTCAACTGAACACAGGTAATCCTCCATTTACGAACACAATTGAGCTCAAAATGTCCATTGCTAGACTGTTGTTAAGTGAGTGTTGCCCCACTTTACAACATTTCTTGCTAAGGTCGTTAAATGAATCACTGCAGTTGTTAAGTGAATCTGGCTTCCCCCTTGACTTTGCTTGGGAGAAAGTGGCAAAAGGTCAACACATGACTCCGGGATACTGCAACTAGCATAAAAATACAAGTTAGTTGCCACACGTCCGGGTTTTGATCATCAGGATGCTGCAACGATTATAAGTGTGAAAATCAGCCATAAGTCAGTGCTGTTGTCACTTTTAACAGTCAGTAAATAAAGTCGAAGACTATTTGTATTTTTCCTTCACAGTACTTGAAGACAATACTTGAAGACAGTACTTGAAGACAGATATAAGAAGGTTCCCCACCCAGACAAATTTTGCTGATGTGGTTGAGGTCACTGAATAGCATAGCAATAGCACTTCGACTTATATACCGCTTCACAGTTCTTTACTGCCCTCTCTAAGCCATTTACAGAGTCAGCATCTTGCCCCCAACAATCTGGATTCTCATTTTACCGACCTCGGAAGGATAGAATGCTGAGTCAACTTTCAGCCTGGTGAGATTTGAACTGCCAAATTGTAGGCAGCCAGCAGTCAGCAGAAGTAGCCTGCAGTACTGCATTCTAACCACTGCGCCACCTTTGTAGCCCTTTGACCCACCCTGCTTATATTGCTATTTGTATAAGATCTTTAAGAGAAGTTAGGAACTCTTTATTGAAGACCCTACTAAAGCTATTCTGCAGCCACCCAGAAGTATTCTATGTTTAACATCTCCTATTAGATAAAGATCTCCCCATTTGTATTACTGGTCTTCCCAACACCTGCCCAGTTAGTTGAGAAACAGATAAGTTAAGAAAAGATAAACAACATTGCAGTATAACAATTCTGTTTCTTTCATTTTTCTCTCCTCTAATATAATATCTGCTTTATTAAGGAAATTAAATCCATATATCTGTATTATTTCTTAATATCCTTTTTCTCTTTAACATGCTAGACTATGAACAAAAAAATCTTCCTTTAAAAGTAAGTTATTATTCTGCTCTTCTGTTTATGGACCCAACATCCGTATAATTTAAATACCATTGTTTTTTAACTTGGATTTCAGTATTATTATTTCTCATTACTGATTTGAAACCTTCTCAAGATGGTAAAAGATTATAATAAAGATTTGAATAGTACTGAATCTTTCCAAATCTTTGAGGTATAAATTTCATTTTCTCTTTAGTTTTTATTAAGGTGATGACATTTCATTCTGACATTAAACAATTTATATCTGCTATCCCAAATATTTATTTCCAAAGTTTGGTAAGGTGGAAATAAATCTTGACTTCTGACATTTCTTTTCACCTTTTCAGATAGGAGTATATTTCTTTTCATTGCAAGGAATAGGTAGGAAAAGGATTTTATCAAACTGGAAACTTATCTATAGCTGGAAATTCTGGTAGTAATGAATACATTTTGTAAAATAATTGGGCCAACTTGGAGTCAGATTTGATTATTCTTTAGGAATAAAGAATTCCTAAATTGCAAAATGGTGCAGCTGGAGGTTAAAATGCAAGGGAATCATATTAATATTGTATATCTTTATTAACTATGGCAAGATACTCAGGAAGTTTTTAAATTTTTCTGGGAATGTGTTTGGGGAACTGGATGATGAAATTTCATTAAAACACTTTATAGGAAGGGTGTCAAACTTGCAGCTCGCTGGCCGGATGTGTCACATGCTGGCCCCACCCCTGCCTGGTTTAACAAAGGGGAAAAAATTCCTGATAGATCATGTGACGACGCCGGGACAGCACGAGTTTGACACCCCTGCTTTTATAGCATAAAAAAAATCCTTTTAAAATCAAGAGGGAGTAAAAATGGCAACCATTAGCAACTGACTTGCGACTGGCTTTCTCTATCATGAAGATTATCCACAGCTACCATTACAGTCCATTAAAATCTTACGATTATGAATTGTGATTTTTGTAGATAAAAAATTACTTATAAATAGTACTGTGTTTCCCCGAAAATAAGACGCTGTCTTATATTTTTTTGAACCCTGAAATAAGTGCTTGGCCTTATTGCCATGTGCTCAAAAGCCCAATTGGGCTTATTATCAGGGGATATCTTATTTTGGGGGGAACGGTATATATACACATCTATGCATTACACACATATGCACACACATATGCACACACACACACACACACACACACTGGAGGTGGCTGAAGGTACATCCAATCTTGAACTTGCATCCATATGCAGTCTTTGTTATTATCTGGCTGAGGGGGTTCAAGTCTATGCAGAACAGTGGGGACAGTGCTTCACTTTCGTATATGCCACATTTGATGGCCACTTATGCGAGTTATCTTCAGTCAACTTCCAGTGTTGTCTTCCAAAGTCCTATTGAGTTCTTGTAGATGCTTTAGTGCCCTGTTGACTTTGTGTAGCTGTAGGCATTCACAGATGAGTTTTGAACAATTGCTCTATCTAGAATTTGGAGAGAGAGACAGAGACAGAGACAGAGACAGAGACAGAGAGATTAACTGTGATCAAAAAATCCATTTTGTATTCCAACTGATCATTTTGAGAAATAAAACAAAAGAAATCTCTCCCCATTTACAAACAAATATTTAAATCCTAGTTAAAAAAAAGTTCCATTACATTTCAAAATACTCAATTTTCCAATTCACATTTTGACATTGAACACTAATTTTGGCAAAAAGTTACATGATTTATCCTTGTTCAAAGTTTTTTTTTCTCTTTGGATAGCTAAAAGCCCAATCTATTTTGCAGCAGTGCTTGACAGTTTTCAAACTACTCAAATTATTTTTATATGTTATTTGATATGTATATTCAAATTTCTACAGGGCATTTGATCAGATGAGCTCTGCCACATTGTAATTAACGGCAGCAGTCTAAAGACTGTTCCTAAGCCCAAAGATATTTTAACTCCTACAATGGATGAATGGCTGCAAAAGCTGATGGAGTTAGCAGAAATGGCTAAATCGACTGCTTTAATTAAAGTAAAGAATACAAATAACTTGGTTTTCACTTGGAAACTGCTTCTGGACTGTGTGTTTGTTGTGAAAAAAAATGAACCTTTGGCTTTTGCGGATTAGGTAGTTTGTTGTTATAGAAATGGGTAGTACTATGATGGCAAACCTATGACATGCATGCCCGAAGTTACATGCAGAGACATATCGCCTGGCACACGATCGCGCGACAATCATCCGGCCTCCGTGTGTGCAGCAGTACCGGAAACTTCCATTTTCCTGTGTGATCATGTGCGCCGGCCAGCATGCGTGCCAGAAACCCGGATGACAGCTGGCTGGCCTGCATGCGCGCGCCAGAAACAGGAAGTTCATTTTCGGGCGCATGCCCTGGGAAGCTCCTCTTCCTGGTTGCGACCCAGATGAGCTTGCGCAACCTCCCTTTTTGGCACTCGGTGCCGAAAAGGTTTGCCATCACTGGGCTAGTATATATTACTATGTAAAAATAAAAAGTTGAGGCTGTATGTTACTTTTTTATTCTAAAAGAGTTTGAGGTCAAACGTTTTTTCTTTGTTTGTCTACTTTTCTCTTACACTTTTTCCTCATCCCCTTTTCCTCCCGTACTTTCCCATTATTTTCATTTTTCTTTATATTTTACATTTTGATAAACTAATAAAAAATTTAAAACCAAAAGGCTGTTCCTATGGCTAGTTCAGGAATTCTGGGAGTTGAAGTCCACAGATCATAAAGGGGCTGTAGTTGCTCACCTTTGCTCTGGACTGTCAATGATTTAAGAAATGCTGTTGATCGATTATAACTGCGTTTTCTGTTTACTCTTGTACGTATCTGGTTTGTTGTTACAAGATTGTATGAACCCACAAACTGCAGTGGTAGGTGAGGCCACCTTTCAACATCATTTTCTCCATTTTGTTATATTACTTAATTGAAAGAAATGATTTGCCTGAAGTTACTGTATAGAAGAATCCATTATCAGTACTCTGAAAGTAACACATTTCAATTCTTTTTCTGGTGCTGCTCTAGGGCTTCAGTTCTTAAACATCTTTGTTTGCTTGCTTGCTTGCTTGCTAACTTGTTTTGTTTGTTTGTTTCTGCTATGCCGTAGAAGCTATGTACTGCAGAGAAGTTTAAGTACATAACAAGAAATGCATTCACAATTGCATTCACATTGTTTTATAAAGCAACAAAACTGTGAGAAGCAGACAACTTGAGACTTCTTTTTTTCTGGCAATAGATTCTGTCCTTAATATCTCCAAATTAGTAGCCCCATTCTCCTATTTGGCCTCCAGATGTTCTGAAACTTCAACATTCAAAACTGGCAAGATGTTTATATATTCCGACTTGAAATTCTAATGGTTGCAGTTCAGAATGTTTGGGGTGCATTATACTGGAAACCGTTGCTTAATATCATGTCATCCTAAATTATTGTAGATTATTATAAATCTGCTAACGGAAAATATATCTGACTCAATTTTAAAATATTTCACTGAATAAGGTATAAATGGGATTTCAGAGTAGAAATGCTCTGTTTGGTTTTTGAGATGGCGCTCTAAACTTTCAGGAACTAATTTAAGTTGATCTGATAGAACTGATATATTTCACTTAACTATGTTATTTAGCAAAAGCAATTAGGTTCACTGCTGTTATACAGTGCTTTAGTTCTATTTACAGAAATTATGTGAGCTGTGGAAATTGGTATTACAGCTCTCGTCTTTCTTCTTCTGGGGTGCTGTAAAGTGGGAGAGATTATTAACTACGTGTTTACTGTGAATATTTCTAAAAGACCAGCTGTGAAATATCGAAAGCTGATCCTATCTGAATGAAGTTGGTGACAGATTAATTTCCATAAATAGATCAAAACAGCTTTGTTCTCTTGAAACCTAACAACAAATTTAAGGAGAAGATGAGCATGCTAGCAGGAGACGGATAGATAAGAAAATGGGGATTGGAAGAGAACAAAATGGTAATTATGTGAAATGTGAATGCAGAACCTAGGTTTTTTTTTCATTGTGCGATGCTTATATTTATAGTTCTTTGATTTCAGCAGACAATTGTTCCCAATAAAACAATTAAAATTAAGCTTTCATGTTGCATGCTGGGTTTAAAAGGAAAAAAAATGAAAGCAACGAATGCAGCTTTTCTTTTATAACTGCTGTTGCATCTGAAGAACCACTTCACACACACTTCACACTTTCATCGGTTGGTGAAAGCCAGTGTCCGTTTACCAACCTAGGCCCATGCTGGGGGAGGAGTCATGTACATTGTACTCTGTGCTGGTTTATGACATGGACAGAGTGCATTTTTATTGGTGTGTAAATAATACTTGGCAAAGTATACAGAAAAAAAATGTAAGAGGTGACATTCCTGAAAACCCACTGGAACCATTTTATTTCTATTGCTAAAATAATATTAACATGCATAAATAAACAAAAAAGACTTACATAAGCACATTTCTTAGATTCTGTTATATGTGTATTTAAAAAGATATAGATCTTTTGAAAATGCAATTGGATTAAAGTAGACAGAGACAACAAGTAAAGTTGTCTCTGTGGACAACTAGAAATTGACTTACCTATCTATTTATATATCTTGAGGGACTAAGCTGATGCATATATTTTATATCTCTTTCCTGAAATCCAAAAGAGATTTGCAAACAGTGTTTATCTAATGAAGTGGTAATATTTCTGATGTATTGTATCACATTTTTTCCCATATGTGGAAGCTGTTTGTGCACATCCAGTGTGGTGGCCCATAATTTCTACATACTTTCATCTCCAGCACAAGTTATTCCATCCTCAAGGGTCAGTCAGTCTTCTGAAGTTGCATAACAGCAGAAGAAACAAGAAAAAAAACCCCACACAGTTCTATTAAGAACAGCCAATATATTCAAGTCAATTTTAATGGAATCATACTGTGCAGGCTGACCTACCAATCTGAACATATTTCACAGATTTTATATACTCTGACCTGCAAAACTTTTTTATTCTCACTTTTTAAGACAACCAATTAAGGGATGGTCCGAATGCATGTTCTTCATGCCTGTAATAGTAACACATTCTTTTAATGTTTCAGTGGCAAATCTGGTATCCTGTCTTACAGCAATGCAGCAGTCCAGCCTCTTTCTATTATCCTGAAGTTTTCTTTATCTGCACAGCTGTAGCTTGTAAGAACAGTAGAAAGAGCAGATCTGTGTCAGAATCTTTTTCATCTGGATTCCCTAGACCTGACACTCCAATCTATGGGTCAGGGAGAGTAGAGCAGGGGGAAAAAATGGAGAACTTGTTTACCTTTAGTAAGCTTTATGTAGGAGAATCACAATGAGTTCTCAAAGGTTCCCAAAGTCCCAGAACACAGTTGAAAGAAAGACTGCCTGTCCCAACTACGTATTATTAACATACCATCCTTTTAAATCTTAATCTTATCTGTCCTTACTACATGATTAATTTTTTTTTAATGCAAGAAGCTGAGAGTGACCTCAAAATTATTCTGGAATTTATCATTGACCAGACATCTAAACTGCTTCAGCAATATTGAGCAATACTTGAGCAAAATTTCCATCTTTTTAGTTTTTTAGCTATTTCAGTGTGCCGTTTTTGTATTTCTTATTTTTTCATGCTTCTAGATACCCTCTAGAAGTCATCCTAAAATTGCTATGTATCCTTTACTTTGCATATTGGTAGCATATTCTTTTGCTTAGCTACCTTATTTGTGTATCTTGTTTATTTTGTATAAATTATGTGTGAACTGTTCTATTTACAAACTTGTCAGAGGACCCGTGAAATTAAATAAATTATCTTGTTTATGTATTATTTATTAGTTTCTAATTAACCTTTTAACCCAAGGAATGGTCTGGGATAATTAAATATTGAAATGTAGTTTTCAAATGCTGTACCATCAACACTATGAAAATGAGCAGTCTTTGTTTTGGCTAAGCAGCTTAAATAATGAAGCCAAAATCACTTATTTACTAGCAGAAGAATTAAAGTACATTCTGTTGTTAGAGATCCTTCCCATCATTCTTCTAAAATGTAAATTTCAGTGATTCCAAAGAAAGAAATTGCTGAAGGTTTTAAAGGCATTTTGATCTTAAACACTTCATATTCAACAAAGGGATAATGTAAAATGTTACGATTCTTCAACTAGTTATTTTTTTAAAAAAGTAAGGTAGAGCCATCTTTTCAAAATTCTTAAAAACCCACAAACACTTAAAATTTGCTCTACAAATATTGAATTACAACATAACACATACACACCCATTAATTAATAGTAAAATATTTTATGAATGGAGTTGAATAAATCCAACTATGAGTAAGATTTGTCAAACTGTACATTTAAATTGAAAAAAAAAAGGAATTTTGCTAAATTGAAAAAAAAGCAGTTTTGTTAAGAATATTTTAAGCGTCCTGATTGTAATCAGCGAGTCATTCTCATTTTGATTGTAATTTGATTGTAATTTACTTTTCCCAATTAGTGACCATTGGTTTAATTTGACTTCTCTGTTTCAGGCAAGCATAATTTACTATAGATGTCATTCAAAATTTTCTTGCAGCAAGACCCACTCAAAAGAAAGATAAAGAAATAACTTTTAAAATTTAAAATTTTATCTTAAATTATTTATTCTGTTTCTGCTATTTTCTCCGATGCAATAGTATTTCCATGTTCTGAAATGATGTTCTGTAGAGGAAAATAATTTATTAAAAGGTAACTACAGTCAGAATTGTTAAAAGAATATGCAAGTTTTAAGATGATGAAACCTATGCAGATAACCCTTGCCTTGCAACTGCATCATTCAGTAACTGCTCTAAGATACAATGGTGCTGGAAAAAAAAAGCTTTATCACTATTTGCTACACAGCATCCCTCAGTAACATGATCATCATCAAAGGCAATATGCGTTATCCTGTAGCTGACCTGTTTTTGTTTTTTCCTCCCTTGTACAGTGAACAGATTGGCGAGAAAGGGATTACAAGAGAGTAAGCAGCTACCACAGTGGGGAATGCAGCAGCTGTTTTACAGCATACTCGCAGCTTACTTAGCAGACTCGCTGATACCACTGGATTCCTTTCTATATGTATTCTCCTTTGTGTATCGCCTTACTCTCTTTTAACCTCTTTCTCTCCAATGAAAGTAAATACAAACATTAATTCCCATCTTGCTGATTATCTCTAAAATAGTCCCAGAGGAAGTGAGATTGATCCTAACTTCAACCACTTCTAGAAACAGTTGGAGATGAAGCTCTTCCAAAGGGCATTTGGGATTTGACACCCATTGTTCTGAATTGATTGTTTTCTATTTTTTGGTTTATACATTTTATATTTTTGGATCTTACATTACTATGTGTGTTTTAACATCTGTGTGCTTGTGAAATGAGTCCTGTGGGATTGCAACAGGTTGTAAACATAATATATGAACAAAATACATAATTAAATTTCGTTCTACTGTTAGTTGCAGTGAATTTTCGAAAAGACAACTATCATAGTTATAAGGAGAGCAAGAAATAAACCTTTTCTCTGACTTCTATCATGGCAATCTGTCATCAGCAGATCAGTACTTCTTCATAGTGCTGTGTCATAAGAATCATCCTGTGTTCAAAGCCTGATTGATGTAACCTTTGGTATAAACATGTCCTTTTTTATGTCCTATTAAGATATTATGTATTTTAATATATACTAACTATATCTGAATGAGGAGGCAGCAACCAGTGATATTTGCAATCTCTCTCTCTCTCTCTCTCTTTCTCTCTCTCTCTCTCTCCCTCCCTCCCTCCCTCCCTCCCTCCCTCCCTCCCTCCGTTCACTTAGCAACCATTTTGCTTAACAATCTATTCTTTGGAACAGAACTTGGTCACTATTGCTATTATAATTCTTAACCATTGCTATAGAGGCAATATCTTCCGACTTGCTGACTGAAACTGGCTACTTTCTCACTGTTTAAATCCCAGCCTGAAAGCAAGTTGAGCTGAATTGTGATGTCTCAAAACAACTATCCTGTGATAAAGATGGAAAACAGCTCCAACAGAAGTGGGTGGGTGGGTGGGTGGGTGGTAGAGGTGTACCCACAAAAATAAGAAATAGGACAGTAATAGGTGCTTCAGGACTTATGCATCAATCCAGTCAGTGGAAATCAAAGTTCAAGTTTTTACTGAGACTGGAAGTAAGCATAAGCCTAGTGCTCTGAATCTCTTTTAATGAATTACCACTAATAAGGCCTGTGCAAGGCTGAAATATTTGCAAGAAAACCAACAAAACCAGAGGATTATTTCTTAAAATTTGCAATCCTCTTGCTGAAAGTTTGGTATTTAGCGAACAAGCTGTATGTCTTATTAATTTTTCTCTTGCTTTCCACATGTTACTTTCAATCTCTGCTATACAAGCTTCTCTTTGTGATTGTGTGGGTATAGCTATGAGTTCTAATGGGAAACAAGTTTTTTTTGACAAGTAACAAGCATTTTTCATCTCCCATATGATATACAACACAGGCCCATACAACATGACCGGCATGTTATAGTAGTACTACCTGATAAGGTTTTGAGGGGAGGGTTGATTTGGAGGGATGGAGGGAAATTAAAGTTTCAGTGGTACAAATTGCCCATTCATGGAATCGCTGCCTGCAGCTATATCTCAGAGCACAGATGTTTCAAGTGAAAAGCAATAAAATTATAGTGAGCTCATTTCATATATTTGGACACCTTTAAGGTATGGATGGGGCATGCTAAACAAGGGCTTGCCATAGCTCAGCAATAGGCTAATATGAATACAGAAAAATGTATCTGATAACTATTGTTATAAGAATTTGCCAATGCTTTTAAAGTTCACTGGCATGACTGTATTCCCTTGACCTTTATCAGAAATACCTTCAAAGATTTTTCTGTTGCTAGTTGAAGTTGAAATGACACAAGACCTTTAAACTCCCTTTTCCTTGTTTCTGGATGCTGAGCTAATATTTAATATCCTGCAAACCCCCACCCCCACCTTGTTTCTCACTCCATTTCCATTCTATTATACATATTGTTGCTCTCTGTGGTTATTGGTATGCAAGGCAGAATTGCTTTCTGCACACTTCTCTTCTCTTTGATCACAGGGGAAACTGAGAGGTTTTGCACTTTATGAAAACTTCAAGGCTGTCAACAATTATCCATGTTTCCATTACATACTATAAGTATATTGTGAATTGTTGCAACTGGAAAGTGCAGCTCATGTTGTTAACCCATGCAGATATTAAAATCATCTATACAAGTGTTCCCAAAATAGGCACACATCTTCAAGATGCCAACTCTGAGGAACACTGATCTATATCAATAGCATTGAGTCGTATAGGCTAGACGATCTAGATTTTTTTTTTAATTTTTTTTTAAAATTTGATTTATATGCCACCCTTCTCCGGAGACTCAGGGCGGCTTACAATGTGCTCAGCAATATTGTTCAAGGCTTTCAAGAATTGTTCAAGGCTTTCAAGTTTAAGACTCTAAATGGTCCCAATAAAGGAGAATATTTGTAGTTCAGGATTGAAATGAGGGCTCCTTGGTACTCTGATTACAGACTCTAAATGGTTTTATCCCTTGCTATACAAATTACAAAGAGACTTGTATAGCAAGGCCTTTAGAGTCTGAAGGTCCTTGGTGCTCTCTGAGCTTGGTTGTTTTCTTGTAGATGTTTCATTATCCAAGCAAAGCAACATCATCAGTGCATATCAGTAATGAAACATTTGCCAGAAAACAACCAACTCAGACAACACCAAGACTCTAAATGGTTTTGGCCCTTGCTATTCAAACCTCTTTATAATTTGTTCCGAACATCTGTGATTAATATCATCTGTATGAAGGTTTCTATTGAAAATATTACCACTTTCAGAAGGACTACTTATCTTTGTAAAATAATAGAATATCTTACTTATCTTTTCAACTGGCTTTTCAAATTACACATCTTGTTTTGTTTGGAGGTTTAAGGTTGTTTTACTGGGCTTTCATATGTTTTTGTTTTAAGGTCTGACAAATTTGGTGGCTTTTTAGCAGGAAAATAGCAGAAAGAAAAAAATAATGATACCTTACTAACTGATTACAGTGATTGCCAAATTATATTGTAATTATGTACCAATTATATTATAATTATATTGTAATTATACATAGTATCATGAAAAGACATTAAAATATCACTTAAAGGCCCTCTTTACCTGTCCTGGACATACATTTCTTTTGTAGAATATTCCTTTCTCCCAATGACGATTGTTCAAAATACACAATAAATCCTACCAATTATATGTTTATTCACCTTAGTATATAAGAAGGAATAAAATCAAACAAAAACTAGTCAATTTAGTGAAAAGTTTAAAATAAATATCCCATTGCTCTTATTCTTTTAACTATGTGAATTCTTCTTAAATCCTTTTATGATGGCACTTATTTAGCTAGAAGAATATTGACATCTCAGAAACCTTAATTTTACACACTCTATACTTCTATAGACTTATTTCAGTTAGACATTCATGAATAACAATATGTTATCAAATTCATGAAATTCAGTTGTCTACAGCAAATAAGCCAACATTCTGACTTTGAGTTGTTGATCATGGTTGATTGCCACATAATCCTATGTGGTTTAGACTTCTAAAGACAGGGATGCGGAATATGATACCCTTTGTGTGTTGTTGAAATTTTATTCCAGAATTCCTCGATGTTGGGGATTATAGCTACACATCAACCAGTGGGTCAAAGATTCCATATATATATTAGTGACTACATATACACAAGTCAAACAGGACAGTGGTCTAGACCGAAAGGATCATAGTGTCTATCACAATTGAATAAATGCAGGTAAAATATTAAATAACTTAAGTATTTAGTTACTTTCCATATTATAATTAGCAATCTCTTTCATTCCCAGTAACATGAGATTCTCTAATTGATTACATATAGAAAGATAATGAACAATAATGAAAAGTTTATTTAAAAGGTGCAATATCTAAAAGAAACCTCCACTCTGTTTTAAATCTTTATTTTGAGGAACCTTTTCTCTAAAAGAGAAATCATTTTTACCTGTGTTTCAGAGATTCCCACCACTGAAAGTACATCAATCAAATCTTCAGCTATCTTAATTGTTGCCTGAACGACTCACTCATTTAGCAGGGAATTGTATTGAACTGACTCAGTTCCATAGCTGAAGGTAATGGCTTCAGGAGAAAATAGATCTCTATAATGCATTAATTACAATGCTACAAGCACTGTGAATTCTTCTTTCACTGAAAGCACAATGGAAGTCAAAATGAGAAGTCACTAAACCTGATCAGCGATTTTCTGTCTTTCCCTTCCTTTGATTTATGAACATGTAACCTACCATATGTTATGTCGGGGAAAGAGAAATGGTGATGAAAAGCACTGTAATTTGTCAATGATCATTTCTTCTTTTCCCCTCCATGTAGAGTGTAAGAAATGTTAAAGGGGGCTCAATAATCTTGGTCTACATAACAAAGTGGGAACAGGCTTTAAGGAGTGGATGGCAGCCATTATCAGCAATGCAAAACTGAAGTAAAGAAGATGGAGAATAAAGATTCTTTATTTCAGTGATTGTGTTAACACAATGTATAACAATTTGGTACTATTATATCTAATGTTCCCTTTATTCTTTACTTTGCAATTCAATTCAATTTGGTGAAAGGCCAAATGCAACCCCCCCCCCCCCAAAATGCTATTATTTAATTGTTTGGAATACATGATCAGTAAGCAGTATAAACCAATCTGTTTACTCACAGATAATTTTTCTTAATGTAATTGGTTCTTATTCTATAGCCAAATTTTATGATTATAATCCAGCAAACCCATAGTATTCTCTTAAAGTAATCACAAAATGCAGTTCCGTAGCATAGAAATAAAATATGTCAGTATATTTTATTCAAATGCAAATTAATAACCTAAAAACAATATAATATAGAAAAACAGTATATATTGTAAATGAAACATATGTCTAAATCTAATAAAAACATAACCATATTTAGGTTAAGTAAAAATAAATACTTCTCAAGACTAAATTATACTGTCAAACTCTTAAGCAAAACTCAGTGTCTCTACTTTTGGCTGTAATAAGATTTATGGAAAACATCCACATTTGTATACTGAAATATGAAGAATAATTTCAAGAAAAAAATAGTCCAAACTCACTTTTCAATACAGCACCTTATTTCAACTCCTACTGAACTATGTTATTTTCTAAAAATTGCTCACATACAGAATTCATTTATTATAAGCGCTCCTTGAATTTGAGTTGAGTTGACTTAAAATTTGAAGAGAAAATCATCCAGGTTAACATTTGGATAAATTATCCAAGAAAAGCTTGTTTTGAATACTTACTCTCTGTTACATAAACAGGAAAATCGAACCAATGAATAGTGTTTTTCTGGCAAAGTATTGAAACAAATTATGAATCTAGGAAGACCATAGTGACACTTAAAACTACAGTCAAAATCTGAGATATTACAATATGCAATATATAAAAAATGTATTTGACATATTTCTCTCCCTACATCAGATTATTTCTAATATTTTAATGTATACTACTAGTAGACTTAATCTTGAGGTGAGATGGTCTGCAAATAAATCAAATATATGTAAGATATTACTACAGAATATAACAGACTAGCTTCTATACTTTTCTGTAACTTTGGCACAATAATTGAACTAATCACAGTGCTAGATAAATTGGGTTTTCATTTTCCATTTCTGTGTAATTATTCCTAAAATAAAAGGCCAATGCTGACTTAGCAAATGAAGTCCAGCCCAATTCACTGAGAGAAGTGTTGCTACAAAGGAATTTCAAATATCTGCTTTCTCTACATAATTGTACAAACCTATGTGGTCAAATATTTCATTTTATGGTGCCTGTCTTAATTTATTGAAAGAGGTTAGTTCTCAGCTTATGACCATTTATTCAGCAAATGTCAGATGTGAAAGAGCATGTTCATGTGTAAAGGTCCAGTTTAACTGATATATTGCTAAAAACCTGTGCATAGCAATCTTCTCAACTATAATAGAAGCACTGGTTATATTTAGATAAGGGTCAATGGCAACCAAGGGGGGGGAGAGTTGGACTTTATTTGTGGCTAGATCATGATTCTAGGCTGATTTATCTTTTTAACACCTCCCCCTGGCTATGCCGGTCCTTCTCCAGAGCAACTTTTTAAAATTATAACAGTGCTGAGTGAGAGGTCTTCAGAGTTCCAACAATGGGAAGCCGACAGGAAGTTGAAAGTTGTGATCAAGTTAGGTCCTCATTTAATGATCCAAATGGTCCTCATTTAATGGTGGCAACCGGGACTGGAAGAATTGCAGTTGCTAGGTGATGTGGTCATGGGACATCATATTTTATGACTGTGTTTCTTAGTGCTGGAGTTCCCAGTCCCAATTGCCGCTGTAACCTGAGGACTACCTATACTTGCATGGTAGAAGATCCTTGTAGTGTTGTCTAAGATATATATTCCTTGGCCAATTCAGCCATGTACTTTTTACAAATAGTTTTTGTAAAACAAAATAGTCTTTTAGAATATTGGCATGGACAATCTTACTAATAGGATAACAGACATTTATCAATTTGTTTTTAACCAGAATTTTTTATAGGCTAGCTCTTAAAACAACCATCAATATTCCACATCTGATAGACTCATGATGTCATAACAGACAACATGGTGAACATGAATATTAAGAATCACAATTATTTAAATTAAGCTGCAAATTTGAAAAAAAATACAATTTTACCTTTTCCGTCTTGTTTTTTTGATAGGTGAAATGCTCTGCTGGTGATTTAATATATTCTAACGGTTGCTTTATCATCCTTAGGGGATGCTTTCCCATTTCATTTCCTGTTACAAAACGTCAAATAAATGCTTATGATTTGCTCTACAATCAACAGGGAATATAGTTCTGAAACTTGCCTAGACTGCATAAAATCAATTTGGTCGTTATTTAAAGCCCCTAGGATAAAATTGCCTGTACATTTCCTATAAGCAAATATATGCATTATTAGCTCTAAAACTCTCATTTTCTTATTTCTTAATTGTGTGTTTAAGGAATATATCAAACTGAGGGGAAAGTAATATGCAAACAGCTTGCTGATCAGGAAGAATCAGCCAAAATATCAAACCTAAATTACTGCTGTGCCAGAATGCAGATGAGTCACTAGTTGAGTAATTTCAAATCAATTTTCAGACTTAAAATTTAGATGCATCAATTTTGCTTTATAAAATTGTGCATAATATAGTAGAGATCTCCGTGTAAAAAATCCCTTCATTTGGGCTTCAAAGCATTCCATGTTATATATTCAAAATGTGTGTTCTCTCTTTCTGAAAGCTAGTTTTGAATACTAGATATAATTGGGAAAAGAAAGGCTAAAGGAATATCTACTGAAACAGAATAAACCAAATTGAAATTAACAGCAAAAAAGTTCAGGTCCCATGATGCAGAGATGTTCAACATATCCCATCCTTTTGGAAGTCTTAAAAACAAAGTTTATTTGAGAGCTTGATTTAAATATCCACTTTCTATAACTGCACTGTTTTCAAAGTTTGATTATTCTACACTGCATACCATTCTGTATAGGTAGTTTTTAAAATGCCCTGTGTGGCCCAATGCTGACCTTATGGTAGGAGTACTACATTGATTAGAAATGAAAATAGTTTTTATTAGGGATATGTAATTTAGCATCGTTAAAAGTCCATGCTTTGCAAAGTTTGGGGATGCATATCAAGCACTTCTTATTGAAACATCTCCAGATTCTACATTATCAAGCAGTCACAGAAACCATATGCCCCATTTTTGGCTTTCCATTACTGTTTTATAATCCTAAATGTATCTACTGAAAAGGCCACCAACTCCACTGAGATTTATTGCCTTGCCTTTGAGTATAGAAATGCGAGTTTAGCTTCCTCAGAAACAAAAAAAAAAAACTGAATAAAAATAGGTTAGTCTCTATTTTGGACTCTTTTTTTAATCTTTAAGCAGAAGTAATTATAGAAAATGCTATAAAATACTGATTTATACCTTAAAATCAATCTGGGGATGTGCTCAGTCGACAATGGTCAAATTCTTTTTTGCCCTGTCTTTGATTAATTACCATTTTGTTATTACCAGCTCTGTTGGGATTTTTGTTGTTTGGGATGTATAATGAGAGCATAGTGGTACTCAGTGAAATAACGAAGGGTTGTCCAGAATATTTTTTGTTTTCAGCAAGTATTTGAATACCTTAACTTAGTATATCCTTTGACATTACATCATGTATGTCTGCGGATAAAAGCAACAATAGCAGCCCATAGTGTTTCTGGTCCCTTTATAAAACAATGTCATCTGATAGGACCCAGGCAGCATATGTTTCTGTCATGGTGCCCATTTTATGAAATCATATCTCCCAAGAGGTTTGAGCCACCCCAACATCCTCTGAATGGTTCTCTTTTTTAAAAAAAGTACTAAATATTGTTGTAAAATATCACAATATCTCTGCTGTAGCAGCACATTTTGGTTCATCCTTTGATTAGAAGACAGATTACACCTTTCGAACAAACATTCCTTGACATCTGGAACAATATCACATTTTCAATTTCTCAGTATGATTCTTTTAGCTACCCCTTCCCCCAATTAGCAGCCAAATCTCAAAATTATGGTGAATAGCTTTCAGCATAGAAAATCTGATGCCCATCATTTCAGATACATTCTTTGGAAATACTATTTCCCCCTAATATAATGTTAAAAACCCTCCTCTAGCAAGAAGAAAATATTCCCTTCCTTCCTTCCTTCCTTCCTTCCTCCCTCCCTCCCTCCCTCCCTCCTTTTTTTTTTTTTTTCCTTCAAGTCACCGTTGACTCCTGATCACCGCCTGGATTAGTTCCTGCAGGGTTTTGTGGTTTTTTGCATGATTTCAGAAATAGTTTACTCATGCCTCCTTCCTAGGGCTGAGAGAGAATGACTGGCCAAAGTCACCCAGCCAGATTTCATGCCTAAAGCAGGATTAGAACTCACAGTCTTCTGGTTTCTAGTCTGATGCCTTAAGTACTAGACTGGCTCTCAAGAAGAATCTATGACATATTCAGTGAAGAAGATGAAGTTTTAAGTTCATTATCTCTGATATATTACTTAGAAATATAACATCTTTATATCTATTAATTATTAAATAAAAATACATTTAATAATATTTCATATCCCTTTCACATTCCAATTTAGTATCCACAACCCAAGCATGTAAAAGGATCAAATATAATATACTTACCTATAGGCTCCATAATAAAAAAACCTCTTTCAAAAACAAGGAATATTTAAATTACAAATAAGTATATACATTATATATGAATACAGAAAATTGCAATGAGATTAATACTACCAGGGATTATAAAAACTATAACTGAACACAAGTAATATACAACTAACATACTTCCCACCAAATAGAATTAAACCAATGACAATAAACAAGACATAAATTGACTTCCATAGAGAGCTAATTTACCATCTCAAGTCCCCCCTTCTCCTCCTTCCATCCTTCTGTTGTTGAAGAAACAGGAAACAAAATCAATGTTAACACTGGAACATTTGTACCTAGTCTCTACAGCTAGCACTACTAGCAAGACAGAAACAAATAAAGAATTATTCCCACAACAACATAAGCCTTCCAAAATGGCGACAGTCATTGCACTCATGCTTGAGCTGATCAGAGATTGACTGACAAAAAATAGCAGGAAATTAAAAAAAAAATAAACTTAATAGATTTCTTTTTAGCCAAAACCTTAGCCAAAGAAAATTCCTTCATCAAGAAAATCCATGTCTCAGGAATATCACTGAATACTTGGAATTTATATTCCTCATATCAAAATGAAGGATCCTCACTCAAAACCATAACATGAGCAGCAGTCCTGAGAAATTTGACAATAATGTAAGGAGCGCTCTGCGGGATCCTCAAATGTAATTTAACCCAATAAGCATCCTAATGTATATTTCCACATCCACTCCTGGAGGCAATGAAAGTGTCTCTTGCAAGTATTTTTCCAGCAAATCAGACAAAGTTTCTGTAGTTTGTATATTTGTAGGAAGATGCCTTAACTTTAGGTTTCTGGGTGGGCTAGCTCTCCTTGTAGTTTAAACAAAACTTTATCATAGACATCTATGTTCTTTTCTTGCTTTTCCATTGTAAATTCAGTTGTCTTCTGTCTAGGTTCATGAGAACAAGTTACTGTGTTCACATTTTCCACTCCTCTTTCAACTTATCAATTTATGTTTTCATAGTTTTCATTTCTTCTCATATGTTCACATTGCCATCCAGAGTAATAATATTTTTTTAATCCGGTAAGCCAATGTTTTTACAGATGTTAGTCATCTCATAAAATAATGTGCCATGATTAGCCTCCATAAGAATACATATTGATTACATTTTGTCCAACACCTGGGGGTTGATTCATCCTGGAAAAGATTCTCTCTCCCAGATCAAATTAAGCCTGAAAATACAGGAGACATTTCTGCTTTAGAAAACTCAGCAACAATTTAATTTCACCATCAAGACTAATTATTCTATAGGAGAGAGGCTGGGAAATCTCTCCTTTGTTGTTGTTTTTTTTCACCTTTATTTTACCAGGCACAGTTAACTCTTCTTAAAAAGTACAAATGTATGCTTAGCAAAGTTAAAAACGCAAAATAGATATGTAAAAAAGGCTAATCAAACTTTGTTCCAACTAAAGTATTCTAAAGGAACAGAACAGAATAGAATAACAGAGTTGGAAAGGACCTTGGAGGTCTTCTAGTTCAACCCCCTGCTCAGGCAGGAAACCCTACACCATTTCAGACAAATGGCTGTCCAACATCTTCTTAAAAACTTCCAGTGTTGGAACATCCACAACTTCTGGAGGCAAATCGTTCCACTGTTTAATTGTTCTAATTGTCAGGAAATTTATCCTTAGTTCTAGGTTGCTTCTCTCCTTGATTGATGTATGCAATTCATATATCATCTTGTTCCGTTTTATGAATTTCAAAGGAAATCCAGACCTACAGTATTTAATACAGCAAACACGTACTGCTTATATATTTTGTCAAAAACTTTTTCAGCATCTTAAGGATAAGATTACAAATTGGTCTTCACTTTTATTCAGGTCTATTAAATCTACACCTAAGCTAAGCTAAGCTAACCTAATATTGTCTGCTGCTTGTCAAGTTTTTATAAACCCAGCTTGATCATTTTTAATAACAAATGATAGCACTTGCTGTAATCATTTTGCTAACACTCCTGTTAAGTTTTTTATATCAATGTTAATCAGTGAGATTGAACACTGGGCATGATCTTTACCTGGTTTTGGTGTAACTATAATACAAGCTTGATTAAATACTTCTGATAAATATTCCCTTATCAAGTATCTCATCATATAATTGACAAAGTTTTGGCGCCAATAATTAGGAATGCCTTTAGAAGTAGACTTTATATGGATAAATGTAATGAAGTATGGGATACGGTAGGTTTAAAAAAGCATGATAGTTGAATACAGGTAGTACTCAACCTATGACTGGTCATTTAATGACCATTGAAAGGGTCATTTTTATGGCCTATAAAGTATTTCTGGCAATCATAAAATGTCTCTTCTTCTGCTTTGCACTCACATGACCACTATTCAGATGCTTGCCTACCAACTCATGTTTTTTTAAAAAAATATTTTATTAGTTTTAAAAATAAAACAATGGACATTGCTCAATGTCTCTGGTTTTTAACATTTGCGTCAAATTCAAGTTAATAAGTAATACATTCCTTGATCTATATACAAATTTACATATCTCCTATTTCATTATATATCAAGTATACAGTATTTTCCTTCCTAAACAGCTATACATATATTTAGTAAACCTATATTACATTCACAAATTCAATATACCTTGATATATTGATAAACATTGATATATACATTTCCAGACATTCATTATCCCTTGTTTTTGGCATTCTTCCTCTTATCTAACCAATTATAAAATTTATTCCAGACTTCATAGTATGTTGATTCACTTTTGTCTTTGAGTTCTAAAGTAAGTCTGTCCATCTCTGCACAGCTGTAAATTTTGTGCATTACTTCTTCTGAGGATATTTCTTTGCACTTCCATTTTTGAGCAAATGCTAATCTTGCCGCGGTAAGTATATGCAATATTAAATAGGTTACATTTTTGTCATATTTGCCATCTGTCATGCCCAGTAAGAAAAATTCCGTCTTGACTTCTATTTTGAACATTAACATCTCTTCTAACCAGCTCCATACTTGCTGCCAAAAACTTTTTGCTTCATGAGCAAAAACAACACCAACTCATGTTTACGACATGCCAAACATCCTGTGATCATGTGAGCCTCCCTGCAATCTTTTTTGCTGGCTTCCAGAGAAAGTTAGTGGGGAAGCTGACAGGGAAGCTTGCAGGTGGATGGCATGGAGTGGAGCTGAAATCCCTTGTGGGACTGCAGGAAGGGAGCTGAAATCTGAAGATTTCAACTCAATTCCTGCAGCCTGCAGGAATTCAAAGTAATTCAAAGGAGCTGAAATCCTTTCCTGGGCTGTGGGAACTTTTGAGAGTGAAAGGGCTGCCTTCTGGGAGAATTTCAGCTCCTCATCCCTTCTAAGGCTTTAGATACAATTCCAAAAGTAATGTATATGTGAGTGAAGACACTAAACTTCTTTCAAAAATACCAGTGTGCTTGTGAGTCAAGAGGCAGTGCTATCAAGACCTCTTAAAAGAGACTGACAACACTACTTTGGGTTTCCTTAACTGGGTGCTGTTAAGTGGAATGCAGCTTATCTTTTTAACCACAGTTTTTTCCCATTAAAAAAAAATCACTTGGTTTTCTTAGATTTTAAATATGCTAAGAGGGAAGCATACAATGTAAACTAAAATTGTGTGTGAATCTTGATTATTCATAGACATGTGAAGGGCATTATGTGATGGGAAGATTATGAACAAAGGTATGATACTTGGATGTCGAGATCCCCTCGACACCCCGACCATCCCCTCGACACCCTGACCATGGAGCCTGACGCTATAAAGGATACCTGGCTTCAACAGTGAGGGGCTTGTGGGGATTGATTTGGGTGTCACATTCACACCGGTGGTGGGGGTGATAGGTGTAGTGATAGGCGGTCGGTCACGCTGTGGCCCGGAGAGGCATTGTGTTCCAGATGCCCTTCCGCCCGACGCTGGGAATAAGGAGGTTGCTGACTCGCGCATGGGCAGTAGCTGCGAAACCCGGAAGGGCGTGTTGGCAAGCTGTAATTGCCGGCGCGCTTATTTAAACGGCGTTGGGAGGCAGCCGCTCCCAACGCCGACTTTGTGTATCCTCGCATTGAATGTCAGCTTTGTTGCTGGTCGTGCTGGAGAGTGATTGGATTAAACAAGTACAGCATCCGAGACCTGACTGTAGCGTCCTTCTTTCCGACATACCCAGACACGCAGCACAATTCCTGATATTGGATTCCCAAGCTAGGTTTAATTTTGCCTTGAAAGGTTTTTTTAATTTGGTCTATGCCTCCAGGAAGAATGGATATTTTAGATTTGCCTTTACTCAGTTATCCTGAAACTTTAAATTGGTCCTTGTGTAGTCTATTTTGATACACACTGATAATGAAGCAGATATACATCTCTATTTTGGTCATTCACACACTAGTCAAACAGACATTTATTAATGCATTTGAAGTTTTATTTGAATCGTTCTCTAGAAAGTTTCCATTGCCATACATAATTGATGAACATTTGCTTTTGTGTGGCAGCTCAAGAATATTTCATTTGTAAGAGGGAACAAAGCTACCTTGCATTCTTCAGATATGCAATCATTAATTTCTTCAATTGTTGTTTAATGGAAAAGAGGCTATTTGAGCAATGGTTTGTGTTTAAGTTTGAATAATGATGTGATATGATACAATGACTATTTGCATTTAAGCAATCCCCTAGAACAGGGGTGGGCAAATGTGGCTCTTTTACAACCTGTGGACTTCAACTCCCAGAATTCCTGAGACAGTCAAGTTGGCTGGGAGTTGAAGTCCACAGGTTGTAAAAGAGCCACATTTCCCAGCCCTGCCCTAGAAGACATGGGGACTTCAAGTCCCAGAATTCCCCACTCAGCCAGTTAGGTTTTCTTTCATCTATTTTATGACTGAATGAAAACTGCATACTGAGTAAATTACCAGCATTGGTTCCACTCTTGGTTTTTTCCTGATTTCAGGAAAAATTATATATTATTCATCATTTGTGCTTGCATCCATGTACATATGGATACATGAGCTTAAAAGGATTTTCACAGCCCTCTTTCTGGCTCGTGCAGTATATAGGTCAGTGGTGACATTCAATTTTTTCCCTACCGGTTCTGTGGCTGTGACTTGCGGGGGGTTGGTTCCTGTGACTGAGTGGGTGTGGCCAACTTGATGTCACTCATGGCCACACCCACTCAGTCACATTAACCCTCCCCACCAAGCCACGCCCAGAGAACCCAGTAGGAAAAAATGTCCATATGAGCACAAGAAGGGCTCATGGTGAATGCTATGGCAGAGAGAAGCCAAACTTCTCTCCCTCCATTCACAGTAGAGCTGCTGCTCCCTTTATGGTCCCCCCTGACCCCCTCCCTCCTGGGGTAGAAGTACCTTAAAGGGACAGGCTGCAGCAGCTCTGCTGTGAATGGAGAGAGAAAATTTTGGATTCTCTCTGCTGCAGCATTTAACGTTGAATTCTGTGACAGAGAGAAGCCGAACTTCTCTCCTTCCATTCACAGCAGAGCTGCTGCAGCCTGTACCTTTAAGGTACTTCTACCCCAGGAGGGAGGGGGTCAGGGGGGACCATAAAGGGAGCAGCAGCTCCACTGTGAATGGAGGGAGAAAAGTCTCACCCTATAAGGTGGGGGTGGGTGGGCGGCTTGAGTGGCCGGAAGGGGTGAGCAAGTGGCCAGAAAGGGCAAGCAGGTGACCGGGTGAGCGTGGGCGGGGCCAACCAGGGGTGGTTTTTACCAGTTTGGTGAACCAATTCAAATAGTCCCTACCGGTTCACCCGAGACAGTCCAAGTTGGTCAAATTTCACCCCTGATACAGGTCCTCAATGGAAGGCAGGCTGGTAGGAATTGTTTTTTCTGAAGTTCTAACTGTCCATTGAAGTCTATATCTGTCTTGTTTGGTTGCAGTGCCAAACCAGACAGTTATAGAGGTGCAAATGACAGATTCAGTAATTACTATGTAGAACTGTATCAGCAGTTCCTTGGGCAGTTTGAGCTTTCTGAGTTGGTGCAGGAAGAACATTCTTTATTGTGTTTTTTTGATGACATTTTTGATGCTAGGTGTCCATTTTAAGTCTTGAGATATTATAGAACCTAGAAACTTGAAGGTATCTTCCATTGATACTGTGTTGTCTAAAATTGTAAGAGGTGGTAGAATAGAAGGGCTTCTCCAAAAATCTACAGTTTTGTAGAAATTTGGTATGGCCAGTTCAAGATTGTTCTGGCCACACCAACAATCTTTGTTTTATTTAATATCTTAATATGATTTATGTTGATTGCTTATTTAGTATTCTGTGACTATCACTGAGTGTTCTGTCTTACGATTTATGGTGAATGTATTTTATGATTATAATCATGATTTATCACTTGTTGCTTGCATGTATACTGAGAGCATATGCACAAATTCCTTGTGTGTCCAATCACACTTGGCCAATAAAGAAGTCTCTAAAGAAAGAATTATATTTGGCTCCTTGTGGACAAGGTCTCTGAAGCTGAAGCTCAAATACTTTGGCTACCTAATGAGAAGAGAGGACTCATTGGAAAAGACCTTGATGTTGGAAAAGATGGAAGGCAAAAGGAGAAGGGGATGGCAGAGGATGAGATTGTTAGATAGCATCCTTGATGCAATGAACATGAAGTTGGGAAAACTCAGGGAAAATGGAGAATGGGGTGGGGGAGGCTGGCATACTATAATCCAGGGAGTAATGAAGAATCAAACACAATTTTGTGACTGAACAACAACAAGGACAGGGTTTATGGTAATGAATAAGACATTGTCCTGCCTAATGAACAGGTTCTTTTGGGCCTGCAACCTCAAATGAAGTATATATTGCTGAGTCCCAATTAGTTGCAAAAAAAGTCCTTCGGAAGAAGTCCTTCAGGATAATCACCAACCTTTATCTTCTTTGACACATTGCCAAAGGCCTTACTTGGCAAAGCCTCACGCAGTTCAGAAACAAACAAGAGATGCTGACTGGAAACAGAATTAGCAACGTTGCTTTCCTGCAAAAGGCCCAAGTGCCTTTGTTTCTCTTTTAAGCCTTATGGGAGGGGCCAATCATCTCCTGGCCTTACTCCCAGTCATCCCTTTTGCTTTAGCTGCTCTTTGTTGTGGCTCCGTTGCCTGAGCCTGGGCTATCGACAGATGCAGACTCTGAGAGTGAGGGGGAGGAGTTGGCAAGGCCTCCCTCTCCAGGACCCTCCTCTCTGGCAATGCCTCCAGAGGACACCGAAGGCCAAACGATAGGCTCAGAGCCAAGCACGTCCCCGCAGCCACAGGTGGACAGCGACGAGGAAAATAAGTGCTGGCTGGACCCTCGCCAGAGGCGCAGGGAGAAGCGTGCGCAGCAGAGGGGAAGGCATGCCAGAGATTAGCTGAGTCACTGGACCACACCCCACAGGCTATAAAAGGGAGTGTGGTGGCCATTCGGACTCTGTGACGGACAAAGCTAATCTCTGGCGAGGCATTTGGCACCTTCGGACACAACACCTATTTGCTGTGGATTTAATTACAACCTGGACTATTCAAACTGTGTGTATTTTTGTCTGTGTTATCGGAGTAAAAGTTTTTGGCAGGCAGCCACGGAGCTGCTGCCAAGTTCCTTATCACTGACGTTGAGTGTTTGAAGAGTTTATTTAGCCCTCGGCTGGCTGGTTGGGTGTGTGCGTGGTACGGGGACAGAATACTCTTGCCTTCTGGCAGCTCTGCGCATGTGTGCACTAGGAACAGGCTCCTCCTGTTCCTCTGCCTTTCCGCTGCTCGACTCTGGGGGCTCTGGAGTCTGTGCATCACACCCAGATGGCCCTGGCCCCATCTCTGCCTCTGACGCAGAGCCCTCATCCAGGCCTTCCCCTGGCTCCAGGATTGGCCCATGTTTCTCCCCAGCGTCCTCACTGTCTGACTCCGCTGCCAGCTCCGCAGGCTGCTGGCAAACCACAACACCTTCCTGTCTTGGGTCCTGCATAAAGCTGGCTGTTTCCCTCCTTCCCATCTTGGTTGTTGAATGAAAATATAATCTCTCTAGGACCTCATTTCCCTTTTTCCAAAGAAGCCCCTCATGGACTTTAATTTTCCCACTCTGACCAACTGAAGTGAGAAAAGCTGGAAGAAGCATTTTAGAGATTTATATGACTCTGATATCTTGAAACAATAACAAAAGTCTAAAGCACGGGTGTCAAACTCGCCACGTCATGTTATCGTCACATGACGTTTTGCAATGTTTTTCCCCTTTGTGGAGCTGGGGTGGGTGTGGCCTGCGCGTGACGCATCCGGCTTGCAGGCCACCAGTTTGACACTCCTGGTCTAAAGAGTCTAAAAAAGAATTGAAAAATAGAAAGTCATAAATATATGTGGTGAGAATGTTGAAAAACAGTAAGATTGCATATATAGATGGTCTAATTGGAAAAAATGTTAAAATATGGATATGGTTACACCCATATTTACCCAGAGTTACACAGTAGCTCTGTTTCTTATTTAATGTTTTTGTGAAGCTCCATGTGTGCTTGTAATTTGGAAGAATGCATTATTGTCTCCCTATACAAAAGGAAATTTAGAAAGTGAAAGGCAAAATAATTAGTTTGTAAAATGTGAGTGTGAAGATGTCAGGTGGAATTTTGATTGAAAGAATACCAAAAGATATAGTGTTCAAGATTTAGGAAGTAGATTGGGTCTTTTGCTAGGTAAACCGGATCTTTGTTCTGCAGGACTTTGAAAAATGTGTGAACGTGAGGAAGTTTATTGCATGCTTGTAGATTTAGAGGAAATATGATAAAATATATAGGTATGAGTTATGGCATATTTCTCATGAGTATGGAGTTGAAGGTCGTCAATCAATCCAATCTGAGGGATTTATGATGGAAGCTGTGTGTTAAGGAGGGCTTTTTCCCAGCTTCAGTTTTGTTTTTGTTTTTTGCTATTCATGATTTTTCTGGAACAGAAAGTGCTAGCAACAATGACTCATGATCTTACCATGTCATGGATTAACTACTATAAAGCACTCTTAAGTAGGACTTTTCTTAACAACCTTCCAGAAACAGCACTTCTAATGAAGGCTGTGGCTATCCATGTGCTAGTCAGAACTGCCTGTTATTGCCTCAAAGCTCTAATATTGTGGTAATTGCATTGACCTCCAGCTGTTTTTTGGATACATATCAAGGTGTAGCTTGGAGGCAAGTTATTTAAAGATTGCTTATTCCAGATAAAATGTGCCCATCTAAGCCATGTCTGTAGAAAGTGCCTGCTGAAAGTCCTTGGAAGTAATGGATGGGGCCATTTTGAGTAGTAAACACATGGTATGTGAACATGGATAGGATATTGGACTGTTAATTTATTTTGTTTTAAATGTGACCATTTTATATAATGTTGTATATATACACAGGTATATTGTTGTATATATACACAGGTGAATGCAACAGATCAAATTATGTTTCAGTGAATCAGAATTGATTTGTATTATATAAGAAAATTTTGTATCCAAGTAATTAGTAAAAAGTATAAAGCTGAACAGTGATTGGATGTTTCAGCAAGATAGTGATCTGAAACATTCATTCAGATCAACCAGAAAAGAAAGATAAATGTTTTGTAATGGCATTTGTAGTCCCCAGACTTGAATATGATTGAACATATGCAATGCATACAATGAGACCTACAAATATTTCTGAACTAAAAGAATTCTGAGAGGAAGAGTGGTGGAAAAAGCCCAAAAGCAAGAATAGAAATAGTGAAATAACTAAATAAATAGAATGAAAATTAACTATAAAAATGTTTGGGAGCTATTTTTTTTTTTAATGTTACCACAGTGTCCAAACTTTTTCACCTACCAAACTCACTGTTCTTATTTTGAATTTATAAATAACTTGATATTCAGAATAGCAGAGAATTGTTTAACTTTTTACCATTTTACCAAGATTGTGGCAACATATGGTCATTTAAGTAGTCGCTCTATGTTGGAAATGCTGGCTTAATGTTCGTTGAAGAAAATAGTAGAAGACTGATGAGAAAAGGGAATGAGAAAAGGAAATAATAGAAAATTGATGAGAAGAGGGAATGAGATGTAACACCCAGAACAGGAGGATTTTTCTGTATTTTTATGTTTCAGTATTTTATGGCATGCTTTATTTACAAGTAGCAGTCTTATTCGCTGAGTGCTAATGCTTATTTAGTCAGATGGGCACCATCCATATATGGCATATAGTGCTTAATATGTTGGAATAGCTATCAGGAAGATTCAGTTTCAATTCCAGCCTCAGCATGAAATGAACTAAGAGACTTCGCAATTACAAATGAGTGACCCAGCCTACCTCATATAATTGATGTGAGGAGAGATGTCCTAGTTGTAGGACAGAATCTGGTCCCACCTTTGGCTCTTAGAGGAAAGGTGGTACGTAAATGTCTTGAATGAATTCTGAACAGAGCCATTATTTGTGGGGAGGGGGGGTGTTTGCAACATTTTTATTAAAATATATAGGGACTAGAATGGGATTTGCACTGTATGATACTCTTGGATTTCTTTCAGAGAAGCTTTTTGTGCTTCAGAAATGACAGGGTTCTCATCATGACAGAGAAGTGATTATGGTTGTTTCACCCTGCAGCCTTGACCTGGCATTTCCAATGCCAGATGAGATTTCTGCTTTTTAGAATCAGAACCATTGAAAAAAAGGTTGCCTTGGTTTTGTGGCGTGCCCAGATGCAGTGATTTTATGGAATTAGGGATCAAACCACCTCCACGGCTCTAGTTTGTACTGATTAATTTAGTTTTATAGTTTTGAAGGTTTCTTTGTTGTTGCTTTAATGAAAAAAGCTTATATATCTGTTCTGCTATTATTCTGAACAAAATATTGTGGATATAGCAAGAAAAATGTGTGCTGCTTTCATTGGTTTTGCAAGAACTAAAAAAACAAAAAAAATGAAAATGAAAATATGACTGCCCTAGCCATTAGTGCTATGATGTCTGAATGATAAAAGGAGATCAGTTTTTATTATTGTAGATGTAAATCTGTTAATATTAAACTAAGCTTTCTGATTTAGAGAGGAAAGACAATGCCCTTGACTCATGGTTTCCTAGCACTAAAGTTTGGAAGGCTTGAATAAAAGAAAATTGATATATCAAATATCCACTGCAGTATTTTTACTAAAGGCTGTTTTCAGTATCTGTCAAGAAGACATTACAGAGATCTGTCTGGCTCTCCTAAATTGAACTATATTGTGCATGTGATTTCATAAAGTTAACAGAATTTGTGTTATTTCAGAACAGCAACACATATTTGGAGGGTAAAAAATCCAAAGTTTACATTAGATCGTAAATAATTATATTTATCCTACACAGTTATAAGATTATGAGATTACATTCACAATATAGGTAGTCCTTGATTTACGACCTCAATTGAGACCAAAATTTCTGTTGTTAAGCAAGGCATTTGTTAAATGAATTTTGCCCCATTTTACAACATTTTTTGCCATAGTTGTTAAGTGAATTACTGCAGTTGTTAAATTAATAACACAGCTGTTAAGTAAATCTGGCTTCCCATTGCCTTTGCTTATTAGAAGGTCGCAAAAGGGAATACCACAATCGTCATTAATTTGAACCAGTTGCCAAGTGTCCAAATTTTGATCACATGACCTTGGGGATGGTACAATGGTCATAAGTGTAAAAAACAGTCATAAGTCACCTTTTTCAGTGCTGTTGTAACTTTTAACAGTTACTAAATGAACTGTCGAGGACTAGCTGTATAATTAAGTTGTCATGTTCTTCATTATATCCACTAATTAATGTATATTTTTGTTTGTATGTGTGTGCTTGTGTGTCTTTCAGGCAGAAAATTCCGCACTGGCTATGGAAAATAAAAATCAGAGAGAGCAGTATGAAAGATGTCTTGATGAGGTGAGATGGATCGAATGTTGGTCTCCTACTCTTTGGTTAAATATCTCCTTCTCCCTCCCATAAGAAAGCTTTCTGGCTTGCTTCTGTTGTCCTTTAATTCTCAATCTCAAGTTTTTTAATTATTATTTTTATTGATTTATTTAAAATATTTATATAGCTGGCCATCTTTCAGACAACCATTCTATTATTGTAGAATGCTATATGTCTGAATCATAAATTAATTCAGATAGTTTCATTTTACTTACTAGCAAATTTCTTAGGTTAACAAGAATTATTGCAAAGGGGCCATCATACGTAGTTTGATTTTCACACAGATTTTGCTGCATCCTTTTTTCAAGTAACAAAAGTTCTTCTACCTCAAATCTTCAGGAATCAAGGCCAACATTATCTTCTCTACTAATTAAAAATCAGGGATCTTCGTCTATCCATGATCTAAAGAATATGAAGTAATGAAGCTCCTGCCTTAGAATTGTAAAATCATGGGGTCGGGAGGGATTCTTGGGTCTTCAGATCCAATCTACTGCTCAGTACAGGCTTCTTTGGACTGCCCTAGACAAATGGCTCTCCTAGCTTTGTTTGAAAACCTCTAGGTACCAATTAAGGAGGAATTTCATGACCATGAAAACTACAGACTGCTTCCTGGAGTCGCCGATGCTTCGTGCCTATAGGTTTTCAAACAAAGTTGGGAAAGCCATTTGTCTGGGATGGTCCAAGGAAGCCTGGCAACCGAGAAGATTAAAAATCATAGGAGATTAGCAGTTTTGCAGTAAATAGAGGAGATTATGGTAGCCAGATAAAATGATCAAATGTATTTTTTTTCCTTTTGGTGGCCTTGGAAAAAAAATAGAATTATTCAGAAATGTTACTGACAAAGAAGTTTGGATATTGTTTGGTAAGTGGTATAGTTTGGAAGGGATATAGTGGTAAGCAAATTGCCACAGAGCTTTTTGCCTGATAATGGTGAAGGTCATTATGATTATGACACCATTTTAGAGGAGTGTAATAAACAAGCCAAATGAAAAATTGAACTGTTGATCTTCACACAATAAAATTATGAAACCAAAACAAGGTTAAAAAAAGATACAGTCCAATCAATTTGCAATCACTAAAAAAGTATTCAGCATGCAATATCACTATCAAAATTGATAACTGAATAATGAAATTAAATAGAGCCAATAAGCCATAAACTTTAAGACTGGTTAGGTTTACCTGCATGGCTAAGAATAGTATTGCCCAAGCTAACTTCTTTGATTGCACTGTAGATGGAAAGGAATATGTTTTTTAAACCCTTGTTATATATTAAAATTAGGCTTTGCCTAAAGAGTATAAGGCAGGGGTGTCAAACTCATGGCTTGCAGGCCGGATGTGTCACGCACTGGCCATGCCCCCCCTCTTTTAGCAAAGGAGGAAAATGTCACGATACTTTACGTGACGACAACGTGACCAGGAGTTTGACACCCCTGGTATAAGGGAACTAGAGGCCAAATGCTGAACAGCCCTTGACATGAAGGAAGTAAGAGGGAAGAAGACACAATCAAAGATTGTGATACCTGAGATAAGAAATAAGAAAGGAACGATCAGATTCATCTTTTTTCAGAATCGCTGGATAGATCCCTTTGTGGGTAAAAAAAGAGAAGGAGTATTATATTTATTCACTACCTTGAGTTTCTTATAAAGTAAGAAAGGTGGAATAAAAAGCTAATAAATAAATAAAATTATTATTTTGTTTAAAAAAAGACTAACATTCTTCTTTTTAAAAGTTATCCCCGGAAACAATTGCTTTCAAATTAGTTGTAAATCTCTGTTATTTCCTCCAAGGAAAAATACATCATGTACTTGAATTAAACTATAGTGTAAACAGCACTTTATTTGTTTTACTTAATAATGAACTTTATTTATTTACTTGACCTGTTGGGTCGTTGTTTCAGAGATATTTCCTGACCTAAAAAGAAAATAGAATTATCACAGACACTGCTGAAAATCACTGGGAGCAGCAATGACTTCTAACTTCCTGTCGGCTTTCCCATTTAATTTCTGATGGGAAGCTGACAGTTAGCATCAGAAACTTTTCTTCTTTATTGTCTTCTTTCCTTCTTTCCTTCTTTCCATCCCTCCCTTTCTCTGCCAGTAATAAAGAAATAAACAAGCAGCTCAAATTCAGGAAATTACCATGAAAAAAGAAAAAGTATTGATTTTTATTTTAAGGTATTAACAACCTATCTTAAGCACATACTACATAATGCTTTGTGACATTTGTAGTAATGTATTTGTTGGCATGTATAATGCTCCATTGTGGTGGTGTTAGGCAATTATTCAGTGATTCTATAAATAAAAGCATCCATATACAGTATCCCCCTTCTGAATATCCTGAGTATCTTCATTTCAGACACTTGGTTTATTAAAATTTGTAGAATTCCTGTAGCATTTAATCCCTCTCCTCTCTGATTATATCACTTTGTGTTGTTTCAGTGAATATGTAGGCACTTTACTGAACTCCCAAAATTTAGAGTATTAATTGTGATATTTAAAGTATTTGCTTATTTTTTAGATTTAAAAACCCCAATATAGCATATCTCTTCTATGCCACTCTTATCTAAAAAGTTATAGTTCTGACTACAGTTTTAATCTGTGTCTTGTATTAAATCATAGAGATAGCTATTTCATGTGACCTTTGCTGCCTGTGGTGCCTTAGGTTAGAGAACAGTTTTGGAAATGATAGGAATTTTATGAGAATGTGAATCATTTCAAGCATTTGACTTCTATAAAAATATAAGTATTTAGAAAAAGGTTGAATTCCTCTCTTAAATTCTAATTCACATGAAACCAAATTTTAAAATCAAATTAGTGAAAGAAAGAAACATCTCATTTCTAAAAAAAATCACTTTATTCAAAATAGTAAAATTTACATAAAGCATAAGGCTGCATAACAAAATAAAATGGTGGCATATCGCTCATTAAAATATTATTAATTGCATAATAAAATATGTGATATCTGATTTTGGATTTTAAATTTAATGATAAATAGGAAACTATTTTTTTATTAAAAAAATAAGATGAAAATATAGAAAATAATCCTAGTAGATGAGTAAAGAATTAAGTAAAATTAATTCTATACATAGTTCTATAAATCAAAGTTTTGTTATTTTAAGTCAATATAAAAAAAGTATGGTAAAATTCTAGTCTGATTGAGCTGTAGGTATTTTAATTTTCTGGAGCATGCAATGCCATCTAGCTGTCATGAACAGATGGTCTATTTTATTTTATTTTTCCTTTTTTGGTAGATTCAGGGCTGCCTTTTCCATATAGAGGACCGAAATGCTTATTTCTTTCTTTAAAGCAATTGACTTATATATAGTTTGGCTCCTAGTCTGTATTGGTTCTACTCTTTTCACTTTGCAGGGTAAAAAATGTTGTGTTGAGGGGTCATTTAAAAAAACTACTAAGTTTTGAAATTAAAAAAAAAAAGTAGAATCTCAGTTTCTATGGAAGTTAGGAGAGTTTAATTCCCCTCCCTCCCAATTATGAAAAGTAATTCTCAGATATGATTATTTCTTCTGTAGGTAGCCAACCAGGTTGTACAAGCGCTGCTTACTCAGAAGGTAAGTCATTTATTTTCTCTGTGGTGTCAAAATAAATAATACTTAACTAAAATTATCAATCTTTTTTGTCCAGTAAATTGAACATGATGACATATTGCATTGAGTCACTAGGAATCCCTTTGATTATCCTTCTTAGGCCATTGAATAAAGATTAAGAATTTATTTCAACCAACACAAAAACAGTGTCTTCCTGCTGATAAAACCCTGCGGAGTATGCAGAATGCTCTCAGCAATTGAGCAGACTTAACTTACAAGATTACTTCAAGTTAAGCTGGACCTGAAATCTCATCCATATTTGGGAGTGTTACATTAAATAAATTTATCACTGTTAATATATAGCATTAGAATATGATCCCATTTTTGTATATACGAGGTTATGCCATTCTTACAGAATTGGAACAACTGATTGCTTTGCTTAACATGTTCATTTTATACTTAGGGCTTAACATGTCCAATTTATACTTAAGGCTACAGACAGCCAAATCCCTACACATGTAATGAGACATGCAGCTGTTTTTAGTTTTCTTGAATTGCACCTTGGAGATAGCCAATTTGGTTGGAGCTGCTGTGCAACATTAATTGAGTTTTCTTACCTTTCTCCCAGCTTATATGTGTGTAGTCTTTTTATTTATATACTATATTTTAGTTATTATTTATGTATGATATTGAAGCTCGTTTTTCTATACCAAGATATGCTCTAGGGCAGTGCTTTTCAGACTTGCCAACTTTAAGACTTGGCAAGTATAACCCATGATGGCTGGGGAATTCTGGGAGCTGAAGTCTGCACATCTTGAAATTGTGAAGTTTGAGAAACACTGCTCTAGGGTTAAAAATCAAAGCAAAACAGTGGTGGCATGAGAAGCAGCATAATTTGCAGTGTGGGTTTATCTCTTTTTCCCCGGAACAGGGAAAAAGGGGACTTAGCCCTTTTCTTTGCCTGCCAACACTTTCATCCACTTTTACCTGGAGTTTCTTGTTTCCCAACAATATTGAGCTTATTATTCTAGAAGAGGACCTTGCCACTTCTCTATTGAGATTCTTAATTATCCAGGCCATGGATGTCCAAAATGTACTTTTTCCAAAAGGCAACTAGACTTCCTTGGTTTTTTTTCCTTGAAAATGTTCCCTTCCCTACAGTTTTGCATGCTATAGCTTAATCTTCCACCCAATTTTATTCCACCCAATTCTGTTCTCATGCAAATTTATAAAGAGCTGTGGTGGTGCAGTGGCTAGAATGCAGTATTGCAGGCTAATTCTGCCAACTGCCAGCAGTTCACGTCTCACCGGTTCAAGGTTGACTCAGCCTCCCCTGCTTCTGAGGTGGGTAAAATGAGGACCCAGATTGTTGGGGTCAATATGCCGACTCTGTAAACTGCGTAGAGAGGGCTATAAATCACTCTGGAGTGATATATAAGCTTAAGTGCTATTGCTATTGCTATATGCAGCAATATGTTTTGGAGCTCCTGTTAGTGTCTTGGCATAATTGAAAGTTGCAGAGGGAATGGTGGTGGCAGTTTGTCAAGGAGATTGTCCAGTGATGGTTTCTTGGCCCACAGTTTGAAAACAGAGTGAAGTGTTTTTCTTGTATATTATATTTTCAGGGAGCCTATGGCAATTTGATTGTTTTTTTATTTGGAACATATGACGCAAACCTAGGTAAAACTACTTCTTAGTGTATGACCATTTCTTTAGAAGCCATTCTATGTTATGACTGCACTGAAAAAGTTATGTCTGGTCTTTGCGTTTACGACACAGCATCCTCATGGTCACATGATTATGATATAGGTGCTTGGCAGCCATTGCATATTTACAATGGTAGCCGTGTCCCAGAGTCATGTGACTGCCATTTGTGACTTTCTCAGCCAGCTTCCAACAAGCAACATCAATGGAAAAGCTGGCAGGGAAGGTAGCAAGTTGTGGTCACATGATGTCTCCACCTATTGAGCGCAGAAAAATTGGATGCAATCACATGATGCCTCACTTCATGTTTGCACTGCTTAACTCTGACTATCCTGTCCCTTTATGGTTATGAGTTGAAACCAACCTGTGTTCCCTAAATACTCAACTAGATGGCAGAACATAGCTAATTTTAGGATGCTAAGCAAGGCTTGAGCTAATTAGTATTTAAATGGAAAATCAACCAGTTTACAAGCAAGACTGGAAGAAATATCCTGGAAGAAGGCCGAGGACAAATAATTTCTTCACACTTGCCAAGAAAACTACATGGCTTTATCTATGTAGTCACCATGAGTTCAGCTTCATTTGTACAATATTTCATCTATACTATCTAAATGGTTTGCCAGTAATCAAACCAACTTCTCATGAAATGATTGTAATTGGCTGAATGATGGAGTTAATTTACCATAAATAATTAAACAAATAATATTCTATTTATACTTTATCACATCTATACCTCTCTCCCTCCCTCCCTTCTTTTTTAGCATTTTTGGATTTGGAATAACATTTTTGCTTTGTAATTATTTTTTTCTGGAACCCCCTCCAAAAGCTATGTAGTTGCACCTCTTAATCAACTCTGTGGCCATGGTTATTAGGATTGTAGAAATCCATTGGAGGGGTGCATGGCAAAGAACCTGCCCAGATCCACTTCTCAAAGCACAGAAACACCAGGCCCTTTTCAAAACTCCAAGTGGCAGGTGTGTCAATGGAAATGTTGTCAGATGCCTCCATGTGCTTTCAGGAAATGGGATGCACTAACACTAAGCATTCAAGAGGATGTGGGACTTTGAGTAAGGGGTTTTACCCAATTCTCACAGTGATTTATTTGTCTCCTTAATGTTTCATAGATATTAGGGAGTTAAAAGATGCTTTCATGTTTTAACTCATAGTATCTATGAAACATTAAGGAAACAAATGAACCAGTCCCAGGAACAAATCAAAAATATATTCCATTTGTATCTGCTGTACAAATCAGGGGCGAAATCCAGTAGGTTCTGACGGGTTCTGGAGAACTGGTAGCGGAAATTTTGAGCAGTTTGGAGAACCAAATTGTTGAATTTGGTTTTATTCTGTTTTTAAATTTTGTTTTTATCTTGTGGCTGTTCACTGCCCTGAGTCCTTCGGGAGTAGGGCGGTATACAACTAAACTAAACTAAACTAAACTAAACTAAACTAAACTAAACTAAACTAAACTAAACTAAACTAAACTAAACTAAACTAAACCAGCAAATACCACCTCTGGCTGGCCCCAGAGTGGGATGGGAATGGAGATTTTGCAATATCTTTACCCCAAGAGTAGGGAAGGAATGGAGATTTTGCAGTATCCTTCCCCTGGAATGGGGTGGGAATGCAGATTTTGCAGTATCCTTCCCCTGCCATGCCCACCAAACCACACCCATAGAACCAGTAGTAAAAAAAAAATTGGATTGTACAAATTGGTACAAATCCTGAATTCAAGAGCCTACAAGAATTAGATTAGCATTCTACAACGTAACAACGCTTTCTATGAGGGTGTCTTTGTGATTGCATTCTTCTCAATATAGCATTATCTTACTGAAAAACATCATCCTTCCTTTTTCAAAACTACAAAGAAACCAAAACAAAAAACAGTGAAGTAAGGGGAGATAATAGTCTCATAATATAATTATAGCACCCTTAGGATTAAATTTTCCCCCCATAACTACTCTTTTTGTCATTATCAGAAGATGCAAGAGCCACAGGTTCTAAGGACTCCCTGTGAGTGGACCAAGAAAATAGATTAAAATGCATTTAATGGAGTGATTTGCTTGATATTGACAAAATTTGACAGATACACAGCCTTGGCTGAGTAACACTAGCTAATTTAATATCTTGAAGGGGAAACACAAAGCATTCTAAATGTTAATGAATGTTAACTCTTACAGCCCTTTTAATGCTATCTGGACTGAAAGCGTTTATACAAAAGGACAAGAAGGCAAAACTGTACAGTAAATAGGAAATTCTGCTTTGGGGGTCAATCACAAATGACTTCTATACTAATCCAAGTAAAATCCAGTAAACAGATAAGTCTTCTACTACATTGCACTAAGACAGAACAAGTCATGTCACCAAGAGATGATACCCCAGAGGGACTTTATAAATACAGAAGGAATCTGAACAACTCTCACCAAGAATAATACCATACAGGAACACTGATCATATGTGAAATTTCATACCATGAAATTTCAATGGTCCTTTAAGGGATATTTTTTATTATTTAAATCAATTAAATTTAATTAAATATTGGTTTAAGGAATGAAGTACAAATAGCCCAAAATTATATCAAATTATTGTCTATGGAGTTTCTCAGTCATCCAGGTCATGGTTGTCCCAAAGATGCATTTTCAAGAGGCAAGTGGCAAGTTTTTCTTAAAACCAGGAGATCTGAGAGATCTGAGAGAGCAAAAAGTTGAGAGATTTATCAAGGTCATTGAACGCTTGAGATTAAATTTATAGTTTAAAATAGGCACGTTGGATATGACTGTTCTTTGTAAGACACGGAATTCCTTTAGTGAACTCAATTTTGAGAAGGAAATATATAAATTTAAAAAAGAATATATGTAGCACAGGGTTGAAATGAGAGGTCCTTGATGTTCTCTAAGCTTGGTCGTTTTCTTGCAGACCTTTCATTATCCAAAATAGGTAACATCATCAATGCACTGATGATGTTAACCTAGTTTGGATAATGAATCATCTGCAACAAAACAGCCAAGCTCAGAGAGCACCAAGGACCCCTCATTCATACATTTACAAGCAATGCAATTTTTTTGAGCCCATGTGGTTTAGTGATTCTGGTGTTGAACTAGACTTTGGCTAGTTTCTCTTAGCCAAACCGACCCATGGGGTTGTTATGGAGGAGAAATACTATTCTTACTGTATAAAAAAGTGTAATCCATCCATCCATCCATCCATCCATCCCTTCTGGTATGATTTAAGATATCTAGACTTCTAATTTTATATAGTTCAGTGCTAAGTGATGAAGTCTATACAGATAGTCCCCAACTTACAACATTTGGTTTAGTGTTCATTTGAAGTTACAATGGCACTGAAAAAGTGATTTATGATCATTTCCTACACTTACAGCCATTGTGGCATCCCCATGGTCAACATTGGTACACTTGGCAACTGGCATGTATTTATGACTAGAGTCATGTGGTCATCTTCTGCGACCTTCTAACAAGCAAAATCAATGGGGGAAACCAGATTCACTTAACAATCATGTTACTAACTTAACAACAACAGTGATTCACTTAACAACTGTAGCCAGAAAAGTCGTAAAATGGGACAAATTCACTTAACAAATGTCTCCCTTAGCAACAGAAATTTTGGGCTCAATTGTGCTCATAAGTAGAGGACTACCTGTACATCTCGAAGTTGCCAAAGTTGAGAAACACTGATCTAGCCAGTTAAATTTTAATTTAACTTTAAATCTAGGAACAAGTGAGGTCAACATCTAGGTTTTTGAAATGGTACATAGGTAGTGTTGCTCAATCTAAGTTACTCTGAATTCCCAGGTCTCATAAAACATTTATTCCTTTGAAGTCTGTGGTTTTTAATCTTAATTTTTGCCGCTAGCTCCTCTGTATCTTATTTGTTAGAAACTCCTTAAGAAGTGGCATTAGCGCTTTTGCTTGCTTAAACAGAATACCTATAATAGTTCTCCATGTGAGGCCTGAGTTGATGCAGTTATTACCAGAGCATCTATTTGCTGAATTAAAGGATTTAGAATTGTGCTGCACTTCAAATAAAATATCATTGCCTCCTTGTCACTTTAGTAGGCAGAGAATATATAACTTGGTTAGCCTTAGGGGTATTTTAAATAAGCACTGCCCTCGTAATGCGTGCAGGCAAAATGATTTCTTAGTTCATTCAATGTTAACTTTGAATTAAAGCTAAGCTATGTTTTTTCTGGCTATCTCTTAACAGAATTGTGTTATTCCACCTCCTCCCTCCCCCCCCCCCCAATCATGCTGGCTTTGACACAGCACAAGAGAAGACAAACACTCGGGTTATTTCAGACTCTTCCACGTTCTAATCTGTAGCTTCCGCTGGTTTATGTGCTTCCAATATCTTGTTAATATTGTTAATGAACACACACAGACGGAGCTAAACATTGTTCTTTTCGATCATGCATGCTTCCAAAAATAAACTATAGAAAGATAAGCAATGTGTCTGTTCTCAAGTTTAAGACATGGTGATGAGTGCCCAAAGCGCATGTGCGCGTATGTCAGGGGTAAAATCTAGCAGGTTCTGACAGGTTCTGGAGAACCGGTAGCAGAAGTTTTGAGCAGTTTGGAATACTGGCAAATACCACCTCTGGCTGGCCCCAGAGTGGGGTGGGAATGGAGATTTTGCAATATCCTTCCCCCAAGAGTGGGGTGGGAATGGGGATTTTGCAGTATCCTTCCCCTGGAGTGGGGTGGGAATAGAGATTTTGCAGTATCCTTCCCTTGCCACGCCCACCAAGCCACGCCTACAGAACCGGTAGTAAAAAGATTTGGATTTCACCACTGGCGTACGTGCAACCCCAAAATGCAATGCGAGCACCCCCTGTGCATGTGTCTCCCACCCCGCACATGCGTTCCGCCCCCCCAACGCATGCGCCTCCCCGCCCCCCGTTTTGGCTTTCAGGTTGATGCAGGAGGCTTTCCAGGCCCAAAATGGGGCATGTGGGCTTCACACCGTGCCCTCATGCCCCATGTTGGCTTCCAGATTGGTGTAGGAGGCCTCCCAGGTCCAAAATGGGGCATAGGGGCTTTCAAGCTGTTGGACCAGGTTGGCCTTTGGTTAGGAGACCACCTGTAAATCCCATGATTGTGGAATAGAGTGGGAAGTGAAAAAATATCCAAAAAAGAAGCAATAGCAAGCCATTTCTCTACTATGGTAAGACAATTCTGTGAATATGTCCATTCAGACACCGAGTGGTAACCAGTGTCTCCCTCTCCCTTTCTTTGTCTCTCTCTCACACACACATACCATTTTACTTACAAAAATACAGGAATTCTCCCATTCACTCCTGCATTTTAGCTGAGTCTTTTTCTTGTACACCTACAGTATTATCTACATGCTTACAGATACCCATTCTTGAAAATAGAATATAGCGATCATATCTATGACCAGAAAGTTAAATCATTGATTTCCAATCAGTGTATGCTGATTGGAAAGAACCAAGCACCTATCAAAAAGCTTTAATTTCTATGACTAAATTAATTAGAATATTTATTTGATCCTAATAACTCTTAGCTTTCTTACATGTCTACCAAAGATGATAAAAAAGATCCTTCAGATTCACTTCAGAGAATTCAGAAAGAAGTAAACTGAATAGAAAGAATAACTACTGAGCTGTGTGACTCCAAATGTCCTATTTTTCCTATATGCATTTGAATCTTCATTTTTGGTGCTATTTAACCAGAACTATTTGTTGGAAAATGTTATTGTAATTTCAGTAAAATCCCTCTTACTCCAGCTCACCCCACTACAGGTTTCCCAGATATATTAAAAGAACCCCACGTCTATGGGAAACATAAATTGTTCCCATAGGCTGTGTCCTATATTGTCCTGGCCCACATCAGAGGTGGGAGAGGGATGGAGGGGGTGGGGGAGAGAGAATGATTCATTGACTTGCTTGTATATCTTCACAATAGCTGGCTTTTGTGGACTATAATTTTTCAGATTTCATTGGAATATTAAGATAACTAATATTCCTCACTGAAGATTTAAAGTTTCACAGGGAGGCATCAATGGAGAAGGGATAGATATATGCCAGTGCCGGTTGATTTATAATGCAGAGGTTAAGAGAAACTGTATAATATTCTCATATAGCTGCCTCTGCTCAGTGTAGCTTTTATCTTCTTTTCACCTGCCATTGGTTTGCTTTTTCCATTTTTACTGGGGATGAAATATAAACTTAACTTTGCTTGTCTTTCTCCAACACTCAGCACTATATAAGAATACTTCTAGAGTATTGTTCCTTATGGGGAAGTAATAATTTAGCATATAATAATTTATATTTTATTGTATTTATTCTTGTGAATATAGACATAGCAGAAATCATCAAAATAGTTTTATACACTCACCTGGCAAAAATATCCTTGAATAACTGGGATTAGTTTTAGGAAAGATGTAAGCAAAGATAGAAGTAAGTAAAGTAGTGAGTAAAGAAAAGCTATTAACACCTTAAGTGCAAGTTTAAAACTTTTATCTCTGTTTCAGAAAGTTACATTTTAAACATTATTGAGACATACTACTGCTGAAACTATACATACATACATACATACATATGTGTGTTTGTGTGTGTATGTGTATATGTATGTGTATGTGTGTGTATATATATACACATATATACACACATACATACATACATACACATATACATATATACACATATACATATACATGTATACCAGTGGTAGGTTGCTACTGGTTCTCCCCGGTTCTTGCAAACCGGTAGTGGAAATTTTGAGTAGTTTGGAGAACCGGTAAATACCACCTCTGCCTGGCTCGTCCCCAATGTATTCGCTGCCTCCCGAGTCCCAGCTGATCAGCTAGAAGGAAAAAAAATCAGGGCTCACTTGACAAAGAAGAGGAAAAAAAAACAAGACACTGTCACTTTAAATTGAGAAGCCAAGAAGCCTTCCAACTGATCTGCTAGAAGGAAAAAATCAGGGCTCACTTGACAAAAAAGGGAAGAAAAAAAAAAGATGCCATCGCTTTAAATTGACAAGCCAAGAAGCAGCTGCTGGAAGAAGGTTTTTACTTGCAGAAGCAAAGTGACATTCAGCAGTTCGTTTCTGGGTCAGCCGAACAACAAACTGGATAAGAGGAGGGATTCTTATATGGTTCTATGTTTTTGAAGTTTTGGGGTTTGTGCAACATGGGCTTTGTGTTTCTAAAAAGATTTGGGCAATTTCCATTGTGAAATATCCTGTCTTGAATGAGTTTTCTGCTTGCTTGTAAATGGAGCTGAACTTCCGCCTTCCATTTTCTATTATCTCTAAGCACTAGCTGTTTTCTTACAAAGTTTCCTTTATGCAGCTGGCAGGAATGTGGAATGAGTATCGGGCAGGTTCCTTGTTAGCAGCTTGATTTTTCCTTGCTTTTCTGGGAGTCTTTTCTTATGAGTAATATTTTATTTGGGGAAATGAAGAGGGGGGAGTTTGATTCCTTCCCAGAGCAGGTTAGTGGGGTGGGGAGGGAATGGGGATTTTGCAGTATCATTCCCCTGTCATGCCAGCATGCCACGTCCACCAAGCCACACCCACAGAACTGGTTGTAAAAAATGTTGAAACCCACCACTGATGTATATACACACACACACAAATATATATACCATATGTATGTATATACAGTATATAAATATCAAACGTATTCTAGTATTGTCATAATTTTGGGGGTCAGATGTTGTTATCTTGTTATTACTTATGCCATTTTCTTTCTTGTTCTAGGATTTGAGAGAGGAATGTTTGAAGTTGAAAACAAGAGTTTTTGACCTGGAACAACAAAACCAAACACTAAATGTGCTATTCCAGCAAAGAGTGAAACCAACATCTAACGTACTGTTTCAGGTAAACGTATTTGTAAATAAATGTTTGCATTCATACATATTATAGTTTTATCCTGATTGAAATTGCCTAAGAATGGATAGTTAGTGGTAAAGCCAATAAGAAAAAAATGATGTTTTATAGATACAGTAAATTACAAGAACATGGCTTTCGAAAGCTGCTATATTGCATTTGAAATGGAGAGTCCAGATAGTTCTCTCCTAGGACTTCCATGTTTAATGTCCATTTGTGGTTTAGTGTTATGACGGTGATGAAAAACTAATTTTACAACAATCCAAGACTGTAAAGCAAAGGAAGGTAGGTCCTAAGCACAGTTTCATTTAGCAACCACTTCTTAATGACTGAATTGCCGGTCCCTGTTGTGGTTGCTAAACAAGGACAACCTGTGTACACAAAGAAAGAGAGAGATGAAAATGCATTACTGTGTGAGACGTTGCTTGCCGAAAAATTAGACACTTTGCTGTAATAAAGAAGCAGAATAACAATCTTCCAGGGGGCAAAATACTTCCATCATGTAATCTCATAATGTAATTGGATTAAAGTCTAGATTTCCAGACAAACAGATGATTTATCTGAAATCTTGTGTAGATGAGGTGTATCCTGTGGTAATCTTCCCTCATCTAACTTCTGTGCTCAGTTTTTCTTGAACTCTGATTTTCCTTTTTCCTTTTCAAATTTTCCAAAGGTTAGGGGATATTTCCACAGAAAAACATTTTGTAGAACAAAGGGATGTAGAAGTTGGAAGACATAAGAAAAATAAAATAAATAAAATAATGACTTAGACAAACAGAAGTGCTTTATAGTAACACAAAACCATAAAATCCTTGGATTTAGCTCTATGTTTTCCATATGAATGGGTTCATTCATATGATAGAAAGTTATATGAAGAAAAGGAAGGGCATTGCCTTCTAAATATCATATCTGCACAGTTTAAAATAAGCAAAAGTCATCAACATTACACAATGAAAGCCTTGCAGCTGGATCTCCCATTGTGCATAAAATGAATAAAAGATTAGTGTTGGGACCAGAAGAGAGGAATGTATCTCTCGTGGCCTGTGGGCTCCCTTGTCTGCATTTAGTACCGTCAACAAGGGAATCCTTCTGAGCCAACTGAAAGGAATGAGGAGGGTGATTCTGTGTTGCAGTTGTTCTACTACTGGCTGGCTTTGGTCAGTAGTTGTGGGGAGGGAGAGGATGAATCTTTGAGTGCTCTGTGGTGTGGCTTAGCCCTTCCCTCCATAATCATCAGGGAGAGTATTCATTGGCAAGGGATTATCTGTATGAGCTGCCATCTCTGGCATAGCAGGACATGCAGTTGTGTCCCTTTCTCAGTATTTAAAGGCTGTTAAAGATTGGATGGGGTGGAAATGGGTTCATGCTTATTGTCCCAAACTAATGGCTGGAGGTTCAGAAACTGACTCAGAAAAGTCCTCTGCACTACTGATGTAGTGATGCTTTCAGGGAGAGTAACAGCATGAATGTTCATTCAGAAATGAAACAAGGAAAATGGAACCTTTTTGCGTATCCCATATTTCAACTGAAAGTGTGTGTCACCAAACAGAATAAGATGCACCAATTGCATGTGGATAAGTGTACTGATCTCACCATGAAAGCAGAGAGGTCTCATTCTATACCTCTCTAATTAGAGGGACTAGGTTTGGATTTATCCAGACTTTTTTTATAGTGAAAACTCATGGAAGCCATTGATTTTAGAATGAGAGTGATAGATGTATATTAATAATCCAAGCACATCATAAGCATGCTCCCTTGCACAATTGTATCTAAAAAAAAATAGAATTAATTTTCAAGATACTTCTGTAGAAAAAAACAACCATACAATATCAGAAGAAAGTAAAAAAATGAAACACATATTGCAGAACATTGCCTCTGGAATTCTTTCTAAATCTTGGTTAATAGCAATTATTTGAAACATATGACAAGAAGGAAGGAAGGAAGGAAGGAAGGAAGGAAGGAAGGAAGGAAGGAAGGAAGGCAGGCATTGGCTCAGATTGCTTCTCCCATAAGGATGTGCTAGGGTTTTTTTTTCCCTCTCCTGGCCAGATCTGGCTCATTTTTAGTATGTGTTGCGTTGCCTTCCCATCCTACCAAATTTGGAGAATTATCCTGCAGATGGACAGAGTCCCAAGATCCTTTACCTAATTGCCTTCTGCCATTCTCTTAGGCTGAATTAAAAAAAAATTCTCCAAATAAAACTTCTTTTCTGTTTATTCTATTGATTTGACAACCCAGAGATGCATGTTCCATGTTTTGTCATAACTGTGAGAAACTGGGTTAATTTTGTTTCTGCCCTTTCTTTCCTTGTTTTTCATCTGCCCTCATTCATCTGTTTGAGTGATGAGTGAAAAATGTGGACTGAAACATATTAGCTACCTTAGTGATATCTGGAGAGAAGACACATAAAATTCTCTCCTCAGGGAAGCGCAACTGTTTGTAATGTTGATGGTGGAGTGTTGGTATCTGGCAGAGTTTTTCTGGCAGTCTGTCTACTTAATGGTCCTTTTTAATGCTGCCTTGGTTCTACTGAAATGTACAGCTGTTTTTACATCTTTTTATTGTGTTTATATTGTTTTATTATATTTGCTCGTTTAGTTTATTTGTGCTCAATTTTAGAAGTGGTGTTTGTACATAGTAATTGACTCCAGATGAATAATAGCAACAGCTAATAGACACCATAATCACTCAGTATTTATAAAGCACAGAAAATACAGCACATGCAGTACAAGATAATACAAATGTATTACTGTTTGGTGGTTCAGAAAAAAAATGAAGGAAAAGGCTTAAAGGGGAGATGTTGTCCTAACTAGCGAATTCTAAAAAAAATCAGAAACAAGTAAAAGAAGAAGGAATATAACAGTAATTTGCTAGCATAAAAAGAAACAAAGTGTAATCAAATATTGACAGGACTAGGGATGACACTGTAGCAGTGTTCCAATATTTGAGGGGCTGTCACAAAGAAGAGGGGGTCAACCTATTGTACAAAGTACCTGAAGGCAGGATAAGAAGCATAGATGGAAACTAATCAAGGAAGACAACAAATCTAGAAATAAGGAGAAATTTCCTGACAATTAGAACAGTTTATCAGTGGAACAACTTGCCTTCAGAAGTTGTGGGGGCTCCATCACTGGAGGTTTTAAAGAAGAGATTGGACAACCATTTCTCATGAAATGATATAGGGTTTCCTGCCTAAGCAAGGGGTTGGACTAGAAGACCTCCAAGGTCCCTTCCAACTCTGTTGTTCTGTTATTTAAACAAGAGTTTTATATAGCTTTCTAAAGCAAGGCAGAGAGAAGGCTATGAACAAAAGAAGTTCCCTCATATGAGGCCAGGTTTTTCATTGATGTAGTCCTGTATTGATTCTGATTTGCATCCAAATGCTCTAGAACAGGATTTTATCCTAATTAGGTTGTAGCTGCAAGGAGAGCTGAAGGCAGCTAGACCCCCTCCTCATCCTAATCTAGACCTCCAGATAGTTCTCAATGTGGATAAAATAAGAAAAATACAATAAAATAACAAAAATTAGAATAAAAATGGATAATAGCAATACAATTAGTTGTCTGAAATTAGTGTCAGAAAATGGAAATTCCGCATATGGGCCAAACAGCTTTTAAGTTAGAAATTGCTTTACTGATCAGTTATGACCACCTTTGGCAAAGTCTGGCATCAAGTCAACTTGGATATGGATTATCCAGTGGGCTGACTGGACCAGCAGAAATTCTCTTTAAGTGGTATTAAAAATGAGGATAGGGACAAGATTCTTTCAAATAATCTTGTCTGAAAGACCAATGTGACATGGAAGTCATTAACATTATTTTGAATTCTGCCTAGGGGGAAAAACTAGAGAAAGCATGGATTTTAACTAATATCTTCTGTGAACAGTACAGTCACTATGGCCTAGGATATTTCTACATTCCTAAAAAAGTCTCTTAACTATAAAATGTTCATTATTCATTGAGACATCTTTTTTTAAATACCTGTTACAGTAGCGTAACATTGATAACACAAAATCAAGACACACAATCAAGATACACAGCATATGCTAATTAAATCAGCACAATTTTTCTTACCTTTATAGGAGAAAGACATAACAATATGAAGTTTGATTGCAAAAAAGTAGCATAAGGGAATCTAGCTGTCGGCTAAGTTATAAATGAGGCCCAATGTTTAACATATAATCAAATTATCCCTACAGAAATCATAGCCAAAACTGAACTAATGTATCATAATAAACCAGTTATTTTAATACAATTTTTTCTGTGAAGAAATCAATAGAAGTCAATTATCTTCTGCAATTTAGTTGTTAATAGCCACTCTACTCTTACTAATACACATTTAGTATGCTATTGTTTCACACAGTTTTTATACAGTTAAATAAAACCAGTGGCAAGTAAACCTTTTTCCTGAGGAATATCCCAGATAAAGTAAGATTTTTAGAGCACCACCAAATATGTATAAAAACCTGCCTCCATCGATATAGATTTGTATGACCTGTAAACACAGGTCAGTAAATTTTACAATTTTGAAATAAGGTCTCTAATAAACATTGTATAAACAATTTTCATTTCTTTACAAGTCTGATGAAACTGATGAAATGCCTATATTTACACAATGCAGTATTTATTGGTGTACACCATTTACATTTCTTCCTCATGGTTCTCTAAAGTTAAAATGGCATTATTATATACTCTTAAACTTGTATGAATTCAACATTTGCTCATATTGATTGGTTCTCAACACATGGCTGTTTGAATGACCTAATGCCTGTGTAGTGTAGGTTTAATATCTCCATTAAATGATTTTGAACCAAGCTCTGTCATTCTTAACATAAAAATAAATTCGTTAATTTCAATTTGACTCTATTGTCTCATCAAGTTCTTGGAACCACAGCATGCCTAAAACATTGTGAGTATACCTTGAATGTACAGGAGTTATACCAGGATTTTCTAACAATGCCCTTCAGGTTATGTTGTTGGTTCCAATGGTCCTGCTTCATGATACTGTCTGGAGAGAGTTTGTCCCATTGTGACTTATTTTAGTTTTCAGTTTGTTTCTCTGTGTCTCTGTTCCAGCTCTTACTATCTGTGTTCTTATTCCTTATTCTGGTTCAGATAGTCCTCGATTTACAACCACAATTGAGCCCAAAATTCCCATTACTAAGCAAGTTGTTAAGTGAATTTTGCCCTATTTCATAACCTTTCTTGCCACAGCTGTTAAATGAATTAGAGTGCCATTGTTCAGTTAATACACATTACACAGCTGCCCTGTTGCTTTTGCATATCAGGAGGTCGCAAAAGGTGATCACATGACCCCGGGACACTGAAACCATCATAAATACATGCCAGTTGCCATGTGTCCAAATTTTGATCACATGACCATGAGGCTGCTGCCACAACCATTAAATGTGCAAAACAGTCATAAGTTCCTGGTTTTTTTTAGTGCCGTTGTAACTTTGAACAGTCACTAAACTAATGGTTGTAAGTCGAGGATTCCCTGTATTCTAATTTAGTTTATCTCACTAGCTTCCATGAAGTTTAGTGCTGTATTTATTGCAGCCACAGGAAAGATGTAGAAACAAATTATATCCTACAGAGCACCTTGAAAGGACATGTGTATTGTCCACATTGAACAAAAAGACTAATAAGTCCCTTGCCTCAGTAAACAAAAAAGAAGAGCTATGGATCATTGGTTTGAAAAAAAGACAACACTGCTAACTCTGTGTGTGTGTGTGTGTGTCTATGTGTGTGTGTGTGTCTATGTGTGTTGTCTATGTGTGTATAAATATATACAGATACACATTCAGCATAAAGCAGCAATTTTGTTTTCTTTTATCTCTTTCCTTTAAATCTCATAGCTGAGGAGAAGTAATCTTGTGAGAAATAGTTCCTTGCATTACTCATTTTTGGCACATTCAGCTTCAGAGCAAAGTTCACAATAAAAAAGATGAGAACATAATTTCCATTCTTAGTTCTGAAAAGGTGTAACCCCCAGAATTTGAGTGCACAGCCTCTTCCTTTGATAGATAGATGTAAGTACATTCTTTCCCCCCCCCTCTCATTTGTGTTCTCTGTAATCAGCTGAAAGAAAAAAATAATATTACTCTAGATCAATTTTATGCCAGGGATGTTTTCTACAACATGTTCAAAGGTTTTTATAATTAATATAGTTTTAAAAATGTCAGTGCCATACATTTTTCCCCATCACCCACTGATCCACAGACACTCAACCACACATGCACACCTAGAGGGAAGCTGGCAACATCACAGAGCTTGAAAATATTGAAAGAGAAACATTTGTATTTATCTCTGGGATTTGATTGTGCAGATTGGCACATTAATTCCTTGGTGCTAGAAATTCGGAGCATCCATTTTTGGCAGTAGATGTCACGCAAGGGAAATCTAATTCTCATCATGAGCAGATTAGATAAACCAAAATCTGATCCAAAATGCCTAGCCTTTCTCCAAACTAAGCATTCTGAACCCTGACATACTACATGTTTCCAAAGTGAAATATTTTTATTTGGTTTTGCCTCAAGCCAGCATCTTATCTGGGTGAAGCAGCTCCAGTGTCTACATGAGATCGCTCTCAGATTAATCTTCCCATCTATAATACATACTATATTCTACTCATTTGATTATTGTCTTGGGGTTAAGCTTTCAATTTATTTTATGGTGTTGCCTGTTGCATTGTGTGTTTCTAACATGTCATGTTTTGGCAAAGAAGACATTTTTATTTTTATTTTATGATTGTGATTGTTCTTTCTGTATGGAGATATCATGTGTTCCATATAAATAAGCACAGACCTCTTGATTATATTAATACACTTTCCCTGTACTTTTGAGATTCTTCGAATGTGAAGAAATGTAAAACCACTTTCAGCAGGATTGGGAATATTTCAGCTTCACGGAGAAACATCAGGAGAACAAAATTCAGAACGTATATCGAGCCTTGAGCAAGAATTGGGGAAAAAATCTCATTTGTCTACCACCAACATCTTCAATTTTCTGTACTTGAAACACCAAACATGACTGGTGAGATTTTAAGAAGTGGATGGGAGATTTATAAGCAAAGGAATTGGCTGGAAGATTTTTCTTTGGGCAAAGAGAAATTTTCCAGCAATTTCTCAAGGAAGGAATGATAACACTGCAACTGAAATAAAACAGTGGGGAGATTTTCTTTTTGATGCTTACCCAGAGGGTTTAATTAACCTTCCCTTCCCCCCCCCTTTTGATTTCTGTTTAACCAAAGAACACTCTTATAGGTCATTTTACCATCTCATAACTAAATGGAAGAATGCCGTATTTCACCTAAGAGAATTTCTCCAAAATGCTCTCCCTTTTTGAAAAAAAACGTCTGTAGCAAATTCTTTTTCATCAAATGAAATGAGAATTGGCAGAGAAAGTACAAAAGAACATCTTAGGTTAGCATTATTTTTTTCCCCTTTTCTATTTTCCTACCATATTGGCTAGTAATACGCTGACTTCCAAAAATCTGTGGAAGCAGCAGTTTATCCGAGGGCTCATATGTGGGATTCCTTGAGATGTCCCTGCAGTTCCTCATGGAAAAACTACACAGTAATAGTTCGTCCCTCTGAGTGCCAACTCACTGATAAAAACATCCATCTGCTCGGAAATATCTTTTTCAGAAAAGAGTTTAAAAAACTTGAGCAGCCTCTGTATCCTTACTGCAGCTACATATTTCAGTGTGCATGACATGTTGTTGGTAGTCAACAATATATGTTTAATACGTAAAATAATAGTTAATATACTGTACATACTATGCCAGATTTTTCCATAGAAATGGCTCTGCTGATAGGCTGCTAATCCTCTGCAGTATCTTATGAGCAGTTGTGGGAGGAAGGAAGAAGTTCAGGGTATCCACATTCTAGAATCTCTCAGGATATATCTATTAGGTTAGAAGGTTATAGCTTTAATCTGCCAAGATTCTGTCCATTAGGTATAGACAAATAAAGGATTGGATTCAGTTGGATTTCACTATGTCATCATTGGGCCTGGCCCTACAGCTACCAAGCCATTCATTTTTGCAATGTTTATGCTCCTTTTAGTGCCATTGCAGTTTTAGTGTATCTCAATTTCTCAAAATTGAGATCTTTGGAACAAATTGGAGAGGGGGGAGAGGGAAGGAGAGAGGGAGACAGAGAGACAATAGTGATTGTGATTACAATTGAGGACTTAAATATTTGATTGAAATGGAATGATGCAGAGTTGTGTGTAAGATGAAACAGGCTAGTCCCTGAAAGAGATGGAAATGAGTTTCTGTCTAAAATTTATGAGAAGTATTACTTAACTTAGAAGGTGAACAACTTGGATCCTACTATTCTTAATGAAGGATGAGAAGTGAAAAGTCTGAGGAATATATTTTGAGCAGAGATTGGAACCAGCATTATAGACTATGTAATAGTATCCTATGACCTTTTAAAATTAGTAATTACTTTTGGAATAGGATGTTACACAGATATTGATCACCTGTCCTTCACCTCAGAATTACATCTGCAAGACCAACATTTATTTGGATGATGATCACTGCAAAGGTAGTGTATTGAAGATGTGATTCCAAAGGTTATGCAACTAAGTCATAAATATCCTAAGTATGAAGATTTTCAATTCCACTCATCAATAATTACTGCAGAGTCAACTGATTTGGTCCCCTGCTTCCAGTAACTCATAATTCAAATGTAGAATCTTTTATCACACACCATGCTATAAAGGAGCAATGAGTGTTGATTACTAGTTCCAAATCTTGGTTTTTCCATTAATGTTTAATAGCAATAAAAACTATAATGTGTAAACATAAAAACTATTGATAAAAACTTATCTTTCTTGTCATTTGCTCTCCAGTTGCAAGAAAATAAAAAAACAAAACAAAAATAATTAGTATTATAAAGCTTTACTTAGGCAAAAATGGAAATGTGCCTCCAGAAAAGATTGGAAATTCTTGATTTCACGGGTCAGGTTGAATGCACCAGCATTTATTTATATATTTATTAGATTTAGAGACTACCCAGCTTCAAAATGGCTCTGGGCAAGCTATATTCAAATAAAAAGTAAAACAAAATAACATCAAAAAAAGAAATTTCATCTGATCAGACAAATATACTACCTCTAATTATGGTTGGTCACAGGGGTGAAATCTAAAATTTGTTACTACCGGTTCTGTGGGCGTGACTTGGTGGGTAATGTGACTGGGTGAGCTTGGCCAACTTTTTTTTTTTTTACTTTTGAAAGCATTTTTTCTACAACCTTAAGAGGTTGCAGAAAAAGGTTTTAGAAGCTTCTGACGATCAGGCAACTCAGCTGGGATCGTCAGAGGCTTTTAAAGGCATTTTTTTTCTACAACCTCTTCGGCTGAAGAGTTTGTAGAAAAAATGCTTTTAGAAGCCTCTGACGATCCCAGCTGAGCCATGCTATCATCAGAGGCTTTTTTTTTTTTTTTTTACTTTTAAAAGCATTTTTTTGGCCAAAGAGGTTGTAGAAAAAATGCTTTTAAAAGGAAAAAAACAGCCTCTGATTTTTTTTACTTTGGGGAGGGGGGGAAGCAGGGATTTTTTGCTACCGGTTCTCTGAACCACCCACCACCATCACTACTGGATTGGGCGATCCAATCCAAACAGGGAGCATTTCACCCCTGGTTGGTCACATAGTCATCCAGATGTTTGGCTTTTTTTTTTTCTATCTATCAAGTCTTTCCTAAGGATCTGAGATAATCAGATGATGTTGAATATTAAAGGTATCATTGCAAGATACAAGCTGTTTTTATTTTTATAGATACAACAATGTGATTTTATCAGTGCCAATGCTATTTAAGTGGTACGCCTGGTATTTTGGGATTGCACCCAAGGCACCTATTGGTAGTATATTTGTTTTTTATTAGGCATGGTTATTCTACATCTGTTTGCATATCTTTTTATTTTGTGATTTTGTCCAATTCTTTCTTTTCTGTTTCCAGGCAGTGCATTGTCCGTATTCATAGTTTTTTTGTCTTATCAACAGTTGTTAAGCCTGAGTTGTTATTTATTTATGTATCAAATTTGGATACTGCCCATCTCATTCTCAGAATGAATCTAGACCTGGCAGGTGTCTGTTTGCCTGTTTGGATTCTAAAATCCCAGAGCACTTTAGCATCCAAATTTTCTATTACTGCATTTCTCCAAAAATAAGACCCTTTCTTATAATTTTTTTGCCACCAAAAAGGCACTAGGTCTTATTTTTGGGGTGGGGATGTCGTCCACTGACTCCCCTCACTTGCGCACATCACCCCCCGGCCTCCTTTTCACAGTCAGAGGCTTTCAGGAACTTCTTCGGTCAGCAATGCTTTCCTGAAGGCCTCTGCAGCCAATAACAGAGCATTGGATTGATCCGGAGCGCTGTTATTGGCTATAGAGACCTTCAGGAAAGCCTTGCTAGCTGCAGAAAAAATAGGCCAGCAAGGCAGGTGTTAGGGTGTGTGAGGCCTGGCTGCAACTGTCCAAAGGTAAGTAATAGGACAGCTCCACCCCCCCAACCCCACCCTAGTTTAATTTTTACCCGTGCACCCTGGAGTGGGTGGGTCTTAATTAGGGCTTATTCTGGGGGTAGGGCTTATATTGGGCACACATGTAAAAATTAAGCTAGGACTTACTTTCGGAGTAGGTCGTATTTTGGAGAAACATAGCACTTTGTCTATTTTGTGGTCCCACCAATGTTTGCTTGGAGGGAAATGGTATTTTTGCAGATCTTTCAATTCACCACTGTTGCTACTTTATTATGACATTGTTTGTAGTCAGTCTGGGTGATCTTGCATCAGCTAACTAGGTGGTCCACTGTTTATTTAGCTTCTTTATTTAGCTTGCTATCTATTGCTTTATATATACAAAAAAATGGGAAATCATAATTGGCAGTTCTTCAGCTGGGATTGGCCTTTGTAAGCCACGAGTTCTTCCCAAGAAGTTAGGGATGCCTTGGTTTCTGCCATTGCTTTTTTGTGTGTTCCTATAATTATTGGGACTATTAATACTAGGTGCTGTTGCTTGCTGCTACTGCTATTTATGAAAATGGCTTGAGATGACACTAGACAAGATGCTTATCCCTTGGAGAAGAGGCTGAAGATTTCCAAAGCATCGAAAGGTCAAAAGAAACCCAATAGAAAGTGGTGGTGGTTGGAATATTATCATCATAGTTGAGATCCTGAAGGAGAGAACAACCATCAATCCAAAGCAGGGGTGAAATCCAACAGGTTCTGACAGGTTCTGGAGAACTGGTAGCGGAAATTTTGAGTAGTTCAGAGAACCAGCAAATACCACCTCTGATTGGCCCCAGAGTGGGGTGGGAATCGGGATTTTGCAATATCCTTCCCCCCAGGAGTTGGGAGGGAATGAGAATTTTGCAGTGTCCTTCCCCTGGAGTGGGGTGGGAATGGAGATTTTGCAGTATCCTTCCCCTGCCATGCCCACCAAGCCACGCCCACCAAGCCATGTCCACAGAACCGGTAGTAAAAAAAATTGAATTTCACAACTGATCCAAAGGTGGAGGAAGTCAGACGCAAATGATGGAGGATCATCATGCAGCTAAGAGCAGAGAGGGGAAGAATGCAAGGTATTGAGATTCAGTTTGACAAAGGAGGACTAAATCAGTCAAATCAAAAATAACAGCCAAGCTCTTAAGTCTTTGATTAGGTGCCTATTTCTTTTTTCTGGATCGCAGGATAGCTGTAACAGAGTGCTGATAAATGGAGAAGGAAGAATTAAGGGGTAGGATCAAACAGAAAAGGCTTTGGGGGGGGGGATCTGGCTACGGTTCCATTTTTTTTTCCTCATGCCAAGCAAGAGAGAATGGAGCTGGAAAAGCAAAGAAAGCTCCTCATTATAAGAGAAGAAAGAGATGAGTCAAGCTCAGCAAAGAACAATTACAGTAGGAAAGAAAGAAACTACTTTAAGACATTTGTATATCAGTGCACTTGAGGAACACATGTAGAAAAGCACTACATCTAATAACTCCCAACCATTGCCAAGTTAAGTAAGACACTTTATTTTGTAACTTCTTTTCTAATATCAGGCTTTTTTTTCAGCCATAAGTTTTATATCCATTGACGGGGAATACAGTACCACCCTAAAAAATTATTTCTGCCTCCCCTCTTTCGACCCTACATTAAACATACAAAGAAAAATGTGGTCACAGTTAATTTTTTTTTCATAAATGAAAGAGGCATTAAGCTCCTCTCATCTTTAAACATTCTTGTTTAAAGCAAAAGTGATGCCTTGGTTGAACAATGAAAACAAAAGCTAGCCTTATTGCCTCCTTACAGATTATTATACAAAATTTTGGAGAGGTCTGTTTCCTGTTCCCCAATAATGGTCCCCTGAAACTCTACAATTTCTGGGCTTAGAGACCTGTATATGCTTCTATTTTATTGAATAGCTCTTTAAGCCCTATCTTTGCCTGAGCAGGCTTGGTGGAGACTGTTAGTCATAAAACTCTTTTCCTTCAGTTTGCTCCCAGAATTTATTTTTACACTGGTCTTTAAAAATGCTAAAAGAGCTATTTGACAACGGATTGGGGATCGGGACAGAGGCCAGACACCCAGTCATTTATATGCTGATGTCTCTGACAGCTGTACCCCTGCCTCCTCTCTCTTTCACGTTATCATCTGGAAGCACTCTGTGCCTTTATACTGGCTCGGTTCAGTGCATTGCCATCTGCATTGTTGCTGGGCAGACTCTGAAATATCCCCACTGAAAGTCAGATTCACCATTGTGAGTGGGAAACATGAAAACAGAGATACTTACTCTCTTCTCCTACCCTCTTTATAGGGATTCAACACTGATTGTGCCTAATTTAAGCAGTCATCCAGGAAGGAATGTTGCAAGGCTTAAAAACTGGGCATGTCCTGCAATGCAGCTGCATTTTGTGGTGTCATGTATTCGAGGTCAAATATGCGTGAAAAGTGAATGGATGCTCAACAGAAACTGATGTTCTAGATTCAGATTTTGTAGGTTGATATGTTCTAACTTACAATTGTGCAATTGAGAAATCACACTCATGAACAGGTTGCTGCGTCTCTTTGACCTTAATAAAATTTATTTTGGGATGACAATACAAGCAACTTCTAAAGTTTACATTAACTTAAGCATTTGAGGACATTTATTTAAATAGACACGATTAACAATCTAGCAGAAAAAAGGCAACTTACTTCCATGACAATATTATACATGGCAATTCTTCTGGGGCAATTAATTATTGAATAGCTGACAAAATAAGATAGAGTGGGTTGCCTAGAGTATGACTGAGCTTCAAATACCATTAAACATTAGTAGGTATTAGAAGATAAATAATTATGTTGGCTTCCATCAGCTTTAATAGATCAAAATCCTAGGAATTTCTTTACTTTTGGACAGAAATGAACTATTCAGAAGAGGCCAAGTATATCACAGACAACAGCAAATTTGGTATATATTGGAGTTTATGCAAGCAGCCATAATTCTTACTCAAAATTGTTGTAGAATTGTCAATAGCAATACTATTTTTGTAATTGTAGATGCTTCAGAATTAATTATTATTAAGCAAATTAGGATAGTATTCGTATTGCTAGCCTATAAATAATTCTCCAGAATAATCTATCTGGTTTCCATATCTCTTTAAATAGATGAGATGAACTGTACTGTAGTTGACCAGCAGGCAGAAACAATACTTAGAGTAAATCCATATCACAGAAAAAGGAATATCACAATTGATTTCTAAGAAAAATTGTACATTGAAGCTTTTCTTTTTTATTTTTTTAAATAAAAAAACACAGAAAGACACAAGTAAAAAAGCAAACAAAAACATTTTGTGGCATATAAAGTATAAAAAAGGCCAGTTTTAAACACAGCTTTAAATCTTGGCCATACAGAATATTGATCAGCTTTCTATTATAGGGATAAATCCAAGACTGTAAATCCAGTCTGGCACTGTCTTTCCAATTAAAATATTTTTCCCATGTATAGCCCAAACACAGTAGATACATAGATATTCATATAGTGATAAATTCCAAAGAATTGACATGCAATCACACTGATGTCTTTAAGACATACACGGATCAAAAAAGGGCAATACAAGCTAAGCTCATTTCATGCGTCTTCACCCTGTCAATGGAATTGACAGCAAACTCATTTTAAAGCATTTTCTGAGCTGTCTAATGAACATAATTTTTGTTGAATTAGTATTATTTTAAGATAATAGGAATAATACTTACTTGTCATAATGACGTTTATCACTGTTTTCTTAACATGAGGTCTTCCAAAATTGTTCCAAATAATTAATATTTGCATTTAGCATTTAATAGTCTATAAAGATATACTGTAGAGTTGGAATGTCCAAAACACATTCCAATAGTGATAGTAATTGATTTTTAAATGCTCTAATATGTCTGCATGAATTTGTGAAATTAAAAAAATAATAATTTAATATATAGCTATTCTTCAATTTAGATCAATATGATTATCTAAATTATCAATATTCCTGCTGGAATGAATTTCAGGATACAGATTTAACTACAGTTTTTAACCTACAATTATCCTATAGCGTACAATAACCCTGTGTGAGTAAGATGTCTTAAAATATGTAAAAATATATCTAGAGTTCGTTTAAAATGGAATCCATGTTTCTGCCAAAATGGATCACATAATAGTTTTCTAATTATACTCATAGTGAGTTTTGGACTTGATTCTTTGGATTCTATTGAGAAATAAAAATCAAAATATACATGGAGTGATAAAACTGTAAATCAAGAGAACTGAAAAGCTATAATTTGGGTAAATAAAATCTAAAGTTTGTCTTCACATAAAATCTATTAATTTAGTATTTTAATACTTTGATGTATTAAGATAGGAATCCTTATAAGTGCATATATCAAACTATATAAATAGATTAATAAATAAATTTGAATCTAAAAAACAAACTTCTCTTGGAATAATTATTCCAATTTAGCTAAAACTATTCAAACACCAAATAAAATACCAATTTTCAAAAATGTTCATATATATGTCAAAGTCCATAGGATATTTGTGACTCTTCATCCAATTAATTGAGTAATCTGATAAATTATCAAACTGCAGTTCTATATCAATACATTTCCTGGTGAATAATATTCAAATCCTCAAAAAGTTACATCATTTGCATACAATAATAGCTTCTGTTCAATTCCAGTTGTTTTATGTTCAGAATGCTATCTGAAAATCATTGTTTTCTTTTGATGTTCATTTTTTCCTTTATTTTCTGCTTTGGTTATGCACATTTTTTTAAAAAGCTAAAGCATAACATTAACACTTCTAAAGTAAAATGGACTTAAAGGTTGTCGTATTCATTGTATCCTTGTTAGAAGTTGTAGAAATATTCTCTTATCCAAATGTTATTACTTGAATAGCTGAATAGCTATTCTGAATAGCTATTATGATATATTATACAGTAGTCTGTATATTACTTTATCCACAGTATCTGTCACATCCAAATCTACCTTTGAAATTCATAGAGACTTTTTACCAGAAATCAGTGAATTTTTTCCCCCTTGGATATTTGGCCATAAAAGTATTTCCTTTCTGACAATTTCTCTCTCTCTCTCTCTCCCTCTGTCCCTCTCCCTCTCTCTCTCTCCCTCCCCCCCTCTCTCTCTCTCTCACACACACACACACAGGTGCTATTCAGCAGGTTCTGACAGGTTCTGGAGAACCAGTAGCGGAAATTTTGAGTAGTTCAGAGAATTGGCAAATATCACCTCTGGCTGGTCACTAGAGTGGGGTGGGAATGGAGATTTTGCAATATCCTTCCCTTAGGAATGGGGAGGGAATGGGGATTTTGTAGTATCCTTCCCCTGGAGTGGGGTGGGAATGGAGATTTTGCAGTATCCTTCCCCTGCCACACCCACCAAGTCGTGCCACACCACGCACGCCACGCCACGCTCACAGAACCGGTAGTAAAAGAATTTGAATTCCACCACTACACACAACAAATGTATTTTACTAGCAAACATAGATAGAAATAAAATTCTTCCAGTCTAACAATCAGGATGCACAATTTCTGAATATTTAAATATGGAAGAGCTAGCCATGTACAAGCCATTTTACAAGAAGTAATGGAAGGAAACAGAACAGATATGGCAGGTTCCTGAGGATGTAGGCCATGATTTTTGCTACTCGGTGTTTCCTACTCTTTCTTCAGAGTAGCTAATAGGATAATTTTTCAGTGTTCAGACAACAGAATGAGGCCCTGCTTGTTGAATACAAAATAAAAATAAAATCCAAATATTTGGATTTCTTGTCACAACCAAAAGCCTTTCTAATATTTTAAAGGAATCACTTTTCCAAGTTCCGAGTCTTCTACTTGAAAGAACAATACAAAGCTAGAGAAAAGGCCACTACTAATAAATCAAAGAGAGAAACTGTCTGGAGGCAAAACAGAAACAATTTTTAGTGAAATACTTATGAATAATTTTGAAGTAGGAATTGCTATTCTCAATTCTCAAAACTGTGCAAGTCTATTTTGAACCATCCAAGCCTGGGTAGTCTGTGTTTTATTACAAATCCTCTTTAATATATATATTCCTCGGGATTCTGTGATGCTCATTAATTTACCATGTTCTGCTTCACATACCATATTTTAAAGCTATAAGTATGAATGTGTTCTTTCATGGAAAAATAACCATAATGTATATGTGTGTATGCATATGTGTGATTGTGTGATTGTGTGTGCATGTGTATATTTGTTACAACTGCTAAATATGTTATTAATTAAATGAAAACATGAAATAAAACACTGCAGCAGATCAGGGGAAATGGACAGAAATTCTTTTTAGATATTAATTGTTTGACATTGCTATTCAACAGGAAAAGGCAATGGTCAACTGCAGGGTGGATTTGATTTAAATCAAGTCAACTTAAATCAAGTCAATTTAAATCATGATTTAAATCATGATTTAAATCACTAGTAAAAAGGCTTGATTTAAATCAATTCGATTTCAGTCATATTTTTTAAAGAGCAACTGTCATCTCTGTCCCGCAGTAGCTCCTCCTCTGACCCGCTCTTGACTCACCGAGAGTCCCATTCACTTTAATGGGACGGCTGGTGATGCGGCAGTGACACAACAAGGTGAATGGGACTGTCGGACATGGTGGGCAGCAGGTGAGTGGATGCCCGCTAACAGGCGCTGCCATGATGGATCTGAAATGACAGGTGCTCTTTAAATGTAAGGACTCATTCTTGCTGGTAGTTAGAATCTTTAATATTATCATTTGCAAACAAAATGAAGGTTTCCTATTTAGCTTGCAGAGCTTGGATTCATTGAATGAGTTTACCAAAAATGTAAATATTGCAGAATATACAGTCTCATGCTACATAACTAAATAATCGATTTTTATCCATCCTGGTCAACTAATTCTACAATTTACGAAGTAAACCATAGATAATATAAAGTGATTGATAGTCAGCACTGGGTGGTTGCCTCCTCATATGACACTCACGGTACTACTAAGGAATAACTGACAATCTTTCAGAGTATTAATGGTGTTTATGACAGCTAAGTTAAAACTGTGGAGATGTCTAGTTATTGGTGTCACCATGAGGAATAATATTCCAGTATATCTCAAAAGTGAGGAGGCTCCATTCTTGAATTGGCTTGCTAAAGAACACATTGAACAGATAACAATTTATTCAAAGAAGATCAAACAGAAATGGAAGGATATACTGAAGAGCTGCACAGCAAAGATGTTAATATCTAAGGTGGCTTAGATAGCATTCCATATTTACAGCATCCTTTAGTACTAAAAGGTGAAGAAAGATCAGCCTTTCAGTTACCACCAAGTTGAAAGCATACAGGAATTGATGAAACATGTTCAGAAATATTACAAGCAACAGCAGACGAATCAGTAAAAGCTATGATGCATCATAAACAAATAATGGCTGAAAATCTGGAGAATGACACAGTGGCCGACAGATTGGAAGAGATAAATCTCCATATCGGTACCAAAGAGAAGACATTTAGCAGACTGTGCAAAATATTGTACAATATCCTTAAGTTACATGCTAACAAAATAATGGTTAGGACCATCCAATACAGATTAGAGACCTACGACAGATGTTGAAACAAGTTTGTTTTTTAAAAAAAAAAAGATCAGAAAATAAGAGCCATTATTGTTGATACACCCAAGATAATTCAGAAAGCCAAATAATGACTGTTACTTAGCCTATGTATGTATCAAGAACCTAGGATATTCAGTTTTTATTTTATATTCAATAGATTGTTCAAAAAATGGTGAAAGAATGTAAAAAGACTCCAGGTTAAGATATGAATGTACTCATGATTTGTGTCTGTGTGATAATGTTCTTATTGTACTTGTCTAGTCATACTATATTTTATTTAAAAAGAATTGCTTAGTTGACAGTGAAGTTATCTGTTGAAGTGTTCTGACCTAAGCTTCCTGATATAATAAAAAGCACACAATTAGTCCCCAAACCCCCTTTTTTAAAATTTTAACTGCTGTGAATTCCTTTCATTCACAGCACTTGCTGAATCATCAAGAGTTTATAAATAGTCGAACAGAAGTCTGCCACAGTTCTTTGGGATAAGGCTGGTAAACACCCACCTTTATCTTCTTTGATACGCTGCTAAAGACCTAATTGGCAATTATCTTGGCAAGGCCGCTTGGAAACACAAAGTCAAAAATGGAGCTTCAAAGTACAAACCAACATCATCAACAACATTGCTTCCTGCAAAGGCCCACGTGCTTTGCTCTTCCTTTATGTCTTATGGGACGGGCCAATCATCTCCAAGCCTTACTCCCGAGTCTCCCCTTTTGTCTTAACTGTTCTTGCCTTCTGGCAGCTCTGCGCATACACACACTGGGAACAGGCTCCCCCTGTTCCTCTGTCTCGTGGAGGCTCCAGAGTCCGCACATAAGTCCCAGATGGCCCTGGCCCCATCTCTGCCTCTGGCGCAGAGCCCTCGTCCTAGCTTTTCTCAGACTCCAGGACTGGCCCATGTTCCTCCCCAGTCTCCTCACTGTCTGACTCTGCTGCCAGCTCCGCAGGCTGCTGGCGGACCACAACATGAAGTGCCCAGAAGCCCTCATATTTTACAGAATTTAAAAATAATTTATATCATATTTTCATTTAATTTTTCTACAAATACAAAGAGTTTGCTGAAATCATTGAAGGCAAATTTGTATTTTAAGAATTGAATGTCATTAAAAAATTGGGAGTGTGGTGTAGATTATATCTAAGGGAAATGGTTTTAATTCCATAAAAGACAATGGACTTGACTGTATTCATCAAATCTAAAAAATATTAATATTATTTTAATGCAATATAGTATGAAATTACTGTATTTTTCGTACCAGATCATAAGATGCACCTAGGTTTAGAGGAGGAAAATAAGATTAAAAAATATCAGGCGGAGCCTGAGAGGACCACAGATAGGTGTCCTCTCATGTGCCAGTTCTGCCTATTGACTCCTGCACTTCAGAAAAGAGTCAGAAGAGGCCGGCAATGACAAAGACAGAAGAGGCGGTGTTCAGCACTGTAAAAGGACCCTGCCGCCACGGCCCAGCTGCTATTCACCAAAGGACCGGCACCATTTCCACCCACTTTTTTGGGGAGGAAGTGCATTTTATGGAGCGAAAAATACAGTATTTAATATGTTTTTAATGGCAGACAAAGATCATGGATATAAAGCTTGTGACTTTAATTCCCTAGTTCTATGTGTATTTCTTACTTTTTTTATTATAAAACAACTCTATTTCTATATTAGATACATTTTTTTTTCATAAAAATGACCAATCTTTTTGTTAGTAACAGGATTGAAAAATGAAGTTGATTTTGACCACTAGAATTAATTAATCACAGTGGGTAGGCAAAATGCCTACAGTGTATAAAAGTGTATTTCTATCACTTTGGGTCAGTTTTCACTTCACTGAAATTATGCAATAGTAAACTAATAGTCACTGCAGGACTTTTCTTAAATATAATCTGCATAAGCAACAGGTAACGCAAGATAATTGTTTTCTCATCATACTGCATATTTCACACTCCATAACTTCCAAATGAAATACCAAAAAGAATTCATAAAGTTAAATGATTCTTCATGATGAAGCTGAATTTGAAACAGGCTGGAATTGCAACCAATGCTATTAATTTGGCTGATGTGTAAGCTTTGTTCTGGTTGCTTGAGTGAAGCCTCCCTCTTGAATATCAGATGATAATTTTTCTAATTATAGACAAATGTATTTGTTTAAGGCTGTGGTAGTTGCAGTTATGTTTATTCCAGAAGATGAGCAAAATACAACATGGGCCCGTTATGTATTTTGTATGGCTCAACATCTGATGAATCTTTAGACATATTCCTAAATTCCTTTACAACCCCACCTATATAAAAACATAATGCGGTTTCTATTAGAGAAAATATGACTGGACCTGATACAGTCATCAGCTTATTTAGTAGTAATGACTTTGCTTGCAAGGTAACTCTTGAGTACAGGCACAAAAATAATATTATAATACCGTGTTTCCCCGAAAATAAGATCCTGTCTTATATATTTTTGAACCCCGAAATAAGCTCTTGGCCTTATTTTCGGGAGAGTTCTTATTATTTTGGGGCGTGTGGAGCAAGGTGGGGCTCCTCTTGATGTCTTGCCTGATTTTCACCTCTGTCTCCCTAACCCTAAACCGAGGAAATGGCGGGGATCGGCTGCGCATGCACTTAAATATTTTTGGGGAGGGCTTATTTTTGGGGAGGGCTCATTTTAGTGCATTGCGCTCAAAACCCGATTGGGCTTATTATCCAGAGAGGTCTTATTTTCAGGGAAACAGGGTACATAATTATTTATATTTCTTTTTGACAAGCTTATTTTGTAGTACAGGGAAGGTAAAATTTTGAAACCTAAAGACTTTGACCTTGAAGTATATATTTGTTATTTGAAACCATTTGAATGTTTGTGGTAATTTCATTTTTAAAGCATTTAATTTTTTTTTTTTTTAGCAATTTGGCATAATTTCCTAGAGAATGCAAATTAAACCTCTATAATTTGGCAATTTATGTACTTTTAATACACAGGACATTTTTCTAATAATGTTGAGATTGGCATGTTGTGTTGAATTCTACAAATGGGCCTTCTTACTCCCATACAAACCTTATAATGGGGTTGTTAATGGGTAGAATTTGGATGCTCTGCCAAAAGCTCTGACAGTATTGACTGAACACTCTAATGACTTTGCTGAGGGTATGAAATACTGTACTGCAAGATAAAATCAACCAAATGCTCCATGTAACCAAAGACGCCATAAGTGCTTTAATTCATACATTTCCATTGGGTCTTCTTTCTTGAAAAGCCCAAGCAGAAAAGCTGCAGTGACCTTGATTGTTGAACCTTGGCAACATGATATTGATAGCCTTAACTAAGGGTATTTTTAGCAGGGCAATGTTTGGACATTCATATTCATTTCAGTTTCTGGACTTGAGCAAACTAGGTTTCATTAGTCACTCATCTGTGTCAAGATACAAGGAGAAGTAGTGATTTGTCTGCATCTTGCTTGGGAGTACAAGGACATTATGAACATTATGAATTAAACCCGTCCTCCCTAAGCTTTGAAAGATGGAATCTAGGAGGCTGGGGCAATAACGTCTCACATCAATAACAACAGTAGTTAATGAATCACAGGCACATTCTCATTCAAATCATTTTTAAGTTATTTGAGATCTGCACTTCTGATTTTATTGGAAAGAAAAATTGTACCTGGGTTCCAATTTTGACCATGCATGTTGCCTGTTTCTAGCACATTAATTTTGCCTAAACTACTCTTTATTTCAGCAGGATTTATTTTTAAATAAATATATATTTAATTGCTACAGTAGTGCCCACTCCAACACAGTCAGAACTGCTTCTGAGTAAACATGCAGAAGAATAGATTGACTCTTTCATGTGACCTTGGCAATGGGGGAATAACATAAATGAAAGTTCATTGCAATGCTGTAATTTTTTTACTTCAGATAATCTTCCCAAGTAATTTTCTTCTTTCAGCATTTCTCTTACTCCCCATCAAGGGCCCATCTGGTTTTTGTTTTAAAAAAAAATATGAAATTGAAAGCAATTCTGTGTAACCAATCCACTCCTGAAGGCTATCAAGAACTAGCTGACAGAAGAAAAATATGACATTGGATAGGTAGTGCTTTTCAACTCAGTCCTGGTTTCTGGAATTCCTCACATCTTTGGGGACATATTATGTTGTGTACAACCATTTTCCATTCTGCCGACCACAAGTGGAAAGCTTGCATACCAATTCACCAGCATAATTACTCCATACTTTGTCTCAAGACCATAAAGTTTATTAATCTTAGATTAATAGAACAGTTGTGGGTTTTCTGCTAACTTTCTCCCTATGAATGGTAATTTACCTTTGTTCTTCCTTACAATAGCAATAGCACTGTGTGTCTATTCCGTTCCACAGTGCTTTACAGTTCTCTCTGAGCAGTTTACAGAGTCAGCATATTGCCCCCAACAATCTGGGCCCTCATTTTACCGACCTTGGAAGGATGGAAAGATGAGTCAACTTTGAGCCAAACAGGATTGAACTCCAGGCAGTAGGCAGAGTCAGTGTCAGCCTGCAATACTTCATTCTAACCACCGCGCCACTATGGCTCTCCCTTCATAGTTTATATTATAAAATTAAGTATAATTTTTTCTGTAGTTGAATCAGCTGGAGTGAACATTCATTCATCAAAAACAAATACTGGCAAACTTGGGTGAAAATACTTTGAGGAAAAGCATACATAAAATAGACCCACTTGGGCAAAATGGCAGTAAATGTCTACCAAACTCAGATTATGAAAAGGTTATCAATTAGGATAAGTCTTCTTTCTATCAGTAGTAATAGACCTCATGAATAGGCTTATGAAAACGAAGGGTAGGATTAAGCATCACCTTGTAGATCTTATCCTTGTTCAAGCAGAAAAGACATTTTAAATTACTTGTCTACCCTGCTCTCCTGCCAAAATGGCAGAAAATTTTGTAAAGAAACCAGTGATAACAGTCATGATTTAACAAGTGACATAGAATGCTAGCAAAAGTCTGGAACTCAGGACAAAATTGCCCTGTGCCATGCAATAATTCTAGTGTTTACTTTTCCTTTTATAAGTTTTAATTGTATTAGCATAGTCTGTATTCAATAGTGGCTATATAGTAATCTGGATGAAGTAAAAAAAAATGCAACAGGCAGGAGAAACTGATTCATGTTCTCTTTCTCTCTTGGAATATACAGATTGCAGTTTAAACATTCTTAAATAGCAATAGCACTTAGACTTATATACTGCGTCACAGTGCTTTACATCACGTTCTAAGTGGTTTACAGAGTCAGTATATTGCCCCCAACTATCTGGGTCCTCATTTTACCGACCTTGGAAGGACGGAAGTCTGAGTCAACCTTGAGTTTATGAGGATTGAACCTCTGGCAGTCATCAGAATTAGCCTGCAATACTGCATTCTACCACTGGGCCACCACGGCTCTTAAAGCTGCAACATCCAACATTTCATTTTGTTCTTCATACAATTCACATTCTGGTATAAAGAAATCCTTGTCAGTGCTCTTTCTTTTTGCCAGTGCTAGGAATCTCTGATGCTCCATTTGAGGGGGTGGGGGAGTCAAAGTAACATAATTTATTTGTACTCCTTAGATATATGTCCCATCTTTCCTCCAGGTGCTCAGAGTATTTTTTTTCCCCACACCAACCCTGTGATTAAATTGGTCTCAAAGAAAGTCACTAACCCAAAATCATCCAGAGAAATTCCATGGGTATTAAAAGACTTGAAGCTGTACCTCTCCAATATTTTCACGACGATGGCTGTCAGTATGATTGTAAGAATATGCTGGATTGAGCCCAGGACTTCTATTTCTCTGGGAGGTCAAGATTTAACTATTTAAGAAATATATTAAGAAGTCAGAGTGTGCTACATTCTGGTTTAAGCATTCTATTCCACCCCTTTTTATAATATCAATCTTAATGACAATTGGAGGTAATGCACAAATAATTTTCATTGTATCTTTTTCTCCAAAAGCTCTTAGAAATACTGTATATATTTAGACATAACATTTAGCATATGTTTCATTCATTCTGATTGTGAAAATAGTAATGTGAAAGGCTTCCTCCTCATTCTACTTAATGAACAAAAACCCATATCTAGTATAGTATAGTATAGTAAAGTATAGTAAAGTATAGTGTGTGTGTGTGTGTGTGTGTGTGTGTGTGTGTATATATATATATATATATATGTATGTAGGTCTTTGGTTATTTGGGTTTTCTCCTGCGTAAAATTGGAAGTGTCTTGGTGACGTTTCGACGAAGTCTCATTCATCATCTTCAGGCTGGTGTTTTTGGCTTCGTGCTTCTAGGAGCAATGTGTGATCGCAGCTGTTTCTTCCTTTTAACTGCCAGTGGGGGTGTGAACTGATTGGGTGGGAACCTGCAGGACAGCTTGAATTGCTTTAGAACTTGTTTGGGGCTGCTTATCCACCATCCGGACTATCCTGCGTTGGCACCTTTCATCAATTTTTCTCTTCCGTCCATGCCCAGGGAGATTAGCTACAGTGCCATGGGTTGCAAACTTCTTGATAATGTTACGCACTGTGGACAAAGGAAAATCTATATCTCTGGAGATGGACTTGTAACCTTGAGATTGGTGATATTTTTCCACAGTTTTGGTTCTCAAGTCCTCAGATGGTTCTCTTCTCCTCTTTCTGTTGTCCTTGCTTAGTGTGGCACACACAGACACACAATGCAAAGACTAAGTGAACTTCTCTCCTTTTTATTTGCTTTCAGGTGTGAGTTTTATATTGCCCACACCTGTTACTTGCCCCAGGTGAGTTTAAAGGAGCATCACATGCTTGAAACAATCTTATTTATCCACAATTTTGAAAGGGTGCCAATGATTTTGTCCAGCCCATTTTTGGAGTTTTGTGTGACATTATGTCCAATTTGCTTTTTTTCCTCCCTTTTTTGGTTTTGTTCCAATACACACAAAGGGAATAAACATGAGTATAGAAAAAGATGTGTTACTGCAATACTTTTCTGTGAGAAATACTTCATTTTCTGGAAAAATTTCAGGGATGTGTGTGTGTGTGTGTGTGTATATATATATATATATATATATATCGGCTTCGTGCTTCTAGGAGCAATGTGTGATCGCAGCTGTTTCTTCCTTTTAACTGCCAGTGAGGGTGTGAACTGATTGGGTGGGAGCTTGGCTGTGTTCTGATTGGATGGGGGTGTGTTCTGTTTAGGTAGGGGCTTGGTTGTGCTCAGGTTAGTCTGAGTTGCAGGGGGATTTGAGCTGGTGAGCTGCGTTGCTGTTGTTTGGCTTCGCGTTCGTGGTCGTGCCACATCTTCATGGTGGGTGTCAGTTTGCAACTCAGACTAACCCAAGCACAACCAAGCCCCTACCTAAACAGAACACACCCTCAGCCAATCAGAGCACAGCCAACCCCCCATCCAATCAGAGCACAGCCAAGCCCCCAACCAATCAGAACACACCTCCACCCAATCAGAACACAGCCAAGCTCCCACCCAATCAGTTCACACCCCCACTGGCAGTTAAAAGGAAGAAACAGCTGCGATCACACATTGCTCCTAGAAGCACGAAGCCGAAAACACCAGCCTGAAGATGACGAATGAGACTTCGTTGAAACGTCGCCAAGACACTTCCAATTCTATGCGGGAGAAAACCCGAATAACCAAAGACATACATACATACATACATACATACATACATACATACATACATATTATTTTGCAAGTTAGGGAAGGGAAGTTTTTATACTCTCTAAAATATGTTATTTTTTAACTCATTTTCCATAAAATACTCACTCTTTTTCTTTTTTTCAGAAGTCTTTTTCAAAATTGAGCATAGCAAACCCCTCCCCCCCAAAAAAATCCTTACATATTTTGCTAGTTCAGAAATCATTATGTTTCTTTTAGTTCGAGAGAATGTATAGTTATGCTAGCTTTGAAACCAATAATGAGGCCAATTTTTTTTTTGTAATCTTGATCTCACTATCTCTTTCCATGACTGATATTTCTGGATACACAGAAAGTACTTTTCAAAATACAAAAGATCAGAAGGAAAGAGGAAATGCAGCTTGTTCAACATTAACCTTCACAATTTTGTGTTCTTGTCATGTAAATAAATGAATCTTTCCACCCTGTAGCATTTTGGACCTTGAGAAACAGCATTAAGCACAAAAATGGTAGAAAATGGAACTTATCTCTCTCAATTTTTAATAGAAGTAAATGAATTATTATTATTATTATTTATTATTTATTAAATTTATATACCGCCCTACTCCCGAAGGACTCAGGGCCGTGAACAGCCAAGATAAAATATACATAATACAAATGTTAAAAACCATTTAAAATATATTAAATACCATGGCCCGAAAACAAATGAATGAATTTAAGTTTGTTTTTTTTTAAAAAAAAGAACAAGAAAAGGAAAAAAGCCCTTTACAGCACAAAACAGCAAGTTCTTGGGATCCTGGTTTATTGCCACCAAACTTGCTAGAAATGCTTTGTTACTTTCTTCTATTGTAATATATTGATCCATCTTCCTCTAGCCTTGACTCTCCTACAGGCAAAAGGTTAAAGTCAGATAATAGTATTAATTTTCCAGACATCTGCACATGTTTTAATAGCCTTTATAAGGTTTGGAATGGTTTCTGTTTGACCACCACAGGGCTAGAATGCTGTTAAGGCATGGATTGTAGCAATACATTACAATCACAGCCGCATAGTTCAACCTGGCAATAAAAATCTAATTTATTTTATTGGAGGTTTAAATTAATGTGATGAACTTCTCTCTCAACAGGAATCCGTACACCATCCTTACAAAGGTAAATCTCTTGTATGTGCAGAACAATTTCTTTATACAAGACATAATAACTGCAGTGGGACTCGTTCAAGCCCTACTCAGGCATTGTGAAACCGTACGCACAGAGAAACGTAACAGATGCTCTAGGGGCACTAATGAGCTGCAGCAGAACATAGGGCTTTGTGTCAGTGGATTGCTCTCCCTCCTTCCCTCCCCATATCTTCAGTGTGAAGATAATGAATAATTTTGTTAGAGGTTTGACATTTTATAAACTATTCTGTCACTTGAAAGAGCCGTGTAACTCCACAGTCCCTTAATTTATGAGTCATTGCATACACAATAATTATGGATGTTGCTTGAAGACTGATTCTAGTATCTACAAGCAGTAGGGTTTATAGGAATTCAGTATCTTATTTCCAGCAAGCACTGGTACTACTGAGAGTCTTTTGATGTAGTGATTATAGGTGCTGGACTAGAATTCAGGAGACTGAGAGTCCAGCACAAAGTCAGCTGGGTGACTTTGGGTCAGTCACCCTCCCCCCTCCCCCAGGGAAAACTACAGGTTCTTCTCAGACAGTTTCCAGGAACGAAGACTGACTTGAAGGCAGTGCACACACACACGTCCCAGCCATTCCCATTAAAACTATCATATGAAAGTACTGAAAAAAGTGAATTAGAAATGGTCCTTACACTATCACTAAAATGTAAAAATATAAAAACAGCACGTAAGAATTTAAACTTTTTTTTAAAAAAAAACAGAATTTAAAGGAGGCAAGGGTGTCAGAGTGAAGTCTTCTCTCAAATTGTACAAGGGATTATGTACTTTTTTCAAATATATGGTCCCAATTTGTCAAAGAGATTCAGTTTGACATACTGATTAAGGCACAAAAGTAGAAACTGGAAGTTCCATTCCAGCCTTAGACTCAAAGCCAGCTGAGTGACCTTGGATCAGTCATTCTCTCTCAAAACTAGGAAGAAGGCAATAGAAACAACCATTTCTGAAAATGTTGTCAAGAAAACTATAGGGATTTCCCCATGCAGTCACCAGGAGGCAACATTGCCCCAAAGGCATATGTGTTTGCACACATGCACACATCCGCATGTAGACTGTCTAAAATTTACTTGATATTCTTCATCCGGGATTGTACATAAATATCAACCCTCTGCTTCCTTTTTTTTTAATTTTGGAGTTTCTTATTATAGTATGTCAGAGTGTACAGAGGGTGACTATTTTGAGACAACCCAAGAGCAAAATACAGTAAACAGATTTGCTTTCAAATAGTGGTTTATCTACAAGGAATATATACATACACGTACTAGGCAAAGTCAGGCAATCAATCATCAACTACAGCACAGAAGCACATATAAAGAGAGAGACGCCCTCACAGGGCCTCTCTCATATATACAGCCTCTTAAAGTCATATCAGCCCCAAAACTTGCTACCTTATATCATTGTAGCAGCTGGTCAGCTCTTAAAGTATTTCCCTGACATAGTATTTCCTAAATTCTTAGAAGTCAATATTGGAAGAGTCATAATCTCAGGAATTATTCACAGCAATTTTATAAAACATAAATAGGTAAACATACAGGGTTTGTGTTCTAACCAGTGTTTCTGATCTTGAGTTTCCATTATAATCTTCTATCAGTTACGCTAATTTTATTTATTTATTTATTTATTTATTATTCGAATTTCTATACCGCCCTTCTCCTTTCGGACTCAGGGCGGTGAACAGCCAAAATAAAAGCATTTATACATAAAGTACGATTAAAAATAGATTTAAAATAATTAAATTTGGCCCATAGTTTAAAATTTATCAATTTAAAATCCATATCAAAATTTAAAACCAGCCATAAAATCATAAAATCAAGAGAGACTGGCATTAATTCTGTTAATGTTACTTTTATAACAAATTACAGATATGTGGTCCAGTTTGTATTTGAACTGTGCATTCTGCAAGTGAGAGCCATTTTATCTATCAGCCTGCTAAAATATACTACCGTGTTTTCCTGAAAATAAGACTCTCTCTTACATTTTTTGAACCCCGAAATAAGCGCTTGGCCTTATTTTCGGGGAGGTCTTATTATTTTGGGGCACATGGAGCAAGATGGGGCTCCTCTTGCCATCTTACCAGATTTCCAGCTCTGTCTCCCTAACCCTAACCAGTGGAAATGGCGGAGACAGGCTGCGCATGCAGGTTAAATATTTTGGGGGAGGGGTTATTTTTTGTGGGGGGGATTATTTTAGCACATGAGCTCAAAAGCCTGATTGAGTTTATTATCAGGGGATCTCTTATTTTCAGGGAAAACAGGGTAGTAGTCCCAGGCTTCCTCTTTCTGGGAAATGCTTCCATTTTGGGATGGACACAGTGGTGGGATTCAGCCAGTTCACACCACTTTGGGAGAACCGTTTGTTAACTTGCTGAGCAGTTTGGCAAACTGGTTGTTGGAAGAAATCATTAGGGCAGAGAACCAGTTGTTAAATTACTTGAATCCCACCACTGGATGGACAGATAATTTTTCACCCTGGTGAAAGTCATGGTGGCACATTGGTTAGAATGCAGTATTGCAGGCAAACTCTGTCTACTGCCAGAAGTTCGATCCTGACTGGCTTAGGGTTGATTCAGCCATCCATCCTTCTGAGGTTGGTAAAATGAGGACCCAGATTTTTGCGGACTACAGGCTGACATTTTTAAACCATCCAGAGAGTGCTATAAAGCACTATGAAATGGTATATAAGTCTAAGTGCTATTGCTGTTACTATTCACCAGGACTGTGGTGAAGGAACTCAAATATTAAAAATCTCCTCAGGGCAGCATCTTGTTCTGATCCGGATTGAAACTACAATGTTTACTTTTCATCAGTTTTTAAAAATATACATAATATTATTGTCAAATGTGGTTGTCCCCCCTCTGCCCTTATTTAATTGCTGGTTTCATTAGCATACTTCTAATAAATAATGGAGTATTTATTCATTTTTAATCTCTGAGAACTTGCCAAAACTTTCTCATAAGAGACTAAAATTTTATGTGTGTACAGTTTAAAATTCAAACACACTTACCCTTATCCATGAGTTTATGTATATGCATAAGCACATTGGTAAAACGTAACTATTAGCATATTTTGTACAAAAATTTCTGTTTAGATTGGTGACTATTTTTATTTTTGTCTCTAAGCTGGAAGAAACCTTTCATTTCTCCTATTATAAAGTGATAAAGCAGCATTTGATAGCAACAGCTTGTGTGATAAAATGATCGTGGCAGCAGTGAGAAAGAATCTAATAAGGGAATTGATCTGCAGATTCCAATTCTGTAAGAGCCAACATCGATCAGCATAAATGTCAATAATGGAATCATATTGAAGTCTGCCTAATTTCTTTAGATGATTTTTGGTTCCAGTGACAGACTAAAGAAGTAGATGTGAAAAGTTTAGAACTGTCAAAGACATATAAGGGTAAAAATAAAAATAAAAGAGTGTGTGTGTGTTTCTCTTGTCCTGCTGTGGTCCGCCTACAGAGCTGGCAGCAGAGTCAGACAGTGAGGAGTCTTGGGAGGAACATGGGCCAGTCCTGGAGTCTGGGGAAGGCTCGGATGAGGGCTCTGCGTTGGAGACAGAGGTGGGGCCAGGGTCATCTGGGACTTATGTGCAGACTCCGGAGCCTCCAGAGTTGTCCATCAGCGAGGCAGAGGAACAGGGGGAGCCTGTTCCCAGTGCACACATGTGCAGAGCTGCCAGAAGGCAAGGACAGTTAAAAAAAAAAAGGGATGACTTGGGAGTACAGCTTGGAGATGATTGGCTTCTCCCATAAGACATAAAGGAGGAGCAAAGGCATGTGGGCTTTTGCAGGAAGCAACTGTTGTTCGTGCTGGCCGGTTTCAATACTGCAGCTCTGTTTTGCCTCTGTGTTCTGTGTGGCCTTGCAAAATTAATTACCAATTAGGTCTTGGCAGTGTGTCAAGGGAGATAAAGTGGGTGTTTATCAGCCTTATTCCAAAGAACTGTGGCAGATTTCTGTCAGACTCTTTACAACTATTTGGGCCTTATCTGTGAATGAACAGATTGAGAATGAACAGGCTCTGAATGAGCAGAATTCACAGCGGTTGAAATAAAAAGAGGGTTTTTGAGACTCATTGTGTGCTTTTACTGTATCAGGAAGCCTAGGTCAGAATATGTCCATATACGATTTGTTCCAGTAGTCATACATGGACCAGACAAGAAAACCTTTATAAGTGGAAAATAAAAGCCAGAGTGGTCCCAGAGTGGTGGTAGGAGCACTTAGGGCTGTGACTCCTAAGCTGGGCGAGTGGCTCCATCAGATCCCAGGAACCACATCTGAGCTCTCTCTCCAGAAGAATGCAGTGCTAGGAACAGCTAAGATCCTCACAAAACCCTCAGACTCCCAGGCCTCTGGTAGAGGGCGAGATTGAGGCAGACAAAAGACCACCCATAGGTCTGAGAAGGTAATTATTTTATTTAATAAAATATGAGTAATAAAAAAATGACATGATCCAGACTTTGCAGCTGATACTTAAAATATTTTATGTGTATTCCTGAGGCTTTGTGGCTATATCTCTTGGCATACCAGAATTAGGAAAGATAGCCGTGTCTTGTGGTGTTAAAGCGCAAATATTTTGTGCGAGACAGGTCATAAAAGATTAATGATATAGTTCTTCCTTGTCACAAAAGTTTGAAAGATAAAATAGTGTTTTGAAATAACTCTGACTGCTCTCCAGGATAAAGCTGAAGGCTGGGAAGCCATGTAAGTAATCTAAAAAGATGAGCCAACATAATGTGTAGGATTCTATGTTATGCTGATCCAGTGGTTCCTTCGTCTACATTTCACTGAAGAAATTTTATTTTATCTTTGTTATTTTTGGATTAATTTCTAGAACAATACATATGTTTCTTCATATGCAATAAATGAACACGAAAAGCCAATACTAAAGAAGAGCTTCTGAATTTGACTCAAGATGCTATATTGATAGTTGCTGTTAGCTAAGAAATGAAGCATTGTTGATGAAAAGTAACACATTCTCCTTTTAATGGATGAGTTACATGGCTGCTGTGACAAAAAAAAACCCCTTCTATGTTCATCTATCTGAAGCATTTTAGTGTTTGTTTGAAATCACTAGCATAAGAGTCAGTATAAAACCAAAATACAGGTAGTCCACAAGTTAAAACAGGTCATTTAGTGACTGCTCAAAGTTACAACAGCACTGAAAAAGGTGACTTATGACCATTTTCAGACTTATGACCTTTGTAGCATCTCCATGATCATGTGATCAGATGCTTGGCAACTGGTTGTGTCCCAAGATCATGTGATCATGTTTTGCAAACTTTTGACAAGCAAAATTAGTGGGGAGGCCAAATTCACTTAACAACCATGTTACTAACGTATCAAGTGCAGGGATTCACTCAACAACTTTGGCAAGAAAAGTCATAAAATAGGGTAAAATTCACTTAATTGTCTCACTTAACAACATTAATTTGGGGCTCAATTGTGATTGTAAATTGAGCACTACCTGTATAATAACATTTTAAGAGCCATCTTTAGAGGTGGCTGAATACATACAGGGATTGAAAGTGTGGCCTAGAAGTGAAATAATTTCAGTGTTGTCCTATATTGAATGTAATATTTGCAATATGAAAAACGAAGCATTTTTATGCAATTAGGGTTACTAATTAGGAGAAAGCCAATGTATCTTCAGTCTTATATACATAGCTTCCCTTTTACAAGTATCATATATAATATACTATTAGCTAGAGCAGATATTCAACCCATGATCTGTGGGCCACATGCGGCCGTGGATAGCTAGTAATGTGACTCCACAAGATTGTAAACTTTTAACTTTATTGTGTGAGTTATATACACTAACTGTGTTATGTATTTTACATGTGGCCCAAGACAATTCCTCTTTACTTATTGCAGTCCAGAAAAGCCAAAACGTTAGACACCCATGATCTAGAGAGTGAGGCTAACTTGTATCAGTTATAACTGGTTGTATAATTTTACATATCTTATTTATAAATGTTATGCATAGAAAGAAGCTTGATCTCTGTACAAACCTTTAGAGCATTTGCCTAATGTACTACCGTTAAAGTCAGGATCAGTTCTCTGCATTTGTTAAAAATGTAAATGAAATCTAAAGATCAGAGATAATTACTTTTCCTTTGGGTGTATCTTTTATTTAAAATAGGTTATAAAGATGAACACTTTGGAGGAGAGATTGGGAAAATGAATAATCTTAGTCTTTAAACTATAAGCAGGGAAATATTAGAAAAAGGAGATTCTGTCGTTTATGCTTGTACTCTGAATATCTACTTAAAACTGCAGCATTTATATTCCAGGACATTGATGAATTTCTGTATTGCAAATGTCTGAGTGCTTTGACTTCTCGTACACTGCTTATTCATAGTGGCTTGATTATGCAAAATATAACAAGCCTGTGGAAGCTAAAATGGTTTCTCTAAGACATTGTTTAATATTTTGTGGTGGATTTGCCTTGTTAACAGGATTTTCTGATGTAGTTGTAACTCCCTAATCTTCCATACAAATGTTTGTAATATCATCTCCTTGTTCTTTGTCTTGAATGTTGTCAGTTAAGTCTCAGTAAACCCGCCTAGAGGATTTGCTCACACAACTGGCAACCATCTCTCAGGCAGAAGATACATTTAAATGCTGGAGTTTGATTATGATGGGTTTTCCTTCTCATTTTCTTTAGCCTTGAGAATATTTGTGCTGTGGCAACAGAAAAAAAAAAAAAAAGAGGGGGGGGGGAAACCCGATCAAAGTAAAACTTTTAAATATTTCTGCTCTATAGAAGAAAACAAAAACAACAACACAATCAAATTGATTTAAATTCTACATAAAAGCTGAAAGCAGCTTTTTCAAAATCAGGCATACTTGGACTTAATCCTTTAATATTTGTCTTATCCGTACCTCATTCCACTCCTAACATCAGGGAAAATTACATGTTTCCAGTTTTCTATCTCAAATTTTAAACAAGCATTAGAAAGATTAATAGTTTCCTACATGTTTTTGGCCTTATTATGAAAAGCATTGAATTTGTTGCAAAATACATATTCAAAACAGATCCAGGCTGTAAAAAAAAAAAAAAGAACTTAAAAAATAAGAAAGAATAGTATAAGTAGCAAGTAAACTAACTATCCTAAATTATAAGGATAATAGTCCAGATTCAGTGGGATACTGCAGCAATAAATAGGCATTCAGATTGGCTTGTAATATGTTGCTGCTAAAAGAGTAGAGCACTGAGACCTATGGTGTTATAAGTTGTCATGACCTGAACTAGTTTTAGTTCCAGCTACTCTATCAACAGATTCAGCTGATGGGAATAAGAATGTCACATATCTTACCACTCGCAGCACTCATTGCAAAATGACCTAGATATTAGATTATTTTTTAAATCAGTTTTATACCCCATCACGATAGTACTTTTTACATATGGTAGAACTTTCACTGGTCTATACATCTTCAGAGAAGATCTATAGGAGATGGCCAGGCTGAGCCTGAGGAGAGGTCAGGTGTGTCATCACTCAAGTTCCTTCGTGCCCACAAAAAACCTAAGTGCAGCCCACTTTGAATTCTGTTGACTCTTGTCTATTGACAATTTGCCTTGACCACTAGTACTTCAGTTTCTTTTAGAGACCGCTGTTGTTGTTAGTCACGAAGTCGTGTCTGACCCATCACGTCCCCATGGACAATGTTCCTCCAGGCCTTCCTCTACCATCCCCCTGAGTCCATTTAAACTCACCCCTACTGCTTTGGTGACTCCATCCAGCCACCTCATTCTCTGTCATCCCCTTCTTCTTTTGCCCTCAATACAGGGATAAAATCCAGCAGGTTCTAACAGGTTCTGGAGAACCGGTAGCAGAAATTTTGAGCAGTTCGGAGAAGCGGTAGCAAAAATTTTGAATAGTTAGGAGAACTGGCAAATACCACCTCTGGTTGGCCTCAGAGTGGGGTGGGAATGTGGATTTTGCAATATCCTTCCCCTACCACGGCCACCAAGCCACGCCCACAGAACCAGTAGTAAAAAAAATGGATTTCACCACTGCCTCAATCATTCCCAGCATTATGCTCTTCTCCAGTGACTCCTTCCTTCTCATTAGGTGGCCAAAGTATTTGAGAGAGTGTTAGTATGTAATAAACCTCTATTCATTTGAATCCCCTTGACTCCTGATTTTCTGCACTTGACAAAACACTTTTGAATGCTTTTCCATGTTTGCAATATTCATGCATACAGAAAATTCTCAGAGAGAAGACACCAAACTGAGTCAAATCTCTGGCGTAGTCCTAACAAGTATGCCATAAAAAGGTAAGCCCTCCTGCTAGGATTTTCTATACTTGTATGACTCACTTGTCTTGTTTAACATTCAGATAATAACTTACAAATTCTCAAAAGGTGGATTGATGCCCCTGGGGTGGTTGCAAGCAACTTAGAGTTAATTTTAAAAAACTGAATCAGGCTTGACAGGCAAACTGGGGAAATAGTCAAAACTTGCTTTGGATTTTGCTGCTCACCTCATTTTGTCTGTCCAATTCTCCAGCAGATAAGTTGCCGAATATAAAGTTTGAGATCTTTTATGATAACATTTTTTTTTACTAAAAGTGATATATTTCTTGCTGAATCCTAGCAACAATAAAAGTATTGGTTTATTCACAAAAAGGTGTTATACTAACTCATTTGCCATTTGAGGGAGTTCCATTGCTTTTTTCCCCATTGTTCTCTTAAAATCTTCCAGAGTGCTGGAAAAAGCTCTGCTCTACGATTGAATTCAAAAGATTTGAGGCGAAAAGTACCTTTCAATGAAAGAGATGGATTTGAATAATACCAAAGAGAAGTATCTGCGTGATGAAAAACGAACGTCTGCTACCTTCAGTTAGAAAAATAAATAAGGAAACAGTTTGAAGTAATTATAGAATTACAAAGGGATTAAAATCATTTAGGAATCTCCTTGTTTCTTCTCAGTTATTAATATGAATGAACAATCTAGAGTTCATGAGTCTGGAGGGCAACTTGGTCTAGAAACTAATTGATATTATAAGTTTCCATATGCAGCTAATCCTTGATTTACAACCACAATTGAGCCCAAAATGTGAGTTGCTAATTGAGAAATTTGTTAAATGATTTTTGCTGCATTTTTTGACTTTTCTTGCCATATTTGTTAAGTGAATCACTAGAGTTATTGATTTAGTAACACAGTTCTTAAGTGAATCTGGCTTCTCCATTGACTTTGTTTGTCAGAAAGATCACAAAAGGCGATCACATGACCCCGGGACACTACAACTGTCATAAATGTGAGCCGGTTGTCAAGCATCTGAATGTAAATCACATGAACATAGAGGTGCTGCAATGGTCATAAGTGTGAAAAATGATCATAAGTCACTTTTTTCAATGCCATTGTAACTTTGAACAGTCACTATATGAACTTTTTGTAAATTGAGGACTACCTGTTCAAAGTTACTTGAAATAGCAAAAATAATCTTTTATCTTCAGTCTTTCTCCATAATATAGATTTATTGTTAAGTTCAGAACTTTCTTAGAGCAAGTTGCTGGATTCTACTAGTTTTCCTTTTGGTGTTGGCCTTTCTGTCTTTACTGGTATTTTCAACAAAATCTTGCAAAATCCAGTGAGATACACAATCACATTGGCCTTTTTTGAGGGAAACTAATAAAACAAGACTATGCTATTCCCCTGGAAGCAGAGCTACTACAGCAGAAACCTTTGTATCTTTCTTTGGTTCATCTGCCAATACCAATCTAATAGGGGTGAGAGTAGGAATTTTGCATAGTGAATGTATATCCGGTTTTAAGGCTGGTGGATGAACATATGGTCAGTGTAATATCTGCAAAATAGAAGCACATGACAACAAAAGATGAGAGCCCCATGAGATCCCTTGGATTGCCTTTCTAATAATCTGCTGTGGCTACGCAAATCTGAATCGAGACTTAATGTAACAACTAGTTCTGACAGCAATTCTGATTTGTGTAGCTTTTCAGGAAGGGTGCTCTACAAAGCTATTGCATGCAATTTCAAGAAAATGTAAGAATTGTGGGATCTTTGATGCTCTCTGAACTTGATGGTTTTCTTGCGGACCTTTCATTACCCAACTAGGTGACATCATCAGTGCTATAGAGCTAGTAGAATAAGTAGAAATGTGGGCCAATGGTGCCTCTGCCTTCATTTTAAAGATGGAAGGTGCCCGATTCCATCCCAAAGAATCAGAACTTTCCCCCATCACTTTTCTTTTCTCAATAGTTCCTGCAGGCCTCCCCACATATGCATCAATAATTCTAATTGTCTCTCTGCTGAAGTAGCTCACTAAAGGGTCAGTTCCAACATGCTTCCATTCCACAGACTATAACAAGTGAACAAAGGGGGAAAAAGCGATCTACATTTATTTATGTATTTTATTTATTTATTCTGATTTTCATTAGAATATCAGTTGGAGATCCATCCCCAAACATGAAAGGAGATCTCATTGTTTCTCCAGGACTGTGTGCTCATCAGAGTGTCATGGTCAATCAAGAACCACATTTGGTGGGATAAACTTTGGGGGAATCAGTGTGCCCTGAGGTCTGTCTTTCCCAACTCAAATCTCACCTTGGATGTTAAATTTTATTAAGCTAACATTTTAACAAGGGATTTATATAAACTAGTCTAAAACCACTAAAAAAAACCAAAAACCTCTGGCTATAGCAGCCATTTATGCAATGCAAATCAAGGCATCGTTTAAGCTGTAAGTATAGAATTGCTACTATCTTAGAAGTAATATACTAGATTGCAACAGAACGTTGTATGGAAAGTCTTTGCATTTATGCACTTTGCTTTTCATCTTAGTAGATTGTTTTTGTTATAAGTTACAGCTTTTGAAATGGTAAAAGATCATGCCATACTTAAAAAAAATACAAGTATACAGCAAGAACAAAACAGACATGCTTATTATTGCCAAAAGGAATCATCAGTATGCAGCTTTCATTTGTACAGATGGAAATACCGCAGCTAAGATCTAATTTTCAGGAACAGAATCATTTGTGAAATGGAACTTTCTGAATTATTCTTTCTTTCTCTGTTCTTTCACTTAACATATAGGATTCTCCTGAAAGTTAGAGTATGCGCTAAGAGTGTTGAGGAAAATATATATTTTAACCAAAGAGCCTCACTGTAATAACACTGGCAGTGACATAAAAACAAGCTGGGATTGTTTAGAATTGGGAATTGAAAATTAAAAATATTATTTTTATTTCTAACTCAGATGGTTGGAAAACCAATAAAACATGCTAGAATGTGTTAAAAAGATTGAGTAAGTAAAAAAAACGGCTTACCATTTTTAATTTTTTTTCTGGCTTAAAGACGAAATCTTAAAGCCTCTTATTGCTAATATAGTCTGGATTTGCAGATTCCGTTAATCCATAATAGAATTCTTTTGGTTTATGGTATACCACAACGTCTGAACCCAGTCAGTTGTGGTTTAGTTAAGAATGTTAACAAAAATTATTGCTGAGCACATTGTAAGCCGCCCTGAGTCTTCGGAGAAGGGCGGCATATAAATCAAATTAAAAAAAAAAAAACATCACTTATGCAACATATACAACTTATGGGTAATGCAGAATTCTCACATGGCACAGAGAAAACCACAACCCATGCAACTTTTCTTGTGAAACAATTCTGAATGTTCTTGTTTATAGTACAGCAAGATTGAAAAGTATTAGTTTTTCTAAGCTTCGTCCTTTTAAGTAGAAAATAACTAAGCAGCATTCAGCTAAAGCAAATAAACAGATAGATCTTCAGATCACCCTTTCTTGTCTCGGCATAACTGCCATTAAAAAGTTGGCATGCAATAAAAGCAATAAATCACTTTATGCCTCCAATTGCTCCACCATTCAGCAATTAATTATTGTCTGGCCTGCAAATTAATGCTTCATCTGAATTCAGTGTGACTAAGATTGTTTATGTGTACGCTAAATTCAACTTACAGTTAATCAAGGGTTTCATATAAACTTAGCTGGGCATCTCTCATAGCTAGCTTGTTGATCTTCAGCTTCTCTTGTCTCATGGAATTCTGCAGAGTGTAAATTGACTTCTTAATGCCTAGACTTTTGCTGTTCTTTATTTTCTTGAGAATCATCAACTTGTATATCACCAAATTTAAGAATGTAATATTAACATTTGCTATATATCTGATCGTAGTACAATTACTTTGAAATGCTTGCTTTGGAAACTGATTAAGGTATCAAGAAATTGGTATTTCCCTATCGAATGATAAAGAATTTGTACAACAAATGTGGGTAGAGACTTCACAATATTTTAATTTAAATTAGGAAAGTGCTTGCATTTTTGAATGGAAAGCATATAAAACATGTTCAAGATAGAATTATTCCTTATGCATAATACAAAAATTATATATATATATATATATATATATATATATATATATATATATATATATATATATATATATTTGTGAGAACCATCTTTAGTGGTCTTCTAATCACTCTTGAACTGATGTTTCTTCAGAAGCTAAAATTGCCTTAAGACAGTTTTAGATTCCAGGTCATCTTCTCTTCAATATCTCCAACTCCATGTCCAGGCTCATCTCCTTTCTTGCCAATTCATAGACCATTTTAACTTCCTGTCCCCCATGTGAGAAATTTTGTACGAAAACATCAATAAAAACAACAACAATAATGCGATCAGTTTGACCCAGCCTTTTGTAGCCTCAGGTTATCAGCTAGAAGTAAGAGTTTGTATGTCTGGAAGATTCCCATGGCAGATGGCATTTATCAATTCGCTTCTGTCATATAATAATTGTGCCAAAAATATGCTTTGTAGAATTCCTTTTTGCTATTATTTTTGTTGTTGTTTTACCGATCATTGTGTTGCAACATTAACTTGTTTCAGTAGTACACAACAATCAGAAAGTTCAGTATTTTCTACTGGGTTTTAAAATAAGCGATCAAAAAAAGTAAATGTTAAAGTAATGTATTATTAGTATATTTTCTGGAGTCTTCATGCTTGCAATTCAGGAAGACACACAGAAAAGGAGATACAAAAGAATTAAAAGAAAGTTTGAAAAAGAGAAAGGTATGTAGGGGGAAAAAATCCTCAAAGTGTAAGTTAGACTTGTTTTTCAGTAAGTTCAAAGCTATTTGCTAAACTTGATTGTGTTTCTCTGGGGTTTCGTATGCTCTGCACAGCTCTTTATTTTATTTCTAAATCCAGTGTTTATTCTGTTCAGGTCACTGTTGCTGGGATTTCAATTCATTTCAAATACTGCACACCAGTGTGCACTAAAGCCTTTCCACAAATCCAATCATCATCATATTTTAGAAGGCACGTATTTGCAAAATGTAACCTTAATATGATTTTTGATAAAACAAAAATAGTTCGATTCTGGTCAGTCTTTCTCTATACCTAGACTTTCCCTTATAGACCTTTCTCTATACTTCTAGATATACTTGAAATTTATTGTTTATTCAACACTTGATAGTTCTGAGAGGTTTCACACAATTGAATAAGTAAGAAAAATATGTTTTGCTAAACTCTAGTTTTCCTACAGGTCGTATTTTTTTCCTCCCATTTCAGTTCTGCTGCTTTGGTTATCCTTTCATATGTTATTCTGAATCCCATGCTTTACTAAACAGTGGTCTAAGCTGGGGTGGGTTGTTTTGGTTTGGTCTTGATTCTATGTGACACATTTCACATAGCGTTATTAGGGCTATAAAGACTAAGCCTGTCTCCCTGCTGCGCATTCCTGCCTAGAGCTGCCAGAACGTCTAGATTCTGTCATTGAGTTGGCAGTGGAGATGCTAAAGCTTATAGCTCTTGGCAACCTCAATCTGTTTCTAGGCGGAATGAAGCCTGGGATGGTTCAGTGGACCATGGTCTCCATGCACCTGAGTTGAAGTATTGAGGGTTCAGTGAGAATACATTTGACCTGTTTTATGTCTTAGAGCAATTGCAATGTAATCTAAGAGCAGAAGATCTTGCCATCAATTCTTTGTCATGGCTTGATTGTTTGATTGCTCTCTAGCTCAGCAATGAGCGATGTTGATGTAACTTAATTGTAGCTATATTTTCTTTCCTTTTCTCTTGAAATAAATTTTATACTCTTTGATATTTCTTACTCCTCTTACAGGCTTTGCATGGTTTTTTTTTTCCTTTGTCCCTGCAAGGGAATAGCGTAGTAGATATGTATAAATGTATGTATTATCAACAGGAGGGATAGCAGTCAATAGGGAAGAATTTATCCGTTCATTCTGAAAGCCCTGAAGATTTAATCCTTAATAATAATAACAAAACAAAAAAAAACAGTACTACAGTTCTCCCATGTACGCACAAACACAGATCCATCTGAAACAAATTAGAATGCTTACATTTGCTCTGGGAAATGAGCTTCCTTTCCTTGTGCATTATATTTCAGAGGAGCTATCCCAAGTGACACTTTATTTCTCAAAGTCCATTTCAGGACAAGTAACATTTATATACACAAGGAATGTAAACAAAGATGAAATAAAACTTAATTTCAACTGAATAACTCTTACATTAAACCAGTGTATTGCTTTATTTTAAGATCTTTAAAGGGTTTGTGTTGAAATATCATTGGCAGATTGGCCTTGGAAATGACTCCCTGGATGAAACTGTTGATCATCTCCTATGTCTGCATTGATGTTTGCAAAGGTTATCTGGATATGATAACCAATTCTGGAATTACTTTCTATATTTATGCACTCAGAAGATAAGTTTATAAAATTACTCCTTAACAGGGATACCAGCTCTGAGCTGCAGATCTTTGACTATACTAGCTAGTACCACAACATTAAGCATTTTGTATGTCTCTTCATTGCCATTTACAGGTAGGGCTTGACTTAAAACCATTCATTTAGTGACCAAAGGTACAACAGCACTAAAAAATAAGTGGTTTATGGCCATTTTTCACACGACCGTTGCAGCATCCCCATGGTCACATGATCAAAATTCAGATTTTTTGGCAACTGGCATGTGTTTATGATGGTTGCAGTGTCCCAGGGTCACATGATCACCTTTCGTGACAGGCAAAATCAATGGGGAAGACAGATTGATTTAACAACCGTGTTACTAATTTAACAGCAGTGGTTCACTTAACAATGGTGGCAAGACAGGTCGTAAACTGCATCAAAACTGATTTTACAACTGTCTGGTTTAGCAACGGGAATTTGGGCTCAGTTGTGGTTGTAAATCAAGGACTACCTGTAGTGGTTACCTAGAGTTACGCAGCTCAGCTCTGATAGCCCTATTGCCAAAATTCCAGAGATTTATTAATAGAAATAAATGCATCAGTTTGGCCTCCTGTTAAGTGTCTTCCCCCCCCCCTTCTGAATGGTTATCATGCTGTAATAATAGAAAACAGCATTTATTGCTTAGAAAAGAAGATATAAAAATCAAATAGCCCATACCAAATTTATATTGCACTATGAAACTATCTTGTCTCCAAACTTTATCTTCCTAATTATTTTGAAATATCGGTAAGTTTGGGCTTTCTGGCAAGTTGACCCTAAAGAAACCTTTCTCTTTATCTAACAAGTAAACACTGTTGTTTTTTGTTTTTTTTCGAAAAAACCCAAAACAAAACAGCCTATCTTCTGATAGCTCACTCCCCCCACCCACCTTATCTATGTTGTTTCTGTGGACTTTTCCACAGAGTCTAATAGTAGCAATGGAGCAGGTGTGAGGTTTATAAGTAATTTATTTTCACAAAAGGAATATTTCAATAATCAAGGATAAGTTAATGCCATGTGACGCAAACTCTGTAGCTTGAGGACACCTGTTCCCAATTGATTTCAAAAAATGTTTATTCGTTAATTTTAGGATAATTAATAGTGGATATAGGGAAAAAAAAGTTTTTTTCTCTCACTGGCCTTTTTGTTAACAGAATAGGTTATAACATTGATGATTAGGATATGGTTGTTAAATTCTGTAAAATAAAACTTTGGTGAAGCAAGTCAGATTATGGAAAAGGCACTATTATTGGTGAAATTACTTAGTGATTCTTCCAAGCAGGTTTCTTTATTGTTCCACACCTGTAGATAGAATTTTGCCAGACTAAGCACTCTACTCGCTACATCTACCATATACTTTTAAGAATGATTAGGAAGGGGCTGTCTTCACCCTCTTTCTCTCACACAAACTATCTGAACTGAGTTGCCTCTTACTCCTCTGGAATGCACCCCCTGCTTCCTGGGAATCCAGCTCACATTCCATCACAAGAATTACAGAAATGAAGGGGAATAGAGTAAGCATTGTGAAGTGCGACTGGTTTTGAAAACCTTATAAACCATAATGCTGAACTATCTTAGGTGTAATTTGTGATTTACTATGAAAGTGCAGCTCAGAACCGAAAGAAATCAAAAGCCGTATGATCAAATAGATGCTGAAACTGAACACATTCATGAAGATGAAACAGTGGGAATTTCAGTGAAATATCAAATATTATTAGATCTGATATTAGATGTTTTACCATTGGTATGTCACTACAAAGTGAAACACATCCTGAAAGTTATAATTCCATTTCGTAATCTGTGTTTCATTAAATCGTATATTCCTTCAAAGTATTCTGAAATATCATTGTATGTATAAATAGCTGCAAGGATTCTATGCCTTTTATTGGAAAGGATCTTTGCTCGCCTCTTCAGAAGAATGGCTAAATAAAGTAAATTGTGGGAATATGCTTCTTTGTCTTAGTATTTTAAAAATAATTGTAATAGGAAATCATCAGACAAATTCCTTGTGTGTCCAATCACACTTGGCCAATAAAAAAAATCTATTCTATTTTATTCTTAGGTGTAATTGTAATTGGAAATCATTCTTAGATGGCTATAATACGCATACTTGTGTCATAACTAAAATTTGTATTTTAATTCGATGCATAATTTAACATATTGTTTACCATCTAAAGTCTGTTCTTTATAATCTAAAGTGTGTTACCCAAATTCATCTAGCTGAAAGTTTTATAGGGGCATGTTTTCATTAGGAAATGATTGAGATTTCTAACAGTGTGATCGGCTTTTAATGATGTACTAGAATATATAGTTGTCTGGCATTTCATATTTGTTTTTTATCTATATTTCACTACTCGTACTTGATTTTTATTTGTATCACCTATTTTTGACATTATTTTAAAAATTTAAGGCGGAGCAGAATGAGTAGGAGGAGGATTGTATGTTTAGATATGAGCAATGGGATATTTGGAAAAGAACAACACTAATGTTCATATTATAAATTATTATGGGGATTGCTAGGAATAGGAATTATTTCACATATCTATTTGCAGCATTCCCAAATTATTACTACTGTTTGTACTTCATATCCGTCTTAAATTTGAATAGCAACGTATTTGTAGACCTTGTATTTTATTGCTGTGGTAACAATGGATACAACTTATTACATCTTTATTTTAAGAATCCTGTCAGCTGGGATCTGGAGTAGAGAAAATGTTTTTCCTAATATGGCAACAGTTGTTCCTCTTAATAGCTTACAACTTTGGAAGGAAATAGTCTTTTCTCATGCATTTTGATTACTTATCATTTTAGAACCAGAGTGACCTATCAGCAACATAATTAAGTTTAATAAATAAATAAAATAAATGTATAATAGTTGTATTATATTCCTTATGTGATTCTATAGAGGTGCCAGTCAAAAATGAAATCTTAGATAGAGTGCCTATTTGAGTAACAAAAACTAAAGCTTTTTTTTTCTGTTATGATGATGGTGGTGGTGGTAGAAGAGGAGGAGGAGGAAGAAAATATTCAAGCAGGCTTGTTTTGCAGTGTCATGAAAAAATTCTCTACTTGCTTGCCTTATGATTAAAAAACAAGCAGCTCTAATGATGTTATTGACAAGATATTGTATATTTTTGTCAGGCTTAAAATTCTTTTAAAGTTATCCATAAAAAGGTCATATTTACATAAATTGCAAAATGTATTGTATTTGCAATTAAAACAATCCAAGCTTAACATTCATGTAAAACTTTGGTAATTAGTATACAAATTAATATGGGGAAAATAGCATCAGATTAGTAATCCTTCCAAGCAAAATTGAAAGAATTGAATATGTAATTGAACTGCATATGGAATATTAATGCACAAAATCCTCTTGAGTCTCCACCTCCCTGATACAATTATTTTCTATTCACATTAATTGCTTCTAACAGATGACATTAATGAGTTTGAGTTAAAATTTGTTCAAGGGAGTGCTTTGCAAGATCAATGCTGTTGAAGAGTAGACTCATTTTTATAATCATGCATCATTATTTTACAATCATTTACAGAAGCTGCTAAATAAAATAAAGTTCACCTGTTGATTACTCAATAAGTGATTATATAATACTTCCTACAGCACTAAGAAGTTGCAATTATCAAGCTAGAAAAATGCTTTCATAAATGATGAGGTATCATACACTAGAAAAGTGTTGCTCCTTTTTCATAAATATTTGATTCCTCTTTGTACTATGTCTTGGACTCAATAAATGGAGACATTACAATAAAGCTCTTTTGCCTTAAAATCCTTTATTCTTTCGTTGAAATTTATCTTCTGCATTTGGGATTTCCACTTTTGCATACTTGGCAAATTATTTTATGGTCATTCCATTATTTCCTGACAGGAATGAATTTCATTCGTACATCTTTGGTCATCCATCTTCATTTGTGCAATCCTTGACTTGGGGATGTCTTTTCAGGGATACTGTAGAAAAGAACTCAGGTTTGATGTAATTGCAGCTCGTTCAGGTTCCCATGAGTTTTCTTGCATTTGATTTTTTCCTTTAGCATATTCTTATCTCTACAAGAAGTAGGTGTGGTGAGGACAATAAAACTCATCATAGAATTAGAGTGCTATAGAAGGAGAAATAACAACCTTTTCTTCTTTTTCTGAAGTCCACTATCATTTTGCTGGCTGAAGTAAAAAGTGCCATTCTTTGCAAAAAAGCGTAAATCTTGGCAATGTCCCCAAGATACCTTTTTGAGTATTGATTACATCTCAAAGTTTGTGAGAAATGGTCAAGGAGCTTTTTATTAAAGCTGGGGCACCATATTATTCATCCTGGTTTTATGATATATTATGTATGAACTTTTAAAAATTCATGGGCCTTGCTTCTCCACCCTCCCACATATACACTTTCTCCTTTTTGAATGTGCTTCCCTTTGTGCTTATCTGGCAAAACTTTAAGGAAAATGACTTTCATGTTTCATTGAGGAAAGCAAAACATAGCTTACATAAATAAATAAATCATAAAAAATAGAATTAAAGCACACAAGACCTGAAAATATCTTTTCCATGTGTAAGTATAAAAATTCGACAGATTCCAATTTGATATGATAAAATATTGTTTCAAAGGTTCCGAACAAGAATAATGACCACTCATACAATCTGTAATTTAGCTTTCATGATAGATTTTTCTAGTTTTAGGTTGGCAATACTGTAGCTTCATTCAAACAATTGCCATTCCTTGCTACTTAACAATTATGTATTTAAATTATAATCTTAAACAGGGTTTTGTACTCTGAATATGCTGATGGCTTAAATCCTATGATTAAAAATGCTTGTCATGAAATGCAAATTAATAAACCAAGGGACAAGTTAAATATATGTAATTAGTGCACCCCAGGAGTAATCTTTGAAACTTTTAAGAGGATATCTAAAGAAAGGATTCAATCTCTGCAGGACAAAAATTATCTTCTGTTTAAAAAGTAAGATACATTTAAAGACATCCATGGATGCCTAAATATCATTCCAGTGGTCTTTATTTGTCTTGAAGTCCATCCTCAGCCACCACGTAGTATTGGATAAGCAGATTCTGTCTAGGTAATAGTAATGATGTTATCATATTGGAAATTTGTCCAGACAGTTATCTGGTCTTTCAACAGCCCTGATATCATGGATGGGAAGGGGAGGTAGCTCTAATCATGTGATATACCTTGACTATGGCCAAAGACACTGCTGATGACATAAAGGATGTAAATGCCTACTATATGTGATACATGGTCATAGAAAGAAATTTGCAGCCTTTCTTGTATACAGACTGCCCTGTTATGAGCTGGTTCCTTCCAAGAGGTGCTTGATTACATCTTGGGGTTGGCAGCAGAACACCAATGCTTTTTTATCCTTTCTGATACTAATCTGCTGTTTTTCAGGACTGAATAAAGCTTGAGAATTTATTTTCTCCACAGTGATCATGGGCTTGTTAGAAGTTATTGTGGTTCTAATTAAGGGAATGGTCATACATTGGATCTCATTTTTATCTCCGAGCAGTTGTTGGAGCACCTGGAGATGAATAGAATTTCCTACTGGTAGAATCAGGCCATACTCTGATTCTATTGTGATTAAGAGACTCTGTTGATTGGACTGATTTGGATAATCCACAAGAGGCATCTAGCAGATTCAGATGGTTTTCAGAAAGTGCTTGGTTATTTTCCCATCTCTCTGACAGGCAGTAGTGTTAGCACCTAGTAAAGCAGCAGGTGAGAGGACACGGTGGCTCAGTGGCTAAGACATTGAGCTTGTTGATCGAAAGGTCTGCAGTTCAGCGGTTTGAATCCCAGTGAGCTCCCGTTACTTGTCCAAGCTTCTGCCAACCTAGCAGTTCGAAAGCATGTAAAAAATGCAAGTAGAAAAATAGGGACCACTTTTGGTGGGAAGATAACAGAGTTCCGTGCACCTTTGGCGTTTAGTCATGTCGGTCATATGACCATGGAGACATCTTCGGACATCTTCGGAGACATCTTAGACTTTTGAGCACTGCCCCCTAGAGTTGGGAATGACTAGCAGATATGTGCGAGGGGAACCTTTACCTTTACCTTTAAAGCAGCAGGTATCACAAAGAAAGCCAGGTACTGGATGCTATTATCTTCTACCATTAGCCATTTAGAACCCTGTCCCCCACCAAGATTCACAGGTCTGGGAAATGTGCACTTTCCCCAATTATAATTTTGCACACACGTTTGGGATATATAAATTGGCTAGCTGCCTTGCAAATCTATTTTGTATGTCCATATTTTTTGTCTGAATTTGAGTGAACTCAGATGCATAGTTTAAACTCTCAGAATATTCATAAAAAAGAGAGATTTTGAGATCCCTGCTTGCACACTGGACAGCTGTTCCTTGTGAACACAGAGTGCAGGAACTGAGGTTGTTGCCGTCAACATGTGAGTTAAGCAACTGAAAGTTGGGAGATTTCAACCAAGCTCACAGTTGTAATGCAGCATATATGGACACAAAGTTCATGTGAGCCTCATTTCTTTAAACACTTTCAGAATGTAATTAATTTATAGCTAAAGAGAAAATAAGAAAATTCAACCTGGTGAGTCAACATTCTTTCTGGATTACAAAGGGAAAGGGGTTTTAAAGATTTAAAAACTTTTGGCAAAAATCTTAACAGGGAGTAGATATAAGAAAGTATAAAACTAGTAAAGGGATACTTATTTTAAAAGATTAGTGTTTGGTGTTTTTGAACAAATTGGAATTAAAATGGACAAATGAACCAGATTTTTGTGGAAATGTTTTGTTGTTGTTTATTATGAAAGAGTGTGGACAATTTTACAAAATAAAACATAAAGGCAGACTGTCATACTAACTGTAACTATAGAGCAGGGGTGAAATCTAAAAATTTTTGCTAACGGTTCTGTGAGCGTGGCTTAATTAGTGGGCGGGGCTTGGTGGTAAGGTGACTGGGAGGGTGTGGCTTGTTGGTCAGGTGGGCGTGGCCAAGTCAATGTCACTTCTTTGCCCTTTTTTAACCTACAAAACACAACACAACACAACTGGCTCAGCCACAATATAAAAGCATTTGTGCTAGACCCAAAATGGCCCCTGCAACAAGCAGGAACCTCACACAGCCACAAAAAGCCCAAAAAACCAACTTTCACACTTTACACACACACAACACAACACAACACAACAGGCTCACCCACAATGTAAAAGCAGCTGTGCTAGACCCAAAATGGCCACTGCAACAAGCAGGAACCTCACACAGCCACAAAAAGCCCAAAAAACCAACTTTCACACTTTACACACACAAAATTCCACATACAGCTTTGTGAGATTTTGTGTGTTTGTGTAGTTAGAGTGAAACACTACAGAAACACACAAAATCTCAGAAAGCTGCACAAATTTTATTTTATTTTATTTTATTTTTATATAAAAGCAGCTAAATTTTAAACTTCCTAAATTTTAAATGGCTGGGTCTAAAAAAAGAATAACTAAAAAAAACTCCAATTAACTTTTTTTTTAAAGCTCCCAAAGGGGAAAAAAACTTACCCAATAGAACAGGGGTCTCCAACCTTGGCAACTTTAAGACTTGTAGACTTCAACTCCCAGAATTGCTCAGCCAGCTTTGCTTTGCTGGCTGAGGAATTCTGGGAGTTGAAGTCCACAACTCCCTGCCTGCTTGGTTGCAGGCAGGAAGATTCAGTTGCTTGCTGATGCAATGGATTTGCAATGGGAATACAGCAAAGCGTTGCGACCAGCAGCTAAGGTAAACAAGCTGAGGGAGGGAGGGGGAGGGATTTTTGCTACGAGCCATTTAAAAGGAAAAAAGTTTTTTTCTTTTACATGGCTCTGGCGATCCAAGCTGAGTTGCCTGATTAGCAGGCAACTCAGCTGGGATCATCAGAGCTTGGCTGGTCAGAGCCATTTAAAAGAAAAAAAACATTCTGATGATCGCGCGGCTCAGCTGGGCATGGGGGGCCGGGGCAGGGATTTTTGCTACCAGTTCTCCGAACTGCTCACCACCATCGCTACCTACTCGCCCGAGCCGGTCCGAACCAGGAGCATTTCACCCCTGCTATAGAGATGTCAACTGTGATTGTGACTATTACTACAGAGTGCTATTTGAGTCATGAAGGACACAAGAAGACAAATAGAAAAAAAAGGAGGGAGATTTTTTTTTCTTCTATGAGACACTTTCATTTTTGGATTACAATATCATAATGGCAACCACTAGAAAAGCAGCAAAAAAAAAAAAAAGAGGGGACAAGAGGATCACTAGAGCAATCCCCATGGAGAGGAATTACATCAGATTTGCGTAAGAAAATGTTTGAATAACTGAGCAATAAGTTAGCTGAATCAGTTGATCCTAAATTTACAGTTTATGAAAAAAGAATGAATAAAAGACTTTTAAGTTATAAAAGGAGATGAAAGAAGTTAAGAAGATGGAAAATACTGTAAAACAAGTATCTGGAGATGTAATACAAATTAATGACAATATAGAAACGTTGGAGAATAAAACAGAAGTTAAAGACAGAAAATTGGAAACAGAACCTTCTGCCTCTATTGGAATCAAGAATGAATTTTGTTTGAGATTTAGAGAATCTCAGGGGATTCCAGTGAAAACATTAAAGAAAAGGTTATTAAAGATTTAGCAAATTTTTGGAGTAGGATTAGTAGGTTACAAAGGCAGATACTGATAAAGTATATAGGATAAATACAAAATTTGCAAAAATGGGGAATGTTTCAAGGGATGTTTTTGTGCACTATCAGGAAGAAGGCAAGAGTTCAAGTTTTGCTGCAGAATTTTTAGACAAGACTGAAGATTAATAATATGGATGTAATTGTTCTTAAAGGAATTCCAATTAGAAACCTGCTTAAGAGAAAGGAGTACTCTTTTTTGACCGAGAGATTAAAGCACAAAAATATTCCATTTTATTTGGAAAGTGTGATTTCTTACTATTAAATGACAGAGGTTTAAATTGCATTATATCCAGAAGACAAGGGAATTTCTTAAAAAAAAGAAAAGAATAGAAAATCAAGAAGAATTGAAGGAGATTCAAATGGAGGTATCAGATGAAAGTACAGAAAAGCTCCAACAGGTCCCATAAGAAACTGAAAGGGGATGATACTGAATAAAGTGATATTGGGTATCATTTTTTCTAAATTTTTAACATGGATTATGGATTACAAATGTTTAATGCATGGAATATAACTGGAACAAATACTTTTCAACAGAGAAAATTTGAAAATTTAAACAAGATATACTTTGCCTACAAGAGAAACATATTAGAAATGAGAATATAAAATATTTGATTTAGAAAATAATGGGTGAAGAATTTATTTTGAAGGAGGGAAGGATGGAGGGAGGAATATGAATATTCTCAACTACAATATGAATTTGTATTGACTGATAAGCATGGTAGATTTGTTAGGGTGGAAGTTAATACGTGTAGAACTAACTATAGTTCTTTAAAACAATAGCACTGTTCTAGAAAAGTTTACAGAGAGATTAATAGGTTTCTCTGATAAAAATTGATGTTTGTTAGGTAATTGGATTGGAATGATTTCTTGATAATTGGATAGAACTTTTAGGAAAAATATAAATTCATTTACAGAAAAATACAAAAGTTTTCTTTGATGTGATGGACATTTTGGGACTAGTTAACATATGGAGACAGAAAAATGGCAATCCAAGAGAGTATACCTACTATTCTCAAAGACATAGCTCCTTTTCAAGCATAGACTTGATTTTGATTTCAAAGAATTTGGCTACCAAGTCTGCTAAAGTAGAGATTTTACAAAAGACTTTTTCAGATCATAATCCTGGGAGTTTGATTTATAAAAGAAAATCTAGTTCTTTTAGATAGAGACTAAATGAAATGTTGCTACAGAAAGAAGCAATAAAGGAGTGTAAAAAGAAATTAAAATATTTTTTGAAAATAAGTAAAGGCATTGGTTTAAAAATGGCTATGGGAAGCAAATAAAGTTTTTTATTTTATAAAAGAGAATAGCGAACTCAAAAAAAAGTCAAGAGAAAACACAACCTCTTTTGACTGAGAAAAAAGAAAAGAATTTTTTAGAGAGATATTTCTTAATAAATTAAGCTTTTACAACAGTTATATATGCTAACAGTAAGGGAAATGGAAATAAAAATGAATTATGTAAAACAAAATAAAAAATTGAGTTTGCAAATAAACCTCAGAATTGCCTGCATATAAATTACAAAAAAGAAAGTGATATTGAAATTACAAGAGGGAGATACTGTATTAATGGGCAACTTGGGTATACAAAAAACATTTTATCAATATTACTCCAATTTATGTAAAGAAATTGACAACTCTCTAAAGAAGTTAGATAAATATCTAAAGAAATAAAATTTACTGACAATTACAGATGAACAGAGACAGATTATGAATGGACCTCTAACAATAAGGGAAGTTTCTGAAGCTATAAAAAAGATTAAACCAGCAGACGTTCCTGGACTAGATGGATTATTAGGGGTTTTTTTTATACATGTTTTGAGGATGAACTTTTACAACCTTTCAAAAATATGATATAGAAGTGCTACCACTCGGAAAGAAGTTAAATGTTTCAATGAAAATTCGGTTCACATTTCATGAGTTGACTAATATTCTGTAGCCTTCCCAAGATTTGGCCACCCGGATTATGTCAGAACAGTATTAACAAGTCCCTTTGTGCCTGAGAGAGATTCACTGTGTTTATTTCTTTTCTTTTTTTCCTGGCCCATTTTTTCATTTTGGAATAGATTATGTTTATCTATTCCAAGTGATGTAAAGCAATGTAGGCACATATCCTTGCAATGCTCATGAATGTGAGAAAAATGTTTTTGAGATTTGTGAGATGGTGCAAAATGCCAAGGATATGCAAATATGTTATTCATTTTGTACTCATTATTATTTCTGTTGGGGTAGTTTACAAATATTGTAAATAAACAAGCTACACAACTGTCTGTGATCCATTTCATAAAGAGGCTGTATAACACGTTACGCGCAAGATTTCTGAGCATGTGGGACACTCTGACCTTTATAGGAAATAAAACGCTCATCTGGAGCAAAATTAAAACACATCTACCAACTTCTGCGCTGCTTCTTTCTTCCTTATTCTGTTCCTTGAAACTGGTGTTTAGTCACAGAAGCTGAGATTGCATTTGGAAAAGGCTGATAACCACACAACTAGCAAAGGAAGCCATAAAGTGTCAATAAATAGCATAAACTGGAGATTTTAGCTGTCGGACAGTGACACAAAGATGGATTGTCCTACGCTGGAGACTTTCTTAGACAAAGCTTTAAACTAGATAGGAAACCAAAATTAGACTGTAATGGAGAGATTCCATTCTCTGTGGACATTCTAGTGGAGGCACTAAATTAATTTACCTTGCCCAGTTTTCTAGTGCCTCATCTGTTACATTGTGGGGCTATAATGCAGTTGTCAAGATGTTCTTGTACTGCTTTAACTTAAGCTCCAGTATCTTTCTAGAGCACATTGCTAATAAACATTGCATATTTCAAGCAGACTGTCAATGAAAAACTAGCTCGGATAGGGCGTGCATAATTTAAAGAAATAAATTTTTAAAACAATCAAATATTGAGAAATGTTAATCTTGTAATAAGGATGAAATATGAGCATGGTGGTTTTAATATTCCTTCAATAGTTAGACTGTATCTGTACTGGTATGAATACAAATAGACTGTTGATTTGTCATCTTATTCAGAAAGATGCTGTCTTTCTCTCTCTCTCTCTCTCTCTCTCTCTCTCTCTCTCTCTCTCTCTCTCTCCCTCCCTCCCTCCCTCCCTCCCTCTCTCTCTCTCCCTCTCTCTCTCTCTCTCTCCCTCTCTCTCTCCCTCTCTCTCTCTCTCTCTCTCTCTCTTATTTTTTTCAGCCCACCAAATAATGTCATCTGCTTTGTTGCTTTAGGAATGCCAGCAGAATATGAAATCTGGAATACCTGCCTTGAAATGTCAGAATCAGTTAAATGGGATTGGACCTCACCAAGTTTATCCTAGAAGCAGCTGCAGCAGCAGTGAACTCTCCTTGTCTAGCGCCTGCAGTGAATATTCCAGCAGTTCCTCCTGGAATGATGGGAAAGCATGCAAGAAAAAGGTAAGCTACTGTCACCTTTGATTTAGGAGAAAATTTAAAGTGGCTACGTTTTTTTTAAAAAAATTATTATTGGCAAGGGATGCTTCATAAGCTTAGCTTAGAAGTTGAAGCAATGAGGGCATGATGGGAAGGAGAAAGAAATGGGGAGTATTGAGATCAGAGTCCTAAATATAAATCTAGAAGTATTGTGACTTCCAGCAGAAGTGGGATATCTAATCTGAAGTATCCCTTCCCCTTCCCACCCCTTTCCTCTCCTTCCCTTCCCTTCCTTTCCCTCCCCTCCCCTTCCCCACCCATTCCAATTCATTCGCTTTTATTCAAAGTCAGATTTGTCTCATCCCTAGCTAAGTGTAATAAACACTCATAGTTTGGTCTGAGGCTTGCTTCCATGCTTTGCTACTTTGGCAGATGATGATGATGATGATGATGATGATGATGATGATGATGATTACAACTTATTATATCTGGGGTCCTGGGGGGTGGGAATCCCTCCTACTTTCATCTAGGTGTGAAGTTCAAAACCTGCATTTTTATTCCTAATGACTGCTAATTTTGCAGTAACAACTAAACATGTATATTTTCTTTTTCCCATTTCAAATTAGTCAGTAAGCTGGGATAAAAGGATAAGTATAGGCTCTTCACTCCCCAGCAACCATTCCAGTCCTGCTGATGACCTACCTCCAACTCGTATCAAGGAAAACCACATTTTGGATGGGCTGAAGAAGCTACAGAAGCAAAAAAAAATATTAGAACCTCCTTCGGTTATATCCAAATGGGGCTATAAAGATTGCATGGATTCTAACGAAGGAATCTATTCTCCTGGAATTAAGTATGGCGCACATAAAGAACAGGCCAATGGCAGGCCTGAAATGGAGGTAGCTTGCCTAGATCACCCAAAAATCTTTGTGTATGATTCTGATTCCCACGAGGATGTGGATGATGACTCTTCGTCTTTAGTACTACTGCATGAAGTACCAAGGAAAGACTGTTGGCACTACTGTAATAAATTAACTCACAGTGTTTCTGACAGCTTATTTGGCTGGGAACCTGATAGAAAGCATTTATCAGAAATAAGGTCTTACTTTAATTCAAAGGAAAAGCCCGAAAAACTGACTAGTTTTGTCAATGGATTTCAGTTGGGTGCAAAATCGTGCAGGGATATGAAGCTGCCTGTGCTGCAGATAGATAAAAGTCTTTCCAGTGTAAGCTGGAGAGACCTTAATTTACACCTTTCAGATACTGATGACAATGAAATCCTTGATGAATTACATGTAGAGAGCAGCGACGAGAAAAGCCCATCGTATTTGTCATTAGCACCCTTTGCAGAAAAGAACACCGAGAGCTGTGGTGTGCTTGGGGAGAAAGAAAACACTCAGCTGGCATCTTCTGAAAAACAAGCCCCTCCCTCAGACATCAGGACAAAGGCATGCAATTTTATTAAGCAGCAAAAAATTATAAAGAAGACTTCTTCGGAAGAATGTATTACTGTAATATTCGATGCCGAAGATGGCAAACCTATTGAATTTAATTCACATCAGGCTGGAATTGTTACTGTAACTAGAAATGAAATTTCAATCCACCAGCCTTGCGATGCAGAAAACACTACGTGTTTATCTCAGGGAGTATCTAATTTGCAGAAAGCAATAGATGCTAAAAGCTGCCATGTTATGCAAATACCTGTTAATAAAGCAGAGAGAAAAACTGCCCCAAATGATTTCAAGGACGACTGTGCAAATGTCCCTGCTCCCCACATCAGAGATTATCCTATACAATTTGGAAAACCACTGTGTCAAAATACCTCTCAACAAAAACTAACCAAGCCCGCATGCAGTATTTCTTCTAATTTGAGCTCCCCTTCTTGTATTCAGGGAAGTAATAATCAAAAACACAAGTTAACAAGAGTATCCAGCAGAGACAAGTTTATACCACAGACAGCAAAAGCAGCCATGGCTGAAAACTGTCCTTTAGTCTCTCCCCATTGCTTTAAGACCTTGGATAAAGGTCCAGTCTCACCTGCAAAATGGTCAAGACACAAAAAGATGCCAAATCCAAATCAGAATTCAAAAGTAGGCTTGAATAACTGCAAGATGTTAGCCCATCCAGAAACTAAGATTTTGCTCTCGGAATCAACTGCCTTGCCTCAGCATCTTCTAGAGCCTGTCCATAGTGAAGAGAAACCAACCAGAGATGTCCATTGTGAAGGTCCACCAGTGGAAGCCAGATCTCCTCCCCCTCCCCTTCCTCCTGGCAGATCAGCTTCACTCTTAATTAGATCACATTATGAACATTCACCCCCTGCTCTTGACCAACCAGGAGCGGGTTTCCTCAGTGATACAAGAAAAGATGTTCAGTTGTCACCACAGAAAGGAAATTCAGTGTCTGTTTGTCACAATGTCACTGTTTATGAAACAAAAACTGATAAACTGCCTGCCACACCTCAAGTTGAATTAAACCATTTTCAGGATAAGGGTGAAGGCAAATGTGTATCAGAAAAATCCCCTGCCACAAGCCAAGTCACTTCCAAGATTTTCACCAAGAAAATTTGTCCACCAAATTCAAACTTGCCCATGTTCTACAGCAACCAAGAACTGTATAATTCCAAAGTTGTCCCTACAGCTTTCACAACACAAGATACAAGCTCCCTGTCTCAGGAGACTGGTGTACCTCAGAAATCAAAGTTTCCCGAGAGTTTCTCCACTTCACTGGAACATCACATAAGTACAGTTGGGGAACAGAGTGTTCTGCCTCAAATTAACCCTTCTCCAGCTCCATTGTTATCTCAGGTCAGGGATGATGGAAACTTATCTGGCAAGGTCCTGAAGCCCCATCTGTCTGTGGGACTGAGATTATTCATAACATCTCCCCGCTTTGTCAGAAAGAGTTCCACTGTGCCAGGAAAGCAGGAAAAAGACTGTATGAATGCAGCCTCTAAATGCAACGTGAATTCAGATAAACAGAGGCAAGATGAATCTTTACCTCAAACCACTATAGACTTAGCGGACGCTGAAGAATGGAGTCTGGAGCCCCAACTAAAGGAAAGTTTCTCAAAGAAGCTCAAAATGGACCCAGCTTTCCCTATTTCCCCTGAAACTTGCAATTTGATAGAGCCGGACAGATTTGAAAACAAATCTGTTAAAAGATCCATTTCTTCTAGTAATAAAGCATACCTGAAGCCAGCTCTTGGTATGACAGGAGCCAAGGCCCGTAGTCAGAGTTTCAGTATTTATACTGAAGAACTATTGCATGCACCTTCCCCAGAACGGTTGGGAAAAGTGAGAACACAGATTATAACAAATACATCAGAACGAGGGAATTCTTTAACCAGGCAAAACTCGACAGGGGACGGATTACAAATGAAGTTTGTTTCTGAATCAGCTGGAACAACAGAGGTGGTTCCTGCACTTTCTTACACTCGGCCAGGCATTTGTGCTAAAGTGAGTGGTTCCAGTAGTCAAATGAGCAACCCAAGCAAGCTGCCCTTTCGAACATCTCCGAAAGGAGATGTGTGCACCAGTGTTTTGAAAAAGGGAATCCACAAATCAGCATCCCAGAGTGAAGTTCCAGATAAACCTGGCCAAGATGAAAAAAGCAATGATGTTTCCAAGCGTCACTCAGCAATGGAAAAAAGTGTTACCCAAACAGAAATCAACCAAACCAGTGTTTCCCCGGGCCAAATTTTCCCATTTCAGAAAAACATGGACAGGATTGAACGTCATCATAAAACCGAAGGAAGCAAGACAGCATTGCCAGAAACTTGTCTAAATGGTCCCGAAACGTCTGGAAAGGCTTCGCTTTCAACCAGCTCACATCCTACAATAGAAGAAAAAGTGATGTTGTGCATCCAAGAGAACATGCAGAAAGGACAAGGGCAAAACCCATCTGGCCCTGAGATGAAACAAAAAAACGGGGGCCCTTCTCTTGCCAGCTGGTTTGGTTTCCGTAAAAGTAAACTCCCAGCCCTGAACAGCAGAAAAACAGATACCTCAAAAGTCAAAGTAGAAAAGAAAGAGGCAAAAAGTTCAGCTTTTGGAAGTAAGCAAGCAAAATCCGAAAAAAGGAAAGACAAAAAGAAAAGCGAGCAGCATTGTGAAGCGGAAAACGAGCTGAACAGGAAAACTTCTGTCCTTTTAGATGGTGCTCCCAAAGGAAAAAAACTGGCAAAAGTTGTACACAGTAACCCAAGCCAAGCAAGATCAGAACAGAAAAACAGCCCTACTGCTACCTACTCAGGAAAAGACAACTTCATGAAAGAGCTTTTACACAGGTAAGAATTTTAGCATATGTAGATTTGGAATCTTCCCTTTTAGAATAGTGTGACCGTCTTTTGATATTTTTTTTAATCACTCCCCTTTCTCAGCAGCATTCTGTCTTCCCATTTTAAACGTGAAACTCTGCAAGCTTCTTTAGAAACTGCAAGATGCTCACTTAACAATGCAGAGTAGTGGACTTAAAAGTGGGGGAAAGAACTTTGCAATCATTATCTAAATAGCTTCAGAAAGAGAAAAGCCCAAAGATTTGTGGGCTGCCTGGAGTGGAGTGAGGGAAATAGGCAAAAATAACTTCTGCCACCAGCCAAAGATCTGTGGGCAAGGGCCTCTGTCTGGAAACCAGGAAAGAAATGCTGTCAAAAACACACACATACACAAAAGGGGGCAGAGAAGAGACAGGATAAAGAGATGCCAGGTTACAGCAGCTTGATAAGGTAACTTTCCAGGTTCTGTTAGTAATTCTAAAACTAAAAATAATTCTAATTTTAATACATTGGTTCTATTGGAAGTTCAAAAATAAATAAACGAACACCCACACACAGATCTCTTGCCTTTTTTTCATTGGCTCAAAAGATTTACATTTAGGACATCATCAGCTAGCCTAATCGTAGCTCAGCCGTGTTTGGACGCTGAACTAGCACTTAAAGTTCTGTTCATATGCTGTTTCTTTAGGAGTTGGTGATAGATTACAAATCCTTTAAAGCCTTTGTGATGAAGCCCAAGGCTATTTCATTCTATAGAAATCTCCCTTTATTTCCTCTTTAGTGGTAGGGTTATTATTATTATTTTTTACTATGGCCTGGAACTTGTTGGCATTTTTTAAAAAAAAATTCAGTAGAACAATAGTTCACCTGGTTTGTCTCTCATCCTTTTTTTTTTTTTTTTTTTTGAAAGGGAGAGTTGATTTTATCTTCTGCGTTGATTGTTCTTCAACTTCTAATTGTTGCCTGACAATTGTAATTTGCTTTTTTTGTGATTGATCTCGGCTAAGATTGTAGGAAATTGCATATTCTTAAATAACCGGGGGACGGGGAGAAACAGCCACATTCTGATAATTTTGCTTGTTAGCTTTGAACATGATCAAACACTGCAATCTCAGAAAGGGCAGCCTGTGCTGAGCTGTGGTATTTCAGACGGCTGACAAGGGATCACAGTGTTGTTCCATCTTTCAAATGGAAAGTAGGAATCTCCCATAAAAATGCTGCCATGTTCTGGGAGAGGATTTGTAGCCAGCTCTCGCTTCGTTTTTTGTTTTTCTTTTTTTAGGGAGACAGCTGTTTATAATGCAGATGTGCGTTCACATATGCAAAACATCACCACCACCTGCCAAATAGAGTGACATATCCCCATAAAAACAGCTCCACATGGCTGCTCTGATCATTGCTATCTGCTTTTTGTTAGCCAGGTCAGTGGTCTTTGAAATTAAAGAATAGTGAGCCTTATTAAAACGAATACAGTTTTTAAGCATGGCATTTTTATTTAATACATCCATCACGGAGAGATTTCTTTTAAAAATGCAGCATCTGCCTTTGTGTTCTCTTTAATGCCCCCTTGTAACTGGCTGCTGATTGTTAGTATACAAAGAAGATAACCCACAAAAGTAATTACTTTCACCGCTTCCCGGATTTTAGGTCACAAAGACACCCAGAAATAATTGTACAATAATTTCCAAGTTTGGCTCACAGTCCTAGAAAATTTAAAACAAATCATTATACCTGAACGACGACTCTAATTTGGTCTGTGAAATTGCAAGTGACAGATTTGATCAAGGCTAGTTAGCAACATTTATCACTCAGAAGTCCAGAGCGGGAGAAAGATACAGGGTGATTTCACTAAACATAAAGAAGCAGAAGGGAAGGTAGAATGATTGAAGAAGGGCAACGTAATTGATCAGAGGAATCACTTTCTACCTGCAGAGTTGATAAGAAGGCAGCCCAGCAGACAGAAAGTGGATCAAAAAATGTTTCCTACAGGAGCGTGTCGAAGAGCATATCCCAGGGTTTTCCTCTTCCAAGCAACTCCGCCAATACTCAAAGAAACCAGAAGAAAACCAGCAAAACAAAGGTTGATATAGAAATACCAAACGAGGCCTTGGTAAGCAATAAGATGAGATTCCGTTAAGATTTTCCTTTCTTCCTGGCTGTTATTGTATTACTACAAGGTACATGCCTGGGTATGGTGAAAGGACACAGTTCAGAACTGGGGAGTGATGGATTAATGTCAACATCCAATGATCTGATTAGGAAATCCGATTATGCTATTTCAGTGGCTAACAAAACAGTGCAAACTGACTCAGCCTGCTTTAAAATTTGCACAGGCCACCTGTGCTTTGAAGCAAAACCCTGAAAATTACATGGAATCCTTCTTTTTATCTCTTAGGAGTAATTGAAACAGACTGAGATAAAAATAATAACAGCAGTGCCAGTTCCGTATCATTTTTAGCTAAAATCAAAGTCCATCACAAGAAATACATTGCAAGAAATGGTGGTTAGGTATCTAGTATCTGCTGCCTCAAGCATTGCAAAAAAAGAAAAAAAGAAAAAGCAATATTGATAGTTTTAAATATTTACCTAACCCTACCTAGGTACAATAGTTTTGCTAGTTAGAGCATTTGGAGATGACTTGGTAAATTAAAAGTAGCACAAGCTTGGGTTTTGTCTATTGGGAAGCTTAGGTGACAGTCGTCTGAATTTCTGAAATGAGAAATGGTTCCCCAATTATTTTGCTGTTGCAAGTTATAGCTGTTTTAGGAATGCAAGGGCTTGAACCAGGCTTCTTTAACAGCAGAACTAGATGCATTGGGATTTGGATCAGCATATATGTTTTTGAATGGAATAATGACAATCTCAATATGGAGCCTGGTGTATAGGAGATGGTATGTGCCTTCCCCACCCCCCAAATCCCTCAGAGGCCATATTTTTATATAAAAATATAATGTGAGGCCCCTTTCTAGGAAATATTTGTTTATTTTTTATTACAGGTAGTCCTCGACTTATGAACACAACTGAGCCCAAAATTTATGTTGCTAAGGGAGACCCTTGTTAAGTGAGTTTTAAGCTGTTAAGCGAATCACTGCAGTTTTTAAGTTAGGAACACAATTGTTAAGTGAATCTGGCTTCCCCATTGATTTTGCTTGTCAGAAGGTCACAAAAGATGAGCACATGAACCCAGGACACTGCAAGCGTCATAAATATGAACCAGTTGCCAAGTGTCTGGATTTTGATCATAAGACCAAGAGTCGTAAGTTGTGAAATAAGATCATCAGTTATGTTTTTCTGTGTTGTTGTAACTTTGAACAATCATTAAATAAATGGTTGTAAGTCGAGGATTACCTGGGTCAGATTTATACTCCACCCTTCTGTTTATTTAAGCACTCAAGATGGATGGAAAAACACTCACATTCATTTTTTAAAGTTCTGAATAATTTAGAATGGCTAGCTAAGGGACAGATTGCTTTCTAAGAACCACCTCATGAATGAAGTACACAAAATAAACCTTCTCGGGGATACCATCTGCTCCCAGTAGACTGTTTCATCAAGCACAAATGAAAGATCTTTGTTCTGCATGTCAGCTTGTTTTCTCTTACTCTGTTTTACAAAGACCACTCTTTCTGTGGTCTTATATAAAACAGAACAAACAAACAATCAAACAAACAAACAATCCTGTTTTTGATAGGATTTGAAATATGAATCCATTTCTCAGATGATATAGTGCATAATGTAGAAGTTCCACCTGATGGGAATTGAAAATCAAATAGTCTTTATGATGCTTAAGGACAAAACGATCAACTTCAGAATATTATATGCATATTTTTATCTACTTTCATGCAAATAAAGCCTTTCCTAGAAGATGTGCAAGGTCATCCATTAAGAACCTTTCCAAGATTTGTGTGTATGTGCATGTGTATGTGTTACAAAACTGGTTTTTTTCCCCCTTCGCTCTCCCTTTTTTTTTTATAAAAGCCGGTAGCTTCTATAGTATCTTTTCTTTGAAAATGTAGATGTTCCCTGCATTATAAAACCACAAATTATAAGCATATCTAAGTCTGCCCTTGCAATGTCACTGAAAGGAAGAGAAAGAATGGAAGTCTGGAAATGTGCCATATGCAGGAAATTCAATCCAGCTGATCTAGAACTTTGATAACAAAGCAGAGCCCCTTATCACAGCCACTCAATTTAACTATGCCCCATTTAACATGGTGCTGACAGCTTAGGGTATATCTTCACTGTACAGAAAGAAAGGAGGGGGCGGCTATGGGGGGGGGACAAGCCAATATTAATGCTTCTTTTAAAACTTTCTTCTTGTTGTTTAATGGCTCAGTAATTTAAAAGGGTTTTTGTCTCCTTTAATAGGTGCTTTGCAATCGTAGCAATCCTAGCCATTTAGCTATCCTAGCCATTCAGCTATATCTTTAAGAAATACACTTCATTTTATTGGACAAGAATAAAGATGATTCTATTTGTGTGTGTGTATGTGTATATATAATGTAATGTAATAGTATAGCATAGCAAAGCATATAGTATAGTATAATTAATAAAATATAATATAAAATATAATATATAATTTTATTCCTTATAACAACAAAATAGGCTGAAAAGGCTTTGTTTGTTTTTTCTCCAAACAGTACTCTGCTAAGTTAAAAATCAAAATGTTATTAGAACATATTGTTCAAAGACTGGATTACACATGCTACTGCTTTGTGCAGTTTTAAAATCCTTTTTTAAAATATAAAAAATCAGTCAATAAATTAACTAGCATTATCTCATTAAACTATTCGGAATAAAAACAAAAAAAGGATTACTTAAGCGATGTATCTAACAGAAAATTTTCAAACTTTTTATTTTTCGATATGTTGTACAATCAATTCTTTTACAGTAGGTTGATTAAAGGCTTAGGATCTCATTAAATGGATGCATATAGACTGTTCAAGACAGAACGGTGTTATTAGCAATTGTGTGCTGTAACAATGTGTGTATGTATGCAGTTACATATCCCTTTAAGAACCATGAAGCCTAACTCTGCCTAGAGAACATGTGTAATTACTACAGATATTCTACTATTATATTATATTATACATGTTCTACTACTTTATCTCACAACTGGTAGGAACGCTATGTATGTTGTATATGTAAAGGGGTCAGAAGAAATGAAATTGTTCAAGGCTAACTCAGGGTTTACCCAGCCCACTGATGCCTATGAGCTGTGGGTGAATTAGACTGTAGTATTCATTTGTTGGTAATATTGTTTTTCATGTACACTTAAGGCACTGTTTAACTAAGTGGCATATAAGGTGGGCAAGTAAATATTCCAATGCTTTATGACTAAAGATATATGACTAAAGATAGACAACTACAATATTAATTATTTATTCTCTTTCAATATCATTCTTCTACAAATGACCTGGAATTAGACAAGACATTATATCTCAGTTGTTCTGGGATTTTCCCCCAAATTGATTAATCTAACATGGAATTTAATGTACACAAGGGAGAGTGGGATAGGAGACTTCATACACCACGGCTTATATTTAGTCTCACCTCTGATAGCAATTGCATTGCACTTTGATAAAGGTTTGTCAACAGTTATTGGCATAAAGCCTAAGAAATATTAGTACTGAAAGAAGGCACTTCCTCCAGTATTTCTCATGGACATCTCGTGTTATTAGAATAAATGAATATCATGACACATAATATTTCCAAAAAGGGTACTATATGCCTTCATGAGATTTAACTCTATTTCTTTGCTTTTGTTAAAATGAATGATAGAAGATGTTTTTCCTTTAAGGATTATTTGTCTTCAAAATTTGTTTTTGATAGCTTCGTGATGTTGCTTTTATTCAAGCATTTAGAACCAATTTAGAAGTAATTAATCACAGGATGAAGTGACTTTAAATTCTTACTGCGTATGATTTGGAAGTTATATTAAGATACTATCACTAAGAACAAAAATAATGTGTGTGTGTATTCTGAAATCATTCGGCTTTTATCTTGTGCTCTTCCGAAGAGATACTTGAAAGAATTTTTTATTGTTTTTTGTTTTTAATGTCATGCAGGTCAAGGTAGTAAGAGAAAACTTTCAAGAGGATGCAGAAGATAACCTCCCAGAGTCAAGAAATCAAAGTCATTTAATAGGTAAACTAATACATTGAACTGTATATTCTTTTTATGTAACGCACTGAATCATAATAAATTGAGAACAATTAGACAGGAATTTATTAACACTTCTTTTCAAATAGCAGCCATAGATAAAGAAACTTTAAATACAGAGTATGTTTAAATACAACTTATTATTATTACCCAGGAAAAACGTGGTCCCCATTTCTCTACTCTTAAGTTTTCAAAGCCTAGAATTTTCCCACCAATCAGTTAGAACTGAAGAAGTTTCTTGGATGAGAAGTGAAATGTTTTTAAGGGGAAAAAACCCAGAAAAGTCCAGTTGCCTTTTGGAAAAAGCACCTTTGGGATAACCATGACCTAGATGATTGAGAATCTCCATAGAGAAATCCAGGGTATGTTACTGCACATGGAAATCCACAAGGGGAGCAAGAGAACAAATGATGAAATGTGTATCACAGCATAAACCATGTGATTTAATATAGTTCCATCCAAACTCATTTTTCATCATTTTGGCCTTGTGGTAGAGCCGTAATCTTGGAGGAAGGGGATGAGTCTATTTCTCCTACGCTTTTCTCCAGCTGCTAATTCCCTCCATTACAGCTCTTCTTTAATGGACAAATTATTTGAGTTTTTCATTTTACTAATTTAAACATTAGCTTTCAGGAGTTTTCTCATCACATCCTTTTTCAGCATGTTGAAAAAGATGGTATTTTTGTTGAAAAAATGGTATTGGGCTTCATGGAAAGATCTGGGTAGCATACTAAATATGCCCCAAACATAAATATTCAGTGTTCTTTTTTATGCATCAGACCTAATTTTCAATAAAGTGGGGGGGGGGGGAAATCCCTAGCAATAAGGAAAATAAAGGTGGAGAGGTGGATCTGAAGTATGTATGCCTGTGCCACAAATTTCCATTTATGCAACAAGCTTTCCCTTCATCTCTGTTACACTCTTCCTATATTTCACCCCCACCAATATGTCTCCCTAGCTCCCTAAGCAAACAAAGAAACAGGGAAGCAGCTATGGGGTCATTTTATCATTGGGTTCATTCTAATCTTTTTTTTTTTTTATCATTCTAATCCATATTTTTACCAAGTAAAAACTCAGCCACCATTTCTCTAATCCGAGTCTTCAAAGTCTAATTTATGGAATAAGAACATGCTAGCTTCTCCTCCTCTTCCTCTCTTATGCACTGTATGTACTCCTATATTGTTTGTGCAGTGTGTGAATTAGACAAAGCTTGGCTGTTCTTTACTGTGCGGAATTACCTCTAAAGCTTTAGGTTTTTTGCTTTTTTTAAAAAAAAAAAACATGTTTGCTATTAGTAAGAAGTTCCTTAGCTAAGTACAGATAGTTTTCTAATTTACTAAGTGTTATGTTATGACCAGTGGTGCTGTTTTTGCTTCTACCTTACACTCTGCTTTTGTTACTATGCTGTGTTACAAATGAAGCACCAAAACAAGACCTATTGAACTTATCCTGGTAGTACAGGTAGTCCTCATTTAAGTACTGCCTTGTGTAGCAACAATTTGCCTTTAGAAGAGTAATAAAAAAAGTGACTTTGTGACCCATCCTCACATTTAGGTCTGTAAAGCAAAGGAAACTGGAATAAGATTATAAACACAATCTTGTTTCCCTTGGTAAGGCTATCTATATATTTGGACATATAAAAAGATTGCAGAGTTGAGGAAAAGTTCATAGCTTTCCACTTTGGATATTGATTTGAATTAGTTGCCAAATAAAAGAATATTATTTTTTAATGCATTGATTGTGCTACATATCCATTTGCAGAAGCCTTTACAGAACATTTTGTTTTAGTTCTGATGTCAGAGAACACAGCATGATGCCTCGAGTAGCCAAGCTTTCATAAAGCCATTAAGTCTGATCCCTCTTCCGATGGGACATTTTGGCTTTCAGAAAATTTGCTATAAAATAATATAATTCTATATTATGAATAACAAATAAACTAGAGAATCTAATGAGAAGAATGGAAGAAAGATATGTTGGAAGGTCTGGTGCCTCATATCAAAATTGGCATTTCTGCAGCTGATTTGAATGGATTTCTCTTTCCTAGAAATAAATCTGTCAGGGATTAAGAAGACGATTCTGCGTTGGATGAGAAAAACTTGTCCAATATTTTACAAGGCTATAATAGAGACTCAGCTGAAAACAGAATCAAAGATTTAAAAATCTATCACACATTAGTTATTCTACACACTCATACAAAATGTACTTCAGTGTCATAACACAGTTTGAAAGATGATTGTCAAATTACCAGGAACTGGTAACTAAGTAATTGGAAGCTGTGCATGGCCTGCCTTCAAACTTTTCTCTGAAGAAGGAGTTACTTAGTCAAATATTTAAATTTCCCAGTCTAAATTCATCACTTCCCACAATCTCTTAGGGAAAACAATCTACATTGTGAGACACAGAACAATAATCTCCTTATTTTAGTTCTAAGATTCTCTGTAAGTTTAATAAACAGCTATTATAGAGATACCTGTACGTGCACAATGAAAAATCTACTGTAAATTATGCTACTTTGACTGTCAGCTAGAGCTCCAAAACCTATGTATTGTGCTGAACATAATATATCATCTCACCATCTTGATTATAGATACAATTCTACTGATTCAACCCAGAAACTAAAACTGTTGAAGTATTCATGTTATTTTTTTAAAATTGTCAAATGTATATATAAATGCATTTTAGCAACACACAGCACACTTCATTCACTACACTGAGATTGTTTTTTTAAAAATTGTTTTCTTCGGGTCATAAATATATTTAATACAAATTATGTCAATAATAGATATTATTTTGTTTTCCCTTGCTGTAGATAAGTAGATTCTATTATATAGCTAATATGTGGAGAATTTGATCTAGTGGTTAACGCACCAGGCTAGAGACCAGGAGTTCTAGTGCTGCGTTAGGTATGAAAAACCAACTGGATCAGAGATGTCAAACTCACGGCCCACGGGCCGGATGTGTCACATGCTGGCCACGCTCACCCCCAATTTAGCGAAAAAAGTTGTGATATGTCACGTGACAACAACGTGATGCCGTGAGTTTTTACACCCCTGAGCTAGATGATTTGGGGCCAGTTACTCTCTCAGCTTAACTCACCTCACATGATGTTTGTTGTGAGGAAAATAAGAGGAGGAAGGAGTATTAGATATGTTTGCCACCTTGCGTTGTTTATAAAAATAATAAAGTTGGGGTATAAATAAATATTATTTTAATAATGAATAAATTAATAATTTAATATTATTAAATAACCAACAGTAAATAAATGAACTATCATATTCACACAGTAAGGGCATTTAGAAAAAAGACTAAGAGTCTAAGATGTGTTCTCCTTTTAAAAACAGACAACAAATACATTTACACAGTAGTTTTCACATGTTCTGAGCACTGGCTTAAATTTAAACTCCAAAGCGTATCACACAAGTTTTTGTTTGTTATTCACAATCTCTTGCATTAGCCATGTTTGCTACCTCTCTCCCAAGGGGATAGAATATCCTATCTGATATGCTTTTATGCACTTTTGTTTCCAACTTTTTCCCAATCACTAGAGCTGCTTTGAAATGCTAATTTAAAGACTATTATGATATATTGTTTTATTTTCACATTTTAATGAGCCATTATTTTGCCTTCACTTTTATACCCTGGGAAAAAAAAAACATTTTCATGAAACAAAATGGAATGTCTGCACAGTTTAAGAGTAAAAAAAATCTATATGACATATATTTGCCTTCATTTGTTAAGTCTCTGTGTTTCTGATTTTATTTTAAGCATAATTTGGGTATTTTGGTCCTTATTCAGCTTGATTATATAAGTCTGGTGAGATCTGATTGATTGACTGATTAATTGATTGTTTTTGCAAAAATTGCTATACCGGTTGTCTTAGTATAATTGACTTACCTTCCATAGCTCCCATCCATAGTGGAATGGCATCTATTACCAGTAACAAAATGAATTATCTTCAGCCATTTGACACACAAGGATCTAAATCCACCATTTTGGTGGTGTTTCTGGAGCAGGTTTCAGGGGAGATGATGATTTTTATGAGTAGAAAGGAGAAAAGTATTGTGAGAACATAAGTCTACTTAGAGAACATGGGATATAATCCCATTTTTGTGCTTAGTTGCAGAAGGAAGACATAAAGGAATCATTATAATGGTCTCTTTAAGTCCATTTGTGTTCTATACCATACGCATCCGTTCACAACAATAATAAAAAAGAATTTGAAGGATCATTGTATAAATGTAATCAGTGGAAGAAATGAGAAGGCTGTGGATGATACAGAGGGTTTTTTTTCTGTGTAGGAAGCTCTTCTAGAATATATTACTCAGAAATACAGTGCACATTGATTTTAGTGAAATGTGTATTCCATTGAGGTTTAAAAGGGAAATAAATAGATCAAGGAGCAAGAAGAAGGTTTAAGTGAAGCCCAACTGCAATTCCCCCTGTAATCAGAAATACAAGTGTTTGCCCCAGAATTAAAAACTGAAGTGACAGCTTCTTTTGTATGCTGTACTTGAGCTCTGCAGTCCATTAAATTTATTGTTAAACATCTGCCAGGTAGATTCTGCCTTCTATAGAAGCCATTTTCTTGTAACATCATTTTTCACTTTTTAAGAACAATACTGCAAAAGGTTTAACGGTTTGATTTAAAAACAATTTCATCAGGAAAGAAAAGTCTGTCTTATATATACCTTTGTTTTTTAATTATTTATTTAAAACATTTATGTAGCTGCCCTTCTGATAACCAACTTAGGACGGCTCCCAAACAAAAGTTAAAACAGCATAAAATCCATATTAACACTATAAAACTAAATAATGTTTTAATAACAGTGTTTTGGTTACATACCTCCTTCATTGAAATTGTTGAGCTGAATTTCATTAAATGTTTTTTTGAAATTGAGAGCTATTGATCTACATACTACTAACACCTTCATGTTTGTAGGTTGTAACCTACAATTGGGCATAACAGTGCATCATGGACCAGTAATTCTTTACAACGTACCCCCTATGAGCTGACTTAAAGAATGCATCCAAAATCTGGGACCCATTACTCATATGGGATTGAAATTTGGCAAAGTTATAGTTGCTTCAGCACTGCTGTGCTACTGCACTGCAGTTGCGGTCACATAAATCATCATTTCCAATGCTCCCTGCAATTTTCAACTTCCTGCCAGCTTACCAGAAGGAAAGTCAATGGGAAGCCGGCAGGAAGTTGAAAATTGCTCCTTTTCCCACTACTTTTTTGCCCACCTGTGATTGTTCTGCTTCTCTGTTTAGGTAAGGAAATATCTCTGAAATGGGACACATATAATAATGATCGTCATTTTCAGACCACACCTCTAGTTTCCACAAAAGAAAGGAAAAGGTGATGAAAAATTCAAAAGGAAACTTTTTGATCAAAGAGTTTTGCATATAATTTGATTGAAAGTTCAGAGACAAAGTGGTGTTAAACATTCTGAAGTGAAGAATGAAACTTTATATTAAAGAACTCTTAAGCATTATAGAAAAATCATCCGTTAATAGCTTCCATTAAAGAATTCTGTTCTTGTTTAACTTGAGAGAGAAATGTTCAGCCTTCATTCTGCCTTTTTTGTGTCAGAAATTGCATTGTATCAAAGATGGTATAGTAAATTAATATTTTTTTCCTTTCTTTTTGCCCACCTGGTCAAAAAAAAAAAATCCTTCCTAAATGTAAGTTTTTAATATATAACCCTGCTTTTTACAAATGCATGAATAGATAGGTACCTGTCATGGTATCAAGATGTGTGCCTATACCTTCTCCGAATATGTGTAGACTATGTGAAATGTCAATTACAGTTTATTCATCAATTTTATAAGTGAGGTTGTTTCTAGAAATATTGCTATTTGGAGCATTCCTGATCAATTTGAAAGGTAACATTGCTCTCTCCAGTTGTTTGTTGTCATTAAGTCTAATTCAAGTGTTTTGGAAAAGGGGAGTTTCCAATTTTATGATTTTATGACCTTTTTTGGTATTTCTACAAAGTATAGAAATTCAAGAGGCATATTTCTTGTGGATCATTTTTATTATATAGGGGTATTTTACTGTATAAGGATTTTGACTTCTTTTTTGAAATTCTTTTTTGAAATTCTTTTTTCTTTCTGACTTCTTTTTTTTGAAATTCTGCATTGTGAAATACTCTGGTTCAAGTTTTAAGCCACTCTATTATCTTCACTTTCTGGCCCAGATTTTTAGGCTAACCTCCAATAACCCCACTTGTGTATATATGGAATAGTCTGCCATGCTTTTAGGGCTGTTTTGGAGATGTGTGTGTGTGTGTGTTTGTTTGTGTTTCTATATGTGTATCTAGCTTAATTTGTTCGTAATTCTGTAAATATTGGGAGCATTCTGGCATGGTTGATATGTCTCTGTTATGACTTTGGGCTAGGAAATGACTGAAAAAAAATATGTTTGCTGTTAGCACATATTTATTTTGTCCTGTGAAAGGCATTGGCATATATCTCTATCTACATCTCCATTTCATGTTGTGAAGGTACTTTGTATAATGGTAGCTTTCCTTAAGAAGCTGATGGGATTTCTGCCTGCTTCATGAGAAAGGAGACCATACTTTTTCAATTATTGCAACTCTTTGGACCTAAAGTAGCTTACGTCAGTTCAGCAGATGGATAGCAATGCTTGTCCAATTTCCACAATTGTTAATATTCCATTAAGGGTTTTCAGTGTTGGTAACCCCATAGCCCTCACAGCTCTCCAACGTGGTGCACTTCGACTGTACATTCTCTGCAATTCCTACCCCCATTATACTCTTGGCAGCACTGCTACCCTTGTTACTGCACAGGTTGAGGAATTGTTTGTATGATCTCTCAGAGAAGATAAATGAATATAGTCCTCATGCAATTTCTTCCCAGGGAAAAAAAAACCCCAAGCTTATAATAGTTGGCTAATCTGCTGTTGGAACGGATATCAAGAATGCAATTGCCAAGGAAAGAGGTCACCAAGAGGAAGGTGATTAAATTCTTCTTCTTGCTTAATACAACTCTAGAAATTATGGAGGAGAGGATAATAAACAATTTATGTGCAGCCTCCAATCTAATAGTCAGTCCTTGTATTACCCATCTCTGCCTTATTGTAGATCAGTATTCACTTCATGTATTAAGAGGGCCTATTAGGAGGCTTATATATTAGATAGTAACAAGGACAAGATTTTAAGAGGTTATTTCTTTTCTATTTTTTGCCAGCCTTTGGTTGTTTACTTTCTGCATTTATATCCCATCTTGCTACTCAAAAGTTACTGAAGGTGCCTAACCATTAGAAAGAAGAAAGAGAAAATATAAGCAATGAAACTCTCATTTTAAGAAGTTAAGACCAAAGCCAGTTCAGACCAAAAAAGCATGGTGGAAGAGAGAGATCTTTACTCCTTTCCTGAAATCAAAGTGAATGGGAGCAGCATGCCTTTAATGAAAAAAAGGACTTGGGGTGACATAATAGCAGTGTTCCAATATGTAAGGGGTTGCCACAAAGAATAGGGGGTCAACCTATTCCCCAAAGAACTTGAAAGCAAGACAAGAAACAATGAGTGGAAACTAATCAAGGAAAGAAGCAAACTAGAACTAAGGAGAAATTTCCTGACAGTTAGAACCATTAGTGGAATTACTTGCCTTCAGAAGTTGTGAATGCTCCAACACTGGAAGTTTTTAAGAAGAGATTGGATAACCATTTGTCTGAAATGGTATAGAGTTTCCTGTCAGAGCAGGGGTTGGACTAGAAGACCTCCAAGGTCCCTTGCAACTGTGTTATTCTGTCACTCTCAAGGGATTTGCCCATGGGAAATCCTCATCTGTATGTTCAACAAATGGGCTTGGGAAAGTGAAGGTACCTTTAAGACTGTTTGTCCTGCTGATCTTAAGATCTGAATAGGTTCATATACACGTTCATATATATATGTAAAATTTTAAGATCTGAATAGGTTCATATACATGTGTAATTACTAACTGTGATTGACTCTATTCTTTTGAATTCTTTCTAACCACAAACACCAAATTATTTCCCAAGTAATATAAAAGCAGTAACTTACATCTTCTGTGTATACCCAAATATTACTTTTATTGAAATAATAAATAAATAGGTTTATTATTTTATTGTTTAAGTTATGTGGAAGAGAAGACTAAGACTTTAGTGTCTCGCTTAAGCTCATCAGATTCGAGATAATATCCTTTGCATTAAAAATATCTGCAAAATAACAGTCAAATTAGGTGAGAGCATCAATGAATTGTTAAGATATTACAGAATGATCTATTGAAATAAGCAGATTTCATAACAAACCGTACTGAATTGGATGAGTTTTTATTCAGAAAACGGGTATAAAATTCCGAGAAAGAAAAGAATGTGCAGTACTAAAAAATTTTCTCACCTGAAACCAAAAGCTATATTCAACAGAAGTTTGTTATGCTCTCTTGCAGCTTGAGAATATATCTTATCAGTGTCAATCTTTATTTAATGAACCCTTTCAATAGAAATTGAGTAGAATCATGTAGCAATCATCTTTGCAAGTGTGTGAGCCATTCATTTTTCATCTCATCAGATAAAGGAATATTTGCATCATGTCCTTACTTGCTACCCAGAGAAATCTATAGAACCCCTAAATATTTTTGCAAGCAAATTTAGTAGGATACCAGCTGCTAGACAAAACCAGTAGCATCAAATTAACTCTTACTTTTTTGAGGGAGTACCTTTTTAAAAAATCTACTCTGAGGTGTTTTATTTGGTTAAAAAGGATACCAACAGATCAAGTTTTTAGCTATCTGTATCTGCACGAAGCTGCATGCCATCAAATACTTTCTAACAGTTCTAGGAGAAGGATTGCTTCCTAAAGCACCTTAGAGATAGCCAAGTTTTAATTTTATGTGTGAAAGAGAGATCGAACAAGTTAGTGCAATCGTGCAGGTAACATTCTTGTAGTTGTTGATTTGTAACTTGACGACAGGTTCAGAAAACTGAAATGTTAGCAGGGAATCGATATGGAAATATTCTGGCACACTTTTGAGAAACAATAGTTTACTGTAGTTATATACAAGTATTATTTTTTCAACTTACACCAACGCTTATGTTGAAAATGGGACTTCATGCTTGCCATATAGATAATCCTTTTGATATCTTTGGAACTTTGTAGATCTGTTTAGAAAACTTCCCTTTGCACACACAGTTCAACATACAAATGTTCCTGTACAAGGAAATATCCCAATAGCACTGGACACGAGAGGTATCCGGGCAGGTGAATACCAAAAAATTCTTTTCTGGAAATACTGTCATTGTGTCCTAGATTTTGTAAGTTGTGAATAATTTATTGACATGCCTCTCCCGCCAGAATCGTTGGAGCTTATGCCAACAAATAAAATTCTCAACAACCAAACTTTGAAACAAATATTAACTAGGAGAAACCAAATGCAACAACCATACATATTTAAAACATTGCTTCATGGTACGACCAAATGCACATATATCCATAAGTCAAATAAAACAATATTTAAGCAAGAGGAGTAAGTATAAATTGGGATAATTGGCTTTCCACTAACCTATGTCAAATAAGAGATAGTTAAGTGCCTTTTGAGGTCATTGTAGAGACAAAGAGAAGGAGGGAGCTGATTTCAGAGTTATGAGGCCAAATCCTGCAAGTTCAGAATATATGACCTAGAATAGAAAAAGGCCCTGCTGAGATTATCGTAAGAAGTGAACAAGACTAAAAGGTGAAATAAGGCCAGGGGAGCAGGGCCACATTTATTTATTTGATTGACTGATATTTCAACTTTCAATTTTGCAATTCTCAACAGTTACATGATTTGCAAAAAATTAAAACATCCACATTGTCCAAATTCTAAAGTGTGCAGTGACATCTGACAGAAACCATAGCCTATATATTTAAGGTTGGACTGTTAAGAAGCAAATGTGATTCTCTCTAGAATCACATTTATTTCCATCACAGTCTTCTACCCAATAAAAGACCCCTTCTGAACTGAGAAACATACTTCCCAGAAGACTAGCTCACCTTTGGATAAATGGATGTTCCATAGTTGGCCATGATAGCTGTTTTGTGAGATGTTCTCAACCTACTGTAAAACTTCCAAATATGCCTTTTTAAGAAAGCATACTTAAAATTAAACATGGACTAATTGAAAATTGTCAGAACTTTGATAACGATTGGGATAGGCAAAGTTAACTGGAATTTGTTGAAATGGTTTTATGTATAAACAATTCTCTTCTGGAAACATGCCCTCATTCTTTATAAAAGGAATTATTTAAAAAAAAAACCCACTTCCCTTCCTGAATAATAAGTATCTAGTATGCATTAATATCTTCTAAATAATGTCAAGTTACTCTTCGTCACAGTCTGTTGAAGACAAATAATTACTTTCTTCTTCTAAGAGATAATACACATAGCACTTGTCTAATTGCCAATTCTTCTGCAACACTACTGGGGCATTCGGTTTAGCTGTCCCTCCTGTAAGCCAAATGCATTAGTGTTCTGGATCAGCTTCCTTATTAAACATAGCCTTAAAAATGCCTTTATGATTATGTACAATCAGCTACTGAATTATAATGATTACTTTTCCAGAAAATTTATCCTGTACCATCTCAGTTACATGGAGAATATAAAATGATTAGCATTCTGAAAAATACGTCTAAATTCAACAGTTGCATGCAAATGTTTAGGCAAACCTGGTCAAATGGTATGTTTCAATAAACTCTATTTAGAATTAACATTTATTTAGAATTTAGAATTAAATTTAGAATTAAATTTATTAAAATTAAATTTATTTATTTAGAGCTGACACAACCTTTACGTTGTACAAAGTTAAACAACTAATTTTCTAGTAGACTTGAACGCATATCTTACATCCTTTTATGAGCAGTTATATACAGATTCAAGATAACAAAACAGTGAAGCATCTTTCCATCGTTGCATTGGGAGGTCTTTTTTCCCCCTGCTCTTCTTTGCAAAACTCTTCTAGTTCAGACATATTCTTAGGTCTCTTTGTAAGCCCTACACGGTTGAGATCTGATCACATATTTTCAGTAATGTTCCGATATGGGGACATTTAAAAACATTTATCTTTTGTAACTAAATACTTCGACTGATTTCAAGCTACATTTCATATTACCGTTTTGCTGAAATATGCACTCTCTTTCTGCCTTTCAATTCTTCACTGACAGTGAGATGTTAATATTTAGAGTATATTGATATTTAGTCAAATCCATCCTTCCATCTGTACCATATTTCCTGTCAACTAGCTGCCACAAACCCCAACCCATACTAGAGGCACGATTGTAAGATGTTGTTTCCTTCAAACACTTTACTGTTTTTATCCCAAATTTATCTTTTGCAGTTTTTGTTTTATCAATCTAAGGCATGTTGTTCCAAATGAATGGCTTTTTTAAGCAATACCTAAAGATTCCCTTCTGACAACTTTCCTGTGTGGATCATATAGGCAAGGTTTTATGGCAGGAGTGAAATCTACTTACCTTCCCTACTGGTTCGGAAGTGCACGCACACATCATGTGCGATTTTGGAACCACTGCATATGCGCAAAGCCTTCTGCGCATGCACAGAGGGTCAAAAACAGATTACTACAATGTCTGGGCAGGTGGGCGGAGCCTTGTGCTGCCGCTGCTACCGATCCACCAAATCACACGCTGCCACTACCAGTTCGCCTGAACTGGTCCGAACTGGTAGCATTTCACTCCTGTTTTATGGTGATTTGGGGATGACAACTTCCAGTATCAGTTAATATATTACTATGACCAATAAGTCTACCCTTTTAAATATGATCAGTTCTATAGTTTTATGTGGGTTTCATCTTAATAGAATCCTTGTAAGTCAAAATGGTACTTTTTTTTTAAGCTGAGCTGTCCTTGTTCTTTTAAATGGTTTGACAGGAAGCACATCTCCGAAATTAAGACATTAACAGAGCTGGAAGGTACCTTGGAGGTCTTCTTGTTCAACCCACTGCTCAAGCAGAGACCCAATACCATTTCAGACAATTGGTTGTTCAGTCTTTTTTTAAAAGCCTCCAGTGATGAGGCATCCACAACTTTTGAAGGCAAGCCATTCCACTGGTTAAGTATTCCATTCCACTGGTTAATAAATTTACAGACATTTCTAAAATTCACTTTGTCATTATGGGGTACTGATTAGTGAGAAAAAATGAATTTCAACAAGCTGTAGAATCAGGCTGCAGCATAACAAAATTGACAAAAGTGAAGGGGATCTTAATACTTTCTGAATGCACTGTATGTATATGCTATAATAGTTTAGGGGTAACTGCTTTCAATCCTCTGCTTCATAAATAATATATAAAAATCGGATGGCTTTATTGTGTTTTATTTTTTTGTAAGAACCGTAGTTTTGATCTAGAGATAAATAACTCAGGATACATCTAGAAATGAGCAACTCGATTTCTGTATGTGCAACATATCTTTCTCTGATTTCAAACGTTCTTTTAAAATTCTATATTTACTTGTTAGGAAGATAAAGTGGGTTCCCCCACTCAGATGTAATAATCTGTAAATTAGGAATAGGAAGTCGTCTTACATTCTGTCACAGAGAAAGCACCACCTGCATAATGTAGCTTGTATGAGGATATTAAGGGAATCAAATTTAGAGCATCTATAAAAAAGAGAGAGAGAAATGGTCACAGAGTGATGATTTGACAAAATTCTTGGAAAAAGCAGCTAAAATCTAACTTTGTAAAAAGTATCCTACATTTCTTACCTGACTCTTATCCTAGTATTCAGGGATTCCATAACAATGAAAGTGAGAACCAGAAAAGTACATAAACAGAATTGTCAGAGCCTTATATTCCAATGAATAAAAGGCTCTGACAATTCTGTTTATGCACTTTTCTGTTTTGTGTTGTGATTTCTGATTGTGTTGTGATTTCTCAGATAAGTGGTTTTATAGAAACAATGCATGGAAATTCTAGCTATTTGGAGTCTCATTTTACCTATTTACCCCCCAAAAAATAAATATGACTAGCAAAAAATTGCTCATTCTATCCCCAAGACCATATTCTACAGATGGGGAAAATACAATGGGAAGTCCTCCAAAGTTCCATACTGTTCAGATGGCCTAAGTGGAGGCCTTTACTGTTATCAATGAATTATTCATCAATTTCAATTCCAGCTAATAGGAAGGGACAGAATTCTCTGACAGAACTCCCCCCCAGCTTTTATTGCAGGAATTTGTTAAAAGGAAAATAGCTTCCCGAAATAAATTCATGTTAAAATGTTGGCCTTAAATCATAACCATTTGCTAACTACTGTCGCTTCCTGTTTATATTCAGTTAGCTTTGGGCACAGTGCTTAGAATATCATCTGGTCTGGAGGAGGAGAATTCATGTCCTAAAATTGGGATAATGTGGAAGAAAATCTGTGGATTCACCAAAACTTTCTACTCTTGGTTTAGAGAACATATTGGTTTAAAAAACAATTTTTAATTGGTTTCTTACTCAAAGTAATAATCTGTGTTAAGAAAAAAGCAAAAAACCCATCAATTCTGTACATTATTGAGTCACATTTATTATATAGACTGATTTTGAACAATCTAAGTAGAATAGGATCTGGGTGGTACTTGGAAGACATCTGAGTAAGAATTCCTGTTTAGCAGTCAGTGATAATTCAGTAGTTAGCAAATATTTGAGTCACATTTAAATAAAATGGGAGTCTGGTCAGAATCTAAGTGAGCAGAATTTGATACCTCAAATCTTATAAAAAGATAATGGCTTAGATTTTAAGTTTAGAGGGAGGGGGAATTTGAGAGAAAATAGGGAAGTTTTATTACTATTATGAAAGAAAAGCCTTATTTTCCACCTTATCTCCTTAAACTGCTTTAAAATACCATTGGTGGACCACTGAATTTAAGAAACCAAACAATAATCTGCAATAAGATGACATTCACGTCACTAAAGTATGAAAGTTTAGGGTTGATAGTAGACATTGGGTCTACAAAGAAGGAATGAACTAATTGTCATGTTGCCTGCCACAACTGTAAGTTGTCCTGGTTTTACAGACTTCCAAACTCCTTTCTTTTCACTACAGCCAGAGCTTTGGATTCTGATATTTTCCACTGCCTTTTCTTTGTTTGGCACTCCATATTGGTGAGGTCGACTTTTTCAGCACCTCAGTTCATCTTCACGGTTTCAGCAGATGAATAACGATATTAATTTCCCCTTTTTTCATATGGAGACAGATCCTGAAAAATTGTTTTAAGACAGGGAGACATAACTACAAGAAAATGAATAAATAGCATAGATCTTTAGAAAACTATTAACTCTGAATGTATTGATGTGCTCTTCATTGGCTAATGTTCTCTAATGTAAACTTTGGCTAAAAGACTCTAGGGAGACATGGGATGAACATCTCCTCTGTAATATCATGTGAGCAATGTGAACGTTACTGAGCTTTCAGCATGAGTAAATAACAAATCACCCCACAATAGAAGGAGCACTTATGAAGCTATGATCTTCGAAATATGTATGTAGCCTTCCCATGAAAGTTAACATTCAGTAAAGTCACTTTTTGGATAGGGAAGGCTGTTGTACAAGGTTTTCCAAATGGCCGATAAGCAAAACTGTAACTTTTAAAGTTGTCCAGTTCATAATTAGGAACTTCATTCTATTGCAAATGTTTTTGTTTCTGTGGTTTTTAATATATCTGGCAGTACATTCCAAGAAGTGATTAGTTGGTTGGTATTAGATTTCAGTACCTGAATAAGGAAAAGGAAGAAAAGGATCATATGAAAAAGAACTTTGTTTGGACCAACAAACAAAGTTTGGATATTACCTGATCCTATAGATTGCTATAGTTCACACAGTCCTTCACTTAAAGCTATTTGTTTAGTGACTATTAGAAGTTACAACAGCATTGAAAAAAAAATCGTTTATGTCTGTTTTTCACATTATGACCATTGCAGAATCCCCATGATCACATGATCAGTTTGAATGCTTGACAATTGGTTCATATTTATGACGGTTGCAGTGTCCCAGGTTCATGCAATCATCTTTTGTGACCTTCTGACAAGCAAAGTCAATGGGGAAGGCAGATTCCCTTAACACCATATTACTAACTTAACAACTGTGATGATTCACTTAACAACCATGGCAAGAAAGGTCATAAAATGAAGCAAAGGTCACTTAACAAATGTCTTAAATGTTAGCCATGGAAATTTTAGGCTCAATTGTGGTCGTAAGTGGAGTGCCACCTGTATTCACCCCAGCCATCTTCAGGATAATGTTGTGGTACAGTCAAAAAGAAGACAGCAGTTCCGTCTGCTAAAAATGCTGCAGTTGTAAGTGTAGTGTGCTTCCAACTCAGTATTAGAATTTGAGGCCCCAATGCATGGCAAGGCCTTACCTGCAACCCTATCGGTTGACCATACAATTTTGCTTCATCCATGCTGGTTTGAATGCATGAAGTTTCTATTCTTTCTATTTCTATTCTAGTTTCTTTTGTTTCTATTCTTCAGTGTATGCCATGGCTTTGAGACTAGTTTTTACAAACTAATCTCAAAAAAAAAAAAAAAGCTTTTATAAACAATTTATTTCTTTTCAGTTTCATGCACTGGTTGGCCATTCAGAGCAGAAAATGAAAACCTGATGCATTCAACTTTAGTTAATGTAGTTAAACACAAGCCAACATATGTAATCCACTTTAAAACTGATTTGGAAGCCAAAATCTTAATTTTGGGGGTGGGTGGGTGGGGGTTGTTTGTTTGTTTGCTTGTTTTAGCATTTCCAAGAATGGAAAGGACAGGCAAATAAAGAGAGCTGTTCTGCCATCTGTAGTTTGAGATCTACTTGCCAATTGCAAATGTATTTTAAAGAAAAGAACGATTCACATTGGAGCGCTTACGAAAAATCAGGCTAATATTTGGAAATGGTAATGTTTCAGAATTAATAGGCATCCGTGGATGAATCTGTTTCCTTCCAAGAAAACCAGCCATTTAATTTAGTGCAAGTTGAAGGTAGGCCCATTTCTCACATTTAATTTCTAGCAGGGGAATCCTTTGCCCCTGCTATGTATGTTTGAACTACTTGGTTTGGTCAATATATTGGATATAAATGTAATGATTTCTCAGAATAAATGTCATTGGTGTTCAAGCAGTATTTGAGCCGGGGGACATACTAACAGTCCACTAAGATTCACAATATAGTAAAAAGGAAAATAAAATTTGAAAGAGCTGGGCTTACTGTGACAAAATTAAATAACAGATTGGAAATATTATGAAAAGATCAATAGGAGGAAACATAAAATTGAAAAGGAAATGATTTGTTAGATTGTATTGAGTAGCGCCAGCCAATACATGATTGCACACTACAGTCTAGGTTGAATTATTTTATTTGATCTAATTTAAGGATGTGCAAAATATTTTGTACGTGAAGTATTCAGCAGAGAGAGCACCTGTTTTCCACATATTGTTCAGATGATTGGATGCATGAAACTAAACCGGACTGTTATAGTTTATGTATAGGCTGAAACAGAGTAATGGGTAGAAGTAAAGGAAGGGCTTAGAACAAAACAAGAACATCAGTGACACAACAATTCCTCCTTCCTTCCTTCCTTCCTTCCTTCCTTCCTTCCTTCCTTCCTTCCTTCCTTCCTTCCGCAGCTCCCAGTACTAAATACTCCACCACCCCATCCACTCCCAATCTTTTGGGTGTCTTTGTTTTCCTCTTCCTCTTCTACCCTTCACTTCTACTACCAACGTGCCACAGGATTATAACCCTATAGACAACGCTACTATAGACATGCACCTTGAAATCTTCTGCATTGCACAGGAGTTCCCAGTCAGACAGACTAGTAATGAAATGTATTGCCTTAATGATCTGGCAGTCAAGAATTTTTTTCTCTTGTCTCCAAGGGAAAACAAATAAAAGAAATGGGAAAAAGAAATGTGGACACTCCGCAGATTGTGATTCTATACACAAAACTCACATAAGGAGTTTTGCCTCTCCCATCTCAAATGTAAAAAAGCATTCCAAAATCTACTTACAATATAATTGGAATCATGAACTGCAGTGCAGTTCAGTACAGTGATGCTTGAAATTTGAATAAACTCAGAGCCCTTATCCAACACATAGTAGATCTCCAAACATCTGCTAGGTTGTTGTTGTTGTTGTTGTTGTGCTGCTTCTTCCTCTTCCTCTTCTTCTTCCCCTCCCCCCTCTCTTCCTCCTCCTCCCCCTTCTTCTCCTTCTATCACTTTGGGTGTCTGTTCTGGTTCTCACTCTTCTGGCAGCCTCAACTATTGTTGATTGATGTTGTGGTAGTGTGTCTTTGATGTTGTCTCTCCATCTTCTTCTGGGTCTTCCTCGTGTTCTTTGACTTTCTCTTCTTTTTGTATAATGCCTTATATGGTATGGAAGCTCAAGACATCCTCTCCAGGTGAGCAAATCACTTTATTTGCAGCTTTTGTATGTAGTTTAGGCTAGTTATTACTCCCTGCAGCATAGAAGTATCACATCTATTCAGTAGTTTTACAAAGGAATCAATTCCCCCCGAAAGGAAGCCTATGACACATTGGGACATTGATGATGGCAGGAAGAGAGAAGGCAAGGAAGACACTGGGATAGCTACTGGGACCTCAGATAAGCTGCTGAGGGTGGAGGGAGGAACGAACACACACCAACCATGCCCTTTTCACTCAGCTGAGTTTTGTTTTAACTAAAACCTGGAACAACCTAAATTTCTTGGTATGGCTTCTGTTGAGTTATGGCTAACCCCAAAAAGTTCAGCACAACTTCTAGAGCCCTTCCAGGTTTCTTGCTGATTTGATATAAAGCCATTTCTCTCCCCCACCCCCACCCCCATTTCAGAAACATCCTCAGTACAATTTAAACATACCCAAACTCTGGACTTTCTAAATTTCCTCTCAGGCTGCCAGTAGAAGTGGTCTTCCCTTCAGCTTTATATAGCTTGTTGTGAGAAGATGTGATCAGATTTTTAGCTTATTTTTTCTCTCTCTCTCAGTTTTAAGCTAATGCTTCTGCGGTTGTCAGCCGAAAGTGTGTACAGATACCAATGAACCCTTTTAGTGTAATCTCTTTTGTAATATTTTGCAAATTACTCTGTCTAGATGGAAGGAGGTTTGCATTGAATGTCACATGGAACACTATAAAATAAGCACAAGATTTTTTTCTCTCATCTCTCCAGAAACTTGCAAATAGCAAGAAGCACAATAGCTTCCATTTTACACTTTTAAGAAGAAAATACGATTCAGGACCAGAGGATATTTTCCTCTTGTTTTGTTCGTATTTTTCAAGAAGAAAGGAAAGCTTAGTTGCTGCAAGGATGAACTTGATACACTTGCAGGGATTTTCAACAGATACGTTTCTTTAATTTTCCAGCTTGATTAGTGACTCTAAAATTACTGGACTGAGATTGAGATACCTTCTTCTGTCTCACTGACAATTGCTTCCAAGGAACTAGAGTGGAAGGGAAGAAAAATACATATTTTGCTTCCATGTTTTATTCTGTCATAAAATATAGAAAGGAATTTGAGAGATAATAATGAATTCTGGTCACTGAAACAATGGGATAATGGGAATTTATTCAGAATAGCTTGTTCTTCTAACACTTCAGATCAGAATCAAGTAATATAAACTAAGGAATCATGTGGAAATTCAGATGATGATCTACATAATAATCCTACAGAAGCAGCATTCAAAGTGGTAGAGTAGCCCCTCAGAAAGCAGTTTAAACGATATGACGGCTGGGGAAGCTACTTTAGTCCAAATCAAGGCTAGGGCTATTTGGAATTTTTAACATCCACAGGGTCATTGGCTGAGATAATTAAGCTCATTTTCCCGTTTGCAAGCCAGAGTGAACCTCAGCCCCTTTTCCCAGTCAAGTATATCAATGAAGAAGCTCCCAGAAGGCCATGAAGCATTGCGTCTTCCCACAAACATTGAGGTAGGGTGAGACTGGTGACCAGTAGATAAATGGGGAATGTTCTTTTGGGGGGGGTGCCATGAGATCTAGTTTTTGTTAATATTACTGTTTGCTTTTATGCTTTATTTTTTACATTTTGAACTGTCCATGGTTACGATATATAAAATGGGCATCCATTTAACTCTTTTAAGTAAGTAAATAGGACTATTGTGAGTTAAATCAAGAGATTAGTCTCTTAGTTGAAGGAAGGAAGGAAGGAAGGAAGGAAGGAAGGAAGGAAGGAAGGAAGGAAGGAAAGGGAAGGGAAGGAAGGAGGGAGGGAGGGGGGGCTCTTTCTTGTTTTCTGAACACAAAGAGAAATTAAATGGTGATACCCAGACATACTCTTGCAATATAGGTTGGAGGCCTCAGACGTTTATTTGCAGCTGGATCCAATTCATGTTATTTGAAAATTGGCTGTAGTAACTTCCAGATATCCAGGATTTTGAGAATAGCATTTTAGTCTTAGAGCCTCTTTGAAATGAGCCTTGCTGCCACTTTGCCAGTGCTGTGGAATTTATCATTCAAAATACTTTCCGTAATCATGGTAACTTGTTTGTAAATGATATTGGCATTAATGGGACTCATTTTCTTTTCATTTCACATAAACTGTAAAATATAATAAGAGATAACTGCCTATAGAGGAGTATTGAAGAGGGGTATTTTGGAGCTAATGGAATCAGTAAAATGAAAAATGTAATATCAAAGAACTGATTTGTTATAAGAAACTGAAAGAAGAAATATTAAAGAATCTTTTATATCAAATTAGGGGATCTTTCTTGTCTAGAGAACAAATTATTAAAATGGGTCAAAATGGTTGCAGAAATTTTTGTTTATCTATTTGGTGAATGTTGCTCTTTCCTCTCCAGAGCAAAGTACCTTTTTGAATCATAGATCCAAAGTTCCCACCTTTCATAAATCCTGTAAAAGTGAGTAGTTGAAATAGTACAATGATGGTATATGGCTTTTGTCCATTACAAATATATGGAGAGAGGAGGGGGCAAGGAAGAGCAGTACAATTAGATTGATTCATTAAATCTGGCAGTGGTCCATTTCCACAAGAAGCAAAAAAAACAACAACCCAACCCTTTAGCTTCTCTGTCCTAACAATAATACTAGTAGTAATATTCACTGCTTTTGGAACTAAAATTTAAACTTATTCCTGAAAAATATTCCTTATTTGTGCTTTCAAAGAGACTGTCGTTTGGTGCTTGTGGTGTTGAACTTGGATATTCATCCACCATTTTACACTGTTGAACCTGGCTTAAAATACTGCAAAATATTCAGGTTGCAGCAATTGTTTTACACACTTTGAACTTTAGATAGGGGCTGTCCATGGTACTGAAATAGTGGTGGTTAATTACCATGTATGAGTGATAGCCCAGTACTTTCCTAATCTTACCATTATTTCTTCTTACTCAAACAAATTCCATCTATTTCTATGTGCAAACAGTGTTCAGAATGCATGGATACCCTTTTTATTTCTTTATATCTGTCTCTAGAATGACTTGTATTAGATAGCCTGAAATAGACTAGTCGTATAGGCCTACATTTGGTTTAAGATGTATTCTGTGCAATCTTTCATTTCATGAAGTCTCCTAAGCCAATTTTACAATTCTGTGAGTAACTTAGTGAGCCTAAAATAATTGGGATGCTTTGATTTTTATTTTGTAAGAAGAGTACAGTCCTTGCTCAAATCTCAAGTACCCCAGATTGATGTATTTCCAGATAGCTACTGAACTGGTTAAAAATAACTTTATATGATAGCATTTTGAATTTCTTCTCTAAAAATAAGAGCCTAACCCTGTCTTATTTAGACTAAAGTCATTCTAGGCATATGTGAAGTTATAACTGTAATAGCAAAATAGCAAATGCTATTATGAAAGTCCCTTAGGAAAAATAAAAGATAATACCTCCAACAAAAGCTTCATTTTACTTGCTTTGTGATTCTTTGAGGACCATATACTATAATATTCCCCACCAACCATCTTTTAATTCATATTGTATTTTCATTGCTTATTTTTAAAGTTTCATTTCTTTACTAATGTTATGTTTACATTTCTATCATTTTTTTTCCATTTACTATTGTAAGACGCCCAGAATAGCCCCATGGCAAGATTGGGAAGCAAATAAATTTGATAAATAAAATAAAAAAGTAAAATCAAATTTCAGAGTATATTGAAATGTACTGGTTCTGTACTACTCATATAGGCCAAAGCTGGCTATGCAACAGTTCTCACTAATTTGTACTCCATTCCTTACTTCAATTTTTAATGTAGATGGCAGTAAAGTGGAACATCTAATTTGCATATGGTCTGTACTTCAATTTTTTTCCAAGAATGCCTCTACTTGAACTTGGATTAGTAGTAGTATTAGGTAATGGACAGATCTGGTAGCTACAGAACAGACATTTTGTTTTGCTTTGTACTTAGCTTTGTTGTACTATCAGACTATTTGACTAGGTTGGATACTAAGATTATCAAAAAGAAAAGGCTTTATAGTTCAACTGAGGCTGTGCGGTGACCCGGGGTGACTCAGAGTTTGGGCCAACTCTGTTCTTGGCCACCATGACACTGACCCAAATCTTTAAGGGCATGATATATACCTTTAGATATAGTTTTTGTGAGCTGACCTTGTAGAACATTGCTATCAATCTTTTATTATACGTAGATCATTTTCTGATTCCTTTTTTGCTTGGTTATCCAATTTTGGAATAAATCAGTATGATCTCTCTGAGGGATGCTGTTAGAAGTCTTCTCCCAATGCTTGCAAGCTATGAGGGAGCTGATGACTCACACTCAACTCTGTCAAGATTGAACTGTTGTGAGTTCAGTCGTTTTGGCCCTGAAGAACCTTCATTTTTAGTGTTGGATGAGGTAGTACTTTCTTATTCAGGACTGGTGCACAATCTGGGGTTTTTCCAGGATGCACATCACCTGTTTAAAAAGCAGATGGCAGCTGTTTCTAGGAAGGCTTTCACACATATTTACCTTGTGTGTCAGTTATGTCCATTCTTGAATCGAGAGGCTATCCAGACAGTGATTCATGCCTTAGACACTTCTATATGGATGATTTCAATAGGCTGTAGAGGGGCCTGCTCTTGAAAATCACTTGGAAGCTTCATCTGGTTCAGAATGCAGTGGCATGGGCAATAAAAGGCTCACCTTTGCTTAACAATGTAATACTTTGTGGGCTGTTCTAGTTGTTAGTAACTTACAGTTGCAATTAAAGGTCTGGTCCATGGACTACGGCCTGACTATCTGAGGGACTGTCTATCTCCAGCAGTTTCTGCCTGTACTATTAAATCAGACAGATTTGGACTACTGCAGATCCCATTGCTCAGACAGAGTGCTCTGATGGGATCCAGGAAGCATGCTTTGTCTATGCTCTGCCAGTCCTCAGGAACCGCATTTCTCCAGAAATTCCCCATGGCTTCTCCCCTGCTTTCATTTAAAAGTTTGTCAAAGATTTGGCTCATTCCTCAGGCCTTGGGTTAAAGTGCATGATGGGTTTCTTTTAGAATATATAATTTTTCTCAGTTTTAAAGGCCTTATCTCATTTTAAAATAGTCCCAGGTAGGGATGTATGTACAAAACCTGTGAGCTGTAGCCCTTTCCTTTACCCAGAAGCCCTTTCTTCAAGGTGCCCTCTGTTATGCTTGGTCTTTTTCATTGAAAGTAGCCTCTCTTCTTACCTTTTAGAATCCTGCTGCCAAATGAGGACATTGGACAGTGGAATAGGAACCTTTCCTCTTCCAGACTCAGGAAACCGTTCAACAGGCCGACATGTTTCTAAACAAGGACTGGATTTAGAAAATGAAGATTTCATGTCACCCGAGCAACCTTTTCCTCAGGCTCCATCTGAGAAAGCCCAAACCCTAGAACGAGAAGTGCCTTCAACAACTAATAAAAGCCCGGAATCTGTCGAGAGTGTAATTTCTCATTCGGCATCAGATCCTGCGATGGCTGATAGAGGTGTGCAGGCTTTGCAGAGTCATCTTCCGAAAGCAGCTTCTTCAGGTAAAATGACAGCTTCTGTTTTTTGCAAATGAGATGCTTTGTGTCCATCTGTCAGTTTTCATTAGCAGAGGCCTCCTAGCAGATAACATTGTGGAAAAATGTGTGAAAAATGCAGCTGAAAAGACTTCTCGCATTACTGTAGGTGTTTTACAAGCCGGGGATTCCAGTGAAATGGAGATGTTATGATGCTGAATGTTGTCTTATAAAGAAGACACAGCACTTGTTACAAGTTCTTTTTTAAACTGTACACAGTTAGCCTGATCCAGAGAGACACAAACATACTGGGCCCTGAACAAGTGGTTTCTTTCTATCTCCCTATAAGGGTTAGAGGGATGTACTATTTTCTAAAAACAAGCACATAATTATATGATGTGTATGATAATTATATGATAATTATGTGACAATTACTATATTTGACAATGTTCATATTATAATCTATATTATTACTAGTCAATATAGTGCCAGTGGTGAAATCCAAATTTTTTTTACTACTGGTTCTGTAGGCATGGCTTGATTGGTGTGGTGTGGCTTGGTGGGCATGGCAGGGGAAGGATACTGCAAAATCTCCATTCCCACCACATTCCAGGGGAAGGATATTGCAAAATCTCCATTCCCACCCCCATTTGCCAGTTCTCCGAACTACTCAAAATTTCCGCTACCGGTTCTCCAGAACCTGTAAGAACCTGCTGGATTTCACCCCTGCACTGTGCTCCATATTATGGCTAATATGCATCAACATTTATGTCTTAAGTCTGTTTTGTCTTAAGTGTCTCCACCGTCCCCTCCCCTCCCCTGCCCTAAGATTTCTTCTTTTTCTCTTAATGGCCACCATGTAGAGTTCTTGCATCTTTTTTTAAAAAAAATGTTGTGCTTTATCTAGCTGAGCCTTTATACTTCTTTTCCTCTCTTTCGGAGCATCCACTCCTGCTGAAGGAAAACCACCTTCATTCAATTTGCTACTGTACTCTGCGGGTGGCTGCAGAGCTCCAAAGCACACACCTCCTACCACACCTGTGCCAAGGTTGCAGCTTTAATGGCAATTCTGCTAGGCTGATGCTGGGAGAAAGGCTCAAATAGGAGAAAAAGAAGGGAGCAGAGGTGCCTGCAATTTTGTTCCAGCAGCTTACTCTTCCACACTGTGTCTTTAAATACCTTGTGGCTAATGTCAAAGCTACGTCAGGACAAGTTTAAGCTGTAGCCAAAAGCAAATTGAAGATTTTCCAGAGTTGGGAGAGCTTTTACTTTAAAAATGTTTATGGGTGTATGTGCATGCATGTCCTATGTGACCAGTCCAGGTAGATTTGTTGTAAATGCCAATGCAAGCTCTTGAAAGTACCCCATTGATGATTCTTGTTATATAAAGCATACATCTACATCTAGAAATAGCTTAACCATTTATTCAGAATCCCAAAGGTGCTTTTCAAAAGGCAACTGGACTTTATTGGAGGTTTTCTTCCCCTTGAAAACGTTTCGCTTCTCATCCAAGAAGCTTCTTCAATTCAAGTTGAATTGAGGAAACTTTTTCAAGGGAGGGAAACCATAAGAAAGTCCAGTTGCCTTTTAAAAAGCACCTTTGGGACAACTATGACCTGGATGACTGAGAATCTCCATAGACATTTTACTGAGAAGTATAAAAGGCTGCCCTTTTCAAGTTCATCAGAGGTACGTGAACCTCATGTGCTAAATGTTATTTTTTTTAAAATATTTTAATCATGATCCCATGTACTTCATAAAAGAAAAAAAATGTTTAAAACAGAAGAGTACCTTAACATGTTCAGACTGCACAATTATTTGGCAAAGCTGACCTTTTATCCACTGGCACATTCAAATGAGAATTAGAAATCTACTGCAAGACTCCCAAATAATGTTTTGCTAATGTGTCAATATTCAAATTGAACAGATGACTAAATAAGCTGCATTAAAGATTCTTGGAAGTTTATGACACATTCTAATTAAATATGCTGGAATTTAATTGATTTAGTAATATTCCTAATACAGGTTTGTATGCTTATAACAGAATGCAAATACATGCTGCATGATACATTGGAAACTCCCCTGCTCATTTCAGATTGTAGTTAAAGAAAAGGTATTTTAAGTTAAACTGTTTTTTTTTAAAAAGTGTATTGTTAATTAATAGCACAACTAAAGGAGATTTAGAACAGAAATCTTAGTTATAGATTATATGCTACATGCTTGAATAGCCACATGTGTGACCTCAGTTCAGCAGCGTGCTATAGAAAAGACTCCATGATTAAACACTGTCATTATAACAAATTGAATAGGAACTGCAAGCTCTGAATTGCTTCATAAGAAGTCAGTAGCAGTAAGATTGTCCTGATCTTAATGCTAATATTCACTGCACCAGCCTTCTACGGTCTGTTTCTTAATTAAATTGTCTTGAAGATATTTTTTTTAAAAAAAAAAGCCTGGTATACTGCAGATTGGGAGGGCAACATTCCCACTTTCAAATGTTATCTTCTTACCAATCTCTCTTTTCCCTCCCATATGCATGCATACAGTGAATCTTACAAAGCACTGTGATTTACATGTGCTCTTGTTCTACAAGTTGTTCAATTGAAAAAGAGTAAATTATTTGGCTAAGAACACTTGTGGTAAGAGATTTTTTTCCTACTGTTTCGTTCTTTTGCTCTCAGTTGGAAAATCTACATCTGATGGTTCCCTTTCTCAAACTTTCCATTAAAAAAATGGTCAGGACCCATAGATCATTGTGATTTCACTGCCAATTTATTTTATTTTATTTATAATTGGAGGCTATATGTGTTCTTCTTGCACATCCCTAACAATAAGGATGGCTGAGAATTATGCCCTTTTTATAATGTAGGAAATATGATCCATGATATTAAGTGATTTGGCTTGTAGAATTTATATCAGGTTAACTTTGTCTACTTCTTCTTCCTCCGTTTGGTAGAAATGGAGTTATCAAGCCCTTAGCAGCAGCTTACAATAAAGAAACGAGATTCCCACACAGTCTTCTTTACTCAAATTTATTGAAAGGGAAGAGAGTTCGTTTATAAAAAATGTTGACATTTCGTTGCATTTACTTTAACATCCAGTTTATTGGTAAATGTCTTCTGGCAGAGATGACTGCATGTTTTCCGGATAAAGAAGAATGTGAAGATGTTCTGCATTTGTAGCATTCTGCAAGCCACTGTCCTCTCTTTTTCCCATGACCATAGTGTAATCAGTCAATTCATGAATGAATCTGATCCTTACATGCAAACAAAATCCAAGAGGCCATGTTCCATTTCTTTTTGTTGTCCAGGAGTAACAGATCCTGTGGAAAACAACAGTCAAGAATCAAGTTGTTTGGCTTCAGCATCATTAGATGATTCAGAAAAAGAAAAATGTAACAACGTAAAGATGTTTCCAGACTGGAGCAGCAAGAATGTTATCAAAGCCAAGGTATAAATGTAAAAGATTTTGAAAGTATTTGGTTTATTTTTCAGAGTTTATTTATTTCTCAAATTTATATTCTATCCATCCCCTAAGTGATTATCTGCTATCCCACTTCGTTCTCACAAACTCTTTGATGTCAGTTACATTTGGAATTTGCTTATAACACAGTATTAGAGTTGGTGGATTGATGGATTGTATTCTGAATGTCCCAAGTTCAACCCTGGCTTCTCCATGCTATGGGGGAAAAAATGGCAAGACAGACTTAAGGTCAAACTTGGTATAAGCCAGAATCTTATGATTCACTAATTCACATGAAAAACCCAACACCCAATAAGGGTCATGGCAAGGAAATACCTTACCTCTGTTTTTAAGCCAAATCCATTAGTCTCTCATCATTTCCATAGAAGATGTGAGCTGTTTAACAGAGAGAAGAGTGGTAAAATAACATTATTGCTGAATATTTTGTGTAGCAGTAGGTGTACCAAAATAAACTTATATTCAACTGAAGTTCTGTTCAGTAATATATCATGCATATTTATTAGCATTAATACGCTATATGTGCTTTCCCTTTTCATTTACAATATTTACAAATAATTTTTATTATTGGTTGCACAGTTAATTTACAGGGGAATAATTTGTGACTTGATGTCAAATAATCTATCAACTGAAGACATCAATCCTTTGTTATCCCCAACACTATACAGTAGAAATTCATTTTCCTTTTTTGTAGGCACTGATTACTATAGTTTCATACTATCTCTTTTTAAAAAGTGATCATATTCTGCCTCTTACTATGTTCCAGGAAACTGAGGTCAATTGCAAGAAAATTTGAAGGCCAAAGTTTAATCTGAAAAATACATAGACTATTTTGTGCTGTTGTTATTTTCTTTTCTGCAAGTGTTAGCAGCCTTGAATTTGATAAAAGAGGCAGTGAAGATAGGAATGTTTAAATTTTTTGCTATAATGTTTTTTCTGAATCAAAGTTGCCTTCATCCAAAGCTGCTTTCCTTTTTTGAAGTGCAAAGGATATATGAAGCAGTTATATTTTCTTCTCCGAGAGAAAAATACCTGGGTTGATTTCTTTTAGAAACCTGGACTGTATGAAAGAGTAAAATCGTTTTTGTGATCAAACTCAGAATTTCCTTTGGAAAAAAGAGAAGAATCTCACCAAGAAGATACTACATGTCTACCCTGCATCATATTTTTTTAAAAAAAAGCTATACTGAAAACTACAATCATACAATTATTTGCATTGTGCCAAATAAAGAATTAGAATAAATCTATAGTCTTTTAAGATAATAGTCTGAATCATTTCCTTTAGAATAGTGAGGTGAAGTCAGGGAGTGGGGTTATTAACGTATTGGATTTGAGTGGGAAGACCTAAGTTTTATTAGATTTTTATCTTGCCTGTATTATTTTTATAAGTAACTCAAAGCGATGAATGCATTTAATACTCCTTCCTCCTTTTATTTTCCCCATAACAACAGCCCTGTGAAGTGGATGGGCTGAGAGTTATTGGCCAAAGTCATTCAGCCAGCTTTCATGCCTAAGGCAGAATTAGAATTCATCAGCTCCTGGTTTCTAAGCCAACACCTTAACCACTATAACTTCAACCACTTTCAGCCACAGAAACCTCTAGATGTCTCTGAGCCAATCACTATTGTCTCAGTTCCATCAAACTCAACAGGTGATAGTTATGAGAAAAACTCAGTATAGCATTATGATTAGCACAAACCAAAGAAAAACAATAATGCTTACAGAAGATTGTACCTCTGGGGAATGGTATTGATTCAGGTTCCCTACCGCAATACAGTACACATTGTTTCATAGGAAGACACTGCAGAATTGGATTCTTGCACTGGATAGGGACTGTATTAGATCAGGGGTCCCAACCCATAGGCCACGGTCCACTGGTGAGCCTCAGCCTTTTCAGAACTGGGCCGCACAAACAGTGGGTGAGTGCGTGCGTGTGCAAATGGAGCTGTTTGCGACTTGCACACATGCCTACCACTCCCTCTCCCCACCCCACACCCACTGAGCCACCAAGCCGAAAAGGTTGGGGACCACTGTACTAGATGATATCCAAGGTCCCTCCGACTTTATGTTTCTTTAATAATATTTTATTTATGTATTTATTGAATTTATTGGTCACCTATCTCGTAACGAAATGTCTCTGTGTGGCTCACAGCATTAAAAATTATAACCCTAAGAAATGAATATCTCTAAAACAATAAAAATATAAATGCCACCCAATAAAATTATAATACAGGAAACATCCAAAATATTCCCAAAGTTATTCCTCACCCAAGAGTAATGTTTGCTTTCATTTCTGTCAGTTCAGGGATTTGATGGGATGATTATTTCATACCCCACAGGAAAAACAGGCAAATGACCCACTCTGAATTCCTGGGTTGCCACTAACTCTTCATGGATCCTTTTTACTCAAATGCATTGTTATAACATTAAAGCAAGGTGGATTCTGTAGCTGGATTGTGCACAAACTGGTTTTAATATTTAGGTTCTGCTGGGAGAAAGTTCACGGATTGTGACATTTAATCAGATAATTGGTAACAAATGGCAGCAGCTAAATAAATTGTTTGGGTGAAAAAGATAGAAAATGGCTTACTTATATGCCTGCACTCCAGACTCACTGCTTTTGGTGAAATGTTTTCTGTTTTGAGTCAAGGAATTATATGTTGTTTTGTACAGGACAGGGCACTGAGAGTGTGCACTTACTCTGCTAGCAGTAGCAGTGATACCGAAATGGAGCTAGAACATGAAACAAATGATTTTGGAACTGGAGGGGAAATGTTGGTAGATTTAATGAAGAACAACAAACAAGGTACTGTACCATTTGTGCACAGAAATGTATTAATCCCACTTCTGTTGTGACAGATGAATTTTAGCCATCACTTCTAAAATCTCATTTGCCATTACTCTTTATTGTATCATTTTTTACCTTTTGCAGCATGATTGTGACTAGATGTCAAACCCTAACATTTTTAGTTATAAATCCCCTATGGCAGAAGTAAAACAATAATCTTGGGTTATTGCTTCAATAGTGTATTATACAACACGGAGACATATACACAAGTCCCATGCTTAAACGGTTTAAAAGAAGCCAATGAGCCATGAACTCTGTTCCTATTCTATAATTAAAGTCATATCTATTTTTTTCTTTGGAAACAGACATACTGAACTTTCATCACGGGCATCAGTGTGGCAGGTGATATCTGCCTTAGCACCCACAAGGCTATTAATACATGTTGTGTGAATGTGTGTAAAAATGAGCAGCTACTATGTAGATACACTCTTAAACATAATTTTTATTTCACAGAATATAGTGAATCCTTTTTTAAATTCCAGAGTTGTTCTGAGAATAAAATGATGGGTGCCTGGATCTTAGGGCTAAGTGTTCAGGAAAAAAAATAATAAAACACAAACAGTAGAGAGCATCCTTGGTGCTAGTCTAGAAGATTAATAAGGAGAAGCTCACAGTCACAGCAACCAAAAAGCTGGTCTGATAGTACACCATTCTGGAATTCTAAACGTGACTACCAAAAAATTGGGGAGCCTGTTAAATCTCTTCATCAGTTGCTTCTGCTGGCTTTAACTATTAGGAAATTACCAGATTGTTTAACCTCTGATCTACAAATAAAAGTAGCAACACTATTTCACTGGGGAGCTGGTATTCATATTGACTAACCAACTCTAGTTAATCAAGCACAAAATGTGCAAATAAGGGTGCAAGCAAAGTACATTGGAACATGTCTGCTGGCAAGAAATAATATTCATATAACTGTTACAGTCACATGTATAAGAGCTGTAAGAGATAAGATTTATTTATTTATAAATGTTATCAGAGCACCCAAAACAACCAGCTCTAGGCAGCTGATAGAGTTTAAGTATTAAAAGCAGAATATATTTAAAAAAATAATAAAGCTGAAAAATCATAACATTCTAAAAATGGCATCATGTGAAACTATTAATCTACAAGAGGTGGTTTCCATTAATTGCAAAACAAAAGGTATGTTTGCATATATGCCATAGGACAGCAGAGATCATATGACATTTTTGTACACTTCATAACACAGCACTGTTTATTGCTTTTAGTGATTCCAAAATCAGCTCCAAATTCTTTCCCTGAGCAGATGGTTGGTTCTTTTTAAATCTGTGTAATTGCTATTATGTTCAGAATCTTTTTGACCACCACAAATATGTATGTAAGGCAGACTGTAGCAAATGGATCTGACCTAAAAAAAACTTCTTTAAAACAGAAGAAAATTGAGGGAATAATTATTTTACGTTACAGTTAAATAAAATGCTTTTTGCAGTAGCTTAATTAAGATTCCTTAAACATTTCTCGAATCAATATTCTTATATAGAGGTTTTGCATCAAAGAAATAACACCATATTTGCAGCAATATATAAGCAGACATCCTTATGTTTAGAATGCTGCTGATTACCAGTTGTAGAGCTGAATGTGTGACTGTATTCTGTGCTTCTTAAATCAGATGGTTTACTTTTGCCCTAGTTGTGTAACTGCCCTGCACTGTATTGTCACTGTGCTGACATCCAATATGTGACTTCTACAACAAATGCTATCAGTTCCTCTTTCCCCATAATATCTTGTTTGTTTCAAGATGGATGCTAACGTTATAAAAATAATTGTACCTGCTGCATTTGATGCTCACTGTTTTAAGCTTTTTAACCCTTATTTTATAAGAACTCGAAGGGGCAATTATTGATCAGCAATCATAATTAAATGGTGTCCATTAGGATATGAAAAGTTTAAATTAATTAAATAACATCCTTTTCCTAGCTGGTTGCTAAGTATCATCACTCCCATATTTAAGATATGGAGATGGTCCCACCTCATTCTTAGTTTGAATAGTCCCTTCAAAATTATCAGAGGGAAGACAAAGATGAGATAGCCATATAACCACATTCAATTTTCATCCAGTCTGCACTCATCCCATTGTGCTGGACTTCCCAGGGTTTCCTTGCTTCCTCCTTCTGCAGGACACAGCAAAGAGTATTTCAGGCTCTTTCCTTGAGGACAGGAGTAATGAGTATTTGTTGTGCTTATTGCTAAAGAAGTATGTGGGATGGGGTGGGGGGAGAGAGAGAATAGAGATAGCCAGAGATGCTCCTCATGGATTTTTCAGGGCTCTAGCTGAACATTCAAAGCAGTGTCAGGGTAAAAGAAAAACAGTGCCAATGCCTAATTCAAGTGCTATCTCATGACAAATCTTTTACTCCATTCTGTGGGCTATAACTTATTGTAAAATAGATTTAGTAATCAATCGTGTGGAAGGACGGACTGCCTGAAGAGATGAAAAGCCCCTCTGCTCCTTCCTTCCTCCCCCTCCCAATGTGGCCTTCCCCCATTGTCAGGACAACCCGGCTGCCAATCAAATGGGAAAGAGGCAGGAGAGAGGAGGAAGACAAGATGGCTGTCTGGGAGTTTTTCCACCAGAGGCCTCGTGAAGAAGAAGCTGATTCAACAGAGCCCAAGCCCAGGAATCAATTAAACACTAACTAAGATAACAGGCCTGATGAGAAAGAGGTAGCGGCTGAGGAAACCGGGGAGGGAGGGAGGGAAGGAGGGAGAGGGGGGGGAGAAAGAAAGAGAAAGAAAGAAAGAGAGAGAGAGAGAGAGAAAGAAAAAGAAAAAGAAAGGAAGGAAGGAGAGAGAGGAGGGGGCATTTCTTTCCTTCTCTCAGAACTGGTGTGAAAGAAAAGTTACCCCTGCTGTTTCCCTCAGAAAGGGCTAAGATTTGGAAGGAGAGAAGAATCAAGAAGCCCAGCACGGGCACAGAAAAAGTAAAGATTGTGACAGCACAGAACTAGAAAGCAGCAACTACAAAAGATGAAAAGGCAAATTGAACCCTTGAAGCTTTCCTTTTGTGAAATACAAGTCTTTTCCCCCACACACTGAACGGAGATGCAAAAATCCCATCAATTGTCCAGAATTGCAGTGCTTTGTGTCTGTTTGAGTCCAGGCCAATCTGGTTATTAGTGGTTCAAAAAAAAATGAACCTGATTCAGATAGATATGCTATTTGTCACATTTTCAGCCTAACCCTTGCACAAAGACTACTAATGTACACAAACAACCCTTGTCACAGATTTCGTACAAGAGGCCAAAAATAATGAACAGAAACACAGAAGAATGGCAGCTGCTTATTAGTGGAGCTCTGTAAACAATCAAGGTAATTAGATAACAGAAAATCAGAGGATACATTTGGACAAGAATGGCATAAGCGTCCCCCCCTACTAGCTAATATAAGAATCTTCCTGCGGGCTTCTGCTTCTTCAAAGTCCTTGCAAACGACAATAGTACTTGACTCTAGATATTGGAAAGACACAAGCTGCACCTTCCTGGCATCCTTCTGTTTTATTTCATCAACCAGAATGGAAGGAAATAGGCTTCTGGCTTTTCTGTTTCTCCTTTTTTTTTTTTTCTGGCTCAGCTGTTCATTTCTGCATTTAAGAGCAGGATAAAATAAACTAGGTGGAAAAAAGGAAACAACCCCAAAGCATTAAAAAAAAACCCCACCCATTCTATTTGATGGCTAACATTAAAATGATGAGCAGCGATGGTCGTTATTGTGTGCCATCAGATAAGGAGGGTTGGCTGGCAGAACCCAAAAGGAAAGCTTTTTCTGCCATGACACCTGCCCTTTGGAACATGATTCCCCTTGAGATTAAATTGACCCCATTTCTGTTTTGCCATCTGTAAGGCTTTAAAAACTTGGTTTGTTCCTGAACTGACCCCAAATATATTAATGGTAGTCTTTTTTATGATTTCCAGCTACTATATGTTTTATTTTTTGTATTATATGCATCTTTATTTAAGAGCTGCGGTGGCACAGTGGTTAAAATGCAGTACTGCAGGCTACTTCGGCTGCCTGCTGGCTGCCTGCAATTTGGCAGTTCGAATCTCACCAGGCTCAAGGTTGACTCAGCCTTTCATTCTTCTGAGGTCAGTAAAATGAGGACCCAGATTGTTGGGGGCAATATGCTGACTCTGTAAAACCACTTGAGAGGTCTCTAAAGCACTGTGAAGCAGTATATAAGTCTTAAGTGCTATTGCTATTGCTATTTATTTGCCATTGTAAGTGGCAATGGCAAATAAGTGAGATGAATTGGCCACATAATTCAATAAAATAAATAAGACGCCCACTTTTCTCATTACAGATAGTCTTCTACTTACAATTACAATTGAGCCTAAAATTCCTGTTGCTAAACCAGACAGTTGTTAAGTGAGTTTTGCTACATTTTACGACCTTTTTGCCATATTTATTAAGTGAATCGCTGCAGTTGTTAAGTTAGTAGCACAGTTGTTAAGCGAATCTGCCTTTCCCATTGACTTTGCTTGTCAGAAGATCGTAAAGGGGATCACATGACCCTGGGACACTGCAACCATCATAAATATGAGTCAGTTGCATCTGAATTTTGATCAGGTGACCATGCAATGCTCATAAGTGGGAAAAACGGTCATAAGTCACTTTTTTCAGTGCCGTTGCAACTTTGAACCGTCGCTAAATGAATTGTAAGTTGAGGACTACCTTTATTTAGTGGCTAAAGTGGATTGCAAAGGGTTTTCTAGCTGTGTATGCTTGAGTATGACAACTGAAACCAGTACATGGAGCTTTTAGTAACTGGTGCACACTGAGATGTTCTAATGTTGAAGTAGATCTTTGAGTTAAGCGAGGCTTTTATGACTGCATCCACCTTCCATATCATACACTTCATTAATAACCAGCATAATTCTTTTATCAGAAACAACAATTTTGAGAAGGCATAATGTATTAGCAGGCTGTACTGCAGGTAGTCCTTGATTTCTATGGAGATTCTCAGTCATCCAGGTCATGGTGGTCCCAAAGATGCTTTTTCAAGAGGCAACTGGACTTTCTGGTTTTTCTTTAAAGATGTTTCGCTTCTTAGATGAGAAGCGGAACATCTTCAAAGAAAAAACAGAAAGTCCAGTTACCTCTTGAAAAAGCATCTTTGGGACAAGGTAATCCTTGACTTATGACCACAATTGGGACCAGAATTTCTGTTGCTAAGCAAAGCAGCAAATCACTGCAATGATAAGCAAATTTGGCTTCCCCCATTGACTTTGTTTGTTGGAAGTTGGCTGGCAAAGTCACAAAAGGTGATCACATGAACACGGGATCACATGATCTCTGAAGCACCTGAGGGCAGGACAAGAAGCAGTGGGTGGAAACTAATCAAGGAGAGAAACAACTTAGAACTAAGGAGAAATTTCCTGACAGTTAGAACAATTAATCAGTAGAACAGCTTGCCTCCAGAAGTTGTGAATGCTCCAACACTGGAAGTTTTTAAGAAGAGGTTGGATAACCATTTGTCTGAAATGGTATAGGATTTCCTGCCTAAGCAGGGGGTTGGACTAGAAGACCACCAAGGTCACTTCCAACTCCTTTATTCTATTCTATGTCCACGGGATGCTGCAACTGTCATAAATACATGCTGGGTTGGGTTCCAAGCACCCAAATTTTGATCAAACAACAAAGGGGATGCTGCAGTAGTGGGTTCCTCTTATCTTCGCTACCAGTTCGGAATGTGCAGAGTGTCTGTGATGACGTCCAGGCGGGTGGGCGGAGCCTCCCACCGCTGCCACTACCGGTTCACCCAAACCGGAACGAATCAGTAGAAACCCACCACTGGGATGCTGCTACAGTTGTAAGGGCAGGGACCAATCATAAGTCACTTTTTCCAGTGCCACTAAATGAATGCTTGTAAATCCACCTGTACATTGAATGGAAAAAGTTCTGCAACCCATTGGAGATTATATTTTCAATCTGGAAAAATATGCATTAAACTAAGCCAAATCACATTTATTGTCAAACACTTGGCTTGAAGAAAAAGCCTACTGACTCCTTTAAAAGTTTAACTTCCACAGCGAATATGGTTGAAGTCTAAGTAATTGAACATTCATTGGAAAAAAATGTTAAATATTGTTCAATTCCAGCTTTCATTTCTGACAGCTGAAATTGAACATTAATATTTTTCAATAATTGAAGAATTTAAAAATAATAAATGTGTAAGAATGGTACATTACTTCACAGAAGTTGTAAAATCCATTGCAGACATAAAAATGTACACTTTTATCAACTTCTCCATCTCTCACTTAAGCATATAAAATTATCATAATGCAAATTGTCAGAAACTGGAAGTTAGACATTTGCTGTATATAGGCAGATAAACCACTCTGATTAAGATGCACACTTAAATTATACTGATGTTCAAAATTCAGCATTAAAGTAATATTAGGAATTTCATTTCAAGCATGAAAATTACCTACTAGTAACAGAAGCATTTATATGTCAGCTTTTTTTTAGTTTGAAGCTTTAATTACTTGATATATGATGTTTAAATTACTTCATAACTCTTTTGGCCATGATGATATCACGAGAAATAATACAATCGTTGCTGCTGATATTTCCAGTTTCCTAGGTTTTAAAAAAATAAATAAAGTCACGTCATGTGACAATATATACAGGCAATATGTTTTAGTATGTGCAGGCATATGTGTTTTAGATTAGTGCTTAGCTGTGTTAGAAGAAAATAGTGTGAGCAAGTTCATTATGAGGAGACCCATACCAGTCTTGGATTTTTATCAGCACCGTATAGCCACTATCAAGGGGGGGTTGTGTGAATAATTAACTTTTTAACAGTTCTGATAAGCAGTTGAATGGAATTTCCATTAAAAATGGCAGAAAGATTCCTAGTATGAATATGACATTCTCCCTCTCCTCTCTCTCTCTCTCTCCCTCCCCCCCCCTCTCTGTGTATGTGTGTGTGTGTGTGTTTGTGTGTGTGTGTGTGTCTTTCTCTTCTTTTTCCTTAAATGCTTTTATCTCTTCTTAACTTCAGGGATATGTGTAGTGTACTTTCTTTTTCTGCATGCATCATTAGTTTTTATAGATGTCCAGATTGAAAAATCTCATGCAGGCTGTGGGGAAGAATGAAATAAAGTTTTAAGCACTTTCTTTCCTCATAATAATTTATAGTGGCTAGGAAAGGCTTTGTGAACGCTGAACCGAGCTGGTATTCTAAAACTCACCCTGTATTTGTGCATGTTTGCATGTATTTTAAACAAGAGTAAATCTTGTATCTGACATACTTTGCTATAATCCGAAGAATGATATGCTATGCCATTAAAAAGTAGAAACAGCACACATCATAATATTTGAAGCTAATATTAACATCTATAATTTCTTCCCTTATGTAAAACAGGTTTTAGAATCTATGATTCATATCACAAATAAATTCTGTCCTGGGCATTCAATTCTGAACCCCCAAGCTAAAATTATTCAATCCTTCAATTAATTAGACAAAATATTCACTACAGTTACTATCTGAAAAACTGATCTGCTAGAAGTAACTTGATCAAGGCGGGGGGGGGAGAGGAGGGAGAGAGGATGTTCCTCAGGTCATATTAAGGCATATGTGCACATATGTTTATTCATTTCTATTTCACCTTTCACATGGTTCCCACCTCTCCTGTTTCATCTGTTAAGAAGGGCTCCCTAGACTAAAAGATGTTGCTCCAGAGAGATTTTCGGCTCAGAATATGATTTAAACTTGGGCCATCTTGATCTTGTTTGGATCTTTAAAGGATATGATTCTTGTTTGTAGCTGACTCAGATTTGTAGCTCTTGATTTTCCTTAATGAGCTAAATGAAGAAATGAGAGTTCAGATTTGTAAAAGAAAAAAGAAACCAGTGTTATACAATAAGTTACAAAGGGTAAATGACTTGATTTAAGAGATTACTTTCCCTTTAATATAACTACTAAATTGTTTAGAAATCACACATACAATTATGTTTCCTGGTCTGGTCTAGTAGTGTACCTGACGTTATCCAAGCATGGCAAATTATATCAAATATAACAACATCATTTTCTTAAATTCAGGGTCTCAGATCAATAATCAGAGTTGTTCCATAAGAAGAACCTATTGACAATAAAATATGTCAACCAGTGTAAGAGATTACCACATGGAGTGGTTTCTTCACTGGCATGAACTTGAAAACCTCTTAAATTCCTTCCAACTTTCACATTTCTACAACTCTTAGAATACGGGGTTTCTTTTTTATTCATGGTGTATTCCTTAAATGCAGAAAATCTCTAGAATGTGAAAATCAAGTGTTGCATAAAAAAATAACTGAAATAATCCAGAATGCCCTGCCAGGGTGGGAAGGCAAGCAAATGCCTCATTAGTTTAAAAGTATACTGTTCGTGTCAGCATTGTGTAAATGCATTTTAAAACTGGAGACTTTAAAATCTGGATAGTCAATCTGGGATTTTCCAGGTGTTTCTGATACCAATGGTTTTCTACAGGCCAAACTGACTGAGATGGATGGGATTTGTAGTCCAAAATATCTAGGGTGTCCCAGGTTGCCTAACTCTATATTATTTGACATTATTGGCTTTTGCTATCTAATAAAACTTCAATAAAACACATGGGATTTGCCTATTAGAATTTTCAGAATGACAAATGAGCAGCAATGTCTGTGAAAAACCATGAATTTCTTGTTTAACCCAGCATTGTAATATGTATTCCCTGCTGCAAATGTTCACAATTTTTTAATGAAAAGCACATCTTAACCAAAATGTCATTCACACAGAGAGAAAAGGAAAAAAAACAAGAATTTAAAAAGCCATGGTTCCATAAAGCAATTTAGATCTATAATGAGGTCTGTTTAAAACTAAAAGTGTTACGTGACCAGCATCCCACCACTCCAAAGACTGAAGATTTAGAAAAAAAATATAGGTGTCATGATGGACAGAATGAGTTTCTCATGCTGGTTAAAAAACACAGTGTGGTATACTTCTACATAGCTCAATTAAAATGGACAATACAGCTCCAGTATAATGGTATTGCACAGATACTAATTTATGCTTTGAGGGCACTCTCTCTGAAGCAATGCCCACTTCTCTGCTAGAAGAGGGAAGTGTCCTGGGGCCTTTAGTAACTGCATGGCAGGGAATTGCCATCAAAATTTCTAAATATCAAGGGAAGCCTTTAGCGGCTCCAACACAGTTGGTGTTACAGCAAATTCCTGGTATTTCACATTTGTAATTGTTTTTCCTAGCGTCACTCACTATAGCAACATCAATAAATCAGACTTTCTTCTTTTCAATTACTGTTATATTAGGCATGTTATAAACAAGATGCCTGTCTGTTTGAATCTTAAAGTCCGATAGATCTTAACCTGTTCATTTTCCAAAACCTTCTCAACTCCCAGGGGTTCTTGCTATATTCAAAACCAAAGTTCTGAATAATTTTCGCAACTTGGTAATATATTTGGCAAATTTTGACATAATAGGGCAGTGATGGTTAACCTTTTTGGTGCCGAGTATCCAAAGCGCATGCATGTGTGCCCAACCCCCCAAAATGCAATGCGCATGCATGCATGTGCACATGTCCCCACACATGAGCGCATGTCCCCGTGCATGCGGGCCCTCCCCCCGGCACCCCGTTTTTTTTAAATTTATTTATTTATATGCCGCCCTTCTCCGGAGACTCAGGGCGGCTTACAATGTACTCAGCAATAGCCTTCATCCTTTTTGTATATTTATACAAAGTCAGCTTATTGCCCCCACAATCTGGGTCCTCATTTTACCTACCTTAGAAAGGATGGAAGGCTGAGTCAACCTTGAGCCTTGGCGAGATTCGAACCTGCAGTAATTGCAGGCAGCTGGTCTTAATAACCAGCTTAATAACAGGGTGCCTTAGACCACTTTACTACCAAGGCTCTTTGGCTTGGTAGTTTTGGCTTCCAGGTTGGTGCCAGGCTTCCAGGCCCAAAATGGGGCCCCTAACCCTGCATCCCCTGTATGTGCCCGACCCCCCACGTATGCGCGGCAGAGACTCGAAGACCAGCTGGCTGGCAGGAGACGTGCACGCATGTGTAATGGACCTGGGCTGGGGCGACGGCTGGCATGCCGTAGGTTCACCATCACAGTAATAGGTCATGCTGCTGCTTGTAATCTGCAATTTTGATTAGCCCCTGATCAGGTGGTCAATTGTTTCATCTTTTTCACTACAAAGTTAATGTTGTGCGTTGTGTGTTACATGCTGAATTTTCTCTTTCAGCAATTAGTTGGCAGACTTCTTGTTAAGCTGCTAAAATAAAGCTTTCTGTTTCATTAACACTCCCATTCTTCACCAACCTTATGTTTGGTTTTTATCAGCTTTTCCTTTTATATTTTTTCAAATATTGACTGCATTGGCTTATTCTTCCAGTTAAAATACCAGTTTTCAATTGTTTCTTTTCTATACTCAGCTTTTACCTTTTTTTTTTTGTTTTGTTTTCAAGAGCTTTTCTTGATTGACTTCCTTCAAACAGAGTTCTTAACATTTCTTTATGGAGTCATTCAAACTATGCTTTTCTTCCTCCATAGTTTGTTTCACCTGTAGGAATCCTCTGCCCTTCTAGCTCTTGGCAGAGACAACTGATCAATATGGCTTTTTAGGTGTAGAGCACATCATTAATTTTTTGTTTTCTGATCCAAGTGATCAAGTTTTATCACGTTGCTGCTATATAACAAATAAAAGGGATTGCCCATGTATAGATTGCTTTAATGAAATTTTCACCATTGATTTCAAAATTTTACGAACTCAATTGCTATATTTAGTAGAATTACTTATTTTATTTGGTTCTATAATAAATCAGAAGCTTACAAAACTCCCACATATTTGTAGCCTTTTTCAGATGCTACTGCCTTTATCAAATCTTCATTATCAAGTTGTATTTCATCATCTTCAAAAATTGTGCCTGTTTTTATGGCTACGGTTTCACACTTGTCAGAGCCAAATTGCATTCCAATATCTTTTGTGAATTCTTTTGTGCTTTGTAGCCAAGAATCCAGTTCAGCCTTCATTGTTCCAAATAATTTGAAATCATCCATAAAGAGTAAATGCAAAATTTTTAATCCTCTTTTTTAGCCAATTCATATCCAGACTGTTCAAAACTGTTGTCAATGAGATCTTGGATACTACGATATAAAAAGTAAATTTTGACTTTTGACTTCTTCTAACGCTTCCTCATTAGCCATCAGTTTTGTTTGTCAATATTTATATTCAGCAATATCATAAATTGCTGAATGTTTTTATTAAATTTATTTGCTCCTCAACTTGGGTTCAAGGTGACTCTAAATTCAATATATCCACATATTGAAGGGGGGGGGTTAGATATTGCTCTGAGGGCTCCAAATATGATTGATATAACAATGGATTTTTTCCCAAAAGTGTTTAGCTTTGATCTGCAAGTCCTGTAGTTTGTGATTTTTTTCAAATTGATTTTCCTTAATCCTAGGATCATCCTGTGTACCAAAATCAATGTGTGAGACTTTTTTTTTCAATAATATTTATATCAGTCATGGACAAGATGCGTCTTTGGATCTTAAAGACCCATAAAATCTTAATCTGCTCATTTCCCAAAACTTGATGGTCCCAGTTATATGCACAAAAATGTGAAATCACAGCTGCCAGTTCTTTAGCTGGTCTTTAGCTGGTTTTGTCCTTCATTGGTATGGTATATGTGGAAATCCAAGCAATGTGGCCTTCTGTAATTGGCAAATGGAAATTCTAAGTGCTGTCCAAGATTTTTTTGTACAATACCTAGTGTGCCAGCCAATGGGACCACCATAGACAGTTTATGCCATAATCTGTGAATTTCAATTTTCAGATTTTGATACTTTGTGAACTTCTCCAATTCTTTGTCTTTTATTATATTATCTCATTGTGTGACCACATTAATTAACCACACTTTCTTCTTTTCAACCACAGTTTAATCTGGTGTGCTATGAACTAAGACTATATCAGTTTGTATTCAGAAATCCTACTGTATTTTAATGTGATTATTTTCTATTAGTTTTTCATTCTGTGTTCCCCCCAGTTGTTCATTACTGACACAATCATTTTTACAGATCTTCCAGTGAATCATTTCACTGGAATTCACTGGAATCATCCAGTGAAACCAAAACCTATGTCTTGGTTTATAATCAGTTTGTGCAATCTACTTTCATGAAGTAAGCATATAATCTACTCTTTCTTTTGGCTCTTGGCACAATCTGTACTCTGAATCAATTGACTATTTTTCAATTCTGGCCTTGATTGCATTAATATGAATAGATTGATCTTGAGCAGCCAAAATCAAGCCTTCAGTTTCTTTTTTAAATGTACCAGTTATAAGACATTGCCAGGTTTTACCTTTATCCACTTTCCCCTTGATTTTTTGTAGAAATTTATCATGTCATGTTTTTCTTTGCCAAAATTCTGTTTGGGTTTTTATTACATGTTGATATTCTTGTTTTATTTCCTGTACATTCAGTAAGTTCAGATTTTTAACTTGCCTCAATGCTTGTTCCTGGCTGTCTTTTATATAATAGCCCAATGCATGTTTTTCTTCTTTGACAGCTTGTTTATCTTGAAATTAACCTCTGCCCCTAATTCTGCAGGGCAGGTATAATTATCAATATCACTAAAAGTTGTAATACATAGTGAATAGTCATTAGCTTTATTGTTTTTCAGCCCAAACTGTTCAGTTCAGCTTGGACAGTTACTATTAACAGTCTGGCAATATATCATATCATAGGTATGGCCCAGGAATTGAAAGCTTTGATCAGACCTCAGCATTTTATAATGGCCAGGCCACATCTGGTCCTTTGGTTGTTCCTGTCCAGCCCATGTAAGGTCAATCAGAAATTAGAAATCAAATGTAAACAAGCATGCCTCTGCAAGTGGCATGAGAAAAAGACAAATCAGGTTCGGCTCTGCGCACTCACCGTGTATCCCTTCAGGCAGCAGGAGGATGAGGAGGGAAAGCACTTTTCTGCGCCTGCACAGCGCTTGGAGTTGCCGTCCACAACAGTCCCAGTTTCTCATGTGGCCCCTTAGCTTTGAAGGTGCTTTCCACTGTTCCATTTTATTTTTAGCACTTATTGGCTATGAGAGTGACTTTTAAGCTATAAGGTGATTTTACTCAGAAACCGAAAAAACTCAAGACGCTTAGCTTGAAATAATGAAGTCAAGGAGAAACTAGGCAAACCACTTGTTAAACCATGATTGAGCAACAAATAAGACTGAACTGTGGCAGTAGAGAAAGGACTGACATTCACTACATCTTATAAAATCTGTATTTCTTCACTTCTGAGAGGATATATCTTCTGGTTGAGCTAATTTAAGACTTGGGTCAGTTCTATTATATATAAACCAAACCAAGAAATTAACTCCATACATCTTCCCTCAGGGAGTGAGTTTGGCTCCAACTCTCCTGACCTTCCACAAGAGCTTAAAGACCTGGCTCTGCCAATTGTCTTGAGGCTCCAATTGGGGAGGGGGGGGCTCTACATTGAGGGTGGTTGATAGATTGATAACAGATCTCATCTCTCACCTTCTCATCCTAATCCCTCCCTCCCCATCTTGAGTTGTATGTATTTTTATAGTATTTTATTTATATTGTGTATAGATTTTGTATAGTTTTATCTTTTTAACATTGTAAGCTGCCCAGAGTTTCCCTGTGGTAAGATGTGTGTGTGGGGGGGGGGATAAAATAAAATAATATAAAAAATAAATAAAATAAAATAAATGCATACATTGAAGTACTTGCATCAACATTGACTGTAGTAACAGAATCTTGCAAGCCTCATTATACTTTAATCCCTCTCCCTCCCCCCCTTTTTAGTTATGTGAATTTGGGAAATATCTTTCATGCATGCCTTCTCTTTGTTTTGGATTTAAGATATGTTTTTCCCCTTGTCGCTTTGGCAATTATTCATTTATTTATTTATATCGGCCTTTATTATTTTTACAAATAACTCAAGGCAGCAAACATATCCAATACCTCCTTCTCCTATTTTTTCCCACTGCAACAACTCTGTGAATTGAGTTGGGCTGAGAGAGTGACTGGCCCGAAGTCACCAGCTGGCTTTCATGCCTAAAGCAGGACTTAAACTCACAATCTCCCATTTTCAAGATCAGCTTCCATATTTTCTACATTTGGTAGCCAGCTTTCTATCTTGCTTTCTCTAAGTGATCCAGGAACTTTTCAGTTTACATTACAATCCTGATTCTGTTCTGGCTTCTCTTCTGATTTGTTTTTCTTTCCTTTTTACCTTTTACTTTATCAGTAATTGGAATACAGCTCTTAGTTACCTAAAGAGACTTAAATTCATCTAAGTGTAGTTTTCAATTTGTTCCATTTTCCCTCTCTTGGGAATGGTTTTTTATATCATAGGGATGATTTAGTAAGGAGATTTGATATTCTTTATTACCATGCCTTGCCATTTAAAAAAATCTAGCACAGATGAACAGAAATATTAAAAAGAAAACAAAAGTGTGTGTGTGTGTGTGTGTGTGTGTGTGTTTACAGAGTAGTCACGACTGATCACTTCAAATGGCTTCATTCTAGGAAAACTGAATGGATTTTGTTCACATGAATGACTTGATCTGGATTTAATAATATAAAAATGTCTCATTAAGGTTAAGATTTTTCAGATGTATTATATTAGCACAAAGTGCTATTTAAATTACACCAATCATCAGATGATATATTTGGGACTAGTTATATTGTTACCACCTTGAAAAATTCTACATTTTACCAATGAAGACTTAAATCTAAATATGTCAATGCAGGAAGACACAGACATTTCTCTTGAGGTTCATATCTCATATTTTCACAACAGATTATGCTTAGGAAAGGACCAGCCATCCTTATGCCTTTTATGTCTTATGTCCTTTTATGTTCCTTTTATGTCCTTTTTACGTTTTATATCCTTTATATCCTTATATCCTTTTATGTCTTAAAAAATCTTCAGTTCCCAGAAATCTCAGCCATGGCTAAAGTGGCCACAACTTTAAGGCTTTAAGGCTTCCACATTGGGGAAAATCTGGTATACAACAAAGCAAAGGCACATCCTGGAACACAAATTGTGCCCAAAGTCACTTGTTTGAAATAAATAGTCATAAAAATTGGATATATAAATAAACACATTTTTTAAAAAATCTACTGTGTATGAACTACTTGGTTTCAGATTCTTTGTTTCAGAAAGATTATTTTAGAACGCTACAGTGCTAAACAGCATGGATATCATGTTGCCAACCCTTAGTTTCCTAGCTATGTATTGATACTTGCAGATCGCTTCTTTTCAACAGTTAAATGTCATTTACGAGCTGTAGGAGGAAGTGCTTTTCAGAGGAACCATTGACTTGGATCCGACGTGCTCTGGATGCCTAAAAACCTGGTGGAGAAAAGTTCTATGCTATCTGACAATTTATCCACCATTACCTTCACTGCCCCGCAAAAATCCCAACCAAAAGAAATAGCTGTTCATAGTGAATATGTTGTATGCGTATATAAAAAAGAAATTAGTTGCGATGAAAATATCAGCAATAGGCTGTCCTTTTCATCTTGACCATTGAAACCATCTTAACTGTTGGAAGACCAGGTTAGGGACAGATCACCATGGAGAAAATCTATCTATGTGGTGCTAAGAATTTTCAATGACCTGATAGCATAAAATCAGTCAATGAAAATCCACATAGTCTAGAAGAGAACCTTTAAAGTACTGGAGGATTCTCTAACACAATAACAAAAATTAAAAACATGGTTGCAGAAGACGGTTGAACAATTAAAGATTATCAAACTAAAAGGATGATAAGTGGTTGTATTATAACTGCTCCGACTTGCTGGCTTCGTGTTCTGAATCATATAGCACTGCCAGTTTTATGAAGACAAGATGCACCAGTGAGAGAATACAGAAAAAATATGAACAACTCATTCCTATCAGTGCATGCCGACCTTCCTCATTTATCAGCAGAAAGACTCAAATTTAGAAAGCCCCCACTGGCACTTGCAGAACATCTACCCAACATCTTTAATATTGATTCTCAATGGAAAACTAAATGGATCATTGATTACCTAGATATAGGAAGACATATAATGACCCCACAAAAAAGATGTGAGGCTTTGAACTACCACATCAGCAATGGACAATCCTGAATAGGATTCGCATCTTCCGGGACTGTGTGTATAAATGGGGCATAGTATCCTCCTCTCAGTGTGACTGCAGGATCCCCCACCAAACCGTAGATCACATTGTGACCAGTTGTAAGCAGAGGATATATACTGGTTATTTTTTATTTTAATATAAACGATGCTGCGTGTCAATGGTTAGATGGCCTAGACATTGATATTTGAACGTAGATCTTTTTAACATTCATATTTTATCAGGTTCTAGCAATCTAGTTGAAATGTTAATAAATATTGCTAGTTCATATATGGTCCATGTCCATATGCTAAATAAATAAATAATAATCCCTCTATTCTTTTTCATTAGTGGGAGCATTTTGACAGATTTCTGCTTAGGCAAGGCACTCATAAATGGAAAGGCAGCTAGATCCAGTTCCATAAGACTTGCTTAATCATGTTTTCTGTTACCAACCAGATATAAAATAATTCACAGGAACTTTGGTGGCACAATGTTTAAGTGCAGTATTTCAGGCTAACTCTGTCCATAGTCTGGGGCTCTAAGTTGATTCAGCTTTCCATTCTTCTAAATTTGGTAAAACAAAGACCCAGATTATTAGGAGCGATAGGCAAATAATGCTGACATTGTAAACTACCCAAAGACTGCTGTAAGGTGCTATGAGGTATATAAGTCTAAATGCTATTGCTATAAAATATTAAAGAATGTAAGAGATGCTGTTTTTTCCAACTATTTTCAAAACTCTTCAATATATTCTGACTATAATTTCCACTATAGTCTTTCCCATCTTTATTGGGGCACGATCCAAGCTATTTAGAGGGAACTCGGTTGATAATAGTATACAGTGACACACTGTATACTTAATTTCTAAAGAAATTAAGGCTTCTCTGATTTTTCACCATGTCTTCTTGGACTGTAATTGAAAACTTAAATACAGGTAGTCCTTGCTTAACACAATTGAGACACCATTGCTAAGCACTAGGGACAATAAATAAAACTTCATAGGACCTCAATGGGCTTACAACCTCACTTCCACTTCAGTCATTAAGCTAATCACTGCAGTTGTTAAATAAGATGTAATATGACTGGGACTTGAAATTTTAGTTGTGCATTCATTAAATCTGCTTGTCAGAAGCCAATTGTGAAGCATACAAACGGTGATCACATGACCATGGGCAGTGGTGAAATGTAAAATTTGTTACTACCGGTTCTGTGGGCGTGGTGGTGGGGATAATGTGATTGGGTGGGTGTGGCCAACTTGTTTTTAAATTTATTTTTAAAAGCATATTTTCTACAACCTCTTTGGCTGAAGAGGTTGTAAAATAAATGCTTTTAAAAGGCTCTGACAGCTGAGTTGCCTGATCATCAGAGGCTTTTGTTTTCTTTTAAAAGCATTCTTTTTTTTTTTTTTTGCTTTTAAAAGAAAAAAAGCCTCTGATGATCAGGCAACTCAGCTGCCATCGTCAGAGCCTTTTAAAAGCATTTTTTTACAACCTCTTCGGCTGGAGAAAAAATGCTTTTAAAAGTAAAAAAAAACAAACCTCTGATGATCGCACAGCTCAGCTGGGCATTGGGGGGGGGAGGGATTTTTGCTACCAGTTCTCCGAACCACCTGCCGCCATCACTACCGGATCAGGTGATATGGGGATATTTCAATGTCATAAATGTAAGGATTGGTCATAAAGCTAGGTTTTTTTTTACAGCATTCTAACTTTCAATGATACTAAACAAAATATTGTACCTATAAAATCATAAAATAGTTATAGCTATAAAATCATGAGGGATTTATTTTCATTTAGTTACCTGTTGTGCTATATAATAGATTATAATGATAAACAATACAACCAACATGGGGTTGAACTGAAATGCAAAGCAACAAATGACAAATATTATGTAGAATGTTTGTAACATAGTATGTCATTACCTGCACAGATGTTATTGCTAATACAAAAGATAAAAAATAAATTGAATATAATAAATATAGAATTAAGTCAATCAAGATAACGGAGGTAGGAAATAGCACCATTCAAAGATATATCTACCTCCTCCCCTTTAATGCAGGATTGGAAAAATATTTTGATTCAGAAAAGAGAATCTGATCAGCCAAGTCAAATTACATGAATAATGCTAAAGTATTTCAGGGAATTGAGATTTTTTTTTTCTTTAGAGCTGAAATGTACCTTCTTCATTTATAACATTGATATGCTCTGCATTAAGCAGTTAAATATTATGAAGAAAGGAATAGGAAATTACTGATCTACTAATATGAGAGTTATGTTCTCAGCGTGATGAGTGGAGAATACATTTCATAGCTTGCATTAATGAGAATTGTGTATAGCATTGAAAATGAACTGCTGAGTATTTTTGTATTTTTAGTAGCACTTTGTATCAACTTTTCACTTCAGATTTGAATATTAGGTTTCTTTTACCTTTTTAAAAATCACTGCATGTTGAAACAAAAAAAAAAGCTTTTTCATATCTTATGTTGCAAATCTTTAAAAACCTCGGCTTTTTTTCTCTACACAGGAAATTTGCAGCTGTGCATTGCCAATACAGAACCTGAGTTCTTTTATCTGTAATGTCTTGCTTCTTGTCGGAATAACATATAATTTCCATCTTGATATTTTAAATCTGGAGAGTACCCTTCCCACATTCCCTGAGACTATGATTTCAAAAACAATGAAGTCCCTTAGTTCCTGCTTTCAGAAATAAACATCAGGCATCATGATGATTGATTCTGAGGCTGACAAAGTTTTCCCAGGTTTGTTCAGAAATTCAGATGCCATAGAAAACCATTTCTGCATCTCTCTCCATAAACACCCATTTAGGCTTAGATCAAGAAGATCTCTCATCTCCTCTCCTTCTGTTTCTTCCTACTCCCTTTTCCTCACCAAAAAGGCTCAGCAGCCTTCCAGCCACCAAAATAGCTTCCTCTCTGTTTCTGATGATCTGCAAATAGAGACTATAATAAAGAAAGGATGAAGCAAATTTACTTCTTGCTTTACTTTCCCTCTGACGCAGTCATCTTTACACATGTATTATTTTTACAAGTAGTCCTCATTTAATGACTGCTTATTCAGCAATCATATGAAGTTATGACAGCACCGAACAAATGGTACTTACCACAGGTTCTCATAGTTGTGGTCATGCCAGCAGTCATGTTATTGTGATCTGAGCACTTGCTAACTGAGTCACACTTAAGAATGACTGCAGTAATTGCCATTTTCAATCTTCCCTGCTGGTTTCCCACAAGCAAAGTAAATAGGTTATTCCGGTTGGTCATACTCTCTTCCCCCAGCAACAACCCCCACCTCCACCCCACAGCCTTGCCATGTTCATGCAGTGCCTCATGGGCTGCCTGTGCATCCTCTCCTACCTGGCAGCTGCCAATTCTTGCCACATTCACACCACACACTGTGCTGGCTGTCCATACTCCTCACTCACCGGGCAGAGCCACTATCATCTGTGCTTGTGCCTTACTGGTAGCCTGTGCAGTCTTCACCACCCAGCAGAGCCACTTACTTCCCTGACCATATGCTTGTAAACTGCCTGGGATTTGCTTAATAAGCCATGATCCTCACTTAACAACATCAATGGGGAATGTGGGAATTGTTGGCACTTAGTAATGTAAACATGTGATATTATACTTTACAACCGCATCACATTTGGAAAATTCTGTTCCCAATTACCATGGTTAATCGAGAACTAGCTATAATAGAAACAATCAAGTTAATAGGCCTTTAGAAAGATGTCAAATTTATTGGCTGGTATTTCCCAATCATGCTGCACTACTAAACAATATATTGGGAAATATAAGAAGGAAAACATCCTCTTTATCACTACTTCTGCTGCCATTTCTCCTCACCCACTTAGAAAAGAGAAAGGAAGTCAGAAGATTTTTGATATAAGTTATTATTTAAATAAGTTTATGGTGAGGATTTGATTAAGCAAGATGGCTTGCTTCTAGAATGATCAAAGGAGAATCAAGAAAAGTGTATGAATCACAAGTCGTCATATATTCAAGGAATAGTGGTGCTGATAGAATTTACAAGTTTCAAACAATTTGTGAATACATCATTTATACGTTTAGTCATACTCTTTTGTTTGACTGTAAGTGTAAATCTACACTAATATAAGAGGAGGGATCCCATTTGGAATAGATTCTCCCATTCTGGGCACCAGAGGTCAGAAAGGGCAATGAAAATTAGAGCAAGCTCAGAAAAGTACTTCCAGCAAGTTCCAGAAAAGTCTGGAAACCAAGCTCTGTGTTGAAGATTCTGAGTATGTTTAGCCTTCAGAAAATAAGAAAGCTAATAATAGTATTTGGATGCCTGAAGGCTTGTCACTTAGACAAGAGAATGGGGTTATTCTTTATTGCCCAAAAGAGGAGGACCAGAACCAGTGAGTTATAATTACAAAGAAACAAATTCAGACTACAGATTACTGAAAGAAGCTATAAAACGGTATGCTACAATTATGATAAAGGCCTTCAAACAAAAGCTGCATGCTCATCTGTCAGAGATGTCCTGCACTAAGTGGAGGTTGACTAGAAGATAGCTTTCCAACTCTATGATTCTGTATTTCGGCAGTGAGAGGAAAATGCATCAAGGTTATTCCAGCTTTCAGTCCTCCAGTTTTTGAAATTGACATGGCATGTGAAGAGGATGGAATAAAGATACCTTATTTTTAAGTATGTTCCAGACCTAGAAAATTATTGTTGCATATTGGGGGCCGAGGGAAATGCCTAATTGTATAAGGCAGGTTCATTTGCTCCAAAAGAATTCTCTGCTGGAACAGTACTGGCTTAGTGATGTGTTTCTCATTGTAAAGCCCATAAGAGAAAGCTGTAGAGGCATTATCTTATACCTCTTCTTTTAATTGTCTGAGCAAGTGTGCTAGTACAGGAGGAAAAGCAGAAACAAAATAAAATTGATTAATGGTTCTCAAAACAGAAGCCTGTGTGCCACCTTGCTGCTGCTTGTAATTTTTTTTAAAGGGCTAGATACATTTGTTTAACTTTTGGAAATACAGAACGTATGAAACACAGAAGCTGCCATCAATTTTTAAAATTAAAAATAAACTTTTTAAAACAAATATCTATTTCTCTATCGCATGTGTTTTGGGTTCCAAGCAGTATGCAGTGGCACTGGAACAACCGCATTTGACAGAAAGGTTGAATCGTAGTTTTAGTGCTAGGGGAATAGCATATCTCCACAACCCAACCATTCCTCTGAAAAGACTGTATACAATGAAGGTGCTTTTACTGCAGATGTTCTATTATACCAATAATAGACTATCTGAACATATGAAATGATCCAGAGATATTAATCCCTGTTGTCTTCCTCATTTTGAATTGAGTTTCTCACCTTATCTGGTTGCCAGAATCAGTAATGTGGAAATAAAAAACATGTTCAGAATACTTGTTTAAACATATTACTTTCCTGTTCATATAACAAAATGAAGATAAACTCAAGAACAAAAGCTTTCATTCAGTAGTAACTTACTCAACACAAGTATGAAATGAACATACTGCAGTGTTTGCAGTATGCAGATCTACTCTGATCTGCTTTGAAGTCTTGATTTGAATTATATTGTTGATCCGGTTCAATTTGATGATTGGAAAATTAAGACACTGATTCCAAACTGTTTGGGGGAAAATAGCTTTTGTGCATGCCATTCAGCTGTAAAATTGGTATAAATCAGCTTGGTAGTTTGATTCAATATTCTAATTTGATTTGTAAAACAAATTTAATTAGAGATTGAATTGAACTGAAATATCTGAAAATTGAAGCTTCACAGAACTCTAATTTAGGACACCTTTGCTAAGTTCAGCCACTCAGAAGCAGGCCATATTTACAAGAAACAATTGCTTTGAAATAACTTGAAAGTTGATGGTTAAAACTTGGGTGTGCTTTAAGGACATCTAGCTTCACCTTTCCTTATTCCTAACAGCCAGAGCAACTGCTGAAATGTAATCACATGGATTGTTTCTAGACATCCTAAGCACATTTCAGTACACTGCCTATACTTTGTAGTTGATTAATTATGAGCTATGTTGATTTACAAAGTAGCCATTAAATTCTAAATCCTATCTTGAACAGAACAGTGTGAGCATGTTTGGGATAAAACTGTGGCATTGAATAAAACATGGCAAAACTGATGAGTACTGCCTTTTGGTAAAAGAAAATGCTGTGTGTGATATGGTATGACTAAAGTTATTATACATACTTTATATTTTTTTTCTCCTACTAGAAAGCATTATGTGAAAGCTTTGATGATCGAGTCATGATGGGCAACTAAAGCCAATATCTATAGGTACATCTAGTAACAACTATGGTATATATAAGAGAAACAAATGTTAAAGAGCATACAGTAACTGCACAAATGAAACAGGAAACAACAGTAGTTTATTGGAATAATCAAAACCTGTATGAACATTAAAGTTTCTGTTTCATGTGACTTCTTTAATTCCCAGCTCTTTCATACAGCATTGCCTAAGTTCTTGAAATTTATTTTGTTCTACTTCCTTTACTTTGTTTTATACATATCCTGTCTTTATTCCCAGAATTCTATATTTTTTATATAACATATTTTATTTTCATTACTACACATAATAGCTACTATTTATGCATATATTCTTATTGTGCTTCTATGACTTGTTCATCTTATATTGTACTTCTGTGGGTTTTTTGCTTTTAGCTATATAGTTTTCTGTTCTTCCCTGTATTTTGAATAGACTCCAAGAACTATTTAGAGTTCTGAAGGATCGAAGGGTTTGGGAGGGAGAAGAGACAGTGAAGCAATATCAATGCATAGGTTATTTCCTGAATGTGCTAATCGCCATTCCCTTTTGAAAAGCTAAACATGAGCCATGTTCTTGCATTCTCGTGCCCTGGGACTTCTTTCAACCCCAGCTATTTTCCACTTCCATGCTAGAGTTCAGTCTCCCACCAATGCATTCTTCCCTGGAGTCACTCACACTCCAACTGCTTTTAGCCAACATTTCAGCTCCCAGTTGTTAGCAGTCATTCCTCCTGCTCTGCTCTTCTGCTCGTCATCTCTGCTCCTCCTTCATTTCACTGCCACCTCTCTTTCTTCGACATTGTCAGTTACTGCCACAACAATAAACAGATAGCCTCTCTGATGGACCTAGAAAAAGCCACCCTTGTCAGTTAAAGACTTGGGTGACAAAGCACACATGCCACATTATAGATATTCCTGGATGACCTAAATCCTCCCAGATGCAGTCCTAAATGAAGCAGGGAGACTAAAAGAAAAACTCTTTAATAAGGTGGGAGTGGCAGGATTTTACAAATCCTAATCTTATTCATGGTGACACATCCTGCCATAGACTCCTGAGTCATTTAATATACTTATGGATACATGTACAGTATAAGAAAAGTTTATGTAAATATTAGAGATGTTTTGGTGGGAGATGTGAATAACTGTACTTTTGTACATGGATAATGCTGTCGATTCAGAACCCAAATGATTTTGAGGAATACTACATAGATATTAATTTATTAAAGATAAAAAGTAGTTTGGCTTGATAGGAAACCTAACCAGCCAATGGTAAGGTGGCAAAATGTCAAAAACTAGAGGAAGTAGATGAATTTGTATACCATGCTAGAATATTTACCAAGGCTGGAGAAATGGATGGAGAAATTTCAACCCATGTAAATGTCATGTAAATGTAAATGTCAGTAGAGAAATAATAGGCTTGGGTCTGTTGTAGGGAATGAATATTGTCTTGACCCCTTCATTATAGTACATTTTCATGATAGAACACCATTTATTTTCTTCGTTTTTGATATATTTCTAACATGTAACCATGTTAGAAAGTTTGAAGAGGTTGAATTGTGGGTCAAAGTCATGACATGGAGGACCATCCTAAATTGTCAAAAACTTTCTCTCAAATACAAAAGATCAGTCGCCTTCTTATTTTTCTAGCTAATATTGCTCAATAGCATTCAACTATATCTGGTATTATTTCTTAAACATCTCTTTGAAACACATCCTGTCTGATTGTATCATATTCATTCAAAATGCCATTTATTTATTTTGGAAGTATTGCCATAAAAACTATAGTTGCATTCATTAAGGCAGTACATTATGTGACTAGATTAATTGTTTCCCTCTTTGTAGATCAGAGAAATGAAAATCATAGCACCACCACTTTTTAAAATACATGTATATTTCTGTTGTTGATTGCAGAATGCTTTCTTCTCTTGTACTAAATCCAGAACTGAATTATGTTTGCGTAAAGCATCATTTGGTAACTAGTAAGAACATAATTTTCATCGGAGTTATACATTCTATGCACCAATAATGTACAGGAAGAAAGATATCTAACATTTTCCAGAGATGCACGATGATGTCCCTATTTAATTAGTTTATCGGATTTGTTTAAGATATTTCATGAAGCATTTAACTCAAGATAAATTACAATTACTATTATTTTTCAATTACAATATATACTAGTCTAGAAGATTCTTGTTGTATATTCCTCAGCAGTGAAAAGTAGATTTCATTTTAGAGGTTAGAACAAATAAAGCAATAATATGGTCATTTTTTTTAAATTAATTATTAAAATGACATGATAATCTTAGTATCAAACAAGCAGAGACATACTTCTGAAATAATTAGGAGCTAAACCAGCCTTAGTTCAATTAATTATTTTAGATGTTTGAAGACCAACCATCACCGGCTGTTAAAATTGGACTAATAATTTTGGTTGCTCTGGCCAACTTTCTTCTAAAAAAATTAAAAAGTTGTTATTTTAACAAAAATCAAGTACATCCATTTTTAATTGACTGATTCACTTATAATAAGAAATTAAAATACACAATCTTAGCCAAATCAGTACCTATATATTGAATATTTTTCCCCATGTCTTTTTCTTTATTCAGAAACTGAAACCATCTTTCCTATTTTCTTTCTTTCTTTCTTTCTTTCTTTCTTTCTTTCTTTCTTTCTTTCTTTCTTAATTTTAATCATCTGCCCCTTTTCATTATTTTTATAATGGTAAAAGAAACTTCTGCTAAGAGTTGAACTCAATTTTTTTTTACAAATTCTAAATGTTTAAATGATTTCTACCAACTCATTAATATGACTTGTTTTGAAACATCATCAGATACTTTTCTTTATTGGAACACCATTTACCATGAAATTTATTATAACTGATATTATGGAAGTATTTTGCTGGATATCCATGTCATAACTAACTCCTGTTCTATAGCAGTTAAAGATCGACTCTGATTTTGAGTATTAAGAATATTGACAAGAAAATAATTGGAGGCATTGCTATTCATGTTTAATACTATAATTTAAACTCGCCATTTTCAGTTTTCAAGATTACTGCGTAAGAAACAAAAGTCACTTCTCTACACTTTATTCAAGACTACAAAAATAGACTTTAGCATAGCTAGCATACATTCAGTGATTTTTTTCTCTGTATTGAAAATTTTGGCCATGACAGTTCCAGCTATTTCTTCTTGATTTTATTCATGCATTTCCATCATAATTGGTGGATTTTTGGTACAGTGTTTTGACTAATATTCTGATGTATTTTGCGGTAAAATTAATTTGATTCTTTTTCTTTTGTTCAGAGCAGCTGTTGCAAGGTGGTTATTATAGAAGTACTTTGCAATGTCTGCTGCATTATCTTTTCTAAAATTTGGGGTTAACTAAACACTGCAACTGATGCAATTACTTTTGCAGCCCCTTCACTTTCCTCTATATTTCTTCTCTGGGATATATTTGTAGCATTATCTATGACAAAACTTACAGTAAACATTCAAAATTATGTTGATGGTGTTCTACCTTTTACTTTTACTGCTATATCTTGTGAATATTTAGCAGAGTGTGTATTTATTTATGTATCAATTATTCCAATAAAGAAGGTAATAATTTTTTTTGTTGATACATATATCTAATATATACATATATTATACTGCAATTTGGAGTTCATGTAATAATTTTACCCATAGATTAGAATAGAATTCTTTATTGGCCAAGTGTGATTGGACACACAAGGAATTTGTCTTTGTGCATATGCTCTCAGTGTACATAAAAAGACAAGATACATTTGTCAAGAATCTTAAGTACAACACTTAATTATAGTCATAGGGTACAAATAAGCAATCAAATCATACTAGGAAACAATATCAATATGAATCGTAAGGATACAAGCAACAAAGTTACAGTCATGCAGTCATAAGTGGGAGGAGATGGGTAATAGGAATGATGAGAAGACTAATAGTAATAGTAATGCAGACTTAATGAATAGTTTGTGTTGAGGGAATTATTTGTTTAGCAGAGTGAAGGCGTTGAATATACAGTTTTTACTTTCTTTCTTACAGACTTTATCCAACAATTTTCCTGCAAATAGATATTCTGTTAGAGAGACTGTATCCTGGTCAAACTGACCCACATCAATTAAGCAATTAAGTTTTTCTCAATCTACAGGAAAGAGGAGTTTTGCTTAAATCAGGGGTGTCAAACTCAAGGCCCGCGGACCAGATGCGTCGGCACTGGCCACCCCCACCCCCAGTTTAGTGAAGGGGAGGGAAGTCACAATACTTCACATGATGACAATGTGATGTTGCGAGTTTGACACCCCTGGATTAAACAAACCAAGCAATTTTCAATAGTTGCTTCTTTCTGTAACCTGATGTCTTTAATTACAAAATTTTCTATGGCTATATTTTTCTTTTCTTTGGTTTGGTTGTTCCTTTGTTTATGCAGCTAAGAGTAATATATTAGGTCTTTCTAATATGTGGTATAGCTAATACTTTCATTCGCACATTATAAAATGGTAGAAACCATTTGCGTCTGCGAAGTATAGTTTAAAAAAAATCAAAAGGGTGGCCATGATGAGCTAATGACAGCTTTGCCTGATTTATAAGTGTATTGCACCATTTGACTTTTTCAACCATACCCTGTGGACATTCCTGGTAGCAACTGAGAGAGAACAGAATCTTGTAGTATAAGGATGGATTCATCTAACAGAATTCAGTAAAGGTAGGGTTCCTACCAATATAACCAAATGCATGTACTAATAAAAGTTAAATAGAAAAAGGACTGAAGCACCTTCCTGCTTTGTTTAATTGCATTAAACTACAATGGCCTAATAATAATAACTTTGCTGAAACATGAGAATTAAAATTAACATTTAATGAATTGAAGACAATCTTCAGGTCCCAAAATTTAATCTTTAAATAGTCTGGTCGACAGGAATTCCAGTCCTCTCTCCTTCACATTTATATTCAGACGGCTCCCCCTTGCCAGACCTATACCATCATCTCATACTCATTAACTTTCTTTATCATTGTACGTTTAAAGAGAAGCCAGGTATCGGGTATTTTATTTTATCTCTCATCTCCATTTTAACTAGTAGAAGAGGAAATAATCAGAAGTTAAGTTCATGATTATGTTTTGGAGCCATGTTAAATTTTAATGGCACATTTTAAGAAAAAAATTAAAATTTAATTTATATTAAATATGCAATTTAAATTGTAAAATTATTTATTTATTTATTATAAAAAGTTTTCATCATGTTCCATTGACATCAGCTGGAATTGATGTTGGTTGAGATTCAGGCTGAAAATGTATACCTTCTATTCAGATGGAAACCCTGTTGAGTCCATGTGAGATTACTCTCATATATGTACAGTACAACAGCATGAATATGAACAGAGTAAATCTAACTTAATGGAACAAAATCCTAACTAGAGGTTTTGGAAATGCTCAGTGGGATTTTATTCTAATGTAACTAGCTGTGTTTATAATTCTATTGAATTGTATTTGCCTTAAGTTCTTAAAAGAGGGATACTTTTAAAAGTTCTAAAATAAAACACAGATTTGTAATATGGGTTAACAAACATGTTTTAAAGGTAACAGCTCTTTTTTTATTCTTTAATTTTTTTCCTCAAAACATCTGTTTTGTATTTTCTTAGAAATACAGTAACCCAAATTCTTTGTCAGCCAGCCCTGACTGGCTGACAAAATGTGTTGGACCACAGCCCTTTCCTTTGCAACTAGCAATGCTAGTTAATAGATAATACTTGGTGGAATTACAGATTCTTGATTAAAAAAAACCCAAAAAAATCCAAAATTTTATTTTAAGAAGGCTTCCTCAAATTATTTCAATTTAAAAGCTGAGAATAACTGTTGATGGAACTCTTACCCTTAATTATGAATTGAACTATTCATTCCCCTTTCTCTTTTATTGACATTAGATTTCTTTGGGGGTTTTTTTGGAACCAGGCTTGCAGTGCCCCACACTGCTTTAAAAAGCAGCAGCTGTATCAGTAATGATAAACTAACAGGAAGATACAGTCTCTGTAATAGCAATGAGCAATGGATGACTATATTAGTGGAGATATTTGTAGGTTACAGCTACATAATATAAAGGTAAAAGTAAAGTTTTCCCCATCCAGCTGTGGTGATGCTCATCTCCATGTCTTAGTCAAGGGAACCAGAAGACATTTTATGTGGCCAATATGACTATCCACTGACGCGCACAAAACGCTGTAACCTTCCCACCAAAGTGGCCCCTATTTATCAATTTGCACTTTCATGCTTTTGAACTGCTAGGTGAGCAGGACCTGGGGCAAGTAACTGGTACTTGGGTCTCGAACTTCCAACCTTCCAGTTGACAAGCCTAAACTGCTTGTCAACTGGAAACGTCTTCTGGTTTCCTTGACTAAGACATGGAGATGAGCATCAATACAAGGCCAATACATCCCTTCTTTACATAATGTAGCCATGTTTTAATAATTTTACAAAGTCTTGTAAGTCTAAAGTAACTGTTAGTGGCATATATCATGGTTTTTCCAACTTGGTTTGTTCTCTGTTAAACATTTTAGATACTTAACTGCTATATTTCTAGCAAGCAGCTACTTCGGATTCTTCTACTTTTCCTTTCATCATTATCAATTTACAATTGCAATTTACAAATGCCTATAGACCTAAGGGTTTCTTTTAACAGTTCTGGAGCTATTCTTACTACTCTGAACATTTAGGTAATGCATTATTTGAATAAATGCCACTAAGCATTCAGAGGTGATTCCTGTGGTAGATGCAGGTAATCCTCAGGTTATGATAGCAATTGGAATTTCCGTTGCTAAGTCATGCAGTTGTAAAGTGTGACATCAATCCCAGTTGCCCTTACCAATCTCAGTTGGTCTCTTAATTCTAGGATCACTAGAGTTATTAAGCAGAAAGAGTTGCATGGGTGCCACAGTTGGAGGGATGCTTCAGGCAGGCACTACAGAGCTAGAGATTGTGATGGGTAGATGCTGTGAAAGGCAAGTGGGCCAATGGGGGTTCTGGGCAGGGAGCAGCATTATAGAGTACAAGAATCTGTGGGTCTCATATTCCATAGTAGGGATCCTCAAGAGATAAAATGGAGGGAGGAACTTGCAATCTTCCATGCTAGCTTCTCTTTAGCTTTGCTTTTGGGAAGCCAGAAGGGAAGGATGCAAATGGCAATCAGATGACTATGGCTCCCTGTAATGTTGTAATTGCAAACAAGTTACCCAAGTACCTGATTGTGACCACATGACCATAGAGACACTGCAACAGCTTCAACTTTGCAAGTTGACCCTTCACAGACTGGTCCCCTCATTCAGCATTATTGTAATTTTGAATGGTCACTGAATGGTCATAGGATTGTCTGTAATCTTTTTACAGCAAGAATGCAACAGTAATATAGGGCTTCAGATTTCAGTTAACTATCAAACAAAATGCAACAAGGTGAGAATCAGACAGAGAGGAATAAAATACATCAGAAGCATTAAAATTTTAAAATCAGGAAATGTTAAACTTTACTGAGGTCATACATTCATAGAACTGAAGAACAGAATGCAAAATAAATTTTTAAATTTATTAGAATTCCTTGAAAATAATAGAAATTATATGTATTGTTGAATAAATATAAATGTGGTAAATTAATAAGTAGAATAAATTAAATGTGCTAGAAAATAAGTGTTCCTGAATGTTGATCTAAAAATTTAAGTGTTTTAGCTATAATATTAAGACATTTTGAAAGTTACAAGCAAAAAAATATCAGAATCTGTAATGATGCCCTGATGACATGAATAAGATAATAAGTCTTATCTGCATGATCCCATCCTTGTGTGCTAACAAAAAAAAATATTGCAAAGTCTGCTGGAAGATTTTGGGGTATAAATCCATTTCTCTGCATTTATTTTTATATTCAATCATGAAAAGGTCATGGGTATTTTTCAAGTTGCAGCACAAATATGCGCCAAGTGTCTGTGTATTAGCTTCTGTTATAACAAGCAACATAATCTGAACTAATTAGAATTAAACAACCAACAAAATAAAATAGTATACGGCTAGGATAGCGTAGGATTTCCTCTGTCCTTCTTTTATATGTATTAGCTTTGGGGTACAAAGATAGATGCATTTATAAATTTTAGCACATTTAATGTGTATAAACACTACGAAACTTCATGAAGAACAATCCAAACAAATTAAGGCTTTGGCCATTATGAAATAATCTGTTTAAACTATCTTAAGTCAATCAGTGTCAAAAGTAATTGCCATCCAGTGTTAAGGCAGTTTTGCAAGCCACTCGGGGATCTAATGAATATCCATTTCAGTTTTTATTTTGGAAGTCATGGGAACTGGTTACATTCTGTTCATTGCACCAGATGGCATCCCATTTGGTATTTGCTAGCTTGTTTGTAACTTGGTATTTTGTTACAAGGGAAGAGGGGCAAATTCAATCATATGTGTGCCTGATTAAAAAAAAATCACTGAAGCTATTAGAAAAAATTACTTCAACTTTGAAAACAGTAGAGTTAATATCCATGTAAACCTTCTGACACTATTGAAAGAAATAATCTTACAAAAGACTAATCCTCAAATGATAACTACTTCAGGAAAATTTCTTGGCTGAAAGAGAATACTATACAACTAAGGAATTTAAAACACCAATTGGAAGAAGTCAGGCAACAGTGCTTTTTAGCTGCAGTAAAATTCTGTGTGAAAATGTGTGCAGATCACAACTTTTCATATTAAAACTGAAGTCAATTGAAGATATTATTAAATTATGCTGATATAATTTTTTCAGTGCTAAGTACAGAAGCAAACATAGTGGCAGCACCTAATAAAGAATTAATTACATTAATCATATAAATTTAATTATATTTTTCATAAACTTGAACTCTAGTATGATTATGTGAGTTTCACCATGTAGTTTTAACACACTTTCTGCCTCAGTAGTTGACTTTCAGAATTGTTGAAATAGCACAAGGTACGGGTAGTCCTACGACCACAGTTGAGCCCAAAATTTCTGCTGTTGAGTGAGACATTTATTAAGTGAGTTTGCTTCATTTCATGACCTTTCTTGCCACAGATGTTAACTGAATCACTGCAGTCGATAGGTTTAGTAACCTGGTTGTTAAGTGAATCCAGCTGCCACATTGACTTTGCTTGTCAGAAGGTCACAAAAGGGGATCACATGATCCTGGGACACAGCAACTGTCATAAATATGAAGTTGCCAAGCATCTGAATTTTGATCACGTGTTCATGGAGATGCTGCAAAGGTCATTTTTCAATGGCCGTTGTAGCTTTGAATAGTCACTAAACGAATTGTTGTAAGTCGAGGACTACCTGTAATAGAAAACAGAACTAGGATGCATTTTTACAGATTACTAGAAGAGAGGGGAAGTACAATATTCATCTCAAAATTTGGAGAATGGAATCTGAGAGGAAGAGCTGCCAGAATTATATCACAAAGCAAGTGAAGACACAGGCCTGGGTTTATGTATTCCTCAAAACTAAGGTAGTAAAGATTTATCTCTGTCACTTGAGCTGCAACTTAGAAACATGGTTTAAATCAGTGCTTTACAAACTTTATATAGCTAGGGAACATTTTTTTCAGTGCTTTTTTTTTAACATACAAAAATGCACAAAATGATGGTAACACAAAAGTAAGGGTTTTTTTTAAGATGTTCTAATCCTCATTGTTAGGTCAAAGCTTCTCCCCCCCACCCCCCATGAGCAGAGTACTGGCACAGTCACAGATACAGTGCTGTGGTTGAAAGAAAGAGAGAATTATTATTTTTATGTTTTTTAAAGATTCATAGTCAAGGCTATGGTTTTCCCAGTTGCAATGTATGGCTGTGAAAGTTGGACCATAAGAAAGGCTGAGCGCCAAAGAATTGAGGCCTTTGAACTATGGTGCTGGAGAAGACTCCTGCGAGTCCCTTGGACTGCAAGATGATCAAACCAGTCAGTCCTAGAGGAGATCAACCCTGACTGCTCTTTAGAAGGCCAGATCCTGAAGATGAAACTCAAATACTTTGGCCACCCAATGAGAAGGAAGGAATCACTGGAGAAGAGCCTAATGCTGGGAAAAATTGAGGGCAAAAAAAGAAGGGGATGACAGAGAATGAGGTGGCTGGATGGAGTTACTGAAGCAGTAGGCATGAGCTTAAATGGACTCCAGAGGATGGTAGAGGACAGGAAGGCCTGGAGGAACATTGTCCATGAGGTCGCGATGGGTCGGACACGACTTTGCAACTAACAACAACAACAAAAGATTCAGATCACACCTGGGTAAAGTGACCTAAATTGGGTAAAGGTGATTTTTATTTGGGTAATAACAAATAACCATTACTCAATCGCAACTGGGATCTTTAAATTGTCTTGAACTGTTTTACCTAACATTTGGTAAAAAGGACTTTCTGATAAGCAGTTTTGGGTAATGAAGGAAAAGGGTTGGGGAGCCCTGACCCACATATTTACATGGACCAGTACTGATCTTTGGGCTATGGTTTTGAAAACACCGGTTTGATATTCTGCATTTAAAGGAAAAGAAGAAAAAATAATTTAAAATATACAAGAAGTAGAATTTTGTGGAAAAGGATTGAACGTAGCTTTCTATATTGACTGGAAGGGAGTGTCAGTGTGGAATCTTTTCCAATAGACAATTGTATTTATATTTAAAGTTCAGTAACATACTTGAAAAAAAAAACCTGATTTACCAGATCTGTTATAATCAGGAGACAAGAACAATGGTTTCTTACTAGCTCTAAGGCAAAAAGAAGCTGGAAGGATATCTTCCTTCGTTGAGTCATTTTTTTTCCAGGTTTTGTTGAATTTGCATATAATTGTAAGTTAAATAATTTTTCGCACATCAAAAAGAAGAATGAAACATGCAATATGTGTTATGACATTAAAAATTAGATTAGCTAAATGTTCAAAGCCTTGGAAGCTATCTTGGACAGAAGTATAAAACTTTCACTGCCTTGTTTCTTCCTGCCAGTCGTGAGTTTATCTTTTTTGGTTTTTCCCTGTTCCTTTTTATTTCTAATGTTCCAAAAAAGGCAGGAGGCATCTTATTTCTGAAAAGAACTGTTCTTTCCCTGCATTCGCTCTTTTGTGTTTCTCATTTTCTTCTAGATTAGGCCAGGCAGGTTACATCCCATGACTAATATAAACTTGACCTGATTGGCAAATATTAAGTTTACTTTGTTATACATGGGTTATTCATCCAAGGGTATTTTTAGACTACAAGATTACATTTGTTCACTAATAAGCACTCCAGCTTGTCCTTTAATCTTCCTATCATTTTGTTCAAGAGCTGATATGTAAAATTAAATTAATTGGACTAAATCCTCATTAGAAGCCATATCTTCTGATGTAGGACCCATTTTTTAATTCTAAAAGAATGTGTTTCCTCCCCCAGTCCAGGTAAGTTTTGTTTGTTTGCACTTGGATCTACTTATCACAGAATCATAGGATTGGGACCAGCCCCCTGCCCGGGGCAGGAATCCTCATGCCTTTTCAAAACAAATGCCTGTCCATCCTTTGCTTAAAAAACATCCAGTATTGGAGATTGAGTGACTCTCAATCAATGGAGACTTTTCCATTGCTTAATATCTCTGATAAGCAAGAAGTTCCTCCATATTTCAACTTCGAATCTTCCCTCTGTAAGGCTTTCATCCATTTTTCTGTATGTCTATGTAAGTCTGAAGTTCATGCAGACAGATATTTAATTAGGGTAATTATCATAGTGGAAAATATAGTTAACTCAAGGTTGAGTTGTTGAATATTCTGAAAGATAAGCATTTTCAAATAGGTATTGTCTGAAATAAAAAAAATAATGTTCTAGGCAAGACATCCATCTTAATCAAAGAAACTTTCCCCAACAGTGACAATTGAGTTTAACATGTGTTTTTAAAATTTCATTCCAAGTCTTAACATACAATAGTTATTTTGAAACAACATATAATTCATGTTTGTCATACTAATACCCAAGTATTTTCTCTTGTTCTCAAACTTAAGACCTGTTTTATTCATCAGGTCTGTTTGATCTTGTGTCTTCATGTTTTTGTCAACATCGTTGTCTTTTGTTTGATGATCTTAAAAATCTGCAAGTACACCAGATTCTTTTAATTTTCCATCAAAATTTCAGTTCCCTTTAAATGGTCCTCCAAGACAAGCACCAAATCATCAAAAGCTCTTCGCTTATAAATTTCTTTTTTTAATCTGTATGCCCTTGATCCTTTCATCTTGTCTAATGTCTCTAATTTAATATTTCTAAAGCTGAAATAAACAAAAGAGAAGACAATGACAACCTTGCTTTGTTTCTTTGTGTATTTCATATGGTTTAGGTAAATCTTCATTAACTATTATTTGTACCTTCTGTGAGATGTAAATTGATTGTGCCAGATCAGTTCAAAATAGAACATATAGGTGATCATGAACGAGGAAGCCAATATGATTTGTGGTCTTAGTCCTGGGTGAGCCAGGTCTACTGGTGTGGACCTAGGTTCTTCCAGCTGGGTCATGAGAGCAAACCAAGCTAAGAAAAGTGGTTGGGGAGGTGATATGACTGTGATCCATAAAAACCTCTCATCTCCTTTCCAAATATACCTGTCAGAGAACTGATTTATGGTGAATGTATGTATGTCAATATTAGGATCAGGCATTAGCTAAGATTCTGCTGGTATATCCACTATCTGGCTGAGCCAAGTAAGCAGGCTCCCAATAGCATGTTGGGGACCATGAGGTTTATGGTCCTGTGTGGCTGCTTTTCTGGAATAACTCAGGACAAATACCAGCCATAACAACTATCATACACTTACATACACATAGGCAATCACACAACATTTTCTGGCAATCCTTTAAAGCAGCTGCAACTTTTCCCAGGATCATGTTTTATTTGGGTTTAGGAGTTGCTGATAATGGGAGCCCTCTTTCCCCTTTGAATCTAAACTCCTGCACAACTTTAAATATCTCAAAGTCATTCAAATGAAGTCAACATATAAAGCAGAAAGAACTTTGTCATGTTTTATTTATTTATTTACAAAAATTTATATGCTGCCCTTCTCCCTAAGTACTCAGGGCGGTGCACACAGGTTAAAAAACATACAATAATAAAAGGAAGCGTAATTAAAACCAATTAAACCCCAACAAATAAATATCAGGAATCAGAATCAACCCATTTGTTGAAACAGCCAAGTCTTTAGGTCTCGACGGAAGGAGCGGCGCCGTCCGAAGCTCGGTGGGTAGCTCATAGCTCATTCCAGAGGGCAGGAGTGCCCACAGGGAATGCTCTACCCCTGACCGTCGCCAGCCGACATTATCTGGTCGACGGTACCCTGAGGAGGGCAGCCCTGTGTGAGCGGACAGGACGGTGGGAGGCGGGTAGGAGATGGTCCTGCAAATACCCCGGACCTAAGCCATGTAGAGCTTTAAAGGTAAGTACCAGCACCTTGAAGCAGATCCGAGGACCACTGGTAACCAGTGCAGCTCGCGTAGGAGAGGTGTTACACGGGAGTAACGGGGAGCTCCTGTAACCACCCGCGCGGCAGCATTCTGGACCAGCTGGAGCCTACGGGTGCACCTCAAGGGCAGCCCCATGTAGACGGAGTTGCAGTAATCCAAGCAAGAAGTAACCAGGCATGAGTGACCATGCGAAGGGCATTGCAGTGTAGGAAAGGGCGCAACTGGCGCACCAGGCGAATCTGTGCGAAAGCCCCCCTGGTCACGGCCATCAGATGGTCTTCCAGAGACAGCCGGGAATCCAGGAGGACACCTAAGTTGTGAGCTCTTTCAATGGGAGCAAACACCTCCCCCCCCATCACAAGTGATGGGACTTCTAGAACACGAGACGCCGGCATCCACAGCCACTCAGTCTTGGAGGGGTTGAGTCTGAGCCTGTTCCTACCCATCCAAGTTATGTAATCCATGTTGTGGATTAGCTCTATTTTAGGCAAAAAAAATTGAGATAGGAATAAATGCTGAACTGTATTCTTAGCAGGACTGTGATGCTCTCCAGATTCAAAGGGAAAAGATGTTTCAGGCTATGGACTGTATCATTTCCTAGCAAAAGATCTGTTTAAATTAAGGAAGTGGTGATAGATGTGACATGCAAATCCACTTGAACTCTAAGAAACCTTTTCCCTTTCAAATCTAGACTGCTTTGCAATTCTTATTAGCCCTAAAATTATCAGTATTAGTAATTTTATAAAGTATTAGTAATTCTATAAAGCAAACCATGCACACTATGAGTAGAATGTTTAATGTAATACAGGTAGTCCTCAATTTATTACCATAATTGAACTTGAAATTATGGCCATAAGTCGTGGCAACCATGTGACCAGAAGTAATTTTTTCGCCTTAAATGAACCCATTCATTTGAATGGGTGTTTTTTACTGGAAACTGGCAAAAATTATTGTGAATCATGGTCATATGAATGTGGAATGTCAAGCTGAGATGACTAATGTGGTCATGTGACCATGGGAGTGGGTGAGAGTGGCACAATCATTTCCAATGGCCTGAAGTGCTTTATGGGCCACAAAGCACCCATTCTGTGGCCATCAAAACTTCAAACAGTTGTAGAAAGATTGGTTGTTAAGCAAGAACTAGCTGTCTGATCAATTCGTTAAAATGGTTGTGATTCAAAACACCACCCATTGTTGTCATTTCCAATTGATGCCAATGTTATTTCTTACTATTATTTACCAGTATCTTCTGATAAAGGAAATTATTAAGTGAGTACCTCTGATAGATTTCAAAGCGTTTCCACTTCCATCACTTGAGGGACTTGGCAAGTGATCTGGGTCTTTTGCTACCTGATCTACCTGTTATCCGCCCTGGTTTGCAGCTGTGAATAGCATGAATAGAGATCCCCCAGGTATCTCTAGCGTGATGGTTTGCTTTCTTTTGTTATGGAAGGAAACCATGAGAAGAGTAGAGGAAGCACTTAGCGCAGCCAGAGAAGCCATGTCTTGCCATCTTGCTTAGCCTTTGTGAAGCTGTATCTGGGCAATAAGTGGGTAGGTCAGATGAGCTTGCATTTGCACATACTATGCTTCTAGTGTGGGTACCTGGTGGGAAAGGATTGATTCGCCCACTTCAAAGTCGAGGGGCAACAATTACCATTGCTGATCTGCGGCAGTTGTTTCTGCCATTGGAGCTGTCTTTATACCAGGTTTTATTTTGCTTTCATTATTGCAAAGCACATTATCCCTCTCCTACTGCTATTCGCACAGCAGGGCAGAGGGAACATCATAAGAACACAGATGATAGTTACCACAGTGAATGGGGTAGATGAACTAGGCATCTCTTTGATTGCAATGTTTTGCAAAGAAATGCCAGTTGCTTCTTTTAGATCTCTGGGATTGGCTTAACAGGGAAGAGTGCAGAGGAGAGAGGAGAGGTGTGACCTACCCAGCCTCATACCTGGCTCTCTATTTTTCTTGTATCAGGCACTATAGGCGAATTGCAACTTCCAAATCTTCCTTTTGTAGCATACTTCGGTTTTTAATGTCCAAATCTTGTTTTGTACAGAAAAGCAAACAGATGCTAATTTTCTTAAGTAAGAGATGAAATATGCATGTGTGTGAAGTATAAGAAGCGGTATGCTCCTATTTTGAGGAAGATAACTTACTTCTGAGTAGACACGGATTTTACAAGGAGACTTTAATATCTTTTGGAGGACAGCATAGATTAAAAAAAAGAAAGAGGTGTGTATATTCTTTTTCACATAACAGTGTATTCATTTCTTCTTATGAAACAATATCCAATCACCAGTGTTTCTCCCAAAGGCAGTAGCTGGCCTTCTCTTCGAATGCTGAACTGAGATAGTGTTTCAAATCAATGTTTCTCAAATTTACAAGAAAATTACCCTGGGATATGATCTTTTTGCTCAGTGTTCACTATTTGGGAGCCACCTAGACTCTAAGATTGGTGGCTATGTTAATGTTTTAAGTAAATAAACAAATTTACCATGATTAATTGTTACACTTTCTCTGCAGGACACATGCTAGGTAAACTCTTTAATTATTAGTGCAAATTAAAATGGCCAACACTTGAAAGAAACGTAATTTTTTTATTCTTAAAATGGGCTACCAAGAATTCCTGGGACTGGACATTATATTCAATAGATTTTCCCCCTTACTTTAATTATCTACTTCACATTTCTCTGCCTACTAATTCATTCTTACCCATTTTGATATGCTATTGCAATGGTAACAGTTACCTCATGCTCTTTAAAATGGCCACCAATGCAATATAGGTTCCTTTAAGTAGCTGTCAGAAGAACATGAAATTTCTAGAACATACAAGAATTACTTTGCTGATTCTCATCATAACTCAGTATAATTCAGTTCCAATTCAGGCTGTTTGCCCCTAGGAAACTTTCCAAAAAAGGACATAGTGGGAAATAGGTTTTTCCCCCTTCTCTTTTGGCACTATAAGTATTGATCAGAAGTATATTGCTTCCAAACATCTGTATGGGTTGTTCATGATCATAATGTAATAATGGTGTGTTTGATGTATTTTGGTAAATGTATTGTTCAGGTGGCTGAATGGTGGTACAGATGACTGTTTTATGATTGATAGTGTAAATGGATCCACAATACAAATGTTTGGTGCTGGAATTTAAAAAAAAAAACCAGTTAAAGAAATCAAGAACTTTTTTTCATTCATAAAGGAGCAGTAGTACAATGTGGCAAGGATAGGATGCAGGTGAAGAGGGAAATATACATTTAACCTCATCCACAAGTTGGGCCAGATCAGGCAATGAAATGCCATTTTGCATACATACTTCAAAAACTAATATTTAAGAGTACTTTTCTTGCTTTATCTCCTTTTTTTTTTTTTTTTTTAATTTGATTTATATGCCGCCCTTCTCCGGAGACTCAGGGCAGCTTACGATGCACTAAGCCGTAGCCTTCATTCTTTTTGTATATTTATACAAAGTCAGCTTATTGCCCCCACAACTGGGTCCTCAATTTACCTACCTTAGAAAGGATGGAAGGCTGAGTCAACCTTGAGCCTTGGCAAGATTTGAACCTGCAGTAATTGCAGGCAGCTGGTCTTAATAACCAGCTTAATAACAGGGTGCCTTAGACCACTGTACTACCAAGGCTCTTTTGTGTTTCTGAGGATAGCAATGGCTTCTAGAGAGCTGGAAAAATTCTGGTATGCTATAAAGTTAATCCCTGGTTACAGATTGAACTGTCCTACCCTGTTTCCCCCAAAATAAGACATTCCCTGATAATAAGCCCAATCAGGCTTTTGAGTGCATGGCAATAAGGCCAAGCGCTTATTTCAAGGTTCAAAAAAATATAAGACGGTCTTATTTTTGGGAAAACACGGTATTAGAATCATAATTATTGATGTACTTTTATTGTGCATCTTAATAAATTGTTTGTTTGGTAATTGTTTGGTAATTCAGATAGCATTTTATATGATTATTGCTTGATTATAAGGTCTTTCTAGGAAGAGAAGGAAGTTCGGTATTTTCATTACTGGTTTTTATATTCAATAGAATAACACATTCTTTTATTATTCAAACATAGCTCATTTCTTGCTGGTTTCAATAAGATTTTTAATAAATATGGAAATCTAAAAATTAATTTACTGCATATGCTTGGCAGCATGATGTTCGAGCTGACAAAAGTTTGATGGATTGTAAAATTATCCCCTTAAAAATCATCAGTCATATAAACAGAATGTATCAACCTCTGGTAATTTTACAGCTTTTTCTTCATCTTCTCTTCTCTTAGGAACTCACTTAAAATTGATTATAACGCAATGTATTTTTGGACCCATAATTCATTCATAGATTAATTAGATTTTAGGTTAATATCCTATCATCATTTGGGACAAAAGCCAAGAGAGTTTTTTCCAGTTGTTAGAGAGCTGCAGAGGAAAAACCTTGATTACTGTTCCCACCTGGTTTCAGCTACCAGAACTGACCGCTAATCAGATTCAAACCACGTAAAATGAAATAATCTTCAGGGTATTTATTTTCTACTTTTCTGTTACAATATTAAGAGCCATTAACTGGTTTAACTGGATAAAGTAGCACTAAAAAACCAATTTGTCTTATAATTATTCTGATTTTATCCTTTTGCCATTATCAAGACAGCCACAAACTCATAGAGAGTATATTATTTTGAGTATTTTTAAATACATGGAAGGGTATCGCATCTGTTTCAGTTGTGGAAACAGTCTTCATGAATGTAGGAATGAATGCAGCTGCAAAGTCCTGATAAAATTAATTTTGGGAAGCATCACTCCATGCATATATTTTACTAACTACGTCCTGCAGAAGAAATAGCAAAATAGAACATTTATCTGAAAATTGTACATGTGTATAATTGTATATTTGTCATGTTCCCAATTGTTTTGGCACTTAAATGGAAGTGTGGCTATCACAGCTTGCATATAATAGAGACTGTCTACTCAAATATGTTACTGAGCAGGCAAAGAGGCCATATGAGCATTAAATTGGATAGAATGCAAGATCTTCAAATGCCCATGTCAGGGAACCTTAAATTGTGGCCTCTATGCTGGAATAATTTTAATTTGTTATTGTTTTGGGAACCTGTTTGTACATATGATTTATAGCAGCATTGGAATATTGGACTGGATAACAAAATTATCCTCAAATTCAAAGGAAATTATATAACAAAGCCCCAATGTTTTGCTCTTTTAAGGGCCTTTTCTGATGGCTGAGCGAAGTTATTCTCCATCGTCCCTTGAGTTGGCCAGGAATTATTCTAGCAAAATACTTGTTCTACTGACTGCCTATATTACCAATATTACTTCAGTTATAACAATGCTGGTGTTTATCTTGATATTGCATGTACAATGTAAGATCAACAAAGCAATTGGATAGTTCTCCAAATTTGCTGGCCTCCTTCTTTTGCACTTACTGGTTGATCGGGAAAACATCTGCCAAACACAGATGTTGAGGCTTCTTCTTTTCCAAAACATAACCCCAGTCACAAGCAGTTCTTTTATATAGGACTCTCTTGCTTTTCTTTCTTTATATAGACAACAGATGCTGGCTTCCAGATTCGTCTCAGCTCTGAGGCAATTGGAGTGGGGTGGGGGCTTGGTCCTATAGTTTCTGTGTTATTTCATTCTACTACTATTTTGTTGTTACACTATTTTACTGTTATGCTAATTGAAACCCCAGCAAGTAGTTTTCTTTATGTCTCATGCAGTGTTCTCTCCATCTCTTGAGGGAAACGACAGCAGAATGGCAACAGATAAGGTTGACCGGAGGGGAGAGGACATGCCCTCATCAGGCTGGAACGGCCAATAAGTGCCTCTCTGATCTTGCTTGCTACTGTTCACCTGACTTTCCCTCTGACATATTGAGCAGCAAAGCATAACAGATTTTGCACACTTTGAGTCTGCCCTTGATGTTATTGGAATAAGGAGGAAAGTGCTGGCATAATTTAAGCTTGTTTCCCTCATGGGCAAGGACAGTGTCATGAAGATACAGCATGAAGATGATTAGATATCAGTCAGAAAAGGTCTTGGTAGCATTTCCTCCATAAAAAGTAATTCCGCCTCCTCCACCATCTCCAATAAAACAATCCAATACAGGATATTCCAAAGACAGAGTCATCTCTAAACATTCTCTCTTTTTGGAAAGCATTCTTCTGTCAGGCATTCTTATATGCTCTATGTACGGTAGACTAACATATAGAATATGGGGAAGAGGGAAGGAAGGAAATACTAGGTTTTATTTCTGTTCTTGCTCACTTCTGAATTATTTCAGAGATTTTCCTTTGCAAACCTCCAGTTGTGGATGTGGGTATTTATACTTTATCAGGTACCAGAAGGAGCAACTATTGGAAAGAAGGCAGAAAACTCAGTGAATTCCTCCATTTCGGACCAATCATGACCTGTTTTGGTGGTATCCCCCCTCTGGTCTGGAAAAAAAATGGAAGTGCTCAGAATGATAATAGCATTGCGGACAGATTATCCCCACAGTATATACTTTTAAAATTTGTTATAAAGAGGTCATATTCATGTTGGGATTGTGGAAAGGTATACAACTTTATAAAAAGCAGGTTTGCACTCAAATGTTTATGTTGTAAATTGACTAATGTTTAGGTTGTTATTGACTAATTATAGTAGAGTTTTAAAGCTTTAAAGCCTTCTAAAAAGATCCAAGTAGTATCTGCAGATAGACCCACAGTTTTAAAATTGACCAATAGTGGAACATAATACTTTTGGCAAGTATATATTTTTTTAAAAAAAAAACCTTCAGAAATGTATTTCTAAGCTGAAGAGAGGTTTGGTTTCTCAAGGGTAGAAGACCTGCAGCCAAACATAAGGAGGCTAACATTGTAATTCAGTATCTGGAGACCAGTAGTGGGTTGCTACCAGTTCACCCCAGATCGGGCGAACCGGTAGCGGTGGTAGCAGGAACCTCTGCCCACCCTCCCAGACATCTTTGCATATGCGCAGAAGCTTCTGTGCATGCGCAGAAGCTTCTGTGCATGCGCAGAAGCATCATGCTTGCACGCGCCCACGAGCAAACTGGTAGCGAACAAAATTGAAACCCACTACTGCTGGAGACCCATAGGGCACTTCCTCATAGATACTCACACGTGAACATGTGCACCTATACACATATTTCCACAATATTTCCAGCCTTTAACATTGCTGCAGAGTTCTGCATGGTCAGTCTCTAGACAATAACTTTTGCAACTGATAATGTACGCTAAAATTGGCATCCAGTAAGTCCTTCCATCCCCCATCCCAAAAGTAAATGCTCAATTTAAGCATAGTGAAATGGTAGCATAATATAATGGAATCGCAGCTTTCACTTTGGCAGTTTTTAATTTTTTTAAAAAAAATAATAATTTATATGCTGCACACCTTGTTAGCTAAAGCAACTTGATGAAACTAGTGAAAAGGTAACAAGCTGGCACTGAGCGTTGACTTAAGCTGGGTAGACAGAACCCAAGAAGGCAGGCTGAAGCAAGACTGGTGCCATGGGAGACCACCCTTCCCACATCTCATTTTCTCTTGCACTACATTTGTACTAGAAAGCTGCGCACTGTATTACTGAATTGTTACAAATGCTGCCCATAGTAGTTGCATAATAGTTTAAAACATTATTAAAGACTCCCATGAAATTTGTACGTTGATTAATTCAGATGTTTCATATAGTTGGCATGCACCAGCACATCTCAATAACATTTTTCCTTAAATTTATTGTTCCCATGCAGCATGTTTATCAAATCTGTGTATAAATCTTGTATTTATCCCTCCAATATATTTAGATGCATACTGTCTCGTGATTACAAATTGTTCTTCATGGGTGGGTCTGTGTGTTTCTCAATCTCAGGTCCTCTACCAGAGATCAGGGTGTTTGAGGGTTCTGCACATATTTTAGCTTGTTCCTAGCACTGCTGGGAATTTTTCTGGACAGAGAGCTCTGATGTCATTCCTGGGATCTGTTGGAACCACTCTGCCAGCTTAGGAGTCATAGTCCAAAGTGCTCCTACCGCCACTCTGGGACCACTTTGGCCTTTACTTTGGCCTTTGCAGTTCTTCCTTCAGGCCTTTCTCCAGTTTCTCACACTCCTTCTTTCTGATGTTGCTGTCACTTGACACTGCTATATCACTACTTGCTTCCTCACTGTCTACTCTCACAATGCCTGATTGATTGGTCAATACCTTTCTGTTTGTGTAGATCTGGAAGTCCATAGGATCTTAGCTTTCTTATTCTCCACAATCTTTTGTGGGATCTCCTATCTAGACCTAGGAGAGTCTAGCTCATATTCTGTAACCAATGCCAGCTATTTGGTTGTGTTGTTCAGCGTATAATATTCCTGCCAACTATGTGTTGGACTGTCTCTGAGGCATCTCTGCAGAACTTGCATTTTGAGTCATGTCTAGTGTGGTAGACCCCTACTTCTATGGATCTGGGGTTTAGTACTTATTCTTATTCTGCTATGATCAGTACCTCAGTACTGTCTTTTAGTCCAATCCTTTCCACCCACTGGTAGGATTACCCAGTGTCTACCATCTCAGCTATCTGTTGACAGTACATCCCATGCAGGGTCTTGTCTTGCCATGGCACTTCTTCTGATTGATCTTCCTCCTACATCTGCTGCTGTTTAGGCATTCTCTCAGCAGCTCATCTTTGGGTGCCATCTTGTTGTTATAGTCCTGATATATCTTTTTCTCAGGCAATGTAAAATCAATTTAAGATAATACAGGTAAAGTAGTAATAAAACACAGAGTAAATATTTTTTATTAAGTTTTGCTCAAATGGGCATTCCACTTCTGTACTATATTCAGATTTCATCCATGTCAGTGGCTTTGACATTCACCACAACCTGATTGCTTCCTTTTCCCCTAGTGTACAGTCTCTGGATGTTGGACATGGGGTGAAAACCTCCATACATTGTAAGGAGCTTCCAGGTCTTTGGCAGTTTCCATGACCTTTGGCCAGCTCTCTATCTATACCAACAGGGTATCTGAGGACTGGTAGAATATACATGTTGATAGCATGGATCTTGTGCTTTGCACTGAACTGGTCCCTCAAGACCTGGCTGATTCTTCGGTGGTATTTGGATGTTGCTATCTATCTCATGGTTCCCATTTGACTGTGAGATACCAAAGTACTTGTAACTGCTCTGTGTGTCCACTATGTGACCCATTAGTATATATATATATTGACATAACACATGATACAACAGAAACAGTATGAAAACAAGTTGAAAAATCCTAATAAAGAAAGCACAGAGCACTGCTTGGGAGGAATGCTGTTGACAGAATTCATTATCTGAATGAATGGGAGCATCCCAATAGTATTAGACTTGTAATATACTTGAATGTAGTACAAAAGTGGAATGCCCATTAGGGCAACACTTGATAAAAATATTTACTCTGTGTTTTATTACCATTTTACCTGTATTACCTTAAATTGATTTTACATTGCCTGAGAAACAGAATGAAAGAGGATGTAAGTGCATGCTATTCCCTGAATGTTATGCCATAAAAAATGCTGATTTAGAGATGGATATTGTAGAATTCATTTGAAATCTCAGATACTATACAAAAGCAGGAACAGCAATAAAATTTCAAAGTAGCTTTTAACATTTTTGGCAGCTTATATTATTTGATATTTAAAAGCCGATATAACTTAGGTAGGTATAGATTTTAATAGAGGCTCAAATTTTAAACATACTTTATTTATTTGATTTTAATGCTTAAATATCCTTTTGTTAATTATTCAGTGTGGTTTATAGAAATTAAAACACTGGGGTGAATTCAGACTTCTACTGGATCCGTCAGGGAGAAAGGGAAAAGCTCAATCAGTTCTTGCCAATTTCTGCAAATGAGGGCACTAGCTATGTTAGGCCAAAACAGAATTAGGGAAATGGCAAACTCTCATATAAATTACAGAGCACTCTCTTGAATGGCACGAGAGATAGTGCAGGGGAAGAAAGGAACTGGCAAAACTCAATTCCTCTCCCTTTTCTATCAGAGAGCATCCACTGCAGTTCTGTGACTTGAGCCCTCCCACTCACCAAAAAATTACCCTGGCTCTTGTTAAATGAATAAGCCAATCTAAATGCATCAATATTCATTCATTTGAATAAAACCATTCAAAAAAACCTGAAGCTAATAAGAACAAAATGTTGCATGACTATATTGTAAACTGTCACATTATTCAGAGATATAAACCCAAAAAACACTGGAACACCTTCTCTTTCCCTGTCCCTCCTTCACATCCTTCCACTCACTGACCCCATTTGTGCCTCTGTAAACAATGGAAGCCGTATCATGCAGGGCTTCAGCGTAAACACCAAAATACCCATTACAGACTGAGCAACACAGCGTCCACTATTCAAAAGAGAACAGTAACTGACTTCCGGTTTGCTGTTTGTCGCTGCCAGACGTTCCTTTGGGATCGTCAGCTTCCATCGCCTGTCAGAGCCACCTTCACAATGGAATGGCGGCTCGAAAAAACTCCGTTTCCATGAGGAAACGGAGATAGAGCCGGCAGGGGTGGGTAGAACTCTCCGCGGAGTCCCAAAAGTTTTTCCTTTACTTTTGGGACAGAGCGGATGAGATGCCCCGTATCCCCAGCCACTGCTCCGGGCTTTGGGAGACCTCTGCTGATGCAGAGCCAGGCGTCAAAAGCAAGCCTGCAAATTTAACAGACTACTTAAAGAAAATGTGAGCTGGACCTGTAATACTGAACTGCAAGTATTTTACTGATTTTTAAAAAAAAATTTACTTAAGAGAGAGGAGGAAAAGAAAGAGGAAAAAAAAAGCCTTTTAAAATGGCGTCGGCTGGAGGAGAGGCTGAAAGGGAAAGTCCTTCCGTTTTCTATTACTACAATGTAGCGGAATAAATACCACTGGCTACATTTGTAGACAAAACTTCGCTCCTGTGTCTTTTTCTCTTTTTTTTTCCCTCGGAGACCTGATATTGTTGTTGATTGGAAAGAAGTCTTTCTTGCTTTTTTTTTAACAAAGCCTGCCTGGGCGGAAACATGGCACTGAGACTCATAAAGTCAGATAAACAAGAAGGGGGGGGATTTCCCCACCAACAACTTAAAGCAACAAGTCTTAACTCTTCAGTCTCAGAAACCTGATTTTAATATAATAGAATTTTTTATAGAGGAGATTGAAAGAAGGGAGGAGATTGTGAATCAGCAACTTGAAAAATTTAAGCAGGAAATTAAAGAAATTAAAGAATTGGTGAAATCTAAGTTTGATTCTTTGGAGAAAAAATTCTCAAAAGTGGCTAATAGTTTTACAGAATTTATGATACAGTTGGACACAAATACTAATGTACTAGAGTCTAAAATGGAAGAAATTCAAGATAAATTGGACAATAGAATTGAAAAATTGAAAATGATTTGACAAACACTCAGGATAATAGCTTAGAAGAAAAACCTAAAATGGATGTTGATCAAAAGTATGGTAATGCAGAAAATCTGCAACAGAAGATTGAAAAAGAGATTTTAATGGTACAATATAATTTCACAGAATATGCGATAAGATTAAGAGGTTTGCAGGAAAATAATAGAGATGATTTAAGGAAAATATCTTCTGAATTTCTAGCTGGGATTCTAAAGGTTCAACCTGACGAAGTGTTTTGTAGGATTGACAGAGTTTATCGAATCAACTCCTGGATTGCCAAGCAAAGGCAATTGCCTAGAGACGTGGTGATTTATTTTACAGATAAGGAAATTAGGAATAATATCGTGCAAAATTCCTTCAATTCTAATTTGCAATTGTATGGAAGAAAGATTTGGATTTACAAGGAACTCCCACCTAAGATATTGATGGAAAGGAAGAAATTTGGTTTTCTGGTGAATGAGTTAAAAAAGAGAAATATTCCATTCAGGTGGGACGCCCCAGTTGGTATTATATTTAGATACCAAGGAGAAAGATATCAGCTAAATACTGTTGAAAGAGCGGAAGAATTTTATCAAAATAGGTTGAAAATGAACTTAACATTTTCAGGTATAATACAGGATAAGCAGAAGGAGCCGGAAATAAAGGTAAAATATCGAATTATAGAGACTGTACCAGATGAATTGCCTTTGGATTTATTGGATACCCCAGCTGGACTATCTACAAATTTGAGAGAAGTGGCATCTAATTTTAATGTGATGACTTATCAAGGCAAGGATAAGCATGGAAACCAATTAGGGGATATACAAGGGATAAAAAAGAAATATGAGATACAAAAACAAAACCAACAAGACCAATCTACAAAGCAGAATAAAAATCGACCAGATGATACACAATTTGTAGAAAGGAAACCAGGATGGAAACCAAACCCACAAAAAGAAAAGAAAAAAAAGAAATAGGTGGCATAAAAATAGAAATTTTTAAATTAGGCAACAGTGAAGCCAGTGACTTTAAAATATGAATGATTATGTGTAAACACAGAAGAGGCGACGTATTGGTTAATATCATCCTGAGGATTGTGGCAGATCTCTGCATGGCCGTAATCTGGGGACGTGAAACGAGCCTTAAACTGATGGATTTGAATTATCCATTTTGGAATTTCTTTTTGTGTTGATAAACATATTATATTATCTTGAATCACAAGGCAAGAGAATGATGCTGGGGCATGCAGAAGATCGGGTTGTTACCCACTACGATGATGGGAATTAATAATCCTGATGAAACCCACAATTATTACTATATGGAATATAATTATAATGTCACTCGGGTGGTTGTTTTTACTTTTATACATATAAGAAGATATTTACTACTGATGGGGGCAGATATGATTGAAGATCCTGAATAAACTGTTGCACCAGTAAGCTATGTTACCCGATTATGGATGTTGGTTCTACCAATCCAGTGGAAAGACCTCAAAGAAGATACTATATGGATTATAAATTTAAAGTCATTGTCTTTTCTTTTTTTTTTTTTATTTAGATATAATGGAAAATATAGACATATATTTTTAAGTAGTGTGGGCAGTGAATCAAAGATATTAAGAAATGTTGTGTATGGTAATTTTGTATGATAGTGGGTGAATAAGCTAGTTAGTAGATTGATTAGTCTAAGAAAAGGGATTTTTAAGTGATATATTTAGGGGAGTGGAGGAAATGGATAGAGTGGAATAAATGTTAAACTAGATTTTATGGGGAAGGCCGCTTTGAAATGTTATAGTAATATATATAGAAGATTAAATGTTAAGTAGGACTTATCGTATAGTTTTAAAGTGGAGAAGTTATTCTATAATGTTATAGTATAATGTCTTTTTTTTTTCCTTTCTTTTCTCTTTTCTGAAATGTATGGATAAAGGGGGATGTTATAATATTAATAATATTTTTAGTAAGTAAAGGTCAATATCTAGAGGAGGGAGTAAGTAATCTGTTATGAATTAGGGGTTTTTTTTTGTTATGAAGAAGTCACAGGGGGGGACGGGTGGGGAGGGGGGGTTAGGGAGGGGGAGGGAGAGGGGGGGGAAAAAGGGAAAAATTTGTATTTGAAAACTTTTTCAATAAAAAAAAAGAGAGAGAACAGTAACTGACGAGTATTTCAGAAAACCTGAGCTTCAGAAGAGGGAGCAGAAAGATGCATAAAACTACCTTACCAAGTCATTGCACTCTGTTCAGAAACTTTAATGCATTGGTGATGCAATTCTGGGCAGGCTTACCCAGTTAAAAGCTTGGGTCCCAGATAAGAGTGTATGGGATAAATGAATAGAATGGAATATAAAACTCTGCATGTTTATTCAAACTATCTTCTACTGTATGAAGTGGGATAGCATCTTATTCTATAGACGAGTCCTAAATCTTATTTGGGTAACATCAGAAGCGTTAACCACAAACTTTGCTGTTTCTAATGAATTTAGAGGCTACATTAAGTTTTTATATCTGGTCAAATACAGAAGATTATACTGTATTTCCTACATAGTATTTTGCTATCTAGTATTTTGTATTTGCTACAGAGTATTTTATCATGACCTTCATCCTCATCATAATCACTAGGTCATGTTATTGTTTGCCAGTTAGAGTAACTTAGTTTCTTCCCCAAGTAATCCTCTTAACCTTATTTTTACATACTTTTACTTTCATCTTCCAATATTCTGCTCTATATCCCAAATCTGTTCCGGGCAAACCTCACAAAGTCTCACAATAGATAGCAGGGTGCCCAGGGTAAAAGTCCACTTTATGAATGGATGCCAGTTCTACCAGGAGATAGAACTGATTGCAGTTCTTTGTTTTTAAATGAAAACGGTTCATTGCTTTAGCACCTTTCTTTCATGTTATTGAAACAATCAAAATTCAGCTGATTGAATTTCTCAATTTCACAGCTTCATTCATCAATAAGTATTTTGTTTAGGCTTAACAGATAGGATCCATTCAGAGCAGATACCAAAGAGTCATTTTCTCTCATGCAATTCATTATTCCCTACTCCACCCCAGCGAAAATTGCCCTTGAAGTGTGTGTGGGAGATTGTTGTATTTTTTTCTGCAACCATAATGTCAAGTAACATAAAGGGTTTTTTTTCTTTGTAGAGTTTTATTAAATGATAATGCCTTAGATGAACATAATATAAGATACTTCTAAATATAAACAGTTTTCTTTTAAAAATAATGGTCAAATCAATTTCACAAACACTTCATATTTTTTCTTCAGGCAGAAAAGCCCTCTCATTATTTATCTTATGAGTGTGATAGAGTTCTGTGGAGAAGAATACTGTCTGCTTCAGAAAAAATAATCATTTTGCTCAAGCAGCAAAAGAAAAAAAAAAGATTAATTATTTCAAAAATTATCCTATGTTCAAAAAAGAGAAAATTTCCCAAAATATATAAGGAAAATAAAGTCCTTACTTATTATTTAAGGTTACATTTTAAAGAGAGAAAAAGTTCAAACACTGTTTGCCATAATATTCAGTTTGATGTTTCCATGAGGTGATTTTATAATCCCTATTGTGAGGCTTTCCTCATCCACCATGCCCTTTATTTCATTTAGCTAAATGAGATCTTGAGACTATGTCATTAAAAAAAAAAAAAGACCTAACCGAGAAGTGATGCCAAATTTTGGACAACTATGGGATTCAGGAATGATGAATGCAGGGAAGCGTGGATAGCAGGTCTAATTATACATAATTATACTTTCTCATAGTTACTAGCATGCAATAGAGGCAACTTGAAATAGAAGTAACTGACAGGCAAAAGATAATGGAGGAGAAAATAAACTACCGGTAAGCTGCATGAAAATCAAAACATTTTCAATGGTCTCCCACCTTTGCAAAATAGATAATTATTAGCCTGTTGTATGCATTATCAAGTATCTAGTTTATGGAATTGACAAGTAACTCAGTTTTACTTTTTGTTCAAATAAATTATTTAGCAAAAATGAGCAGGAAAGATATCTTGTGCACAGTAGCAGCATACAAAGGTATCAATAATGAAAAGGGAGTGGCTCTGTAATGCTCATTATCCATAGTTTTCTTCTCTCCCTTTTAATAAGTAACCACTTTCAAATGAAAGAGAAAAAATGTAAGAGCCTGACAGGAAGGGTTAAAGAAGTTCTCTTCTGTCTTATATGTGGATCAGGCAAATGGTCGGAAGGTTCCACCCATTCTACAGCATTTTATTCTGAGCAGACCTATGTAAGATTGTGCAACACAACGGAATCATTAGATATGATTTGGGGATGGGCAGGAGATTTTCCAAAGCAGCCTGATAGGCTGGATTAATGTTAATCCCATTTTCAACATTTAGAAAACAGTGGATTCTAATTGGAAACCAAAACCACTACTTTCCCACATTCCTGATATCCAGTTTTCCAAAAAGACTAAGTGCAATTTATTATCAACTACATTAGTGAAAAAAGATATCTGACTTGTAGTATTGTTTAAATTGACTTCTAATATTTAGAAATTTTTTGTTAACCACCGAATATTTTTTGGAAAATGAAAAAAAAAAACCTTGAAAACCCTCTCAGCTGTTATGAAATGTATTCAATATGAATTGTTTACTCTCACCAATAATTTCTGAAACATCTAACAGTGATAAATTATTAAATTACCATGATAAATAGTATGGATTATGAGTTCATATTGATTGATTAAACAAATAGAGGTATCTTGAAGATTTAACATGTGAACAGCTTGGAAATTATTCCACCATGTTTTTATTTTATCTTTTTAATTAGAAACAAGCTTTCTTAGTTCTTCTGATCAGGGATTAGGTGTGAAATGAAAGACTTTGGGTTATACAGTTATAAAATAGATCCTGTTGAACTGTATTCAATTCCCATTCCAAAGCAACAATTTGTGTACTTTACATTTTTCTTTTTCTCTGTTGAATCATTTTGAAGGCATATTTTGTGAAGAGGAGAAAGCTTTTTATTTTTTTATTTATTTAGGCTAATCTGAACCCAACTGATCTTTGCATATGACTCAAAGGAAGATGTTACTTTTTATGATTAACAGCTAATACGATTGTTTCAAATTGGTGCTTATTATAAAGTGAATAAAAATAGCTATATTACTTCACTACATAATAAAATGGAATTGTGTTCATGCTGCACTTCTTAACATGAGGCAAAAAGTACAATCAATCCTTTCAAAAATAATCCTTATACACTGTATACATTGTATGCAGTCTTAACTACTCTACAGGTTGTATAGTAACATAAGGATATATTGTTAAAGTATTTTAGTGTTTACTTTCCATTGTGGTTCCATGAATGTTTTACTAGTCTCATGCAAACGGATATTCTTTGCAAAGAGTATTTTTTCTCATTGTGCCTCATGAGAAGGCCCACACTCCAACCTATCACAATTCCCTTCCAAATCAGAGAGTAAGCAACAGCAGTTCCATAAATTTAAATTTCCATATAGAGAACCTGATCAGAGTTAAAGAAGCATAAAGGAGTTTTACATGTTGTACAATTTTCTCTTATGGCCAAGAGTAAATAATTTGGTGGTAAATTTTAATATCTGATGGCATTCTATATGTTTTGTTTTATTTTGTTTTGTTTTGTTTTAATGAAAGAGGCATAGCTGACTTTTCACAGTAGCAATTTTTAAGGAGCCTTAAAACGGAAAATGTTTTATGGTAAAGTCATATAATAACTTTATAAAATAACATATTTATGAATGCTTAAATGATTATGAGCCTGAGCTGTATGTAGGTCTTGTGATATCTCTATTCTCCAAATTCCTTCCAAGATAATTTTCAAATATATATTAGATAAACGGTGCCCCATTTCTATTGGGAATGGCATATAGGGGATCATAAGTTAGAAAGAGTGTCTGGGGGTGCTTGGGAATATAGGAGAGGCCCCAGTTCAGGGATGGTGATGGTGGTGTGGGTTGGGTAAGGTGTATGTGAGGGGGAAAGGATTCACAGGAGTTCATTTCTCCCCCTTCCTTCCTCCCTCCCTCCCTCCCTCCCTCCCTTCCCTTTTCAGCAGGCAGGTAAGTGGTTGCTGCTGGGTGGGGGAGGGAACGAGGAATTGCAAGTCTGGCTGGGAAACTGTCATCGACATTTAAAATGAAGATCACATGACCACAGCATCAGTGCACCAGCCAGTAGCCTGAATCAATGAAATTTTATTCCCTCAGGAGTTGAGGTACCTTGATTTACAAAATTGCTGCCCTATAATGGCTTCATTTCACCCAGTTAAAGGTCATGACAATAAGAGTTTTAGTAGCATATGGACAATTAAGAACTCAATATTTCAAGTATTATTTGCAGGAGAAGGTTTCTGTTCATCTATTGTGGAGAACCCATCTTTGTTTTCTCCAAACATACTCCATTAGGAATGGAGTATGACCTTTTGTGTATTTTAATATAGTTTCACACACATCTATGCCCTAATGAAAATGGATACAAAGTAAAAACAAAAAAGCATTTACTAACATTTACTGAAACATTCATACCTCTTTTGCTATTTCTTCATTTAAATATATACTGCATAGCATATTAATGCTTTTTATTCTTTTTAGCTCAAGGAAAGAAATGATGCTGGGTGACATGTTATTTCAATATGCAGAAGAATAGAAATCTTTAAGCATATAAATTACAAAAACAATGTCATAGGAGTAGACCATACTTTGAGCATCCTATTTGTTAACTTTATATCCAGCCTTTTTTTCAAGGAGCTTAAGATGAAGTTTACAGTGTTTTCTCTTATAAATTTTCCCTTAACAATCATATGGGAGAAGTTACTGTCATACAATCAGAAGTGAGAGTCCTTGGATAAAGGTGGACTTGAAAGTGGGCTGCCCCATCTTCAGCTTACAAACCTTAATTATTACTTTTTCTCACCTCTGGAGGTGAGTTCAACATATGTGCAGGAGTACAAAAGTGGAAATAAGCTCATCTACCACTGGTGTACATCACTTTCTGGTGATAGTCATTTCTCATTTGGAGAAATGTGTGTACATATTAAGGCAATGGATGAAAAAAGCATATAAAATTACTAATATTAAAGCATAGGGGCGCTGTTGCATTCTTTGTTCTTCCCTTTCTTCCACAGTGGTTGCTTGAATATTTGAAATAAGCTAACTATCTGAAGTTACTCAAAGTCCATGAATGAAGATCCAGATAATAATGATTTTCAGTCACTTCAATAGGCCAGATTTGATCTGAACCAATGACCTAAAGGTTAAAGGCTCCATATACTATTACCAAATGTTTGAGCAATCAATTCCCAGGATACACTATGTATCTGATATCCTGCAAGGTGGCCCTTATCAGCAAGAAGAGGCACTGATTCACACTAAAAGTGCATTAGTAAAATAATGATTTAAACATGAGAACCTCTGAACCAAACTCTATTGCTGGCAGCTGAGATTAGTAATAGGGTCAGATGAAGTCTCACGAAGTTGATCTGAATGTTTAATATATCAAGTTAATTATGTTTGATATATTGAATGTTGTTTTATTCTTTTTTTTTATACCATTGCAAAAGCTGTTCCAGTGTCTACAAAATCATTAGCATATTTGTAGTGAAGATAATCCCAAACCTGTATCTATATTTTTTAGGAAAATTGAAATATTTATATTAATATCAAACTTAGATGAGGTAATCGGAGTGCTTCCTGAAATAGTTAACAAAATTATTTCAAGTAAACATCTCATTTCTGTATCTGTCAAAAGCTTTTCAGAATTCATAATACAAAAATAAGGAACTGTACAAAGGTTGAGATGGACAAAAGACAAAAGTAGAAACTAATCAGAGATTGGAAAGAATGTGACATGATCTGTTTCGGCTCAAAGATGATGCGTTGTTTTTGGCTTTTTCATAAATAATTGGAATTGCTACTTTATTTCACTGACATGAAAGAACAATATTTCTATAATTTTATTCTTAACACCATTTTTAAGGAACAAGCAGAGATATATTTGAGTTTATTTTTAAACTTATAATTAATTGCACATCTTTTGTAATCATCTGCCCATACGTATATTGAAGGTTCTTTATTCCAATGACAGAATGCAGACGTTAATCTGCTTTGCAAATGAAATAGCTTTGTATATTAAAATAAAAGTTAATTGACAGGGTCTTCCTATGGTGTTTGTTTAACAATTGTTTCACAAGCATTTTAGATACCTGCCATTTTATACATAGAGCAGAATTTTCTTCTCAAAGACTTGTTACAAAAATGAAAAATTATGGACAGCAAATAAAATGATTACTATCTGGATAATTATTTAAAAAGAAATAGAACAATACATATAATTTCCATTCCAGCACTTATTTATTTCACTAAATGTCACTTCAAATAGAATAGAATAGAATTCTATTTCAATTATATCAATTAAGCAAAGGAAAAACACATTATCTTCAGTGTCTGTGAATCTCTTGTCAAACTCAAAAAATAAAGTTGTTGATTTTTAATCCTAAACCCATTTTCTCTTATTTCTGCCTTCAGGCTTGGATAGATAAAGGCCTCCTTTTCCTTGGAAAGCCAGAAGACATATTACTATAGAAACTAAGAGAAGTGTTGAAAAGAATATGTTACCATCCAAAACTTAGTATAGTCTGCACAAAACTACAATGTATTAAATAATTTTTTATTTCAAGTTAGATATTAAATCTTTGTCCTTTTTTCACTACTGATAATTTTAATTTTAGATAATTCAGAATGATTTGTTACTTGATTTAATTTAATAGGAAATCCTGCTTTCCAGCAAAGCTAAACCGCGTGGCACAGGTGATCGTCAGATCGTAGCTTTTTTTAACTACCGGTTCGCCTGAACCGGTAGCTTTTTAAATGTGCAGCGCACATTTGGTGTGCACTGCGCATGTGCATGCGCATGCATTTGGTGCGCAAGCATGCATGCAGCGTGCATGCGTGGTCAGTGAACTGGTAGAAACCGGTTCAAATTTCACCCATGATTTCAATATATTTTATTGGTTAATGTCATATTACATTGGTAAACAGAAATAATACAGAAGGAACTTAAAATCATTTTGTTTGAGAAATCAATATAATTACTAACCTAGAATCAGACATTCAGTTCTTTTCCGAAAGTAGACATGAACCTCTTACCTTTCTACTCTTAAACTCTTAACAGCAAGCACTGGTTTCACCCTACAGGTCTCATCATTTTGAAAAATCTTTCCTACATATATATTCTTAAACCAGGTCATAAATCCTGAACCCAGTAATTTTTACGTGGTTGAACATGACTCATAACAGGACAATGCAACTTTGGAGCAAACATTCTCTCTTAGCTCAACTTACCTCAAAGTCTTTATTTTGGGGAGTGTAAAGGGGAGAATCACTGTATATGCCATTTTGAACTCCTACATAAAAGGCAACATATAAACAAAATATATATAACATCTAAACATATAAATAAATTATAACGACACACCTTTCTCGCTTGACAATAGAGAAATTACTTTTGAAGTAGATGGTCCTGGGCACTCCTAAACATTCATATTATGAACAATTAACTTGTAAACTCTTTATTAACATTCTTTCTAGGCTAGGGCAAGGTATATTTAAAACACAGCTATGTAATTGGGAATGAGTGAAAAATTATTGTTTCCTTCAACAACTAACTATTCTGCAGAAAAGACCATAGTATAAGATTCAAGATCCAAATCATAAATTCTGCTGTACAAATGTTAGGTCTCTGGAGTAGCATCAAAACCATCCTTGGTCCTAATGCAGCAAAAGCTTTACACTTTCAGTGCAGCACAATATGGGCTGAAGTTATGCTAAGAGGTTTGAGAGACACAGTGTGGAGTAGTGCAAGGTAAACCCATTAGGGCTGATCATGTACATGCCATTCTGATCTATTCAATTTCAAAATGATTGATGAAATCAGTTTGTAAGATTGAACTGCCAATAGCTCAGCTAACTGTATGGTTCAGATTTATAAATTCAACTTTTAATTATTCTTTTTTTTTAAAAAAAAAAGATGTGAGTTCAGATGGCACCGAATTTTTATAGTTTATTTTTCCTATAGATTCTTTCACCAAGCCAATCTGTAAAAGTTCCTCCTAATATCACAAAATCTTTAAAATAAAATGGACTGATAATGACCTAATTGCATAGAAGCATTTTCCATTTAAAGCATCTTCTGTTAAAAAGAAATGTTTCAAGGTTATCAGTAAAAATCAGTAATTGCAGTTCCTGGATCAGTTAGTGCTACAGCACATTAAGACGTTTTCCAAATATGGAAATATATGTAGTTGTGTCAATAATCTTTACTGTTTGCATATATGTGTAAAAATGTTAACTGAACTAGATCAGGGATGTGAAACTCATGGCTGGATGCATCACGCGCTGCCCACGCCCACTCCCGGTTTAGCAAGAGGGGGGGAGTCCCAATACGTCATGTGACGCTGCCGTGACAACATGAGTTTGACAGCCCTTAACTAGATTGTAATATAATCAAACTAGGATACTTGAATTTAAATAGATCATACATGCTTCAGTGTGCTGTTCTTTGCATTGCTCCTTAAGGAGAAATGCTTTCCTTTGCGTGAATAGGGATGTTCCACTGCATACATCTCTATTAATAACCATAGTTTAACAAAATCCCTTGCTCTCTCGTATGCTGTATGTGTACAAATCTTTAATAGAAATTGACTCTTACTTTAGCTGAGATCCACATTGAATAAACTTTTTAGTGGGATATATTTAAGGGGAAGTTTCAGTCAATAAGTGAACTTGAATTTCCAATGGCTGACCTCACTCTCACAACATAGCCTGATAGCAAGAACACAGAACTGAATAATTGTGTGATGCAAAAACAAACACTGCTCCAATATACTAGTTCAGCTTTAAGAAAGTATAATTTGGATGTAAAGCATAATAATAATTAGTAAAAAATAGATACAGTTTTTAAAATATAAGTGGTTAGTACTAGCTGGATCAAGAATTAGGGTTCAATTATGGGAACTGCATTACAGATTTTACATTGACTGTACTTTATTTAACATTATCTGAAAATGTCACCCATAATATAAGGCATAAGAAATACATTATGTCTTTGTTTATAGAGTCAAGCAAAAGACTGAATCTTTTATTACTAAATACCTGGTCTTAGGTTTGCTGCTCTACTGCAATATATTTTCTTCTCTGATAATATTATCTATATTCTCTGGTGATCCTAAATCAGCCGTTTCATTTGCTAACAAAATGTAAAGTAACAAGTGTTCGTTCTTGGACTGCCAGTAGCTTATTGATCTGTTCATTTCTTCCTGGCACTAATACTGAAAATGACAAATGAATGTAGTTGCCTTTATTATATGAATAGCACACCCCATTTAACAATGGATATAGCAAAAGTGTGAATATCTCTAAATTCCCTAATATATTAAGGTTTATCATATATGATAAAATAAGATTAAAAAGAGCAAACTATATGAGAAAATTGGAAGGGGGGGTTGCATTATTACTAAACCTTTTTCTAAAATAACTGATAAAAAGTCTTCTCCTAGCAAAGAGGTAAAATTGGCATAGTACAGTCCTGCTGTGTTTTTAATATAATGTGCAGATTCATTGTGTAGTGCTTATTTTATGTCCCTTTTGCAACTCTTCTCAGAGCAGATGTGGCTAATATCTGATTGATTCTGGTCTGAGTCTGGATCAGTTCAGTTTAATTTCCGTTCTTATTTTTATTAGAAAATAATTTTAGTTTAAAAAGATCAATTTGTTTTATATGCAAAAGGTGATGTTATTTTTCTACCATATTTTATTAGCATCTGTAATGTGTATATTTGTATGTGGTGTGTGAGAGGGAGAGAAAGGGGGTAGAATTTTTTCTTTCCCACAATTCGAGGTACAGTTAAATCCTGGGGTTAAAAATTAATTCTGTTCCTAATTCTGTCCTCAAGGTGAATTTGTATGTAAAGTAGAACTGGTTATTTTGTCAAATGTTTGTCTTGCTATGTAGCAGAGAAAAATGGGAGCTCAATGTGACTGAAAATGGAAGATACTGTTCTCCTTCCGCAAGCCAAGGAACCACTGAACCTGCACAGCGCTTTCAGAAACCACTGAAACAGGTTGCCCAATATACTAAAAATGCACGCACTATCTCATGATGCAACTTCAGTGATTCTTCAGTTCGCTGGGGGAAAGCACTGTTTGCCATTTTGGTCAGATCTCATTGCCAGTCAGCCATCTGCACGTAGCCTATTCATAATTTGGAGTTGTTTGTAAGCCAGAGGTTTATAACTTGGGGACTTCCTGTATATAAGTTCCCAATACAAAAGCCCATTAAAAGAGACAATACATTTCTTTATGTTAATTGGACAATAGAGGTCACTTTCATGCCACTGAAATAGTGGTACATATTTCAATCTGTGTATAAACATTTGATAGACCAGTATTTCTGACTCAGTCCAATAGAGGACGTGTTTAATTTATATAAAATACAGTGAATTTGTGAATATATATGGACTGGTTTAGAATGTCAGTTTTTCAAACCAGTAATGTAAAAAAGATAATAGCAACATTTCAATATTTTGCAAGGATTTTTAATTAAAATCTGATTCTACTCAAACTGAAAGAAACTAGGTGTGCCTAAGAACATTGAATTGATATTTTTGTCTTATATGCAAATGTTCCAATGATATTAGAAAGGCTTAACTTATCGGTCTTATCCAAAATTTCTATCTGTAAATTCATATGTAATGAAGTTCACGAAAGATAAATATTTAGCTTTCTTGGCAAAGATGTCCTTAAAAAATAATTGCTAAAGAATGGAAATGTAAATTACTCTGAAAACTTCAAACATACTTTATACATACAGATTCCAGAATCAGCTACTTAAAATGTAAATGGTGTTTTGCAAATTGAGTCCTGGTTGTCTGAGCTGAATCATTAAAGCTATGATTTATCCCAAAATTGACTTTATTATTGCATTTAATTATAATGGAGGATTAAGCCCAAATCTATTTCTAAATTCTGACAATCTATTTCTTTTCTTACTATGAATGTTAGACAGCCAGTAATTGACCATTTATAGTATGGTTAACAATTTTATTTATTTTTGTAAAGATTGTGTTTCTAATTCTTATTCTCCTGTTCTTAAATTGTTACAGAAATTGAAGCAACCTGAGGAAATGAAAAAAGATTCTCAAAAAAAAAAGGATGTCTAAAGTTTCTTTTGAACTCTCATTAAATTTAATAACAACTGATACATTTTGTTGGGACAGTGCAAACAAGGTTGAAGGACAAGAAGAAAATGGAAATAATGAAGAAATGTCTCTAAATAGTTCTTAAGATAGAGAACACACAGAACTTTTGAGAGTTTCTTTGTATGATAGCTTCTCATCTAGTACAAGCTCATACAATGTTTAAAGATACTCTACAGTGATGAAGCACTTAACAGAATAAATAAATAAGATCAGTAAATATATTGAGAATTGATAAGACTCATCATACCATCTATCCTGGTGTGATCATACAATGAAGAGAGGAGACTGCATCCTTGTGAAAAGAAAGAAAACACAATACCTGTAACAGTTATAACTTTTAAAGTCTTAATTTGCACTTTCATGAATTATTGTACAGAAGTTGTAAAAATATTCTTTGACAAAGAAAAATATATTTGTAGAAAAACATGATAGCAATAAACACTAATTTGTGCCATGCTTCTGAAATGGCACATTACTAATTTTAAATACTGGTCTTAATATTAACAAAATTAGTGATCATTTTTATAAAATAAAGTTTTATAAGCATTCTAGTCTTAAAATCGTATGCAGCTGAATTGCTTTGTTTGCCAAAATTGAACTTGCCAAATTACATTAAAACCACTTGGATTACATTATACAACATAACAGTGCTGTTTTAAACTAAGGTTTATTCTGAGTTCAAACATTTCCAAAAGATATTCCATCTGTAGTCTTCTGTCATTGTTATATCTTATGCTGATTTAACATGTCTTCATATTTTATCTTAATGTTATTTCAGAATCATGGAGAAAAGGCCATTTAGATTTGTAATTTACAGATTAAATTTTTGTAATAAGGAAAAAATGGTGCTAGCAAAGAAATTTGTGAAGTTTTTTTTCCTACAAAGACTGTTTATATGTGAGGGAAATGTCTATTTCAAAGGTGGAGTGTTATTTTTTCTAGATGTGGAGTATTTATAACAACTTTTGTACAGCAATCTGTAATCTAGTTATGGTTGTGATACCTAGTCATTTTACTATGTTTATAGCAAATTCCTATTCATTTTTCCTCAAAGTATGATGTACTATCAGTGTTATGTTATTAATACCTTTGTGCAATGTTACATTTTATGTTGTTTTCAAATATACAGTGCTGTCAGGGTGGACTTCATTCTCTCAGACTTTTATAAAATTTATTTTGGAATTTATTTCTGAATAAAAGTCAAAGCACATCTGGATATTCTAATATATATGGCAAAATAGTCATTTCAACAAAGATTAATCCAAAGAAATGAGCTAAATTTAATTACACATTAAAAAACAATCTAGAAGTAGACTATTTTTTATTTGCATAACATGTAAGAAAGCAACCTAGAAAAATGTAGCAATGTTTCCATAGGGGGGAAAAAACAGCCAGATGAAAAGTAATGGCGATAATTCTCCAGCCATACAAATGTAAATGCTCCAGGACAAAGGAATGTGCAGATAGTTTGGTGAATTTGCTACAAGGGAACATTTGATGTTAAATTCAAAGCTCTTTAGCATCTGCATCCTCTTGGGGGGGGGGAATGGTCAGTGTTGAAAACAAAAATCTCTCAAAGAGAAGGTACGCAAAGCTGATCACCTTTGGAATACTAGTTGTAATGCATATTTTAAAAACAGAACTTGTGTTCTGTTCTCTTGTGCAAAATGGACTGCAGGGTGCTGTCAGCCAAGTCAAGCACCTATCATCAGTCAAACAAAACTCCACCAATTTCATCTTTTCTTCCTTAAGGATTTTGTTATGTCAAAAAAAAAAAGATGATAAAGAAGCAATGAGAAAAAAACAAGGTTTTTAACAAAGTGTCTAGGTGCCCACAAAAACAAGGACTGAGGCACAGTAAAAGCCTTCTCTGGAAACTCCCTACAGAAATCTGTTTTTTACCCTACTAAGCACATTTCATGGGTGCTTTTAGCAAACAACTCCCAACTCTGGTACATCTGTTCATTATCTCTCTCTCCTTCCCACCGCATACTCCCAGGAAAACACAAGGGGTTTAGAGAAAAATGACTTAGAACCATTATAAAATTTGGCTTCCATGCCTTTATCATACCTGTTATGGGACTGTACCCTTTGTGTTACCTTTTATAGATTTTCCCAATTATTCTACCATTTTCTTCTGTGTTTTGCCAAAACATTGACTAAAGAGAGAAAGGTTAGGTTGCCTTTCATACTAAATTTACTCTGAAAAGCATCTATTGTGACTTCACAATAAAACCTCGCATTGAAGCCTTCAATGCAAAAAATGGGCTCCAAATGAAAAAAAAAAAGCGAGTTGTGTGTTAAAATTATGTGATACTACTATACCACATGATGAAACCTTTAGCACTTTTCCCATTTTGCCGTTTACATGAGCACCAAAAGTTTCTAATGATGCTAGCCCGTGTTTTAATCCCATTTTCTCCTTATTAACATCAAGCCACAATGTGTAAGCGTTATTACACTTCCTTTCCTTTCCTGATTTATATAATCAGTTCAGCCTTGAGCAATCATTGGCACATTCCTGGTGGAAGTATAGATGTCTGTGTCCTAGGAAGCACGTTGGTAAATATACACCACTGCTTATTTGGTTTCAAAATGTGCCTTTCACAGTACATTTAATTAGCCAGCTCAGGGCAACATTGGCAACTATGACTGTAGCCATTGGATAGATAGATCAAGAGCTGAATTAAAGGTCTCTGATGCAGCAAGTGACCTCAGACCCATGAAAACCCATTGTAATGTCACATCATTTTGTTGATCATTGGTTTCACCTCAGATGAATGGTTCACAAGTTACATAAAGATATGAAATACATATAATTATGACTTGGCTCATCCTGTAGGTTAACACACTGACAAATATGGAAAGTATGGAACTCCAGTGATGAACATCTCTTGATAGCTTGCCATGATGACCTGACAAATACTCGGCAGAATTTTTTTTATTGACTTCATTTAAAGACAACGGAGAAAAATCATGGGGATTCGTTCTTTCATGCCTTTTCCGCTCCAAGGCCAGACCAGGGGCTCCGAGTTACGAGCACCAGGTGAAAACCGCCTCTTCTTCAAACGGACGTCCTTTGTGGCCAATGAAATTAGTAACGGAGGCGAAGAGACAAGAGCCTGAATTGTCAGCCACGCTCATCAGAAGCCCGGGTGAAGGGCTGTTTGGCTGCTAAATCATTGCTTCGCTCGCTCATTTTCTCAGCCCGGAAGAGGCTCAGCTGGCCGCAGAAACTTCCCAGCTCTCAAAAAAGGCGGTTGAATGGGAAAAGCTAAGACCCCTTCAGACCTCGAAGACGCGCGTTTCTCTTTCATGCCTTCCCACTTATACCCTAATAAGGAACCTCGCCTGGCTGAAAAGAAAGGCGCGAATGGACAGCTGGAGACTTCCAATGGGCTCTTCTTTATTCGCGCATTTGTGTACCTTACTCGGGGTCTCGCTCGCCCCTTTCGTTTCGTTTTTTTCCCGTTGAGCCAGTCCTGAAGTGTGTTTAAGTGCCCCCCGCTTGTCCCGCCTAGATGTTCGCGAAACTGTCAATTTGAAGTCTACTGCTCAGAGGGTCCGAAGGCACCGGAGCCGACGTACTCCACGTGTAACGTACTCATAGCCACTGTAACGTTGATTGCTATTAAATTGAGTTTTTTTTTTTTAAAAAGGACCTTGCTACACCTGACCTTCCCTATACATCAACCCCATCCCCCGATTTTCTCTCGATCTTACACACATTTACTTCCCCAAATAAGATTGCGCCCTATAGTTGCGTGGCCACGGAGGCGCAACCGGGCGCCCCTTTCGCCTCTCTGTAACCCGGATCGCCTTCAACGCGCGCACCCCGTCCCAGTCCCCTGCCCGCGAGGGGCGCGCATTTGGCAGCTCCGTGCTCAGAAACGCGGCTCCCTCCTTGCTGAGTGACTGAGCGCTTTTTAAAGAGGAGGGCCGCCACTGATTTCCCGGGCCTTTTCGCTCCGACACGAATTAGAAAGTAAGCGGGGAAAATGGGCGGGCGAAACCGAGATTTTTCCGGAAAGTCGGTGGGGCGATCGGCTCCTTTAACTGTGCAAGGCGCGTTTGCACAGGTTGCGCACCCTGGGCGCTATTACTGCCGAGCTCAAGTAACTGCATTCATGCGCGAGCCCACACACGCGGTACACATCCTCATCGCCCTTTAAGGCGGGGGAAACGGGCGAGAAAAGCTGATCGTCGCCCGTCCTAATGGCCAAAAGCACTTGGAAGCAGCCGATGGAGCGCAATGTTAATTAACCGCCTCGGAGCGATCTCGCCTGTTGCAATTTTTCAAGCCAAAAGCGCTTAGGAGGCGCATGCGCACCCAGGAAGGGAAAAGGTCGGATGGGAGAAAGGGTCCAAGGAGCGTGAAGGAAAGCGAGCCAGTCTGTTGAGTGTGCGGGGCTTGCGAGACGATAAAGGAGTAAACAGACGTTTTAAAATTAGTATCACTGCCCTAAAATAATAAGACGAACAAATGTCAGCTGGGTGATTTTGCTGTCCCTGAGAAACTAAAGAAGCGTTGGACCCATCTCGTGTTTGGATGGGAGACCTCTGAGTGATCCCAGGCAGGGTTGTCTAAACTGGGGGGAAAAAGCACCACTTTCATACTGTCAATAAGGCGCATCCACGATATATCCCCAGAAGCGAGAGAGACTTTACTGCTGCTCTTCCCTCGTGGCTGCCTAATAAATTAGCCTCTCTTTTCCGTATATGCATAACCCGAAGGGTAGCAAGGCTTCGCGGGCAAGGTGGAAATTCAGTGGCGGGAAAAATCCACGGGAAGGTCGCTCCGGTTCCTCCTCCGCGGCTGCTCCAACCAGACGTCTCGAGGCGCAACGTCGTCTGTGCCGGAGCGTGACGGCTCCCACCTCTTTCCCTAAAGTTTCTTTCCTCTCCCCGCCTCAGAAAATAAGGGCTGGGAGAAGAGTGGGGGGGGGGGGAACGGGAGTGGTCACGTGGCCCGACGAAAAGGGAGGGGGGCTATGCGAGTGGGGGGCGCGCGCCTCTCCCTCTCGCTCTCCTTTTTCTTGGCGCGGCGTCTTCCGTGGTACTTTCAGTCTCTTAACTCCGGCGACGCTGGAGGGAGCTCAAGCGGGAGAAGGAAAGAGCCCGGCCAGGTTGGCGATGCGGGCTCGGGCGTCGCTTGCTGCCCTCGGAGCTCCTCTCCGCAGCGGCGGCTGCAGCAGCGCCACTCCGTCCGAGCCGAGGTGCGCAGCTCTCCGACCTTCGCCCGGCTCGGGCTGTTGCTGAGACCGCGCGTTTTCCTCGCCCGGACCTCGCCCGCCGACGCCACCGTCACCTTCACCTCCGACGGCTCCAAGAGGATGTGGCTCCTCGCCGTGACGACAACTTTCTGGGGATTGTTGCTGGCGCCAGGTAAGCGCGCGAGGGGGACGGGCTGGTCCCTCTCGCCACCTTTTCCCGCCTCTGGCGCTTCGCCTTCCTCGGGGAGGGCGCCCGCCGAGGCAGGGATACCTGGCAAAGTTGGCGCGTTCCTCTCCGAGCTACCTCGAGGCGCCGACGACCACCGCTACTCTTCCTCAGCCGCTTGGCTGCAGCCAGACTCGCCTTCTGTGGTTTGAGCCATGGGCGGCAGCCGGGTGGACGCGCGCGCCTCGCATCCTAACAGTTGTTGCAACAAGCGCAATGGCCAAGAAGGCTTTTGGTGTTTTCTTTTCTTCCCCTCTCCAAGCGGGAAACGGTCCTTAATTACAGCCCCGGCTGAGAAGGCGTGAGGACAACGCTCGAGGTGTCCAGATGGCCGTTTGTCCCCCTCCCCTCTTTCCGGAAAACAGCCCCCCGCTTTTTGCTTGTCTCTGGACCCGCGTCGCCAGACGGACGGCTCAACTTCAGGCAGCTTGCAAACGCGCCGCAGCCAAGCGCCGCCACCTTCCTAGTCCCCTTTCTCGGCGTTTCCCACTCGGGGGTGGGAAGAAGAGGCGAGCGGGCTTTTTAGCGAGTTATCTTCACCCGGCAGTGGCTGAGAAGCCCGCCCGTCTGGCCACCTCTCCTCCAACGGAATGGGAGGGAGAAGTCCCCAATCCCTTTTCCAAGTAGCCGAAGAAAGAGTGTGATTAGTGCTTGGAATATTTTAGCTTGGTAGCTTGGGGGGTGGCTTTGGCTCTCTCTTTCTCGCCTTCTCCTCACACACACATTGAGTGGAGCAAACTCATTTGGGGAATGAGGATCCGAAGCGGTTCCCCACTTCAAGTCAAGGTTGAGTGCTGATCTTCTCCCGTTAGGCTCTTCTGTATGAACGGACCGCTACGGGTGAATCGGACAACTTGATTTATAGCGAGTCGCCCTTTTAGCCCGAGGCGATATTTCCTTTCCTCTTCAGGAGGTACCCTAATGCAGCCCTGAGCGCCTCTTGAAAACAGGACTAATAGAGGGCGACCTTCTTCCGTTTGTTTCCCACCTTTCTGTTCAACAACGCCGGTGCCCCTCACCCCAAGTGACCACAGGTACTCGATTCATTGCTGGGGCAGAGCTCCGAAAGAATAGTAAAATACCCGAATCTGTCTCCTTGCCCTCGCCTTAACTTCCAGAAGGACCTCGTTTACATGATAAAAGAGGTGAACTGAGGATGCTTTGCAGCTGTAATTGTGCATAGCAAAATAGTAATTAAATCATTTGCAATTAATTAGCAGTTAAGTAAACCCTTTCGCTCGGAAAAGCTCTGGAGCGCATAAATTAAAAACAGTGCTCCCAGGTCCAGTCTGCCCCCAGTGCCGTTCGTTCGCTTTTTAAAAGCATAGTGCTTAAAAAAAAAAAAAAACTCTTAAGGAGAGGAGAGAGGAGAATTGGTGAGCAAAACAAATCAATTTTGTTACACGTCCTTATTGTTTGTTCTGCCCCCTGCTGGATGCAATTTAGGCTGATGCAGAGCCGGTGGTTATGAAAACTTGGAAGCAGAATAACCGGTGAAGAAATCACATTATGTGTGTGGTCAGCATTTGCAAAAGACCAAGGCCTTAGCTGAAGAGAAGGGGGCCAGACCCAAATGCAATAATCAGTTAATATGTTGGAGTGGAGAGAGGGGGACATTGACACAGTTTTTAAACATTTTTTTTTTAAAGGGAGGAGGAAAACTTGGCAAATCATACAATTTTAAAGCATTTACCCATAAGTAAAGTTGATTGCAATGTAACATTAGAATTTGTAAAAATTTATGCTATCTGTCTATGAAACTTTCTATTTTAGGATTTGCTTTGCAAATACAGTGTTATCAGTGTGAGGAATTTCAGCTAAATAATGACTGCTCTGCCCCGGAGTTCATTGTGAATTGTACTGTGAATGTCCAAGACATGTGTCAGAAGGAAGTGATGGAAAAAAGTTCAGGTAAGATAAATTGTGCTAATTAATGCTTATAATGGACAGCCCTCTCTTTGCATTTTCTTTTCCATCTAATTCATATTTAGAGAATATGAGTTATTTGGGGAATTCAAGCATATCTTCATAAATAATGTAATTTGATCTAAATACACCTTTCACTTCCTCTAAAGTATATAACTGGGTAATAATGCTGAAATTATTTTAGTAAAGCAATACAAATTTTAGGCCTGTTGAAAATATTAAGAAAGGAATAACAAGTTCATTTAATCTCATCACAGTACAAGTAATTACAAAGCTTTTGTTAGAAGAAAATGTACTGAATTAGTAGCTCTTTTTATTTACTCTAACAGGTCATGAGACTTGATGTTTGATCTAGGCAGGGAACAGCTATGGAACTCTCTGAAAATGAAGGGAACAAAGTATTGAGTTCAAGCACAAAGTTTCAGAACATTTTAAATTAATCCTTTTACTGGTTTTGTATTTCCATCTGTATTGAATTTTAACCAAGCCAATACATTTTGGTGTATTTTTAGGATTTACTTCAAGTTTGGGCATGTATTTAAAAATACATATTTTGTTCCTAAGCCAATTAATTAAAAAGAAAGATGAAATTTATAATGGCCTAAAGGTATTAAAAGAAATATTTGCAAACTGTCGTCCCCGTTCCCCCCCCCCAATTGAAATGTTGAAATGCTACTTTTCATTATATTATTTGTAATATTGTTCTTTTGGACCACAACATTTTACCACAAGTTACAATTTTAAATTCTAACAGCCTTCCGGGAATCATATTAATAGTCTTTTAAGTTCAAAGTTATCAAGGCATAAAATGTGTGTCAGCAAAACTCCTTTATCTTGAATTGTGTTACTTTAACCTTTTTTGGAAATCTATATTCTTCTACATTTTAAAAATAAGGTTTACAAATGAATTTTCAAGCTACCTAAGTTACCATGACAATATTAATTTCAAAGTTAGAACTACTTTAACTGGCCCTTCAAACTTTTAAATTGAAAATAGTGTGTCTTTCCAACTCTAGTTAAATTATTTGTAATATTTTCCTTAGAAAAGGAACATTGTTAATTACTTTTTTCCTTTGGGGTTTACCAAATTAATTGTAGCAGTAGTGCTTCACTTAACATTAGAACTTATTTTGACAGTTATACAGCTTTTATTTCATAAACTATTATCTTAAATGAGTTATTTATTCAAATTTATTTGCCGCCTATCTTGTGGTTCAAGGCAATTCTGATTAAAATCAATGCAAATTCCTACTTTTAACATTAGAGATTCTTTGACAAATTAAAATTTTACCTCAAATTCTCTAATTTGAATGAAAGGTGAGTTTTCAGTAAATCAGCAGGAGAAACAAATCTATTTTGATTTTAAGCCATTTTAGTTCCATTAAAGTCAGGAAGAGGAAGGCTGTGATACTTAGTATATTACACAAAGAAAATCTATTTACTCAGTAAATTTAGCTTCTCTTTAATGTCCCTAAGAAAGAATTTGGATAGCGAAACAATCAACATTTGGCCTTAATTTGATATGAAAGTATTCAGGATTCAGGTCACTTACAATAAGGGTAACCATTAATACTCGACTTGATTCAGTAATTTTATATTTGTTCAATATTCAATATTTCCTAAAACTTGTTTAGCTTAAATAACTTAAATAACGTGGCATTGCTCTAATCCTAACGTGGGATAACATTGACACAAATTAAAACATTAACTATCAGGTAACTTTAAAAAAAGTATACAATAACATCAGGTACTAATATAGAAACACAAATATAGCATGTTTCTAACCTATTAACTATTTTGTCCTCCGTTCCATTGTGTCTAATTCTCAGACATTGCCTACACTACAGAGGTGAGTTTCAGCAGGTTCTAACCAGTTCTTGAGTAGTTTGGAGACCCGATAGTAAAAATTCTGACTGGCCCCACCCCAATCTATTCCCTGCCTCCCAAGTTCCACTGATTGGGAGGAAATGGGGATTTTGCAGTATCCTTCCCTTGGAGAGGAGTGGGAATGGAGATTTTACAGTATCCTTCCCCTGCCACGCCCACCAAGCCACACCCACAGAACCAGTAGTAAACATTTTTGAAACCCACCATTGTTACATTAGTCTTTGCAGCTTTCTCGGCAAGATTTTGGAAGTCAATTGCCATTGCTTCCATCCTAGGGCTGAAAGAAACTGACTGGGCCAAGGTCACTCAGCTGGCCTTATGCCTGAGGTAGAACCTGAACTGACAGTCTTCCAGATGCCTAAACTATTTATATCAAACTGGCTCTTAATTAACACTTACTAGATATCAATCCCAGTCACATTTTACATGCTAATGCACAGAATTTGGCACAATTATGAATAATAGAAAAGTGATTTGATTTCAACAGAACTACTGTGGGGTAAAATTATGTTTGCTGGACACATTTACAAATTTAACTGGCAGTAAATACATTGAACTTGGAGGACTTATTTCAGAGTAGATATATAGAGTTTATCTGTGTTTTACTTGGGATAATATTGAATTTGTTGAGACTTAAAATGTGCGCAGAATAAAATGTACTTTAACAGCATTTGTTTAACATAACCATTTTCTAATTCAGCTTACCTTTACATTTGGTTAATACTAAAGATCTCATTGCTGATTTTCATTGTATAAGGAAACTTCTGTATCTTAATTTTTACCTCAGTTTATATAGTACAAAACTTTGTAATATTGCTGTTGCATTTCCCCAATTTCATTAAGTGGTTAGAGAACCAAATTCTATTTTTTATACACTAAATAAAATCTGTCATTTTAAACATTTTGTAAAACTTAACTTAGATATGAAATGCAACATTCTAAGACTATATCTAGTCCAAATCAGTAACAGATTACTTCATGTAGTGTACACATATTTCTTTCCTCCATAACAGAAAGAATAACTTCTTCGATGTTAAACTAAAGTATTTATACATTAGTAGCAATCATGTAATTTTTAAAAGTCAAGTGGCAATTGTTAAAATGAATAATGATAGCTCTACAGATTTTTTTTAACCAAGCCTTATATACCTTTAAGAAAAGCTAAAGCAGTACAGGTAGTCCTCAACTTACAACAGTTCATTTAGTGACCGTTTGAAGTTACAACAACACTGAAAAAAGTGGTGTATGACCGTTTTTCACATGACCATTGCAGCATCCCCATGGTCACGTGATCAAAATTCAGATGCTTGGTAACTGACTCATATTTATGATGGTTGCAGTGTCATGTGATCACCTTTTGTGACCTTCTGACATGCAAAGTCAATGGGAAAGCCGGATTCACTTAACAACCATGTTACTAACTTGATAGCTGCAGTGATTCATTTAACACCTGTGGCAAGTAAATTGGGGCAAAATCACTTAACAAATGGTAGGTAATATCTAAGGAACAAAAATGTGGCATAAACTACTTGTTTAAAAATTAAGATTGACATTCAACAATCAAGATTTGACCACAAGCTCAGAGGATATACATCAGAAATTCTTGAATGATGTAGTTGGATCCAACAGCATAGCCAGTTGTGGCCAGAATACAAGCGGTGAGGGAAATATATAGAGAGATGTTCAATCAATCAATCAGAATAGAGCTGGAAGGGGTCTAATGTCTTTTAGTCCAGCCCCCTACTTAAGCAGGAGATCCTATACCATTTCAGACAAAAACCTGCAGTGATGAAGCACCTACAACTTCTGATGGCAAGCTGTTCCACTTGTTAATTGTCCTCACTGTTGGGAAGTTTCTACGTAGTTCCAGGTTGCTTTTCTCCTTGATTTGTTTCTATCCATTGTTTCTTGTCCTGCCTACAAGTACTTTGATAATTAAGTTGACCCCTTCTTCTTTGTGGTAGTGTCTCAAATACTGGAATACTGCTATCATTGTTCCCCCTAGTCCTTTTTTTCTCTAGATTAGCCAATTCCAAATCCTGCAACCATTCTTTGTATGTTTTAGTCTCTGGGCCTTTAATCATCTTAGTTGGTCTTTACACTTTTTCCAAAGTCTCAATATCGTTTTTGTAATGTGGTGACCAAAACCAGATGCAGTATTCTAGGTGTGGCCTTTATAAAGCAGTGCTAATACTTCATGTGATTTTGATTCTATGGCTCTGTTTATACAACCAAGGATTGTGTTAGCTTTTTTGACTGTTGCCACACACTGCTGGCTTATATTTAAGTGATCGTCCACTAGGACTCCAAGGTCCCTCCCACAGCTACTGTTTTTGAACCAGATTTCACCTAGAGGCATATTTTGTACCTGTGAAGGAATTCTTTATAATTGACTCCCTTTAGTTCTGAAATCAAAAGGAAATTCTGGTGAGCTTATGTTTTATTTGTTTATTTTTTGAAAGGATGGTATCAGATTCAAACTCCCAATTTTAAACTACATAGCTTAGCACAGCTGCCTACATAGCACAGCTCCCATCCTACAATTCCACTCCTGATTTATTTTATATGTTTATTCCATCTCAATTTCTCTCCCTCCCACCACCAATTCAAGATTTCTTTTGCAAAACTTGATATTTTAAGCATTTAAGTGTTAATTTGTGGACAATTAATGTGCCTTAATACAGATATAAAGCACAGGGATAGGCAATCATTTGAGGTGGACGTATGCCTATACAATTGTGAAAATATGGTGAGTATGCTTGTATGGTCAATCACAAACCATCTGTGTATTAAAATAAGTCTCAAACTCAAATTGTCACAAGCATCTGATAAAGACGAGCCTGAGAGTTACAGCACTGAAATCCCTAATGTCCAACCCCAGAAGCCTCCAGCGTGTCAAAAATGAAGAACATCACAGCATGTCTCCAAACTGTTTATATCATATAGCAAAGCTGCACTGCAAAGGAACACTGGTCCAAGGCAAACCCTGGATGTGACTGACCTAAAAGAAAAACAGGAGCAAATGCCATTCTCCAGCTAATTTCTTTGCTGTGGGGTGGAGCTGTCTTGACATTCTAAAGTCACACAGCACTGCAGACAGGAGTTGTGGTAAGGAAGCAGATCCCAGCCCCACCTGTGAATTCATGCCAGTGCAGGACCAAGAATGCAGTGTGTGCTTTGCCTGGCTCTGGCACCATAACCTCTACAGCCCAAAGAAGGACCAGGGCTGGCTGAACCTGGCAACCTACCAACTCATCTCCAGCAGCTTTTTTTCTTGCCACACACAGAAGCAAGGTGCCTTTCACCACTATGCCATAGAAAATGACATGGAAGGACACCTGTGGCACATAGGCCATGCGTGTGAGACCTGTTTAAGGCAAACTACTGATATTGTTTCCCATTCAGGAGGATGTCTGTAAAATATAGTTGAGGACATTTCTAGGCAAAGTATTATACTGTAGTCAACTTAACATTCTGTCTTCCAAAATGCCAGGTACATGGAAAACAAACTTGATGCTAAAAGCTAGTGCTTCATCATCACTCGTGCCAATTCCTCATTTAAGTGTAACAAAATGCTCTAGCAATCTTTAGAAATCAAGTTAGAGGGACAGGAAGTGGATGGCAACAAGAGAAGTGTCCTCAGGCACAGTGGACAAGCATGGCATCATTTCTAGTATAAAGATATTGTGCAGCAGACCTTAAACTGGATGACATTGTACCGCTGCCTTGTATTCTCACTCCAGTTTCATTTATAGAAGACAAACTGATTTAAATAAATAGCTTTCAGAATTAATCAAATCGAGTATCTTTATTACAGCCTTTGATAGGCCTTTACAATAAAAAGAGTGCAATAAAAAGGATAATTTAACAGAACAATTTGTTGTCTCAAAGATGCTTTTTCAAGAGGCAACTGGACTTTCTGGCTTTTTTCTTTGAAGACGTTTTGCTTCTCATCCAAGAAGCTTCAGCTTCTTCAGCAATTTTGTTACTGAGGAAGGGAAAAATAATAAGAAAATAAAACAGCATACCTAATTAAAAGTTTCGTGCAGTCTTGTACCTTGGTGAAGGTATTTGGTCATGTGATATTTGAGTGTAGCATCCCTTTAAAAAATAATTAACATTTAACTGTGTGGCCCTTGTAAATGGAAATGATGGGGTGATCAGAGCATGTCTTGGGACATCATAGAAGGGAGCTTTTAGAAATATTTCCAAACATTTACAGTGGGGTTTTAAGGCTGCATTCGTACGTTTTCTACTGCAATTGTTCAAGCTATCGTTTAGTACCATTTTTATAAACTTAGTTCATCATACACCAATACGTTGATTAAATTTAAAAATCAGGAGAATTGAAAAAGCCCATTTAAAGTAAATACAAAAGTTTACATTCTAGGAACAGATTGTTCCAGGCAACCATTGTGTGCATTCAGTTTTCCTTTGAGAAGGAAAACACTGATATGGCTGTTCTCAGAAGGGTCTTACAGTTTTCCAGAAGTTCTCTACATGAAAGAGATTCAAAGAAAACATTGAGTTGGGGTGGCCCATTGTTTGTATGATCTTTAAAAAGCTGCTGTGACCTTAAGGCATTCTTGAAAATAAAGACACTGATGAAGGATAGTGCATTTACTTCCTTTAAAAATAATAATGTTTTATTTTAAGCTAAAAAGCATGGTGAGTTAATGGCTTTGGTAGGTTTTATAGGTAGATTTGGGGTTCCAGACATTATGTTGGAGAAAAAGAAGCAATATGGCGGAATTCTTTCTTTTTTTTCCCTAATAAAAATCAATTGACATTTTCTTCTTTCAATATGTAAACACAATGTTCTAAATTTAGCTTTAGTCACCATTTTCAATTTCCAAAAAATGCTCCAGTTCAAATAATGTATGAGCGATTATGTCCTACAAATAACATGTTGGGAAACTATAGAGCTATTGTTTTAGGAAACATGACAAACTATAGAATAATAAATGCCATGTCTAAAAATTTCCAAATTTAATAATTATCCATAATTAAGAACAAATGAATCTTTGCAAGCCCAAATGAACCTTGGCTGATTTGTCAGTAAAATGAATGCGATGGAGGGAGTGAAGTTTTGGAAGTTCCAAGTCCAACCTCAGTCATGAAAACTGCCTGGTGCAGCAACATTCAGCTCAACCTATAAAGTTGCTGTTTTGATAACAGAAATGGAGATACCAAAGTAAACCATCTTCAGTAAAATGTGAGATTAGATCTACCCAATAACAATCTCTCACATCCTTTCATTTATAGTTGCTGTGTTAAATTTAACCTTATTTCTGTAGTTTCATATCTTAAACCTAACCAATGTATTTATCAAAGATCCTGGGTTTTGCCAAACTAAAAAGGAAAAAGCCCATTTTTTCTGAAAAGTTTATAGCCATTTGGCTATTAACATTTATCAAGGTGCATTTGAAGGCCATCTACAAAACCATAATCATACCATTGACAATCTACCAAAATTGGTCAAACAAACAAATCGGAATTTGTTGCTGTTTCCAACAACAATAACAAAAATGAAACATATTCTAATAATGAAAGGAAGCTAACCAGGGTGGGTTTGATTTAAATCAAGTCGATTTAAATCATGATTTAAATCACTATCGATAGTAAAAAGGCTTGATTTAAATCATAATTTTTAAAGAACAACTGTCATCTCTGTCCCACAGCAGCTCCTCCTCTGACCCGTTGTTGGCTCACCGACAGTCCCATTTACTTTAATGGGATGGCTGCTGATGCAGCAGTGAAACAACAAGGGAAGGGACGTGGCAAGCAGCAGGTGAGTGGATGCCTGCTAACAGGCGCTGCCATGATGGATCTGAAATGACAGGTGCTCTTTAATATTATAAGATGCTTAGTATAAAATATACAAAAGAATGAAGGCTATTGCTTAACGCATTGTAAGCCGCCCTGAGTCTCCGGAGAAGGGCGGCATATAAATCAAATTAAAAAAAAAAAAAGGTTTCACTTTCATTTTTACTGCTTGCCCTTCCTCCTCACTCTTAGAGCCTCATGATACATATGCGTATCTCTTCAAACAATCATACAGTTTATAGTATACATAGATTTGCAAAACAAGGGGATAAAGGAATATTCCTGAATTTTGTTTTTTTGATTCATCCCATGGTTACTGTGAAATTGTGTGAATGCATCAATGCAGTGCGTATAATCTCAGCTTGCAGAGCTTAGATTCATTGAATGAGTTTACCAAAAATGTAAATATTGCAGAATATACAGCCTCATGCTACATAACTAAGCTCCATATCATGCTGAATAAACTAAATTATTAATGTATCTTAAATAGAAAATTATCTTTAAATAGATTTTTACTCCAAAAGCATTTTATTAAAATAAATTTGATAAAAAATAAAAAAAATATTTAAATTTTTTAAAAATCCAATTTTTTTATATATATTTTAAAAAATCATTGATTTTTAGCCACCCTAAAGCTAACTATACTAACATATTTTGTTTTCTTTTGTTCCTAACCTCCAACCAATATGCAGTTATTCCAGTCCCAGATTCTCTGTCATAACTCTGCTGAGGTCCTTTGTTTCCTTTGTGTCATCATGCCCAGTTAAAATGAAGTGTTTGAGACAGTGGTGAAATCCAATTTTTTTTACTACCGGTTCTGTGAACATGGCTTGGTGGGCGTGGCAGGGGAAGGATACAGCAAAATCTCCATTCCCTCTCCACTCCAGGGGAAGGATACTACAAAATCTCCATTCTCACCCCAACCTGGAGCCAGCCAGGGGTGGTATTTACCGGTTCTCTGAACTGCTCAAAATTTCCGCTACCGATTCTCCAGAAACTGCTGGATTTCACCCCTGGTTTAAGATGATTTGATTGCTCTCCTGACTGTCTTCCAGGAAGTATATGTGGCATTTCCTTTTCCAGTGTTTCCCTACAACAAAAGCCTGCATACAAGTGATCCTCATTTAACAACCATTTGTCAGCAGCCATTTGACCGTACAACATTGCTGGACAACTGTTGGTTCAGCACTTGATTGTGATCTGGTGCTTGGTGCCTGGTCATGATTATGACATCATAGCATCCCATGATGTCATGATTGAAATTTTCAACCTTCCCTGCCGCTTTCTACCAAGCGAAGTTAACAGGGAAGCCAGCAGGAAATTGTATGTCAGTCACGCGAGGTCCTCATTTAACTAACCTGTAGGGTCCTCCTTAACAACAACTGGAACTGCCATTGCTAAATGTTGTGATCCTGTGTTTTTTCAACTTACGACCACATCGCTTAATGACAGATCTCCTGGTCCCAATTAGTGTGGTTAAGTGAGGACTGTGTGTAATAGGGTGGCCTGACAGAATGGCCCCAATTCTTCCCCTGACCTTCCGTAATGGAGGGTAGACTTGAATCAGGACATCTTCAGTCCCATTGCACCACATTCTCCATGTCTCATCACCTCTGTTCTCCTCTGTTTTCTCATGGCTCTATCCTAATTTGAGGAGTGAAATTGCCTGACCTCTTAGCTACTCCTGAATGCTTCCAGGAATGCATATGTCACTGGTCAAGAAACATACCCTTATTTTACCCTTGAGAAGCATAAATTTCTATATATATTTTCCCACCCTGCAGATGCAATGATACTGCTGCATTTGTTGAATATCGAAGCTTCCACTGGAAAGAAAGAAACATTGGCTCATAAGGAAAGCAGCATACATTTTATTCCTTGAGTGAAAAATCTATACATTCTAATTTTTATTTGTGTTCTGTTTACGTTAACATTTTATTTATTTGGAGAAATTGGGTAGCCCTTTTTTTATATCATGTTTAAAATTAATTGATTACAGAAATCACAAGCAAGACGAATTATGAGTGTATAGTCATAATATTGTAAAAGTTAATCAGCGCAGGAAGAAAGCAGTATCTTTCAATGAATATTTAACAAATTCCTTCCCATCCAAAAAGTCATGGACATTTTCTGTCTCCTGTATAAAGCACTCAGCTCCTTTCAGCTGCTGAGGGACTGAATGGAAATAAAAGAACTATGGTATATATTATTAATTTTCGCTATATGCTGTAATTCAGAGCCCTGGGTATCTTACCATTCTGGAAGTGTTTTCAGATGTAACTGAACAAGCTGTAGGGCATGTTCTGTTATTAATAAATTGCTTCCCATCTTATGGTTGCTTGTAACACTACAAAGGATGCAGAAGATGAGCTAAATTAAGTGCATTAGGTAAGCTGAAACCATGGAGAGTTGGTAATAAATTGCTTTTTTAGTACTTTTAAAAACAGTGAAACAGTGATTAAGCTAGAAGTTGACTCAAAGTAATTTATGATTTAAAAAAAACAAAAAAACCAAAACAAAAATGACCTCCCATCCCCCAAAATGATGGGTTATTGTGAAGGAAGTTGCCGTTTCTGGCTGAATGACTTTAATTTCTCACCAGGTTATGGACAATAGCTTTTTATGCCTTTTCCATTTCTTGGATCTGTTCTAAGGTATATATGGTGATAGAATATGGTGCCCGAAGGCCGCTTTCTGAATAGTTTACAATGCTGAGCTTATAGGTGAATAAACTGTGGTTCAAATTTCACATATAAACGAATAAACTCCATCACAGTTTCAAATGACCTACTGAGATACACAGTCTCTTTTCCTGACCAAGCATATTATTATAAAGAAGTGGATTGAACGGTAGCAATCATTTCCACTTTACTGCTTGGATCCTTGGGCAAGGATCTGAATGCTCTCATCTACCATGAAGCCCAAAGCACCAAAAGGACAGAATTTTTATAGTTCTATTACGGCTAATGACATTGTCAAAAAGACCTGGGAGCATTAATGCCTCCTCCCCAATCCCCCAAAAATAATGTTGGAAGGTTACTATCTGCATAGGCTATAATAATATAGGGAAAATCTACCATGAATTTATGCCTGCCCTCTGCAAGTATTTTGAACTTCTGTGATACGCTGTAGTATCTCTTGTGAATTCCATCTCAGTTGCGTGATTTATTTTATAGTGTAAAATTAGAACTGTTCTGGGGTTAAGCAGCCTCCTTTTTCATAAAAATCTGAATTACTTTCAATTAGCAATGAGCTCAATCCTGCTTAGCATTAACCATGGTGCTAATTTGGATAAAATGTCATTCCAAGGTTTTAGGCTGCTTGAACCAAGAAATGGGAGAAGATGGAAGATCAGAATCACCTTTGGCTTTATTATTATGAATGGTCATGCAGATGTTCAGACTGGATTTGGCATTTTTATCAACCTATTGAGTCCTTCTCAAGGACCTGAGATAGACTAATGTTGTCATTTGATGGTGTTAAGGGTATCATCAAAGGATGTAAACTGTTCCAAGTAAATTTACTTTTTGCAATTGAATGATGGTGTTTTTGTCAATACCAATCGTATTGAAGTGGTGCTCCAGATGTTTTAGGATTGCACCCAAGGTGCCTATTACTTCTGGTACTATTTTTGCTTTCTTTTGCCACAGTTGTTCTGTTTGCAAGTTTTTGTACTTTGCGATCGTCTTCAGTTCTTTCTCTTCTATATTGTTATCTCCAGGTAATCCCAAATCCATTATCTAGAGTTGTTGTTTTTTTATCATTTTTATCTAGAACTATTAATTCTGGTTGTCATGTGGCAGGTGCCTATCGTTTGAATTCTTAAATTCCAGAGTACTTTAGCTTTTTCATTTTCTTTTACTTAGTCTATTTTGTGGCCTTATCTGTTGTTGCTTACAGGAAAATGATGTTTCTTGCAGATATTATTTAAATTTATAGCCTGCTTGACTCCCAGATAATTGTTTAGAGAATGTTTTATGCTTATTTCTTGGAATAATGTCTCCTATTGATTTTTTGGGAAAGTGCCATTACTACTGCTTCTAAGTTTTTTCTCGTTCATCATTCCCATTTTTGTTCTCAGTTGCTTGTGCTTAAACCTCTTCACCTCATAAGAGGAGGTTATTCACTCCATTGATACTAGGTGATGAAGCTCCTTCACCACTGTGTTCCTTCCCCCTTTCTCTCCTTGGGAATTTTTCAGCCATGTCCAGATTCTAGGCAGTGCAGGATAAGGAAAGAAATATTTTCTGGGCACGGTCATGAGGCAGGTTTTTGAGGTATTTTGATTGGTTTTGTTATTGAGGGAGTGAGAGTTTTTTGAGGCAGTTATGAAATAATTCATCCTGGGCGATGTGAATTTTTATATTAATGCAAGGAACATAATTTAGCCCTTACCTCAGGCAGTAAAATGTCTTGGCCAACCCTGAAGAGCTGATGCAAGCCATGGGATAGGAGGCGGTTTCCCATACAACGCACTATTGAAACTAGCTTTTTGAAAGTACAAAGATCGACAGATGGAAGTAGAGCATGAGAGGGAAAAGGCAGAAATGCTTTTGCTTTATATAGATTATATAGTTTCTTCTAATAAAGGGCCAAAGACAGTGGAAACTCATGCCTAGATAAACTAATTTGAATTCTGGTTCCTTGCTCTTAGGTTTACTCTAGAATTCGGGAAAGTGGTATCTAGCCCAACCATATGGAGTTAAGTACAAGTAGTCCTCACTTAATAACTGCCCAGTTTAGTGATTTTGAAGTTACAACAGCAATGGAAAAAGCAACTTTATAACTGGTTCACAACTAAGACACCAGCCCTGTGATCATGTGATTGAGATTCTGTCACTTTGCAACCAGTGAGTGTTTATGACGGATGGAGCATTCCGCTGCACATTGAACAGCTTCGCTTCCTAAAAGCAGAATAAATGGAGAAGTCAGCAGTAAAATCATAACTTACCTTCATGTGATATTTCGTTTAAATACAGTGCAAGTGAAGTCATGAGTCCATCACACTCATGTGATGCCTCACTTAGTGACTATGTCACTTAGCAACAGAATTGCCAGTCCCAATTGTAATTATGTTTTAGGAGAACTGTGTTAGATCAATTACAGGTAGTCCTCAACATACAACTGTAATGAAATCTCATTACAGTTGTATGTCATAACTGTTGCATGTCAAAATGGGTCAGTCAATTTAAGACCTTTGAGGGGGGCAGTCATTAACCCAGTGCCACGGTTGTTAATGAACCAGTGGTTTGCTATGGACACAATTTTGCAAATAACCAAAAGTAAATGCTGGTTTGTGTCAAAACTCTCATAAACCTTGGTCACATGACCATTAGACACTACATGCAGTTGTAAATGTAGCTGTGTTGCTAAATGCCTGAAGTTTGATCATGTGACCCTGCACATGCATGAAGTTTGGTCATGTGACCATGGAGAGGACCCGACCATGGGGGTGGAGTTTGAGGATAATCTCCCCTAAAATTTCCCAGGATAGATCTAAGTTATATAAAGGATTGAACACTGTTGGATGTCACTGTCTTTTTTGGCCTTTAGCTTAATATATATTATGACTAATTGCTTATCTTAAGAGCATTTTAAAATAAAAGGAAATGGATTTTACAGGGTTTAATACATCCCCCTCCATAAGATAAAAAGGAATTCTATTGCATTTTGGAGTCTATTCATTGTTTATACCCAATATGAACATTTGTGTGTCTCATTTATTCCATTCAGCGTTTGATATTTTAATCAGCGCTTTAATGTCATAGTCACCATTGTATGAACAAGATTACTTTTAATCAGCCTTAAGAGTTCTGCCTGGAGGGAATGGGGCATTTTTATCAAGTCAAAATATTTCCTGTGAAAACAAAATATTTGACAAGTTATTCCTTTTGTACATAGGTTACGTAAGTTACTAGAAACATTTAGCTGTTAAGTCAAACTTAACTTATTTATTTAGCATTAATGGTTTAAGTTAAACATTTCATATTTTGCACACCAATATTAATCTGCTTTGAATTTCATTATAGAATATTACAGTATAAACTTTTTGCAAATCTCTAAGATTGATATGAGTAACCTTGGCGAGGACTATTACCTCAGGTATGGAACAAATAATTGATAAAACAAAGATGCATCAAACATTAAAAAAAGAGAAAATGGATATTAGAGAATTGGTACTTGAATATACCTTGTAAAACATAAATTGTTATTACATAAGGATTTGGTCTTTTTGCCTATTTGATATACTTTTCAGGGACTATGTAATGTACAGAAGAAAAATAAGATAGTGAGCAAAATTAAGTGAAAAAACAAAGGGGGAAAGCAATAAGAAATCTAAATCTAATTGTCACAAGGTGGATCTATAAATATTGACCTTTGCTTCCCACTATGGTTTAGGTCAATTAAACCTTTCACATAACACTTTTTAATAAGATATAGCAAGAATAAACAAGGTCATCAGCCACGTGCAACATTCTTTTCTAAGAATAGGTCTACAAAAAGGGGTCAGATTTTGGAATTTGTGGGACAGTTTGCCACAAGAGCAACCAAAGCCTTATTGTTCCCCAAGCATGCTTATTTTCCTTTCTCCGCACCCCAACATGTAGTGCACTGACCCATTCAAGGTATTCTGTGTAAACAAGTGAATCAAAATACCCAGATTGGTAAAATAATCAAAGCAGGACTCTTCATTGTGGAGATATTGAATAGTTTCTTCACAAAAAGAACTCTGTAAACCAAATGAGAGCACCATCTTAAACCCATATTAGAAGTTTAATGGAACAAATCTTAGGAGAACAATTGCTTAAGATTAAAAACAATGACAGTCAAAACTCATCAACTTGCAGAAAGGTTGCTATGTGAGGACAACACTGTGGTTCTTGTATTCTTTTCATATGCCTGAACTAATCTAATCACTCTGCAGATTTTGCAGTTCAGAGAACCAGGGAGATGACACACTTGAAAATAGAATATAGATTAAAAGAGAAAGGGAAACAGTATATGGTGGAAATAATAGGTAATATATGCATCAGATAGACACCTTTATCAAACAAAGTGCTTTAAAATAAATGGGCTTTCAGAGTTCTATGAGAACAGGAAAAGTTATGGAAGTTGGAAAAGGAAGATAAATGGGCCCGTTTATAAGGCTGTTATCAGAAATGAGCTGAGAAGCCTTTATCAGTTACACACAGGGGTATTCAATCTTGTCTTTATGAACAAACAATAACATTAAAGAGAAAAGTCATAAATCATGTGTGTTGCTATGAAAAAGAATTATTAATTAGTAATCTATCTATTGATACACATTGATGAGTTTAACAAATAGTTAGACTTAGCCATGACCAGACAACAAATAACCAGAGTATGAACCTGCTATATAGCAAGGAGTTTTGACTTTTCTGTGTTAAGACTGTAGGAGTAGATTCATGCAGATATTAGCCCCAAAATGAAAGAGTGGTACAATTACATTTTCCATTCATGGAAAACATATACCTTTTTATTTTCTTTTTATTTGTTTTGGTGGTATTTATGTTTTATTTTGGCAAAAATAATATTTGAGAATCACTGTGCCATTGGAGCTTTTAGTTGAAGAAAAGGTTGTTGAACAACATCTAAAGGAATCAGTTTTATATATTTGATGAAACATGTTACTTCTTAGCTACCAGGCATATTGACAAATAGATATATTTGTCTAAGAGTCCTGAAATATCTACTTTGTTGTGGACTATACCAAAAGTAATAGAAAGAATTTATTACATGCCCTAAGAAATTTATTGACAACAAAGAATGGAATGTAGCAGAATGTTGTCAGCTGTACTTGCATATGGTGAAATACTGTGTGGTTTGTTGGGCTTTGTTAAAAGAATAATGAAAGTTGTACATTTTACAAGTGGAATAAGATTTGAGTGGTTGCTGCTTTGTGAGATTTAATTAAATCTGTATACCTGTTCACAGTTTATCACTATTTTATAACAAAACATCATAAGATTTTATAACAAAACTCTTCTGACACAGCTCCCCAAACACGACAAACCCTCTGAAGTTAACTCAAAGATTCCTTCATTAGGAGCGCCGGCAGCCCCAGCAAAAAAATTCTCTCTTACCGCACGTTAATAAGTCCAGCCGGCCGGGAGATGAATAGTTGTTGCCACATCTATTCATCTCCTCCCCCTTCCTTTTATCTCCAGAGCTAGGGTGGGGCTTCGCTAGCAGCAGTAGTTCTTCTTTCCCAAGAATTTCCACTGCTCTGCTCTTCCCTGCCTTCTGTGCTTCAAGCACTGGACCCAGTTGTTCCTCCTCTTCCTCATCAGCAACCTCCAGACCTGGGAGCTGTTGACTCCATCTGAGGGCTGATGGACAGCCCAAGCTCCACCTCTGTTTCTCTTTCTCTGCCAGCTCCATTTCCTCAGAGCTCTGAGGTTGCCTTGATGCTGACCCTGACTCCCACGCCTCCTCCTCCTCTGATTTGGCTGCTGCAGGGGCCGGCAGCCAACAGGCCACAAAAAAACCTGACTTTCATCAGTGAATTCCCTCTCTGAGAAGATTGGTGGTTCAAAAATGTGAAGTGATAACCATTCTTTTGTCTCAGATAATCTATGGTCCCTCCCACCCAAGAGATCTTACAATAGACTTGAATTTCACCTTCACAGGTTAATGCCGGTCTGAAAATGTGATCTGAATATGGAAGTTATTATGATGTGTCCTTCCTGATTTGCTTATGGTTAGTCTGGACTTGTACAGGGTGAGTGGACTATCCCATGGTCTGTCTCATTGATTCTTGCAAGCACCTTATGGATACTATTGGATTTCAAAAGCACTTGGGCATTTTTCCAGAAATGCGAGACAATTTCATCAAATGCCCTGTGCACCTCTGGAAGAGGTAGGCTAAGCATTTGGCAAGACAACTTCCAAATTATTTCAGTTCTGGGAATCAAGCACTACTTCGTATGAGATTCACTTTAGCTCGTGGCTTTTGAGAAAGTGGATGAAGCTCTAGATAGTAAGATCATAACTGTATTGAGACTTGGATTGCTGTTGTACTTGGGCCTGTGGGATCAGAAAAACTGGCTCCAGTTTGAGGGTGGAGTGATTCCTGATGTTTGAAAAAAGATAGTGGTATGATCCTTCTTGTAAAGGCCTTCAATAGATAACTATTGTCCAATGCCCAGTCTTCCATGTGGTGAGATGAGATAGTGGTTAGGGTTCAAACTGTCAATAAGCTGTAGAAAATGAATTATCAGGCCTGGGACAGACTGTGTTGGTCACACTGGTGGATGGTATAGCCAGCTTTCGATTTGGTTATAATTCTAGATTCATGGCTACTGCTAGGCAGGTGGAGGCTGTGGCTAGAGAGGTCCTTTGCCCAGCCACAGCTGGTGGGTCAGTTGTATCTTTTCTTCTAGAAAGAGACTCTGGCCACAATGTCTCATATCCTTGTCCTCTCCTCTATGATTACTCCAGCAAGTTTACATGAGCTGGAAATGAGGAATACTCAGTTGTTGGTATATGATGCAGTAGCCTGTCTGTTGCGAAGGGAGAGCTATTATTTATTGGTGCTGGAGGCTCAGCACTGGCTACTATAGCATTTGGGGTTCAATTCATAGTAGTTTTGACTATTGAAAACTGGTAGGATTTTCTGCCCAGTTACTGCAGGGACATCTGCTTTAAATGAAACTTGTCTCCCTGGTTTGCACATTCCTGTATCCACAGAAACCTTAGAACAATTTAAACTTATTCCAATGAATAAAATAACTTTAAAGATTTAAATAACTTTAAACAAGTTGATGACTTAAATCTGTAGATAAACAACACTGGTAATCATGAATAAAACACTAAATGTATAATATTTATATAATATTCTATTTATGTTCCAGCCCAGTCACTTTGATACCTAAAATGCTTTTAGATTACCTGATAAAACAAGGCAATGGTTTCAAAATCAAATTACATAAAAGAAATAAAGTAAATATCCTTGTTGAGTTTCATGTCACATTCTAATAAGTAATGGTATAATTCAGTTTATTATAACCCAAACTAACAGATGAGACTATCAAATCTTAATTCAATCCACAACATAGAAAGGTAATCTGTATTAAAACAAAATGTGCTCCCAAAATATAATCTTGTATTTTCAATGGTTTTTTCCCCATCTGCAGCAAAGCAACCACAGCCAAATACATTTGGAGATATTCAGATATACCGCATGATCAATATATCCACAGATAATATATTATCCAATGTTTGATGTTCTTTTATAAACCAGATTGCATGCGATGTACTGCCAAAGGTAATACAGTCTGAAGTCTTCCAGCAAAGTCACTGTCAATATTTTACAAAGAAATTCGGTGAAGAAAGGTATTGCAAAGAAATTAAGTGCTCTTTTGCACAGTCTGCAGGATCTTTATCCACCTTCAAAATGACAAATATAAAACCATTGATAAGGGGAAAGAGGAAAACTTTGTAGAGAAAGGTATCTTTATTAATCTAGGAGCCAATAATCTACAAGATTTTTCCCTCAGATTCTTTTCCTTCATGTTAAAGAAAAAAAATCAAAATGTATATTAAAGTAGAATTCAGATTCAGAAGATGTTAAATACTGAGTACATGAACATAGTTCATCTCCAAGTGGCAGTATCAAAATATTATAATTCCAGTGGACGTTGCTTTACAAAATTGTTCAAAAATTCCTTTATTGTAACTTTCCAATGTTTTATTTAAGATTGTGCAATGATATGGATCTGAAGAAAAAGGTAATGTTAGTACCTCATTAATGGAACTGCAACATGTGGTAGTTTTGTAGCCCAGAGGGGAGAAAAAATTGATACGTTTGAATCCATCATGACTCCTGATTACTGCTTGGAGAAATCCCTGCAGTTTTCTTGGCAAGATTTTGGATGTGGTCTGTTTCCTAAGGTGCACAGTAAATGACTAGCCTAAGGTTACTGAACTAGTTTCGTGCCTAAGGCAGGACTTAGAATTCACAACTCCCAGTTTCTAGCCTAATGCCTTAACAATTACACCGCATCCTAATTCATCCTAAAAAATACAAGATCGAATTGTGAAACACTAATCGAGTGTGAAAAGTTCACAATTTTCCCTGGCATGGTATGAATTCCATGAAAAATCATGAAATTGCACAGCTTTACGGACATGCTCTAAACCAAATTTTCTACTTCTGACCCAAACAGTTCCATGTCCTTACTTTTGTTTCTTTCCATATAAACGAGAGCCATATGAGACTCCTCAATTTGCAGGATGTCTATTTAAACAAAACATTTCCTCAAAATCTTCTTTGTCTGATCAACCACCAAACCCAAAAGAAGAGCCACAGCAAAATAAATAAATAAATAAAAAAATAACTGAGTGATCTTTAGTAGAACCAGAGGTGGGTTTCAGCAGGTTCTGACTAGTTCTGGAGAACTGGTAGCGGAAGTTTGAGTAGTTCGGAGAACCGGTAGTAAAAATTCTGACTGGCAACCGCCCCCATCTATTCTCTGCCTCCCAAGTCCCAGCTGATTGGGAGGAAATGGGGATTTTGCAGTAACCTTCCCCTGGATTGGGGAAGGAATGGAGATTTTACAGTATCCTTCCCCTGCCACGCCCAGCAAGCCACACCCAGCAAGCCACACCCACAAAACTGGTAGTAAAAAAATTTGAAACCCACCACTGAGTAGAACCATAGTAATTAATAAAGCTACCCTATACATACAATAATTTATCAAAATCTTTTGAATCCATTTGTACAAACCCATTTGTACAATTTGGAAAATGTATTAACCAAAATTACTAACTGAGGTTACCACTCAGTATATTTGCCCTACCCATCTCCTAGAAAATTCTTTTCCAGTGCCTTTTTTGTTTAAAAAAAAAAAAAGCTTCAGATGTTCAAGTTTATTTAAAATTCTTCTCTTCTCGGAAGGACACCTTGTATGGAGCCGGACGATGACTGCGGTTTCTGGCCCTTCCCAGCTTTCGTGAGAGGGCAGCTGGTGTTAACATCTGGCCTCAAAGTGGCTTAAGACTCCATCCACTGCTGTGAGAGAGCAGTGGGATTTATTGGATTTATTGACTTTATTGACTTGGAATTGACTGAATGTCCCTCCCCAGACCTTGGACTATCTGGATTACCCCCAGGCCGTGGACTTCCCCCAGCTTAATTAATTAACTGATTGATTAGATGTATTCACCAACAGAACTTCTTATTCTGCGAGACTCCCCCCTCTCGCAGGTGTGGCCCTCTACTTTATCAAGGGCCTACCTTTATGACGGGCTTTGGCACCCCGAGAGGTGGCATGCTGCAAAAAGGGGATTGAGGGGTTTTTTAGGGAAACTTTTTGATAGATTTTTAAGGGATTTTAAGGGGTGGGAGGGTTGTGTGGGTTTGGGGGTTAACCCACGGGGGGAGGGGTCCGGCCCAGCTGTTAGTGGGGCCACGGAGGGTGCAGATTCCGGGGGTAAGGGGGACATTAGAGTCCATTCTGTCGAGGGCTTTTCTATCAATGTGTTGAGTGGGAGGGGCAGATACGGCGGGAGCAGGGGGCCGCATCATGTGGTGGGGGCGCGCACTCGCTATCTTCGAGCGGTGGCGCGCCCCGGTCCCCATAGCCCTTCTCGTATCCCAGGCAGTTCAGACTCTCAGGGCCCGAGCCTTTGGCTGCTGTCGTGCAATGCCAGGTCCGTGGTAAATAAAGCCCCCCTCATTTGCGATCTTATTCAGGAGGGGGGAGCGGACCTGGCAGGTATTACGGAGACCTGGTTGGGCCATGAGGGGGGGGTTCCCCTCGTGGATATGTGCCCACCAGGTTTCCGAGCATTCCATCAGCCGAGAGCTCAGGGCAGGGGTGGGGGGGTGGCGGTTATTATAAAGGAAAGTCTTGATCCGAGGGAGACCACTGTTCCACAGATAGCCGGATGTGAGTCCCTTTTTGTGAGATGGGGTCGTGGAGTACAGATGGGCTTGTTGATCACGTACCTGGCTCCCTGCCGCGTGGCAACGGCCCTGCTTGAGCTGCTCAACGTTATAGCTGAGGTGGCGGTTGGTACCCCCAGACTTCTAGTCATGGGGGATTTCAACCTGCCATCTGTCGGCGAAACGTCTGAGGTGGCTCGGGAGTTCATGGCTTCCATGACGGCCATGGACCTTACTCAGTTAATTCATGACCCCACTCACATGGGTGGACACACTCTGGACTTAGTTTTTGTCTCTGGTCAGTGGTCGAGTGGCCTTGATAGAGGGGATATAGTCATCGAACCCTTGTCATGGTCTGACCACTCGCTCCTTCGACTGGACTTTCTAACCGCTGCACCCCGCCGCAGGGAGGCGGGACCGACCAGGTGGTTCCGCCCCAGGCGCCTGATGGACCCTGATAGGTTCCAGATGGAGCTTGGGCCATTTCCTGAGACTATGACTCACGACTCAGCTGAGGACCTGGTGGCCGCCTGGGATAGTGCGGCTGCCGGGGCCTTGGACCGTGTCGTGCCTTTGCGGCCTCTGACCCGGCACCGAACTCACCTAGCTCCTTGGTTCTCCGAGGAGCTTAGGGAGATGAAGCGCCGGAAAAGACGCCTGGAGAGTAGTTGGAGGACCAGCCGCTCCGAATCCGACCGAACACTGGTGAGGTCTCATATTAAGACCTACCTAGTGGCAATAAAAGCGGCAAAATCTAGCTATTTTGCCGCTCTTATCGCGTCATCAGATAATCGCCCGGCCGCCCTGTTTAGGGTGACCTGCTCCCTCCTCCATCTGGAAGCGCGGGATGACCCCTTGCAGGGCCGAGCTGAGGACTTTGTGCAGTATCTGTATGACAAAATCGCTCAGATTCGGGAAGGGCTGGCCTCTGACTGGGTATGTCCGGATGGGATGACTGAGGCAGGTCTTGAGAGTGTTATCTGGGGGGAGTTCGATCCTGTGGCTCCCGAGGACATGGACAGGGTCCTGGGACGGCTGAATGCGACCACATGTTTATTGGACCCGTGTCCCTCCTGGTTGGTACTGGCTTCCCGGGAGGTGACACGAGGCTGGCTCCAGAAGATTGTTAACGCTTCTTTGAGTGAGGGGGTCCTGCCGGCCGCTTTGAAAGAAGCGGTTGTGAGGCCCCTCCTCAAGAAGCCCTCTCTGGATCCGGCTGTTTTGGCTAACTATCGTCCAGTCTCCAACCTTCGCTTTGTTGCGAAGGTTGTTGAGAGTGTGGTAGCACAACAGCTTCCCCGGTACCTGGATGAAACTGTCTATCTAGACCCGCTCCAGTCCGGCTTCCGACCTGGGCACAGCACGGAAATGGCATTGGTCGCGTTGGTGGATGATCTCTGGAGGGCTCGGGATAGGGGTTGCTCCTCTATCCTGGTCCTGTTAGACCTCTCAGCGGCTTTTGATACCATCGACCATGGTATCATGTTGCACCGGTTGGCGGGGTTGGGGGTGGGGGGCACCGTTCTGCGGTGGTTCTCCTCCTACCTCTCTGACCGGTCGCAATCTGTGTTGACGGGGGGGCAGCGGTCGACCCCGAGGCACCTTGCTTGTGGGGTGCCACAAGGGTCGGTCCTCTCGCCCCTTCTGTTCAACATTTATGTAAAGCCACTGGGTGAGATCATCCGTGGCTTCGGGGTGGAGTTCCATCAGTACGCTGATGACACCCAGCTGTACATCTCCACCCCAGGCCACCCCAACGATGCCCTTGAAGTGATGTCCCAGTGCCTGGAGGCCGTGCGGGCCTGGATGGGGAGAAACAGGCTCCGACTCAACCCCTCCAAGACCGAGTGGCTGTGGCTTCCAGCGTCCCGATATAGCCAGCTGACGCCATCGCTGGCTATTGGGGGCGAATCACTCGCCCCCACGGAGAGGGCTCGCAACTTGGGCGTCCTCCTGGACGCACGGCTGTCTTTAGAAGACCATTTGACGGCCGTGGCCAGGGGGGCTTTTTATCAGGTTCGCCTGATACGCCAGTTGCGCCCCTTTCTAGATCGGGACTCTCTACGCACAGTCACTCAGGCACTAGTCACTTCCCGCCTGGACTACTGCAACGCTCTCTACATGGGGCTCCCCCTGGGGTGCACCCGGAGGCTCCAGCTGGTCCAGAATGCAGCCGCGCGGGGGATTATGGGGGCGACGAGGCGCTCCCATGTGACACCTCTCCTGCGCGAGCTGCACTGGCTCCCGGTAGTCTTCCAGGTGCGCTTCAAGGTATTGGTGACCACCTTTAAAGCGCTCCATGGCTTAGGGCCGGGGTACTTACGAGACCGCCTACTGCCACCAATAGCCTCCCACCGGCCAGTACGCTCGCACAGAGTGGGCCTCCTCAGGGTGCCGTCCGCCAGACAATGTCGGCTGGCGACCCCCAGGGGGAGAGCCTTCTCTGTGACGGCGCCCACCCTCTGGAATAACCTTCCCCCGGAGTTCCGTATAATAACAGACCTCCGGATTTTTCGTTGGGCCCTGAAAACTTATTTATTTCAACTAGCTGGGCTGGCTTGAGCTAAATTTTAAATTGGTTTTAAATTGGGTTGTTTTAATTTACGGCCAGAATATCTAATTATTTTAATACTGTTTTTTAAATTTTGTATGTTTTGTTTTTACTTAGGCTGTGCACCGCCCTGAGTCCTATTTGGAGAAGGGCGGTATAGAAATTTAAACAAATAAATAAATAAATAAAATAAATCTAAGAATGTTAATAACCAGGAAATTACAGCAGATGACACAAATATAAATGTTTACAGAAAAGCCAACATTTCTAGAGGTCAAAGATAAAGTAAAAATCTTTTTATTTGACTGTAGCTTGCAAAAATATATGAAATATAAATGCATTTTTTAAATCAACAAATAGATTTTTAAAAACTACTTCAAAAACTGCATTAGACAGACAAACTCAAAAAAGGATTTTTAAAAGTTGGGGAGGAGAATAAAGGGAAAAGTGCAAGAAGAGGGAAGAAACTGAAAGTACATGGATTCCCAGAAGGAACCTGCTTAGGCTGTAGTACAAACTTCACCCCTTCCAAGTGACCCATTTCAGAAGTGGGTCGATCCTGAATTTCACTTTCTGCAAATACAGGAGTGTTTTTCCCTTGCACAAAGGATTCAATCCAGTCTTTGAAGGAGGCTGGATTGAATCCAGGAGGGGAGAATGGATGGGAAGGAGAAACATTATTTTTGTCTGCATATCACCCCATAAAAACCTTTTTAAATAATGTAAAGGGAGGGATTGGTAAAGGCACCCCTCCCAACTCAGATGATTATAGACCTGAGCAATTATTTTATATCAGTGCAGCTGCAGCAAAGTCATGTTTACTGTCCCTCTGATCAGAGACCGTTCTTCTTTTTGAGTAGTTTTAACAAGTTCCTCGCTTGCGCAAGCTGTATCCATCCTCTAGGGAAGTCTGGGCTTGTATAAATTACAGCAATCCGAAAAGGTGATATTTATAGCCAGGAATTGGAAGCTTCCATCAATTTCATCCAGGAATTTGAACCAGCAGAGCAAGATGCTGCAAATACAGTCACAGGTTCCATCTCTCCCCCACAGATGCAAATGTTGTTACCAATTAGTGCAGAAAAAAAATTCCTGAAAATACTATAATCATTCATGTGTACAATCTTATTATTATTTCTTTAAAAAAAATAATTGTATTACATTTTTAAAATTACAATTTACTTTTTAAAATAATAACATATCTACACAAATGGAGTAGCTGAAAATGTCAATATCGCATAAAAGATGAAATACTTTAAAATTATAATATATTTTAGTATATCATTAAAATAAATGTATACATTTATTATATAACACAAGTTGTATAAAGATTAAAAAAATAAGACAAGGGGGAAAAAAACCTATTTTAAATAATCCTTGACTTAACAATCATTCATTTAGTTACCATTCAAAGTTATAACATCACTGTAAAAAGTTTTCTCATGCCTGCTGTAGTATCACCATGGTCACGTGATCAAAATTCAGGCCTGGCAATTGGCATATATTTATGGCAGTTGCACTTCTCCAGGGTCATGCGATCACCCTTTGTAACCTCAGCTGGCTTTCGAGAAGCAAAATCAATGGAGGAAGCCAGATTCACTTCATGACTGCATGATTCATTTAACAATTGTAGTGATTTGCTTAATAACGGTGGCAAACAAGGTGATAAAATGGGACACAACTGACTTAACAAGTTTCTTGCTTAGCTATCAAAATGTTGGGCTCAATTGTGGGTGTAAGTCGAGGACTACCTGTACGAAGAGACTAGGGAAAAAGATACCCCACTCAGAAAACAACTGTGTTATCACAAATTATCATGACACAGCAATGTCCCCATGTGTTAGCTTTGCCAGTTGATTTGGACCATAATTATTCTGTCAAGATACCTATCTGAGCTATTAAAGAGGTCTTCCCTGGCTTTCTTTTTTTCCATGCTGTTTTATTTTGCTTAATTTTGATGCCATTTTATTACTTTTATTTGTTTTATAACATAGGCTGTTGACATTCTTCCCATTCATGTGCCTTTTGGATCAGGCATAAGGCCTCCAAGGCCGCATTCTGCAGGTTCAGCCTTATAAAAGCAAGCTTTCTTCGTCGGGTAATTGTTGACATTGTTTATCCCTTAGGAAAGATCACACAATGGATTCTTGTAAGCCTTGCCAAGTGGTAGCAAAACAGATTCCGTGCAATCCCCTCTCTAACCTGTAATCTACTCCTGGGGAGGTGGACTCTTAGAGCAGCCAATTCTGAGACTATTATGGCCCTTTGTCTTTATCCAAAATTTTCACTGTGTCTCAAAAGTTACCAAGTACCTCATATGTCCTACCTCAAAAATATTTTATATCTCCTTCTGCCAATAATTTTCCCTTTGCTGTCCAGAGTCATGATTGCAAGATGGGTGGCTGTATAAATTGATATAATAAATCAATCCAGAGACATCTGCAATTTTACCTTCAGCATCAAGAAAATAATTCAATGTATGTATAAAACCTTCTAAAGGAGCCGCTCCTTCCAATTGGAGCAAAACAGAAAGGAAGAAGAGCTAAGTCTTTTCACATGGCCCTATAATTGCAGATTTTTCACCCTGCTGCTTTGATTCTACTTGTGTATCAATTCCAGATTTGCCAGTTTAGAAAATCCAAACCCCTTCAGACACAAAATGCATCTTTTAAGGGGAAAACACATGATAGATCTCACCTGAGTTCTCATTCTGCATGGCATCTCTCTATATCACAGGAGTGTCAAACTGGCGGCCTGTGGGCCAGATGCATCATGCACAGGCCACGCCCACTCAGGCTCCTCAAAGGCAAAAAAACTGCAATATATCACGTGACGCAATCAAGTTTGACACCCATGCGATATCAGATATAGGAGGGACCCCCCATTATCTTGAGATTTTGGGAGTCAAAGCCAATCATGTCTCCCTCTGAAAATTCCCTTTCTGCTATCTTGTGCTCTTGTATTGCTTTAGCATCCATTGGTCTCTTCTAGGATGGGCATTGGATTTTGACCATTATCCTTCTGCTTTCCATATTCCTGATCAACTCCATAGATTTCCTAAAGTATTATAATGCTAACCACCACTGCTTCCTCAGGCCCTCATTAACATTTTCTCCTTGCCTTTCATTCAAGCACTGTGGCTAACCACCCAATTGCAGTCATTGTTCCTGACATGAGAATCCTCTCATTACTGGGAGGCTCACTTTTTTGCACTCTCCACATCTTTCACTTTCCTCTTTGGAACAACTATCGCACACCAGCTCTAATCTTCCATGGCTTGTTATCAAAAGATTGCCTTCTTCTCTTCTCAAAGTTAGAGTTTCTATTGTGGTTTTTTCTCAAACCCACACCTTTTCAATTATCCTCAGTGACAAGGTTCTGGTTCCCCATTATGCCGAATTCAGTCAGATGTATGAAAAAGTAAAACTTTGTTGTCTCTTCCATCCATTTAGCTATTCTGTCACCTGATACTCAGATCAGAAACTAGATAACGCTTTTCTTCAGAAAGGGTTTTTATTCCACAAAAGTCTCCTTCTCAGCTAAGCAGGCAGCTTTAACAGACTATTCAAGAAAACAATGTTTCAGCCCTCTTCAATACCTTGAATATCCTTCTAATCACCAGTGGATGGTATTTTCATTATTTTATAAAATGTTTGCTTTTGAAGGGCTACTATATTCTTGTGTGAAACCTTTACACACACACAACCTTTCTCGTCCTACACTGGCTTGCCTGTAGGCTGCCAGGTGCAATAAATTCCTTCATAGCTTCATCTGTGGGTAGTCCTTGACAGGGTGGATTTGATTTAAATTGAGTTGATTTAAATCACAATTTAAATCATGATTTAAATCACTAGTAAAAAGGCTTGATTTAAATCAACTCGATTTAAATACTAATTTTTAAAGAGCAACTGTCATCTCTGCTACTCCTTTGACCCACTGTTGACTCACTGATAGTCCCAGTGTTGCAAAATATACAGCCTCAGGCTACATAACTAAGCTCCATTTCATGCTGAATAAACTAAATTATTTATGTATCTTAAATAGAAAACTATCTTACGATAGATTTTTACCCCAAAAGTTTTTTATTAAAATAAATTTGATAAAAATCAAAAAAATCGATTTAAATAAAAAAAAAACTGATTTTTTTGATTTTTTTTTAAAAAAATCATTGATTTTTATCCACCCTGGTCCTTGACTTACAAGTTTATTTAGTGACCATTCAAAGTTACAACAGCACTGAAAAAAGTGACCTATGGCTTATTTTCACACTAACAACCATTGCAGGATCTCCATGGTCATGTGATCAAAATTCAGATGCTTGGCAACTCATATTTATGACGGTTGCAGTCTCTTTATGACTGAGTGTGAAACTACATCTTTCCTTCAATATTCAAAAAGCACCCTCTTTCTCTTTGCAGCAGACTACAGCCCTTCTCAATGGACTTGGCTGAGTCATTTTTTTTCCAATTAGACACCTGCAGTTGCCAGTCTTTTGTTACAAATCACCTAAGCAAATATGCCCTCTCCAAATCTAGATACAATTTTCATTTTTTATCCAAAGTTGTTGCCTGGGTCTTTGTTCTCTGAAAAATGGAGGAAGAGCCTTTTCTTTAATTATCTTAGAAGTACAAAAATGGTTTGCTTATCTGTAACTTGAGTGAACATCTGTGAATTTACACAAACTTCCCTCCTAACTCCACAAGGAGCTGGTTGACCTTAATGTTTCTCTAGATTCGTTGTATCAGCCTCGGTAATTGAAAGGATTCAGTGGGAGCCATGTCAGTCAAATGGACTACGTATGAGGGGTGGGATTCCCATTAAGAAATTCCTTAAGCTCTAGAATATTTTCAGTAGGACTTGAATAAGAACACACCCCATATGTATGAATTCACAGATGACCATTCAAAGAACTTCAATTAGAAGTTGCAAAGAACCATTTTTATATGCAAAATTTAGTGGTCTATATGTTTTCTACCAGAACAGGGTCAACTGAACCAAATTAACAATTGGACTGGCCCATTCAAGGGTGCAGCTGGAGAATGCAATATATTAAAGATTAACTGATTTAGATTGCAAATTACTAATTCCTAATATTGCAAATACTATTTGTATATAAGTGCCTTTATTGGTATTCCTAGTACATTTTTTTAATCAAACGTACTGTCGTGTAAGGTAAAACATTTTTGTTTTTCTAGCTCTAAAATGGTACTTATTTGCTGATCAGCAGTGAATCGTGGATTAAATAGGAGATTATGAAATTCTTACATTTTACATATATCAGTGACAAATGAGTGTCAAAACAAGCTAATGTTTTCTACATTTTTGCTGGAACATACATTTTTGAAAATATTTAATTCCTTGAATATAACAAATGCATTTTTTATGTTTCATCCATGTTTAATTTTCTCTCCAATAAAGCAAGATCAGCACAAGTTTTACTTAAAAGGAAACAATTGTTTTAAATTAACTATGAAGGTTACTTCCAGAAATCCCGAAAGGAAATTGTCTGAGAATACGGCTATCAAACTTAGTGTTTGATAGCCGTATTATTTATGTATCCAGCCCAAAGCTGAATTTCTATCAGAAAGAAGAGATTTTGAGGTCATATGACAGCTGGGTGCATAATATAAGCAGTTCACTTTGTGTATGTTTCTATAAGTGCATATATTAAAGGAGAGTTCATTTTATAACTACCAGAACTTTTGAAGCAAACCTTTGGCATATACCTTTAATAACAGTGTACCCAGCTTCATATGGCAATAGCCCAGTTACAAGAAAGAGATTTTTCTAATCTTTTCTTCCATGTAATGTACAACATTCTGCTGAGTTCCCCTATGAGCTTTTCACAGTTTAGGGTTTTGTTTTTTTTACAGAAATACTGAAGAATTTCTAAAATGTATAACAAACCATGGATTCTCTTGAAAAATCAAACAATACTCTGACGATTGTATCAAATTCAAATATTAAACCTTTAAAGATTTTAAATGTCTTGCGACACTTAACAATGTGTGACACAACACATTTTCCCCTCCTCATTTTCAGGCCTTATAGGGATTGGAGGGAATGGCATGTTTTAAGAGTAATGCCGTTTTATTTAAGCTTTATTTTTTCCTGTTAAAACATAATAAGTACTAATGAGCTGAATGTCCTGGCATGCACTGGCATTCATAGTCACCATGTGAATGCTTGGCAGCCCTTCAGTTATAGGAATTGCTAATTGACAGTGGAGAGCATATTTGTTCATATTAGACTAAATCAGTTCTTGTTCTGTGTCGCAGGGATCCTGTATCGCAAGTCCTGTGCCTCCTCTGCAGCTTGTCTCATGACCTCTGCCGGATACCAGACTTTCTGTACTCCAGGGAAGATAAACTCTGTTTGTATAAGTTGTTGCAACACTCCACTTTGTAATGGGCCCAGGCCAAAGAAGCGAGGAAATGCTGGCACCGTGCCTAGGGCAGGAGTATTAACAACCATACTGCTGTCTAGCTTGCTGTTTCTATCACCCGCACAGTGCTAAACTCTAAGGGAAGATTTGCTTTGTCGCCATCATTCTTCCTGTGTCGCTTCTCTCAAAGGCACAGCTGGCTTCCATTGTGATGTTGTTGTTTGCTTTCCCAGAAGAAGAGTTTTATCTGAAAGAAGTCTCAACAACTTCATTACTTGCAGAATAGATTTAGTTGTCTGATTTTTCCAGTATGCACTTTAAAACAAAACGAAACAAAGAAAACAATAATCAACAGTCGTCCATTCGAAAGCACTATCATTCATGTTATTGGAAAATCGTCTATTGTACTTGAACTTGGAGGGGTACAAGTTGTTGGCTGTAAAGTCTTTCTTTTGTTTTCCTTTATTGCTTCTTTTAGTCTATTGTGTATCCTGTAATGTTTCTTTATGAGTATTTACTACTCATGTTCACAAATGCCATTCTGGTTAACAGGACTTGGATCTATGCTAGTCTCCAGAGGCATTGTTCTCACATTGAGCTCTAGTGACTCGGGACTCTGTTTTGGTAAAGTGGAGTCAATTTCAGCCTCATCCTGAAGAATATTTGAGGACACCTTCTGTGCTGCTTTGGTGGACGACTTTCGCCTGAATGACATGAAGATCAATGGACGTTTGGAATGGTTGACACTGGTTACTGAGTTTAAACTAGTTGCCAAATACTTCTGCTTGTTGGCATGTTCTATGGACAGGCGACATCGGAGGACTTGAAGAAAGACCTTCCGGAACTGTTGGGAGGAAATGTTGTACAGGAGTGGATTCACCACAGAGCTAAGGTAAAAGAAAATATCTGCTATGGGGACGAGAATGATATATGCCCTAAAATAAGAGACTGTCCAGTCTTGCTTGGGCCTGGCAGCCGTCATGATCCTTCGAACTTGATTCGGTAGCCAGCATATTGCCAGTGTTGCAACAATCAAACCTGCAAGGAAGGAGAAGAGAGAAAAAGAACTTGTGAAACCAAATCATAAAATATTTAGTATCAGTGCTCCACTTACCGGCTAGGAAATGATACCAATTTTTCAGTGTTTTGCTTGACAGCATCTTCCGCCAGTAGCAAAACATGTTCTGAGAGAGACAGGAGGGGAAAAGGCAAGCCACGGGTTTCAAGGTCATTGGAGTCTGTATTCCAATAAGTATTGTGTAACATGTAAGGTAGCATTTCTTTTGATCTTTGACATCGGTTAAGTTCAAATGCTTTATTTCATTTGTACTACATTCTTGAAATATTTTGTTACTGATGCTCTGTTGCCCATTCCTCCTCCTCCTTTTCATGACTAAATAATACAGCCATATTAGAACAGGCAATATCCAAAAGCAGATCAAATTCCACTTATATTTTAAAAAATGTGCATACAATTTGGCATTATTTTTGGTACCTTTTCTCCTACAGAAAATATTTTTATGTACAGTGTGAGAGGCTCTTTTTATGACAGAGTATATAAGGAATTCAGGAAAGGAGCTGCAGTTCAATTAAAATAAAATGGCACAGAGAACAAGCATTAAATGTTCCTGGAAATGGAGCTTCTAGAGAATACAAAATTTGTTCCAAATTTTGCTGTCCAGGTATTTTGCATTCACCTATAAATGTGAGTATTTATTTCATTGAGGTTAGGTTACTTTTATTGAAAAAAATATATGAAAATATTTATCATTGACTTTCTTATTGCTGGCAAGAAAAGAATGCCAGGCTCCCAGGGCTGACAAAAATACTTACCGATTGCATAGTTTTAAAATATTAAACATGCTTCACACACATTGTCTTATTTATCTGTTAAAAAAACTAATGTGATAAATCATCCTGAACAATGGTTTGCTTAACTTCCATTTTCTTAATCAAATTTTTAGTTCCAGGGTTAAACCATCTTTCCGGAATGATAGTTGAGTATAGTCTGATTTCCAACCCAATTTCAATTACTGAAATATTACTAAATTTAAAAAAAATCACTATAAAATGAAGGATGCATTTATAGACTCCCCCTTGATGCATGTTCATGGATGGATTTGAGGGAAAGAAATAACATGTTAAGCCTATTTACCCTTGCTGGGGTATTCCTTGTTTTAGCGCAAAGGTGCCTTATATGTGAAAGAAAATAATTTATCCAAATGTTGGCTGTTCCACTGCAAGTTTTTCTTTGATTTGTGGAGTTTTACATCATACTTGCTAAAAAATTTACTTGCTTTAAAGCTAGTCCTACAACTCGATTTGCTTTATTAGAAAATGCAGGCTTTATGTTGCTTTTGTCTAAATGAATCTGGATTCTTTACCAAGTCACTACTAAATTGTAGAATATGTACTCAATAAAATAATTGGGAAGATCCAGAATTCAAAATCAAAGACAAATTGTTTTGAAAAATATAAGAGAACAATTATGAATGTAAGCAGAAGAAAATAGGAATTGACAGCAGTACCCTGGAAGAGTCAGAACTGATCATAAACTCTGTGTAATAAATAGATTTGTGAATCTTTTGATTTTAATGTTTACTTTTGGTTAATAAACAGGTTAATTTTTTTGTAATTGTATGAAGTTTTCATTATGTTGAAAGCTTAGATTTCAGCATTTTGTACAAAATCATATATATGCACCTGTTACCTTTATGCCTAACAGAAATTTGCAAAAACAAAAGTTTTAGTAAACACAGTAAATTGCCAATTTCCTTAGGCATATTCTTTAAGACTCCTTGTGGGTGGTGAAACTATATTGGCAGATACACTAATTAGTTCAGGCTTTTAACCCTATTTGATACAATCTGCTTCGGCAAAGTATAGAGTTACTACTATTCCTCTTCAAGTTTCTTCTAAATGTGTATGATTAAGGGTGAACAGAGAGATAATTTGTCAAACACAGATGAAACACCAAAGCTTTGAGATGATTTTAAACTACATTTTCAGTTTGTAATATGTCTGGCTCTATAACCACAGTTAAGACTATTGCTCTGCCTTAAGGGACTGATTTAGGGTGCAGAGGTAAGTAAATTTACAAAACTTAAGTGTTGAGCAGCTGGGAAATAAAAACGAAGTAAGTGCAATATGCTGTAATTTGTGCTGAAGGAGTAACTGATACATGGTTAGGGTTGCCATGATATCTGAAATTGGCAGGTTTATTCTAATTATCAAATTATTGGTCACCAATCTTACATGGGGTAACTCTTGGGCAGCCAATACATTTGATAAATAAATAGGTTAAACAAGGCATGTCACAAGTTGGCAAGACGTTGAATGGTTACTAGACAAAGAAGCAAAACAAGACTAGAAAACATACACAAAGTTAGTGTTTCTCCCTGTGATGCAAAGTTGAGTGTGTGTGCATATATGCATACATATGCTAGAGTTCCTTTTGGTGAAGTTCAAGAAAGCCCATTTGCCCCAAGACCTTAACCTAAGATTTACAAGGCGCTGATCCGATGTTATTTTTTAAAAAAATGCTTTTAAGAAGTGAAAAGCAAAGTACCTATTATGAGCATCATCAGTTTTATTTCAAGAACATCCCTGGGCCCCAAAACTTTTCTAGAAAGTAAAAATGTAACCCACTGTTAATGTTGGAAGTATACTATACAGGCTAGTAAAAAGCATTTTGATGAAGAGACTTTTGAGAGTGGCAAGAAACATTTTTATTCATTAGAGCTTTGTGTTTTGTTATATCCCCCATGATGACAATTTTGTTAGAAAACTCATGTCTAAATTCCCCAAGTACCTAACCACTCTTAATATCTGGGACCCCTGGCAATTCATATTTCTTGAAGTTTATTATGTATTAAAATTATCAACTGGAAATAGCAAACATTAAACAAATAACTCTTCTGCTCATTATGTCTTGTTCTTTTTTTATCTTCTCAGGGACTCGCTGTCATTCTGTTTTTTTACTTTCTACTATTATAGTCTTAATTTTTCAGGATCATGACCTACCTACCACTTGATGTGTCTTGTATTAAGATACAGTAAGGTCATGCCTTCGTTCCTATTTCACTCTCGTTCTCATTATCATTAAGAAGAACAAAAGATCAATGAGCCGTGACACAGAAGCCACTGAAGACACATGGACTTAATATAGTTGTGTGTGTGTGTGTAAATTATGGAATAACTAAATGACATTTTAAACAGTGAACCTTAAAAGTGGTTTCCTTTCAGGCCTATTATCACAAATGTCCTGATCTGAGAAATCACTCATCCATCGCTAACTTCTAAGCAGAAATACAGAAATGTTTTAAGGCTCAGTCATGTGGGCCACCTTAACCTTTGTTGTGTGTTTTATTATGTTATTTTTACAATCTTGTTTTTCCTTAAAAAGAAGAAGTAAAACACTAGTATAATTGGTTTTTAACATGTGAGATTAAATAGCCAGCAAAGTATATAACTTGATAAAAAACAGAAATCTAAGAAAATGAAGTGAAGAAATAAGACAAAATAGAGTCAACATATTTACCAAATAAATTCTGTTTTTCATAAATTGTAATCCCAATTTTTTTTGAAAAACATCAGTAAGACCTTTATTACTTTTATTAAATGGACAATTATATTTTTAAAATTACAAAAGTGGTTCAATTAATTCTCTCTTGAGTTGATTACATTAATTTTTTAATGCCCTTATGTATTCCCCCATTTTCTCCAGTTTAGAGCATTCCCAGTGCCTTTGCCTTACAACAATGGCTTAGTTAATACCTAAATATGAAGTGGCAGCCTTTAATATATTTTCTGTAATGTACCATTGTTAAATACCAGTATTTATTATAAAGTACACAGTATAACAAATGTCTGCTCTTAAAATCCTGGCTGGCCTTTGGATCCTTGAAATTTTCCATTCTTCTGCTTGGTGCTCTGGAAGCCCAAGGCCTCTCCAGCTAACTATAATTAGTTCCAACCCCCCAAAAATCAGCATTCAATATCTTCTATGGAGTTTGGCAGAACCAGCTAGCCAACTCCAGGATGCAATGTGTGACCAAATCAGAAAAATCCTTATTGGTCAGAGCATGAAATATGCAATCTGCAACATACTTCTGAGTTGCTTTCCAATGTCAGAACCTTTTTCCTGCAAGATTGGAACTCTGTCTCTAATGCTGAAGATTTAAAAAGTTAAGGAATTAACTTTACAGGTGTACTGGCTCTTCATTTAAGCTGTATTGTCTGTGGGCCTTTGGTAGTAAATTAAATAAAAATGTGGGAAGGAATTCCAGTTGTTACTTCTTAAGTAAAATTTGTAATCAGCACTTAATACGTAACACTTTCTATACGATGAGTATAACGTACAAAATGCACAATGTATAATTAATATGGGCAAAATAATACTTTACCTGTTTATAAAAAAAAAGCATGTTCAAATTTTGCTTTTTCCATTGATACCCTTGCTGCCGACTTTTATTTAGATTATACGATGTCCAAGTAATTCCTTCCCTAGACACCTCATGAGGAACCAACTGCTTTATTCTATACAGAGCAAGTGAAAAATGAGTTGATGGTAACCTTGTACTGTATTGTAGAGGTTAGTGTTTCAAGGAAAAGCAGAGAACTCTTCGTGTAAACTGTCATTTTTGTGAGCACAAGTAATTGCTCATCTCTTGCTACCCCAGGAAAAAAAACATTTCTTTTTTGCAGAGATGTGAATAAATGTTTGGAGATTCGATCCTTTTAAGATTCATCCATAAATCTGTTATTTTCATCGAGGCTACAATAGCATAAAATGTAACATTTATTTTACTCTTCTTAATGTGCTGGTACAATCAATACAAATGGGATGGAGAGAAGATACTAATTGGCCCTGTAGAATAACAATGATTTTTATATTGTGGAGGAAAATAGGTTTACACAATGCTATTGCTCAATTACTTCTGTGTCACCCTTTAAACCAAATGTTCTTAGATGGGAAACCTCTGTATTGTCTAGATCAGTGATTCTCAATCTCAGAAATGTCAAGCTGTGTAGACTTCAGCTCCCAGGATTCCAAACATGCTGGCTGTGGAATTCTGGGAGTTGAAGTCCGCACATCTTGACATTGCCACGGTTGAGAAACACTGGCCTAGTAAAAAGTGCACCTGCCCTATTCCTAGAACATACTGAGTTGTCAAGGACTTACTGTACTTTGTAAGGGTACAAATTTAAGCAAAACCCAATAAAGCGGTCATTTAATGGTTCCCATCCATTTTTAACTAAGTCCACTGTATCTCTGCTTAAAGTAAGAACACAGATAATGCATTGTGCTAGGCAAGAGTCCTTATCAGCTGAAACTAAGGTGCAACAACAACTATTGAAGCTTCACTGTGACTTCTTCAAGCATAAATATAAGAACACTGAGTGAAAGATCTGTGAGAAGCAGTGAATCTCATAGTCCTTTCCCCTACCATGAATGTAGCCTCACAAAGGAAGTGATGAGGACTTGTGAGATTTGACATAGCTTCTCTACGGTGCCTATGGAAAGCAGTTACTACTAATGATGTGGGCAAAGAATTGTGAATCTTCCCTTAACTAGTAAAATGGTTTATAAATGATACCATTAGATTTATTCCTAAATATACTCCTAAATAAATTCTGGATTACAACATTAAATGTGTATTAATTTTCCTCAATTGCATATATTACCCACTAAAGAGCATTTTTAAGGCACCTTATAGTAGGGAACTCGCTACTGGTACTAACCTGAATACATTCCAGCAATATCTGAGCACCTACAGGTTTTCTAACGTGTTTAAAGAATCATTAATAGCTTATCAAAATATCATCTGTTTATATCCTACAATATAATTTTATTTCAATATTGCTCATGTTTCAGAAATGCAAAATAAATTGTGATATCAAATTAAGATGTTCTTATTTTATTTCACGTAAGCTACACAGACTTTGCTCACTTTCCTGTGCTTTGATGGATGTATAAGCAACTTCAGCCACTACTGTGAATAAAAATTGAGCTGGGAAAAAGTACAGACTGAAATAGTTCAGGAGGAAAGCTTGGTTAGTACTCTGTAAACACACATGCCAATGATGATGTTTGTCCATCGTGTTCGAAGAGGACCTTGAGATCTAACAGGTTATGGGCTGTCCATGGTGTGTTCGCAGATGGCTGGTAAGGCCTATATGGGCACGGAATGTTCTGCCACATGTTGGGCAGACGTGGGCATTATTGTTACAGCATTTGCAGCTCTGGCTTTGCGCAGTGCTCTCTTGTGCTGTGGTTGTTCTGTCTTCATATGTCCGGCAGCCTTGGTGGATCAATGTGCGCCATGTTGATCAATCTTATACCAGGGTTTCCCAGGAGGTGGTGTCAATATCCTCCAAAGGAGGCTTTCAACGTGTCTGTATTGCTTCCTTTGTCGTCCCCCCCCCATGTGATCGCTTTCCTTGAGACAACTCACCATAGAGGAGCTGTTTAGGAATGAGATGGTCTGGCATCCTTGCAACATGGGCTGCCCAGCGTGTCTGGCCTTTCATCAGCAGGGTGTGAACTGATGGTAGGCCTGCTCTGGAGAGGACTTCTGTGTCTGGCCCCTTGTCTTGCTACTGGATCCTCAGAGATCTGCAGAGGTAGATCATGTGGAAGTGGTTCAGTTGCCTAGCTTGCCTCCTGTACACAGTCTTAAGTCTCACTGGCATATATCAGGGTGGCTAGCACCACTGCTTGGTAGACTCTGAGCTTTGTAGCAAGGCTTATTCCATGGTGGTCTCACACATTGGTCAGTAGTCTGCCATATGCAGAGCTTGCCTTGGTGATTCTGCAGTTGACCTCAATGTCAACTGTCACTGCGCGGGAGAGGGTGCTGCCAAGGTATGTAAATTGGTCCACTACTTGCAGCTTTTGTTCCTTCACAGTGATGGTGGGCTCTTGCTGTTGGGCTTTCGGAGCTGGATGGTGCATCACTTCGGTCTTTGTGTTAATGAGGAGGTTGAAGTTGTCACATGCTGCTGCAAATTTGTCCACACTGGCTTGCATTTCCTGTTCTGATCCAGCATCCAGGGCACAGTCATCAGCAAAAAGGAGGTGTCGTAATACTGTCTCCTTTATGTTAGTGACAACCTGGAGTCTTCGCAGGTTGAACAGTTTCTCATCAATCCTGTATCTCAGGCTAACTCCCAAGGAACTGTTCTGGAAGGCACCTGACAGCATAGCTGAAAACACACTGAACAGGGTCAATGCCAATATGCCCCCTTGCTTGACACCGTTTGTAACGGGAAAGGCCTCTGAATCTTCTCCACCATCCAGAACGTGAGCCGTCATGCCATTATGGAGCTGATGTACCATCAGGATGAATCTGTCAGGGCACCCAAACTTCGACATGATGCGCCACAGACCTTTGCGACTGACAGTGTCAAAAGCCTTGGTGAGATCCACAAAGGTGTGTACAACTCATGATTCTGCTCTTGACACTTCTCTTGGAGCTGTCAGGATGTGAAGATCATGTCCACAGTGCCACGCTTTTTGCGGAAACCACACTGTGTCTCCGGTAATAGACCCTGTTCCAGGTAGTCGGTCAGACAGTTCAGCAACACTTGTGCAAGGATCTTGCCTGCGATGGAAAGCAGCGATATTCCTCTATGATTATCGCAAACTTGTCGATTCCCTTTCCTCTTGTAGAGGTTCCTGAGCAATGGATCCTTGATTCCAGAATGTATGTGTAAACACACACACACACAAAGAATGTTTGGTTGTAAAGACCAAATGATTTCAGTTCCGCCTCTGCTCCAAATCAATGCAATTTATACAGATATCCTTAAATGCCCATACCTTGTTTTCATCAGCATATGTTTAAAATTCCCATTGCAGCTTTCACTGTTCACTGTCTTTTGAATCAGTGATCATCTGTGGCTTATGTTCATTGAGGGAGGAAGAAGTAGACACAAAACACAGCTCCGTTTTAGCAGAATGAATGGCTATTGGGATCAGGAAGTACAAGGCCCTGGGAAAGGGAGTCAAGTTTGAGAGCGTTGGTGGCAGCACAAAGGAGAACAGAGATGACAGAAGGGATTCAGAGGGAAATAAGTTGGGGAGCCGGCAAAGCGATTAGGAGTTTGAAGCTACAAGGGAAAAACTAAATGACAGCATGAGAAAAAAGATTTTGCAGAAGGTAAAATAGATGCCTTGAAGGGCAAAGAGGGAGCAGCAAAATAAGGACAAAAGACAGGAGAGAAGTGAAGACATACGGATTTGAGCTGAAAGAAACAGCAATGAAAGTAAGGGGTCAAATCAGCCATGGGAGGAAAGAAACATTCAAAAGGGCAGTGAGGAGAAAGAGGTGGGTGGGTAGAAAGGGGAGCAACCGGTAATGAAAATGAAATCAAGGACATGCTAACTTATAATTTGGATTCAAAGTTTGCCAAAGGAAAGGGGAGCCAAGAAAGCAGCACCAAACTCTTTGTCTTTCCCAAAGAAAGGGGAGGGGGTATTTTTCATCCATTTGTAAAGGAATTTTCACATATTCTTCACAATGCCCACACGGGGCAGATTTCACATACACACACGAGACAGATTTCTCTCCAGGCTACATGTGCTATGTTGTGCTGCCCATCTCACACCAATTAACCTGGAGGACTTTTGCTGTAACCATCGGTTGGGAGGCCAGATTGCATGAGCCAGTCATAAGGCAAGTATTCCTGTTCTCTCTTTCCTTCTCCTCCCTTCTTGGCCCTCCCCCATTGTTGGGACAACCCAGCAGCCAATCAAACAGCCACTGCCAATCAAAATACAGTATTGACTGGTGTGTGTGTGGAGAGGAGACAAAACAAGATGGCTGCCTGGCACTTCTGCATAGATTTTTGTGAGGAACAGGCTGAATCAACAGAACCAAACCGCAAGAGTAAAAATAACACACAAAACCAAGGGATTGGCAACTCTGTTGAGAAAGAGGCTACAGAAAAGGAGCTGAGAAAACGGGGGAAAGAGGTTTTTTCCTTCCCCCCAGACCAGAAGTGTGGCAAAAGTTATCCTAGATGTGTCCCTCAGCTAGAGGCAAGCTTTCAAAGAGGAGAAGAGCCATGAAGCCCAGCCAAGAACACACAGCAGGAGAAGCAAAGACAAAAGTTAGCAGTACTATTATTGTACTGTATCCATGCAATGCACTTCAACACATGCTAATCTAAAATGTTATTGCTATGCAATTTTTGAACGACTTAAATCAATAAAACTTAAATTGAGAATTCAGTACATAAGCACATGTGAGTGTATCCGTGAATGCTGATGGTGAAACAAAGACAGCTGAATTAAAAAATAATATTTTTTGGACACTTACATGAAAGAAAAGGAAAGAAGTGAAATAAACAAGAGGAAAAGTAGAATGACAGCAAGAAGAGGAGGCAGCTTGTGTTTGAAAAAAATATGAGAAGACAGATTAATTCTCCAACAGAATGAACGAAGAGTGGACATCAGGACAAAGTTTTACAAAGTAAAAATGCTGAGAAAAAAAATCAGAGGTGAAGATGGGAGAACCACCATGCCTACGGAGAGAAAAAGATACAGACAGTTCTCATTTAACGACCACAATTTAAGACCAATAGCTTGGTTATTAAACAGTTGCTAAAGTACAACTGTGCTTATGATCTTACATTATTCAGCTTTCCTTTGCTTTAGGTCATAAATGACAGGATGGGATATAAAGTTGTTGTTTTTTTCATCACTGTTGTAACTGAATTACCACTAAACAAGCCAGTCACTAAACAAGGGATACTGTAATGGCAAAGAATGCAATCAAAGATACCAGGAAATAGTAATACTAAAAAAGATAGGGAAAACACAGGGCATTTCTTAGGGGAATTTTTAAAAAAATGTTTCGGAAGTTGGCAAAGGATAAACGAGTGTGTAACAAAGTGAGACCAATTAATAAATAAAAGTAGTGAAATGATTTGAGATGTAACTGAACTGGGGAATGCTGTAAAAATATTTTAAATATTTTGTATGGAAATAATAGCAACAAGTTAAAAGTGGAGTGCTAGATATGCTCTAAACCAGCCGTGTCCAACCCGTGGCTCATGGGCCACATGTGCTCCTGGACAGCTAGTAATGTGGCCCCACAGAATTGTAAACCTTTAAGATTATTATGTGCATTAATATATACATTAACTACTGTATATTATATATTTTATATGCAGTCCAAGACAATTCCTCTTCACTCAATGCGGCATAGGCAAGCCAAAAGGTTGGACACACCTACTCTAAACACTACAAATACTATGTATGTTATGGGCAAAAAAAAATTTGATGACAAGGAATGCTATAAAATAAGGTTACAGGTGTAGATGGTGTAAGTGGAGAAATGTTAACCTTTGGGTGTGACTTGATTATGAGGTGGCTGTGCAGTTTGTTCAATGTGTACGTGAAAACTGCATCTGTGTCTCACGCAGAAGGAAAAGTTGCCAAAGGAATGTCACATGGATTGATACATGAATTGTGTCTAAGAAGTTGTTTGGTGAAATTTGATTGAAAACGTACAAGTGGTGACATCATGCAAAAATTGGGAAGTGAAGGTTGGTTGGATGCCAAGCAGTGTGCGTGTGTGTTAAGAGCAGGGTTTTGCTCTTTAGCAAATAATTGAGAAATGTATGAATGTCATGAAGAAAATTAATTGTACAAATGTTGATTTAAAGGAAGAGGGAGCAAGATTGAATTGTGGGTTATTTTGCATCAATACGGAATTGTAGGTTAGTACATGAATGCAGTAAAAGTAGTGTGTGATGGAAGTAAAGCATGTGTAAAAATAAGTGCGACACTTGGAATGGGAATAAGGCATAGATTTGTGATGTCTCTTTTGCTGGTTAATTTATTTACAGATCTAAGTGGGAGATTAGAAATATATTGGTTGGAGATGTGAAAAGGTGTGTTCTTTTGTTTACAGGTGATAGATAGGTTTTTGTCTGAGAATCTGAATTATTTTTCAGATTTTTTTCTAAAAAAATGTTTGATTCCATGATGCATGGCAGACGCAAGAATCTTTGGAAAGAGACAATTTTGGAAAAGCCTGTGAATGACGTTGGTTTAAAGTAGATTTCATTGATTTTCTTTTTCTTATTGCCTGCCTTTATTGTATTTTTGTTTATTGTTTGCTACTTTTGTCAATGTTGATTAAATGAAAAGAGCTTAATCTGATAGGTACAGTCCTGATGCTGTTTCCACATTGGTTGGAGATTATGGAAAAATAAGCTGTGTCTCCAGAGTTACTAATGGTTTCTTAGAGGAAACTGATAAAATTGTTGCTATTTGTGAGACCTGTAGAATAATGAGCTTGAGCATCCTGTCCTCATAATCTTTTCCTAAGTGACAAGTCTTCATGGTAAATGTGCCAGCAACATAACTGTGTCTCAATGGCACAGGATAGAAGAAATTTGGCAGTCGCTTCTCCCTTAAAAATTCTTTTTAACTATTCTGAAATATTCCTCCAGGTAACTGAATACCAAACTCACTTCAGTACTATCTGCAATTTTATTGAGGATTTAAAAACAGATTCTAGCAAGCCACAATCAAAGCTCAATGGAGAATTCAGAGATCTGTAGTGTTTGCTTCTCTCAATATTACTATGCCTGCCTCTGATAAGGCTTTTAATTGTTACTTTTAAATCCTAAACCACAGACTTCCCCACAGCAGCTTCTCTAGAGACCAATTATCCAATAGATCTGACTCATCTGATTGAATTTAGAATTACTGTCACAGGAGTACGCTAATGTATACATTTTTCATTATTCAATGCTAATCCTTATTAATTATTTCCATAATCACTCCCTTCTCCTCTGATTCACAGTGAAGAAATGACCTAAAAGTACTAAAAACAGATTCTTTATGAATATTATTGGCATGAACTATGTTAAACTTTTAAAAAAAGGATATTTTGGTCATCCAGTTCTCGACAATTGCGTCTGTACTGACATTTCAAATAGTAATTTTCAGTGAAACATAAGCATATGGTTAGTTCAGTTCCAATTTAAGATCGAACAAAAAATGAATTAGTTCCATTTTTTAAAATAACTTTCAAATAATTAGGCCTGGAATTAGACATGCAAAGCAGTATTTATTTTCAGTTACTATAACTTATGAAACCAGCATCATTAAACCAGTGAAAAACTTTTTTAAAGTAATACCACAGATACCCACACCGTGTGTCCATTTTTCATTAGCTATTATTAAATCTTTGTCAAAGAACTAATAGAAATGCTAGGAAAGAAACTGAAAAGAAATGGGATAACAAGAATGGAAAAGAAAAAAAGACTTTTAAAGAATAGCAGGAAGCATAATGCCACATAACACCCATTTGACAACCAAATGAACACTGACAATATTTTCTTGAGGGGTTTTTAAAACTTTTTCCAATTCAATGGGCAGTGAAGTGAGATAATTCCTTAGATCGAGGTTAATGTTGTTTCTATCATTGTGGTATAGTATATTGAGAATACAGAATTTCTGCAGCCCTTGTGAGTGAGAAAGAACAACAGAAAGCAAGATAGGCTAAGACAAAACACAAGATATCAAAGTAAAATAGTTTGTAAGACAGGACAGGATCTTGGGACGACTGAACGCAACCACATGTTTATTGGACCCGTGTCCCTCCTGGTTGGTACTGGCTTCCCGGGAGGTTACACGAGGCTGGCTCCAGGGGATTATTAACGCTTCTTTGAGCGAGGGTGTCCTGCCGGCCGCCTTGAAAGAGGCGGTGGTGAGGCCTCTCCTCAAGAAGCCATCCCTGGATCCGGCTGTTTTGGCTAACTATCGTCCAGTCTCCAACCTTCGCTTTATTGCGAAGGTTGTTGAGAGTGTGGTGGCGCGACAGCTTCCCCAGTACCTGGATGAAGCTGTCTATCTGGATCCGCTCCAGTCCGGCTTCAGACCTGGGTAGAGCACGGAAACGGCATTGGTCGCGTTGGTGGATGATCTCTGGAGGGCCCGGGATAGGGGTTATTCCTCTATCCTGGTCCTATTAGACCTCTCAGCGGCTTTTGATACCATCGACCATGGTATCATGTTGCGCTGGCTGGAGGGACTGGGAGTGGGGGGCACCGTTCTGCGGTGGTTCTCCTCCTATCTCTCCGACCGGTCGCAATCTGTGTTGACAGGGGGTCAGTGGTCGACCCCAAGGTGCCTTGTTTGTGGGGTGCCACAAGGGTCGGTCCTCTTGCCCCTCCTGTTCAACATTTATGTGAAGCCGCTGGGTGAGATCATCCGTGGTTTTGGGGTGGAGTTCCATCAGTATGCTGATGATACTCAGCTGTACATTTCCACCCCAGACCATCCCAATGATGCCTTGGAAGTGATGTCCCAGTGCCTGGAGGCCGTGCGGGTCTGGATGGGGAGAAACAGGCTTCGACTCAACCCTTCCAAGACCGAGTGGCTGTGGCTGCCGGCGTCCCGGTATAGCCAGCTGACGCCATCGCTGGTTATTGGGGGCGAATCATTGGGCCCCACAGAGAGGGCCCGCAACTTGGGTGTCCTCCTGGATGCGCGGCTGTCTTTAGAGGGGCATATGACAGCCGTGGCCAGGGGGGCTTTTTGTCAGGTTCGCCTGATATGCCAGTTGCGCCCCTTTCTGGACCGGGACTCCCTACGCACGGTCACTCAAGCACTCGTCACTTCTCGTCTGGACTATTGTAATGCTCTCTACATGGGGCTCCCCTTGGGGTACACCCGGAGGCTCCAACTGGTGCAGAATGCGGCTGCACGGGGGATTATGGGAGCGACAGGACGCTCCCATGTGACTCCTCTCCTGCGCGAGCTGCATTGGCTTCCGGTGGACTTCCGGGTGCACTTCAAGGTGTTGGTGATCACCTTTAAAGCGCTCCATGGCTTAGGGCCAGGGTACTTACGGGACCGCCTTCTGCCACCAATAGCCTCCCACCGGCTGGTTCGCTCCCACAGAGAGGGCCTCCTCAGGGTGCCGTCGGCCAGACAATGCCGGCTGACGACCCCCAGGAGGAGAGCCTTCTCTGTGGTGGCACCTACCCTATGGAACAATCTACCCCCAGAGATACGAGTGATCTCCGACCTCCAGATTTTTCGTCGGGCCCTAAAAACTTATTTTTTTCAGTTAGCCAGTCTGTCCTGATTTTAGGGTTGGTTTTAAAATTTTAATATTTATTTTAAATTGACAAGTTTTAAATTATGGGCCAAATTTATAAATTATTTTAACTTTATTTTTTAACTGTAATGTTTGTATAGATGTTTTTTATCTGGCTGTTCACCGCCCTGAGTCCGAAAGGAGAAGGGCGGTATAGAAATTCAAATAAATAAATAAAATAAATAAATAAATAAATCTGAGAGCTCTTCAACATAAGAATTGATCAATTGGCTACTAATATGCAATAAGACTTAGCCAGAAACCACACCTTACAATTTCTTGAGATGGTAGTAACCATTAAATTCTGTAATGGTGGATCTGATAGGTCACAGGTGTCAAACTCACGGCATCACATTGCCGTCACGTGACATTTCGCCATGTTTTCCCTCTTCGCGAAGCTGGGGTGGGCGTGGCCTATGCGTGGCACTCCAGCCACTAGTTTGAGGCCCCTGTGATAGGTGGTGTTTTTCCAGCCGAGGATCACATTCAGTTGGTTAGACCAAGGAACAGCAGTGCATTTGACAGAAATTGTGCTTCCAATATTTATCATCAGAAAAAGATACTTAAGAGCTTTCAGAACCATCATATGCAGCAATGGACAGTCTACCACTGAAATCTAGTCTCAGGACCATAATAACAGAAAAGCCAAGAAAACAAATGGATCATCAAGCAAAGAGTTCTCAACTCAAGACATAAATGTCCAGGTGCAAATTATACTTTTGACGCATTATACTAAGGTGATCTAGCCTTCTAGAGGAAATTCTAATGTTGGGAAAGAAGGAGACGATGATCTGCAGCCAAGTGGATGGACAGTAAAGTGGCAATGGGCGCACATTTGGAAGATCTGAAGGGCCAGGTTAGGGACAGATTATCATGAAGAAAATCTAAGAATTGACCCAGGTGTGATGACAAATAGTCAATAATTATAAAGCAAGTTCTTTGCATATACTAGGTGCAGACTGTAAATCCTGACACATTACATAAAAAGTGTAACACACCTGGAAAATAACTCTGCTATTCAAAGTCAACAGTCTAAAATCATTCTGTATTTTCCCAAATGTATGTCATGTAACCTTATGGTGCTATTTATAAGAATACACTGCATTCCTTTCTACCTACTACACCAGTGGTGGGTTGCCCCCAGTTCACACCAGTTCTATAGAAGAGCCTTGGTAGTACAGGGGTTTAAGGCACCCTGTTATTAAGCTGGTTATTAAGACCAGCTGCCTGCAATTACTGCAGGGTTCGAATCTCACCAGGCTCAAGGTTGACTCAGCCTTCCATCCTTTCTAAGGTAGGTAAATTGAGGACCCAGTTGTGGGGGCAATAAGCTGACTTTGTATAAATATACAAAAGGATGAAGGCTATTGCTGAGCACATTGTAAGCCACCCTGAGTCTTCGGAGAAGGGCGGCATATAAATCAAATTAAAAAAAAAAAAACGGGAGGAGGCCCTGCCCACTGACCCTGACATCATGAAAATGCTTCTGCACATGCGCAGAAGAGCGCATGCACACGCGAACCAAGTGCGCGCATGCGGCCCCGTTGTGAACCAGTAGTAAAGGTAAGTAGAACCCACCCCTGTACTACACCTAACTGAATATAGATCCCATGACTGGACATTCAGAGAAAGTAGACTTCAGTAGAAGCACTCACTGGTTATTCTTCATCAATGGTTAGGAGAATTTAGAATAGAATAACAGAGTTGGAAGGAACCTTGGAGATCATCTAGTCCAACCCCCTGCTTAGGAGAAAACTCTATACCATTTCAGACAAATGGTTATCCAACATCTTCTTAAAAACTTCCAGTGTTGGAGCATTCACAACTTCTGGAGGCAAGTTGTTCCACTGATTAATTGTTCTAACTGTCAGGAAATTTCTCCTTAGTTCTAAGTTGCTTTTCTCCTTGATTAGTTTCCACCTATTGCTTCTTGTCCTACCCTCAGGTGCTTTGGAAAATAGCTTGACTCCATCAGCTCCTGAGATATTGGAATACTGAGATATTGGAATTTACTGGAGTCCAAGGAGTTCAAGTAAGAAACTAAGCCTAAAGTAGAGTATTAGAAGCTGGCGTTTTCTCCTGTGAAGAAACCTATTCTCCCAACTCTTAGCCCACATTTCTGCAAGTCTAAGCTTGTTCTGTGCCTGAGGGACAGGAGAAGGTATTAAGAAGTTATTATCCTAAGGCTCTGAAGTTGAGAAGAAGACTGTCCTCATGCTGTCAATATGGAAAGAACAGCTGAGGGCTCTCCCTAAAGTAAGACAAAGAGTTACTTCCCTGATTGTGAGCCAAGAAATATTCCACGAGCCAGCAGATTTTGTGAGCCGTGGCTGAAATTCTTTATTGTTATTTGCATAGGATATGCTTTGTTTGCTCAAGGACAAACATCTGTAACAGCTAATTAGAAGCAAATGATATTGATAATGGAAGAGATGAATGTCGCAATTTATTAAACAGAGATATAATCATTGACTTGGCTTTACCTTTGTCAATATTTATGAAGGAAAATAAATTAGTTCATTAAAAAAACAAGCAATCAGTATACACATATTCAAAAAAACACTGAAAAATTCTTCGCCATTTTGTATCTAGCTGTTATGTTCCCAGTAATATCAATTGTTATAACTTAATTCATTTTATAGAGATATACTATATTACATCACAGTTTTTTTTATTTTTCCTAAAATCTACACAATGAAATGGTTGTATTGAAACTATTTAATTCTTGACTATATTTTTATTCTGCCTTCCTCCTGCCCTTATATAAGTAAACAGAATTATACCTATTTGGAAATGTATTTGCATGTTAAAATATACAAGTGCTAGTATACAAGTGCTTTAACTTGTAAATTAGTTTTTTTTTTGTGTCTATTTTAGGCTTATAGCCAAGAATCTTGTTACGTAAGGGGTACAAGGGTTTATAGAGAAAAGGAGAATAGGATGCATTTATTGCAAATCAATAATCAAAATGATAATGAAATGAAGCATGGAACTGCAAATTTATCATATTTGGTGAGCAGAAAGATGGGATAATAAGATACCAGTCCCAGCTTCTACATTAGAATATCTTAAATAAGATGATAAAAAATGAATTGTAACCATTTTATATATATTTTATATATAGTGGCAACATTTACAGTATAAATTGCTGTAGCCAGGAGAATTCTTTTACTGAGAGCAGGAAACCAAGCCTTACATTTAAGACCTACAAATAACCAGATTACACCTATAAAATACCCTATGAAGTGAGAATGCTTAGCTAGATCCTCTATAATTGGTGATGTTCTCATTCCAGTTTAAGAAACCATGTCTCAAACATTTCATAAGTAAGCTAGACAGAGAGAGAGAGAGCAGCTAATCTAGGATCATCTTGCGCATTTTTTGAGCTTAACTGGCGACCTGAACTAAGATCATCTTAGATTTTGAGCTTGACTCCACCAGGCTCCGCATCACTCTATGTTTCTAGTGGTTGCTCTTTTTGCCACCGGTCCTTCCTTTGTGCAAAATGAATACTCCTTCATGTTTTTGTTCAGTTAAGAACAAAAGCTGTGGTGGCCCAGTGGTTAGAATGCAGCATTGCAGGCTACTTCTGCTGACTGCTGACTGCCAGCAATTTGGCAATTCAAGTCTCACCGGCTCAAGGTTGACTCAGCCTTCCATCCTTCCAAGCAGCGGTGAAATCCAACCGGCTCCACCCACCTACCGGGACGTCATTATGTCCCATTTTTGACCCTCTGCGCATGCACAGAAGGCTCTGCACATGCACAGAAGAGGTGCACGCATGCATAGTGTGCGTGCGCTCCCGCGCCCTCCCGTTCCCCAACCAGTAGCGAAGTTAAGTGGATTTCACTGCTGCTTCCAAGGTTGGTAAAATGAGACCCCAGATTGTTGGAGGCAATACATTGACTCTGTAAACCGCTTAAAGAGGACTGTAAAGCACTGTGAAGCGGTATATAAGTCTAAGTGCTATTGTTATTGCTATTAAATGAACCTCCCCATGAATGCAATTTTCTTCCATGCTTCCAAGGTTCTTTGGGATGAATGCAACCCTTCCTTCTCAAGAAGAGTATAATAGCAAGGACATTAACATGATGCCTTGTGTTTTCCAGAAAAAGAGGAGATAAATAAAGAGCTGACTTCCTTTTTCTTACATGAAATACCATTCAAACTCTGCTTGCAGGTTGTCCTATAGCTGTTGAACTGAAGGGACAATGTGCTTGAGATTATCTCTTTTCAAAAACCTGGACCTGGATTCCTTATATTCCTCTTTCCTTCTCATTGCTTTTCACCTGGGTCCCATCTCAATTACTCTAAGTACTCCTTAAAAGTGATGAGAGACTCCATTATATATTAATCTCTACACAACATTTATAACGTTTTAAGAATTTTACAAGTAATTATCAGTCCATATATGCTGGATTGCTGTGCTGTATACCTAAAATCCTCTATAGAATTCCTTACATGATGTTCTACCACAGGTTTGTGGACCAGAAGGTTGTAGAAAACATGGCTCCCATTACACAGCAAGGTAAATTCAGACTTTGGAATACAGTTTTTAAGAAAACAGTTACGAGACCAATCAAACACAAAGGATGAAATTACGTGAACAGATACAAGCAAAAAATCTCCAATATTTAACTTTCAAAATATTCATTTAGTGGTTGGGAAAATAAATGCAAGGGAAGGAGACAATGTTTTACCAATAGGTGTTTTTAAATAACACTTTACTTTTGTTTTATTAATAGTTATTTATCTTCTACTTTGCTTAGTATCTTTTGTTTGGATGCAATTTCTGCTGAAAATAATCTGTCAAAATACATGAGCACAGTTATTCAGACTGCTTTGAACACCCCAGATTTCTTATTATCAAATGTTAGTCCCTGCTAGTTCCCCCACAAAAAAACCAGCGAGTTAGATAGGAATGCCATCAAGGATGTGGTCACAAGTGACTGATTATATCCTTCTTATCCCTGCAGTTCGACTGAGTTAACACTGGAGCCTCAGGGGAGAAAAAATAACTGTTGCCTGTGCTCAGGTCTGCACAGATGTATCTGAGGAACAAAGTCACTGCAGCATAGCTAACTGCTCTGCAGATAATAGAACAGAATGCAGCTCCTGCTCTCTTGGGCTAGATGTCCTTTGCGCATAAAATTACAAAATCAGTAACATGATTGCGATTTGACTCAGTGCATACGGAGGGCAGATGTTTTCACTAAAAATTGCCTATTTAACAGTTTCATAACAGTCTTAACAACTGTCTTTGTATGCATTCAGACTGGCTTGTGGTGCCTGGTATATCTTTTACTACTTTATCAAGGTACTGATCTACGGAATTATTCTCTGTGACTTTATATAGCTGTTATAAAGGCTTCATTTTTAAAATCCATATAAAGCTTAGCAATATCTTTTGTTGTTGCAGTGGTGTTTTTTAAAAAAACCACTTAGCATTGACATTGCAATATTTCAGTTTGGGCTCATTCACAAAAACACTTTTTAGTGGTCCTTTTTCCCACCCTGGATCTAAGAGCAAATCACGTTGGCGTCAATTGCATTGTCCCTACTCATACCCTTAACTCTCAACTGGAACCAGGTCTTGTTATGCTGCTGTCCATATAGGTCCTCCGTAGGATGCTACAAGGGCAGTGATTGGCAGCTTTTCTTGGCTGAAATTCAAATGTCACCAACAAAGGGAAAAACTGCAACTGAACACGGTGTAGAATATATGCCAGTGTGGTGCTTGTAAGGTCTAGACACTCTGTCAAATCCTGCTTCTTTCCCTCGAAAGGACTGTTGATCTGTTGATCTATCAACCATTACATGCAAGGAGTTTGTCTCCCTTACTTGTAATGATGTAGTCATCTGGACTTGTGCAGTGCAGATGCAGTCAGTAAATATAGAGTCTTGCCAGGGGCCAATGATATATGGGAATGACCCTGAAAGACCAGGTGAAAAGATGCCACATAGAGAACAGTTAGATAAGATAAAGATTAGATTACATAAACCATTGCCCAAAGTGGGAGGAGAAAGAACCTCATGAGGGACCCTCCCTAGGTTTGGGGACTGTAAACTTGATGGTAGGAGAATTGTAAGTTCAGATTTGCAAGATTCTGTTAATGTAGTTTTACAATAAAATAAAATTAGTTTATCTGGTCACCTTTCCTGCCTGGTCTATCTGGTAAAACTGACACAGAGTTTGTCCAAACATATTTAGCTGTAAGGTGTTCTCAGGTACTTTCATATAATTTCTCCAAAATGATTATTGTGCAGTCAATTTATACACCACTAGGTGTCAGCAAAGAATTGGAAATTTGTCTCTCTTGGCTGCCATCTAGCAGTTGTCTGGATTTGTGCAGTAGATTAGACATACAACTTTAGTTATCCTAAAAGGAACAAGGGGAAAATGTGGCTGTGCTACACACGACAATGGAGTGAACTTTTAAAAGAATAGGCTGTGATGAAAGAAAGAAAGGAAAGCTTTCTTTGAACATTGGCCACTGGGAAGGGAATTACTCACCAAGCAGGCTATAGAAGCTCAAGTCACAATTGCAAATGTTGTTGGAGACAAACTAGTCAATTTTAAAGCTTCATATTCTCTAGGTTTATCAACACCCCAACCAGAGGTGGGCTTCACATAATTTAACAACTGGTTCACACAGAATCAAAAGTGTGTGTGTGTGTGTGTGTGTGTGCACCTTGTGCACCTGTGCGCTGCATCAAAAACATGACGATTATATATGACGGGATAGCGCCAGGGTGGTGGGGGGCCCAGCCACTGGCCGTAACTACCAGTTCACCTGAATCAGTCCAAACTGGCTGAATCCCACCCCTGACCCCAACCCCACCAAAGAAGCCAGGCTGATGGCCAAAACACCACTGCAGAATAGACATTGACTGCAGCAACTTGGTGGAAAGGAAAGTTCCACAGCAGACAAACTAGATCAATTGAAGCCAAGCCGATGGCCACCTCAGGCCACATCTCTTCCGCTGCCCAAAAAAGCCAACACAGTCCCAGGTTGTATTAACAGAGTGATAGAATAAAAATCACATGTTAATACCAATTTATAATGCCTTGGTAAGACCATACTTGGAATGCTGCATCCAGTTTTGGTTGCCACAATGGAAAAAAGTTGTTGAAAACTCTAGAAAGAATGCAGAAAAGAGCAACAAAGATGGTTAGGGGACTGGAGGCTAAAACATATAAAGAACGGTTGCTGGAACTGGGTATGTCTAGTCTGATGAAAAGAAGGACTAGAGGTGACATGATAGCAGTGTTCAGGGGCTGCCAAAAAGAAGAGGGAGTCAAGCTATTCTCCAAAGCACCGGAAGGCAGGACAAGAAGCAATGGGTGGAAACGAGTCAAGAAGAAAACCAACCTAGAACTAAGGAGAAATTTCCTGACAGTTAGAACAATTAATCAGTGGAACAACTTGTCTCCAGAAGCTGTCAATGTTCTAACAGTGGAAGTTTATAAGAGATTGGACAGCCATTTGTCTGAAATGGTATAGGGTTTTCTGCCTGAGCAGGGGGTTGGACTAGAAGGCCTCCATGGTCCCATCCAACTTTGTTATTCTGTTAAATGTCTTTTTCCATTCACCATGCACATTCCACAGGAAACATCTCCTGCCAAAACAGCAGGGAAAATGCTACTGCCATGCTGGAACATCTTGGACCAACTTCAGCCTGCCTCAGCAGTGGGCTGTCAATGAGACGGATGCTCAGTTGTGATATATATGCACTATGATAGAGAATGCCAAGCAACACATGTTTGATGTAGCACAGAGTCCTTTTTTTTTCCCCAGCCATAAAGTGCTTCTCCTCCTTGCATAGCAAAATGCCTTCAGCCAATCCATGCAAAGGAGAACAATTGTACATAGATTTGCTGCAGTATAAATAGATAGTTAGGAGAAACAAACATTTGCTCTGTTATTTAGGATAAAGCTTTGCACTGATGTTAACATCAATAGTTCAATAGGTTTTCAAGAAATACTAATCACAGTTCAGTTTGATGTAATGCTATATATTTTTGCTTAATGAGTCGAATTTAATAACTCAATTTTTCTAAGTAGTAGTTATTGTGGTTCTATGCTGTGTGAGTTCACATACAATTCTTCTAAAAGTAAGAAATCTAGTTAACCAAAGGTTTGGAATTTGCTAGCTACAGCAGTGGAAATCTACATATCCAGCCTGTGGGGCTCTGTGAGTGGTATTCTTTATGCTCGGTAAATTGCTTCCAGATCTGATATATGAGACAGGTTGTTTTGGACCATTTCAGGATCTTTCAGTGCTAGTATGGTAATGCTAAATGAAACAAATCTTCTTTCCTTTACCATTTCCAATGTCATGCCATCTCTTGACCTGTTCCAGGAATTATAATATTATAAATTATAATTATATTTATAATTATAAAGGAATTATAATGGCCGCGCAGGTAGTGATGGGAGTGACCTGACACTCTCATGTTACACCCCTCCTGTGGGACCTGCATTGGCTACCAGTTGCCCTCCGGGTGTGATTCAAGGTGCTGGTAATCACCTATAAAGCCCTACATGGCTTAGGCCTGGGGTATTTGGCGGACCATCTGCGGCCTGCGACAGCTCCCCATCGCCTGGTGCGTTCCCACAGGAGGGCCTCCTAGGGGTGCCGTCAGCCAGACAATGTCAGCTGGTGACCCCTAGGGAGTGGCACTTCTCTGTGGGCGCGCCTACCCTGTGGAATCAGCTCCCCCTGGGGCTCCGGGTGGCCCCTGACCTTCGCTCTTTCCGCCGTGGCCTTAAAACATGGCTATTTTGCCTGGCCGGCTTGGACTGAAGGGGTTTTAGAGGGGATTTTAATGGTTTTTATACTTTTATTGGGTATTTTAAAGGAAGGACTGGACTTTGTGTGTTTTATTGTTGTGAGCCGTCCTGAGTCCTTTTGGAGATAGGGCAGCATATAAGTCCAAATAATAAATAATAAATAAATAAATAAAATAAACATGTACGCATAAATGAAATATGTCTCCAGATTGAATACAGATTTCAGAAATTTCCTTTTATATCAAAATGGTGACCATAGCAGGAATCAGTTTCCAAATGTTAGAAGATAAACTGATGTTACTCAGATACACTTGGTTGTTGCACACTACCCTGATGCTCTATATGTTTTCTGGAGAAATTTCCCTGAACAGTGTGTAAAAGCTACATTCCGTGGGATTTTCAGAGCAAGCCAGAATTATTCTGAAATGTTGCAAGTGTTCCAGAAGGAGGTATGGAACAACAGCCACTTATTCCATTGGTGAGAAGTAAGAATCTGAAGAAGGGAGAAAAAGAAAAAGACTAGTTGTGGCAACAATGGTGCATTGGAATACCATTTGCCCACAAGCAAGCGCTGGGGGGACCGTAAAAGAGAGAAAGTAATAGAAAATGAAGAAGCTAAAGTGATTTGGGACTTTACAATTCAAACAGACAAGTACCTGTCATACAGCACCCCAGACTTAAGAATTGTTGATAACAAAGACCAAAAAGTCTGTATAGATGATGTGGCAGTAGACAACAAAATAGAAGAGAAAGAATTGGATAGAATCACAAAGTTTAAAGACCTGCAAATAGAAGTAGAATGACCACTACAAAAGGAAGCAAATATAGTACCAATAGTCATAGGTACCTTGAGTTCAACTCCCAAACATCTGGAGCACTCTTGAATCCCTTTGACGTTCACAAAATCACCACCAATCAATTGCAAAAGGCAGCTTTCCTTAGAACAGCTTACATCCTTTGACAACACCTTCAACATCATCAAACAACATCTACCTATTCCAGATAGGCAAGTCCTTGAGAAGGCTTCATATATAGACAAAAATGCCAAATTCAGTCTATAGATCTGGCTGATTGTGTAACCAATTATAAAGCATCATTATTTTATTTGCTATTATTAAACATATGCCCAGCTATATTAACCAATGCATTGTGACAAATGTAACATTACTGAAATTCCAGACCATTTCTACATGTATAATTCAAAACTATATTTTAGGATGAGCAAAATCAGTGTTTCTCAAGCTTCCCGGAAAACTGTTAGTTACATTCAACTGAATACATGGATAAATAAGTAAACGTAAACCTGCTATTCCCTCACAGATTGCTATGTCTGAGCTTTAATCTGATTTCTTGTTCAGTCCTTCATAGACTTATAAGTATCCTAAAAGTTTGAACTTCACAAATCAATGAGCTTCTACAATCTCCAGAGTATATTGTTAGAAAAAGGTTGAATGAAATATTTTTCAAAATTCGAAAAAAATCCTACCATATTAAAATTAATCTGTGAGGAACTGATAATATTTGCCAAGACTCTATGAATGTTGGCTTCCTCAGAACTAATTATCAAACCCTGAAGGGGGAGATAAGGGATGTCTTCCACATCAATATGGACTTTAGATATGTCACCTTAGGAATTAAACTATATCTCGTTCTACGCAGGGAACAACTATGGGAAATGTTCATGTTTAGCTATATCAGCATGCTAGCCATGATTGTACCATCAATTATACATACATATGCCCTGAATCAATTATTGTGTGAACTCCTGTTGGTAAGATCAAAATAGGAATGGAACAAATTTAAAATGCTACTTCATTTTTTTGGAAGACCCCTGAGTACAGAAAAATAGTTGATAGTTCCCTCACGTATCAAAAACATGGAATACAACTTTAATAGTATACTTAACATAGGGCTTTGAGCCAGGATTCACTTGAAATAATAATCACTTTGAGGTGATCTCCAGAAATAGCCAAGAAAGTCCATAACTTGTTCACAAAATAATATTAATCATAATGGACTTTTCCTGGTAGCATTGATTTTTATTACACTGAGCAAGGATGATGAGGAATTTGAAACTTAAATCCCATGATGAATAATTGAACAAGATGTAAGGATGTCTACTTGGAAGAGCTGATGAAAAAGACAATGTAGTGGTTGCCTTCAAATATCAGAAGAATTGCACAGAGAAGGTAGTAGAGGCTTGTTGTTTCTATTGCAGAGGAAGTACAAGAACCAGATGGATTTCCAGGGCAACTAATTTTATGTCAACTTAAACAAAAAGCCCAACGACTAGTAATACTAGATTATAATAGAACTGTCTTTTTGAGAGGTGATCATATCTCATTTGCTGAAGTTACTGAAGAAAAGTCTGGACACTATAAATTCCACTTTCCCCAAAATGGTGCCATTCTGATGTATTGGATTACAATTTCCAGATGACACAAGCTGCATATCTATATATATATATGGTACTTGGTGCAGATCTTCCACTCAGGAGAGAAGAGTTGGCTAGAAGTACGCTAAAGTCTTTTCATTAATTATTAAAGAGGAGAAAAAAAGTACTAGAGAAATATGAGATTGAAGGACCTCAACATCCAAATGAAGGTTATCTTCCAGGCAGGCTTTAATACTGACTTTTTATAGATGAAGCAAGGGGCTTGAGAAGAAAGGATAAATGTGGACTAGAAATGGGTTTGCAAACTATTTAGTTCCACCAGTATAGTGTCTGTACCTGGTTCTTCACGGATTTAAAGAAAGTTCTAAGTGCGCCTTCCAGGGCTGTATCCTTAGCCCTGTGCTATTCAGGTCTGTAGATGTTACCAAACTAAGAGATTAGAGGACTAAAGCACAATTCAAATTTACTTCAACAGACTTGACCATAAGTCAAATCCAGCAAGATGATATTCAGCAATGGCAAAAGTGAGATTTTGCATCAGGTTGGGAAAAGTGAAAACCACGATACCTAGAACCAGGGGATAATGGTGGATCTCTGGAGCTTCGGTGGAACTCTGCACTAAGCAGGTTTTATGATTCTATTCTAAGTATTATATATTCTCTTTATCCAGTGTTTATCCTTTGAAAACATTACGTTCCAATACAATGGTACCAGAGTGGGATTGTTTCCATAGCTAGGTCTAGTATCTCCAAAGACATAAACTCAAATACAAAAGGAAGGAAAAATAAGCAGCAGCTATTTAAAAGCTCTCACCTCTTGCTTTTTTCTTTGTCCTCCTAACTACATTAATAAAAAAATAAGGACTATTGACATTTCATGAATACTACCTGAATAGAAGACAAGAACAGAAAACTGGTAATTATGTTTCCTGAGAAAGTTGTTGCTTTCTCACATTGGAAGAATAGGGGAAGGTATGTCTACAGTCCCACAATAGCCATCGTAATTAGTCATACCGCATTCAGATATCTTTGTTAACATTTCCTGGTATTCTTCTGCCGTACGAGAGCAGGGCAAGACATCTTGAGACTTTATTCTGGCTTAATTCTTTCTTTTATGTTCCATTTTCTGGATGAATAGAATTTTCACAGTGTGACATTAATGAAGACCCGGTAAATGTAATTAGAACCAGACCTTTATTATTTTGAAAGCATGTCATGAAAATCGTCATGTAGAAAACAATACAAATTATATATCTGGTCAAATTCTAATAGGAAGCTTTAAGAGAAAGCCTATTGTACTATTTTAAGGTACTCACATTTAATTTTTAGGATTTGAAAATAGCAAGGCTAGTTTTGATAGCCTAGTTTTTAAGTGAGAACTGACATACTTTCCATACAATCTTTTCAAAAGTTCAAAGTTAGAATGACTGAAGTAAATCAACTGGTCCTAGATGTTGCCACTCTAGGAGAGATTTCCGACATCTAAAATAACATCATATTGGAAATCTTCCTAAAGGAGTTACTGTTAAATTTTGGGATACTTTTGGCATCTCTTAGGAGGCAGTAGGATGGAGAAACTGGTAGATATTTTGGTCAAGTCAATCAGAAATTAAGATGCCACATGAATTCAAAGACAACTTTTTCTCTCTTCTTTGCACATGTATGTTCACATGCGCATGTACACGGACACACAGAGAGAGAGAGACACCACACAAAGTGCAAAATAAATAGACTGAGAAACTATCAAGAAAGAGGCCATTTGTTCTTTCAACATTTGGAATCTAGATTGCAGGGTAACCAAAGAAACAAGCAGAGTAATAATTGCATATTCATTTTCCTGGGCTTGAAATATGCTTAGACATATACCGAAAATTTGTTAGATACCCATGATTATTTATTTGGAATATTAAATGAAGGCATGCATCATTTACTATAATAAAACTAACCAAGGAGCCACATCTGGACACCAAATATATATGAGGCCACAGCAAGAAAATAGCAATATAATTAACACAACTACCTGGTTGGCACATCACCTTTTTCATCCTAGATTTAGAGAAATGCTATTTGGATTCCACTTTGAAAGTGCCTGTAATAGCTGCCTAGCAGTGCTCAGCTGGCAATTCTTTGACTTCAGCCATGGCTAGCAAGAAAATCAGCAAATAAATAGCTTTTTTAGGTGTTACAAATCCACCTCTATGTTATATTAACAACCGCACAGATTCCATTTCTTCTACTGTGGTATATACCAAAAATCATCACTCGTTTCTCTACATTTCATTTTTCTGCACTAAACCTTCAATTTCATGGACAAAAACAGTGTTAAATCCCATTTATCTTGAGCCTTTAATTTGGATAATGTACTTTATATATCCCAAAATGTATAATAGAGGGTGAAGAGTAGAATGGAAAAGAATTCTCTATTGTAGTGATCAGTAAGCAGAGGCACACTGGAAACACATTACCAAAGTGTGTGGTACTAAAATGGTCTTATTCTCAGTAGGTTTTCACTTCATCTATCATTTTAATAAATTAAGACCACCAAATTAATATAGATCAACTTGCTAGGGCCAGATTCCATATCCAATTAAGAAATGAACAAATTAATTATAGTGGGATAGCCAACAAGAGCACAGCAGTTTTCTTGTATATCTATATGCAAATTGCATGAAGATTTCTTTATATTGAATACTACAAGCATACTGAATCATTCCCTTGTCAGTAAATGCTGTTTTCTAAGTACCAGGGATGATTTGTTCAAAGTAAAATGCAAGTTGGATTATATTCACAACTCGTGTTTTATGATCAGTGAAACACCTTGCAACAGTTTACAATTAAGCCACATAACAATACAAAAGTCATCTCTTTTCTAGCTACAGGACTGAATTATGAGGCTGAATAAAATAGGATTTTAGACATAGATTGAACCACCTCTACATGAAATGAATATCCAGGAAATTGATCCAGATATGAGCATGGAACATTTTAGGGACAGCTAGATACTGGCCATGAAGTAGGAAATTGTTGTATGATGCTAACTACCAAAATCTTACATGTATAGCAGATTAAATGGCGCAAGTTATTTTATTGACACACAAACACACATGCATATACATATAAAACCGTGGAAGTCAATGCAGCTTGATATTCTTATCTGGGTTCTAATGAAAACAATACTGTAGCTAAAAGAGGTTTTTGTAAACAATAGCATTTAGACTTATATACCGCTTCATAGTGCTTTTACAGCCCTCTCTAGGTGGTTTACAGAGTCAGCCTATTGCCCCCAACAATCTGGGTCTTCACTTTACCTACCTCGGAAGGATGGAAGGCTGAGTCAACCTTGAGCTGGTGAGATTCGATCTGCTGAACTGCAGCCAGCAGTCAGCTGAAGTAGCCTGCAGTACTGCACTCTAACCACTGCGCCACCTCAGCTCTATCAATCATAACAATCTAACAACCATAGTTACAGGACTTTAGAATGCAGAACTGGTAATATTGTAGAAAATATTTCTTACACTTGAAAAGTTGAAATGAGCAGTTTGTTGCTAGGGTCTCAAGAAGCTTTAAAATCCTTTTATTTATTTTTTCTGAATGGCAGACACAGCTTGGGCCTGTAATACCTTTGTACTGCCATGGAAAGTAAGATATATCCCACTGCTCATACCCCTTAATTACAGAATGTACGTTCTTTTTACAGTTCTGGCCAGGAAACTCTAATCATGTTGTATTGGTAAAAAATTGCCTCTTATATACCTGGTCCAAAAGGTTATAAAAGAAAAGTGTTGCTTGGTCCCTTCTCCTTCCTAGGATATTATTGGGCAAGGGCAGCCTAGGCAAATGGATTGAAAATTAAGAATAGATTGGAGTGTGAGTGTGTGTGTATGTGTAAGAATACAGGAAATCCGAATAATTTTTACATTTACAGAGGAATTCTAAAGAAAGATTATGTAAAAGAGCAACATCTAAAAGACACTAATTTGAAATCCTCTTGATTTTGGCCTATCATAAAATTACTGTAAATTCTCCCTGGAACTTTGGGAGATAGCTTTTTGAATTAGAACAGTGAGCTCACATTTCCACAGATTTTAGCCATGTTCCTTAGATCCTCAAAAATCAAGTTTCTGATTTGGTAATGCAAAATGTGAAATAAATTACATTGTACTCTGCTCTTTAAAGCTCTACAGAGAGAAGGGCTTGAATTTGCAACAATTTATGATGGATAGATACCAGAAATTCAAGATTATCAGTGCTGAATGGGAATAAGAAAGCGTAAGCTAGAAGTATTAGAATAGGCAAATGTAATGAACAAGAACTGAACGCAAGCTTCTGATGCCCTCTACAGAATCAATACTATTTATTATGATTAGCAAATCAGACAAAATTATATTGACTTGAGTTTTCTGGCTTTGGTATCAAAAGTATCAGTAGTCTAATTTTCTAATCTCAAAAACAATAGGGATTTAATGGCAATTTAGGAGGAAAAAACAGAGTGACATCGAACTACGTAAATGGTATCCCATGCAAACTTGCAATTTATTACTCTAATTTACATTTAACTTTACATGGAAATCAGAGATAATTCAAGTAATGAACTGCTACCAGTGAATTTGATATGTAAAACATTTTTATCCATGACTTACTTGCTAATTTAGCATTAAATTAAAGCATATCTGGCAAGATTATGAATTAATAACCACAGGAAAAGGCCAGACAAGACAACTAGGCAGATCTCTTTGGTGAAACGATGGAATTACATTGTTGTGAAGAGAAAAACTCCCTGTTACATCTAGTTTTTAGCATATCTGTTATCAATATAGAAATATAACTCTGGGATCCTTAGTGTTCTCTGAGCTTGGTTGTTTTCGTGCAGATGTTTCAGTACTCAAGTAGGTGACATAATCAGTGCATTGATGAAGTTACCTAGTTTGGTAATAAAACATCTGCAAGAAAAACAACCAAGCTACAAATATTCTACAGTAATAGAAATCTTAACTGATTATAGTTGCTTTCTCCATAGGATCTGGAAGTGCTTATTGACAGGGAGAGTCATCTTTAACTTTAGCACTTTCATTTTGGAAAGACAAACTCAGTTTTGGACCTTGTAACCTGGATGTTTCAATAGGCCCTTTGGAAATACAAGGTTTTCAAATACGTAGGGAAGACTGATGGGCGCAAGTTGCATGCATATAGGCTCTACTCAGAGAAGACAATGGTAAAAGAAAGAGCAGATGATGAAGAGGTGTGTCCTTATTACCTTCTTCATGCATGGTTTGTGTTTGGTTTTCAGATTTAAGGAGACACTGTAGAGGTGCAAAGCGATGGCCTTTAAAATCCTATATACAGGGTCATGTCATTAGAAGAAGGGACAGTGTTTAAATAACAGCCCCATATTTTTCAGACTCTGTACACCTGTATGCTCTTCATATCTGAACCATCTAACAAGAGAAATTGTCTGATGCTTATCTGAGATTCACTGTCTGCCAAAGCATGTAGACAAAGACAGTGTTAGGATTGTTTCAACAAGGCCATGGTAGAGCTGTATGTGTTTAATTTCCCTTTAAGAAAATTATTATACTAGTTTAGGGAAGGGAAGGAAAGCCAGAGACACAAAAGCAAAGCAAAACAAAAACAATGACAACAATGAAAATCCAGTCTCAAAAAGCGTTTATACTGAAGAACACTAGTCATTTTAAAGTTGAATATAATTCTTAACGTCAATTGACAAGTACTTCAAGAATATGTTTATGGCACACAGTCAATCTATGCAAGACATCTGGGCTGGAAAGCTTTAGCACAAACTGGTGCCATTCCCATTCACACAGCTGATAACAGCTGGCATACCAGAGGGATATAAAGGGTCCCCGCGTAGCTGGCTTTTTATGGTTCTGATGATAGGAAAAACAAACAAATAAAAATCACCTTTTATTTGACAAGCGATTATCTCCCCGGCTTTTCTCTGAAAGGCATTTGATCCAGTTTGCAAAGACACATTACATCAAGCAAGACTGAACCAAGAGTAAAACCTGCTTTCATTTATTTATTATTTACTAATATATTATTGATTAATAGATTACAGATCTTGTTCCATTATCAGTTATATTTAATATTGCTACCCACTTTTCAGATAGATTTAATAATCTATTTCTAAAGAAAGATGCCACTGAGAAATGAGTTGTGTTTTCTTCTTTCGTTCAGGTAATGGTAACTGAATGTACAATGGTTCTTAAAAGTTTTTGATTTTTTTTAAAAAAAAATCTATATAAATACAACCTAAACCATGATCTGTTCTCCACACAAGTCCTCAAAGCATATAAAGATAACACTAAACAAATGAGTCAAAAACATATTTGTGCCCAAAATCTGGCTCACCTAAAGCAACAAAATTACTTTGAACATGGTTTAAATATACATCTGTATGAGGGGAAAGGGGGAAATACCTTTTATCACCACAACTTGTCCATAAGTGGTGCAGTGGTTAGAATGCATTACTGCAGGCTACTTCTGCTGACTGCCGGCTGACTGCAATTTGGCAGTTCGAATCTCAAGGCTCCCAGGCTCAAAGTTGACTCAACCTTCCATCCCTCAGAGGTCGGTAAAATGAGGACCCAGACTGTTGGGGACAATATGCTGACTCTGTAAACCACTTAGAAAGAGCTGTAAAGGACTGTGAAGTGGTATATAAGTTTAAGTGCTATTGCTATTTATTCTTCAGGAGAAATCATCCAAAGCTACATATTTGTGTGTGGCAAAAGTATATGAACCTCTAGGATGATCAGTTCATTTGAAGAGAAAAGTAGAGTCAGGCATTTCAGTTAATGGGATGATATTGAGATGTTAGTGTGGGAAGTTCTACTTCATTTAAATAACAGAATTATTCATCACCTGAATCTGTGGAAGTATGTCCAAATTTGGACAAAGGAGATTCCTGAGGCGTTCCAAAAAACAGTTGCTGATACACACCAGACTGAAAAAGTTACAAAACTATTTTCAAAGAATTTGGCCTCTACCTGTCTACTGTAACGGTGGTGTTGGGGAAGACTTTGAGAGTCCCTTGGACTGCAGGGAGATCATGGAGAAATTATCATCATGGAGAAAATCTATCTATGTTTTTGCTTAATGTTGACACCAACTTCACTGTATATAATCACATCCACATACATGTACACATATATGTACTTTATATACAATCAATTATATGCTGCTTTATTTCATGATTCTAGCAAGGGCAACATTTTGAAAATAAAAATGATCTGTTTGTGTTTTTCTTAGTCACCAGGAGTGACTGTCAAATTTATTTGTTTTGAATTTCAGTCTATGTAAGATATTTATAAGATTCCTAAGTATTATAAAGAAAGATGTAAAAATAAATGAGTTTCCAGTTTTATATGCAAATTCATATTGACAGTAGGTTTCAAAAAGAAAGGAAGCATACTGACTGTGTAAAATGTATGCAATTCATATCAATGAATGCCAACAGATGTAGTTTAAATCATTAATAATAAAAAACAGATCAACTTTCCCTCAACATGTTTTGATCTCCAAGTCTCAACAGTTTCAACTTTCAGGCCAATGAATCTGGATTAAGGGAGCTCTGTACAGGGAAGACTAAGTAATTCAATCTGTTTGAATTCTGATGTGTATTTTCACTTTCAAAACATATAATAATGCACTGATATGATATACTTTCCCGGACTCTGAAGTGCAGCTTGCATATTGACAAATTGAGTACATAAAGAAGTCATGCTTATATAGTTAAACAAATTGTGCATAAAAGCTATGTGATATCAGGAAAAGTTTTCTTGAAAATATGAATAATGTTAGATATGGGCTAAAATGTGGGAAATAGGTTAAAATATGAGAAACTAGTTAAAGATATCAGAAGAAATAGACAGATTGACCCATCCTTAACTTTAGGAGGTAAAGTCCAGAAGACTGAGCAAACTGCATTAGATGAATTAGAAGAGGTCAGCCCTATCAGCAAAATTTTCATGCAATGGATCAACAGAAAAATCGCTACCAGATCGGGCGATCTGGTCCAAACCGGGAGCATTTCATCCCTGGTGGAGAGCTTATATTTATAGATAATGAATCACCCAAAGCCAGTCCATGAGATAATGAAGATTTCATCCCCAATAGATCCAGAGTAAATAAATAGCATAGGAGCATTGTGGCAACCTCTGTAAAATGCAGATACCCTCCCCCACTTTAACACACACACACACACACACACACACACACACACACACACACATATATATATGTATGTATGTATGTATGTAGGTCTTTGGTTATTCGGGTCTTCTCCCACGTAAAATTGGAAGTGTCTTGGCGACGTTTCGACGAAGTCTCATTCGTCATCTTCAGGCTGGTGTTCTCGGCTTCGTGCTTCCAGGAGCAATGTGAGATCGCAGCTGTCTCTTCCTTTTAACTGCTAGTGGGGGTGTGAGCTGATTGGGTGGGAACTTGGCTGTGTTCTGATTGGGTGGAGGTGTGTTCTGACACCCACCATGAAGAGCTCGCACGGCCACAAACACGAAGCCAAACAACAACAACGCAGCTCACCAGCTCAAATCCCCCTGCAACTCAGACTAAGCTGAGCACAACCAAGCCCCCACCCAAACAGAAAACACCCCCAGCCAATCAGAGCACAGCCAAGCCCCTAACCAATCAGAACACATATATATATATGTTGTACTCCCTGATTTGCTTGGAATTTTCATAGGCTGGTGGTTACACTGGTAAAAAAAAAAAAGTCAGCATGTTGATTTGTATTACTAGTAGTTCAGATGAATAAGATAAAAGAGATTATTATATCCATATTTGGTATGATCTATAAATGTACAAATAGATAGATGTGTAAACATATCAGGAATGCTTGCAGCTGGTAACTATTCCCTACATACTCTTGTGGTTTGAAACCCCACACATAGCAGTACAGTAATATGTGAATAGCTACCCTGCAGGGTTTCAAACCACATGAGTCGCTTTGCTCTCCTGTAATGACAGATATACCTCATTAAGTGAATATTTGAACACTCACATGTCCTGTAGTCTGAGATCAGATTCCGAATTCAACTCTTTTTCTCTCTCATTCCCCATCTTTGTTGTAAACAATGTAAATATTTTGGGGCATGCAGAATTAGAATAATCTGAAGAGCAACTGATTAATAGTCAGGCTGCATCACTGGACATAAATTGTTCCTATAGTATTCAGTCCAATGAAGAATACAAAGGTATATATTAAAAAAGAAAAAAGATCTATTCCCAATCATAGATTATCTGCTGTCTCCAACTTTCAGTATAAGGAAGTACGTTTATGGAGAACCCCATTTCTTATATTATTATCTTTAGAGAGAAGTTCATATTACTCTGCTCCAGAAAAAGAAACAGTCCTGTGGCATATTAAAACTTCATTTATTTTATTTATTTTTATTTATTTGTCAAGAACGTATTAGGTAATTTATATAATTATAAGCATGAATTTAATACATAAAATAGATACAAGTAGAGGAAACATTAGGACAGGGACGGTAGGCACTCTGGTACTCTTATGCACGCCCCTTACAGACCTCTTAGGAATGGGGTGAGAGCTTTCATGGATTGTGGTCTACTTCATTAAAAGTAGATAAGAAGGATGGGTATATATATATAAAAAAGTTTTACACTGAGAGCAAGGAGCTACTATAATAAGATTATATGCTGATCAGTTTAATTTGTTACAGCTCTGAATCTGGCCAAGAGTAAATCACACAAAATGAGCTTATTTCAATTGATGATTTTCCAAGTTGGACTACCTACACAATTTTTTTTTAAAGAAAGCTCTGCTTAATGAAGAAATATGGCTGATTTGTCTCTTTGCTGACTAAATATATAAAATCATGAAAATTAGACTGAAATGACAGATATTATCAAAACTGCTGATCTTTTCAATGCAGCTAGAGAAAAATAACAAGCCTCTTTTTTTTCTTGCAGCTTCATTATAGGCTGGAAATGGGCAAATTTCATTACTAACTCCTATTTGTTTCCTCAGTTATTTCTGTTTCTTAATAGTTATTCATTAATTGCACTATGATAAGATCCTCGCCGCTTTGAAACATTTCCCCACTGGCCTCCATTCTATTAAGGACCCTGCCTGCTTGCCAAGAGCATAAAATTAAAAATCAAAGCACTACTTCAGAAAGGTTTAACATGTGCCACATCGAAAATGTTTCTGTAGCTTACAGCCTTGTAATTGCAGCACCAGCTTAACAGCACAATCTCCCCCAGTGTTTTCAACTGTTTTCCTTTGAAATCCAAGAGAGGCAGGAGCCGAGTTCTTGTTTAACACTGTGATTTACACTCCATGTGTATCAAAATCCTGTATGCTTTCATAGCCCTTTCCCAGCTTAAATTTGTTTGATTCTGGTCCAACGGGTTTGCCCACATTCTGGACAATTTTGTCAGAATAAAAAAATAACAGAGTTGGAAGAAATCTTGGAGGTCTTCTAATCCAATCTCCAGCTCAAGCAAGAAGCCCTATATCAGAGGTGGTATTCAGCCGGTTTGCACCGGTTTGTGCAAACCGTTGGTGGAAATTTGGCCAAAGTTGCCGAACCAGTAGTGATGGCCGGCTGGCCATGCCCCTGAACTGGTCCCCTGGTCACTGCTTGCTCACCCCGCTTTCCATGTTCATCACTGCCATCTTCGCGTGCACACATCCCATTGCCTTGCAAGGCCAATGGGATGTGCATACATGAAGAACATGACGGTGATGGCAGCAGCTTTTTCTGTGAGCTCCGGTACTTTTCAGTGGCCTGCAGCCAGCTGCTACCGCAGCTGCAAACCAGCTCTCAAAGAGACGGCAGCTGCCTGCAGGCCACCAAAAATTCTAGACATCTTGCTTCCGGACTCTGGACCAGCCGCTGCAGAAGATAAGCAGCCTGAACAAAGAGGCGGTGGTGGGGGAGGAAGCGGGGCTAGGGCCGGGGCTGCTAACAGAGGGGAAATGGGGGTGATTGGCAAAGGGAGGGCGGGGCTAGATAGGTGGAAATTCCAAAAATGTTCCTACCTTTTCCTGTGGGCATGGCTAGGTGTGGGGGGGGTCACATGACTGAGTGGGTGCGGGCATGAGTGATGTCAAGTTGGCCACGGCACTCAGTCACATGCCCCCCAACTAGCCATGCTCACCGAACCGGTAGCAAATTTTTTTGAAACCCACCACTGCCCTATACCATTTCAGACAGATGGCTGTCTAATCTCTTCTTAAAAACCTCCAATGATGGAGCACCCACAACTTCTGGAGGCAAGTTATTCTACTGATTAATTGTTCTCACTGTCAGGAAATTTCTCCTTAGTTCTAGATTGGTTCTCTCCTTGATTACCTTCCATCCATTGCTTCTTGTCCTGCCTTCAGATGCTTTGGAGAATTGATTGACCCCCCTTTTCTTTGTGTCAGCCCCTTAGACATTGGAACACTGCTATCATGTCACACCAAGTCCTTCTTTTCATTAAATTAGATATACCCAATTCCTGCAACCGTTCCTTAAGTGTATGTAAAGCATGTGAACAGATTGTTAGGACTGAGTGGGATGATGATGTGCCTGTTTAAGAACAACACTGATATTGCTACATGTTTGATTTACTCAATATTTTTATGAAACCATCGCACCTTGTCCTTTCTAATCCTATAGGGTTTTTTTTTTAATTCATTGGTGATCTTGTTTTCTTCAGAAAATCAGAGCCTTCTAGCCCCCAGCTCCAGCCAGCTAATTATAAAGTGTGGGGGGAAAAACAAGATACAAGCATACAGATATTCTGGCATACAGTACTGATAACTTCTGCAAATCAGTCCTCCTGAGTTAAATCATATTTCTTGAGACAGTGAATACCTGATTACCTATGGAGACTACTCTCAAAACGCTAGGAGGGATAGAAGAAAACATACAAAATAATTGATGGAGAAAATCACGATCAGACCAAATCGGGCTTTAAATATCACACTACAGTCAAAATTGGCTTGGCACAAATAGCGTACAAATAAATGCAATTACGTCTGAGTCTATTTAAGACACTGTTTCTTTTTACATTAGCATCCAAATTTGTTTTCTCTGTGTTCCAGAAATCCCCACACCCACCTAGTGGCAACCATCACAAGATCCATTACTTGTTGAAAATATTCTTAATCAAGAGAGCTCTTTGACCTAAAGCAAAACAAAAAACAAAAAAACAGCAAAGACAAATAGCTAGATATTTGTCTATGTTTCAGCATTCCCATGGATGCAATTATCAAGGATATTATCCAAACCTACAGATATCTTAAAAAGACAATAATGCATGATAAGACATGTGGCAAAATACCCAGATCTCTTTTCAGTGCTTTTTCTTATTGAAGCAAATACACCAAGGATAAGGAAAGGCAACAGAACAATTTTCAAGTCACCAAAATAGATTTAGTTCCACAGACAGTTCCGTGTAATTCATCAAATTCAATTCCCAAACCATTTTCAGGAGCATCTATTACATTTGATTTAGTTTAGATTAGATTATAGAATACAGACCCTTGATTTAATGATGTAGATATATATCATGATTAATGAAATCTGGTAAATTTAAAAATAAATAACAATTTGTTCCCCATGAAAGCAGGCTGGTATTTATTACCAACTCTGCAAAACATAGGCAACAGAAAGCAATTTTTTTTATCAGTAATCCAGTAATTATACTATACTAATATCCATCGGTTACTGGATATTACTGATAGGTCTTGATGATCCAGATCTATCAGTAATCCAGTAATTATACTATTTTTAAAGAGCAGTGAAAAAACAAAGCAGATGAAGACAAATATACATGTCCCAGGATAATGTTGCAGGATCCAAACTGGGTCAGTCACTGGGACCAGAGGTTTAGTCTTCCAAGCTTTTGGACTCTTGCTGGAGCCCCTCTTCAGGAAACCTCTCTCTCATCAGAATCATCCATTCTGCAGAGAGAGGTCGCCAACCCAGATTGGATCCTGCAAAAAAAACCAAATAACCTTGGATTTTGAACCAATTTTTAAACAACATTTGATTATTTATTTTCAACCCATTTTTATTCCCGTTTGCAGTTCCTAAAAAAGCTCTTCTTCTTTCTGTGTTTTCTCCACAGTGTCCATCCCCTTTTTTCCTCAGTTCTAGTCCTTATTATCAATTTTGATGTGCTGTATTCTTAAAACACTGGCTTACGATTTCTTAAATTCATGACTCTATGTGAACTTGTCTTAGCCTTTTCTACTTATTGTCCTTGTCCCAAAAATGTCCCTCCTACTTTGAAGTACAGCAGATGAAGACATCACTACATTATATCTACTACACATTCTTTCATGTGTAATGGTGATGCAAATCTGTGCACCTATAGAAAATGTGAATATACATGTTATGATTTTATACTCTTCTACCTGATATTAAAAGTATCAAAAATATCTATATCTAAAAAAACTATGCCACTATGATTCAGTGAACATTACATTTGGTATGGACCTCAAGGACACTCCTGTATAAATCATAGTCCGGAGATAGCTAGCATTGTCCTTCAGAGCCAACTGGCTATCTCTAAAACAGCAAAAATAATTACCAGCTTGAAATGGTAGATCATATAAATTATATACAAGCAACCAGAGATAATTCTAGCACCAAACACAATCAGGGATACTATAAAGTGTGTGCCTTTCTAATGTGAAATTATGGATGAATAGAACTTTTGAAATATGTAAAGTCGCATCAACCCATGAGACGGGTGGCATATAAATATAATAAATAAATAAAGTAAGCAACTAAAATATATACTATTTCTATTTGTGGATTTCCCCTCCCCCTCTACGTCCCACATTTTACTAAAAATAGATACATGGAGAATTAGAGAGGTAGTAAGGTTTATTGGAATATAGAATATCCTTCTAGTAGAATGATCGTATTGTCATTTTGTATGTATTGTATTTCTCAGTAAATTTAATAAGTATCAAATGCTGCAATAATATCACCAAGTGCCACTAATGCCCAATCAAATAATAATGAGATAACCATTCCCAGGATAGAATAGAATAAGCATAACACTATTACATTGTAATAGTAATAGGAAGAGCCGAGGCGGCGCAGTGGTTAGAGTGTAGTACTGCAGCTACTTCAGCTGACTGCTAGTTCAGCAGATCAGCAGATCAAATCTCACCGGCTCAAGGTTGACTCAGCCTTCCATCCTTCCGAGATGGGTAAAATGAGGACCCATATTGTTGGGGGTAATATGCTATTTAGTATACTGTCTTTGGTGTAAGCCACCCAGAGTCCTCGGAGAGTGGGCGGCATAGAAATATGACTAATAAATAAATAAATAAATAAGAAACATAATACTTGAATCTAAAATATGAAGAGTTCTATTTAGTTATGGGACAAGTACCTCTTTCTTAATAGGAAAAAAAAGACAAGGATAAGAAAGTCTTTTTCAAGAACATGGTTTTATTACATTATTTCTGGAAGAAGGAGGAGGAGGAGGAGGAGGAGGAGGAGGAGGAGGAGGAGGAGAAAAAAAAACTGTATAATATCTGCAACTAGGCAGTCCTGTTCAGAAGTACCCAAAATATATGTCGTTACTGTTGATATATGTCATGCTCATCATACAGCAGAAAGAGTGCATGGAGCAGGATGCCCATCTTAAAACAAAATGAATTCACAAAAGAGGAAAAAAGCGAAATAAAGAGACAAAGCAGAAAGGAGAAGTGCATTATTTTAAATAATAAAATAAAGGGGGAGTTCTTGTGACGGTGGTGTTGTGAAGTTTTAGATATTTTTTCCTGAATAAGAATAGATTAGGGAGCAAAGTCATTTGACTGTCCGTAATACCTGTGAACAGGATTTCAGTATAAGCAACATTGAACATCCTATTCTGTGTACACCAAAGCTTCAACACTCAACCTCTTTTTATGAAGATGTACAAATGCTTATTAAGGTGGCAAACTATCACACCTATTAAGTTCCTTCAGGGTTTGACCAAAATCTCATCTTTAGCTGCTGCTTTTTGTCAATTTTATAATATGAAGGTGTTGATATAGGAGAGGAGAAATTAGACACTAGTCTCAAATGATGTAATAGCAGGAAAAGCAGAACATAAAACAAGATTGGGATTGTGGTGGCAGTGAGTATCATATCTATTGTGGAGCCTTTCTTTTATTACAGCAGGTCTTGTGTAGTTTCAGCTTTAGTGGCTGAAACTATGGCGGTGCAGTGGTTAGAATGCAGTACTGCAGGTGACTTCCGCTGCCTGCCGGCTGCCTGCAGTTCAACAGTTCAATCCTGGTTCGGCTCAAGATTGACTCAGCCTTCCATCCTTCCAAGATCGGGAAAATGGGAACCCAGATTGTTGGGGACAATATGTTGACTCTGTAAAACCGCTTAGAGGGGGCTGTAAGGCACTGTGAAGTGGTATATAAGTCTAAGTGCTATTGCTATTAATCATAAACAGGGGACTCCAAACTTGGCAAGTTTAAGACTTGTGGACTTCAACTCCCAGAATGCTGGTGGAGGACTTCTGGGAGTTGAAGTCCAAAAGTCTTAAACTTGCCAAGTTTGGAGTTCTCTGGGCAAAAGCATTAGTTGGCATTTTTAATACAGGTAATCCTTGATTTACAACCATTCATTTAGTGACTGTTGCTACTGCACTGAAAAAAGTGATTTATGACCATTTTTCACACTCATGACCACTGCAGCATTCCCATGGTCACAAGATCAAATTTCAGGTGCTTGGCAACTGACTCATATTTACATAGTTACTTTGGACAACCAAACTCAATGGGGAAGCCAGATTCACTTAACAACCATGTTACTCACTTAACAACTGCAGTGATTCATTTAATAACCAAAACATTATTAAGAAGAAAGATCATAAAAGGGACAAAACTCACTTAAAAACTGTCTAGCTTAGCAATTGAAATTTTGGGCTCAATTGTGGTCATTAGTCTCGGACTGCCTATATTCAGAATGACTTGAAACCAGATGAATCTGGATGATTTTTCTTTTTTTTTAGTCTATTCCAAGATCAATTTTTACCACAATATCTGAAGGCAGGATGGGCTACTGAAAAAAGACGTTTTTCACTGGTTGTACCTTGGTTTTAGAAGAGCCTCTTTAAAAATGTTTATGTGGCTTTTGTTGCGTCCGCAAGGTTTCAACCCGGTCCGCCTTGCACGCAGAAGAAGAAAACACTGCGGATTGGCTGTTCCATTGACAGCCAACCAGTGGGAGAAAGATGTTGCCTGATTGGCTAATCCACCTGACAGCTGAATATATAAAGAGCTGTCATACGGCGATTACGCTCTCTCTGTCAATCCAAGAGCTGGTCACTGTTAGCCATGTTTGTTAGCCAAATAAACTCTTAGCTTATTATTATCCTGTCTGGTCTCAGTTCCTTGGAACAGAATAGCTTCCATGTGGTACCAACTGCCGATCTATCTATCTATCTATCTATCTATCTATCTATCTATCTATCAAGGCGTTTCATTCACACAGGTCCGCTCAAATAATTAATGGTTCAACACTTACTGCTTGATGTTTTGTTGCAGTAGCTACATCATCGGTAGTTTTACTTTTTCTTCTACCAGAAGTAACATTTCATAGAGTTTGCTGATATTTTGACACTGTGTTTTAATACCGTATTGTAGAAGAAATCATTTCAGCATTCCTTTTTACTGTTTTACTGTTGCCTGTTTTTCTTTTATTTTTTTCAGGGAGGTGTCGGAAAATGTTGTGTAGTGCAGAACAACAACTCTTCTGGCACCTCTCCTTTTTGATGGAACAGCTTGCAAAGGATCCTCAATGGTTTTGTAGCAGCCACAACACACTCTCCGACAGGCAAAAGGGAGGAAAAGTTGATTCTCCTGCTTTATTTCTTTGAAAGTCTGCCAAACTCCTGCTGAGGGAGCCAATGCCAATCTTTAGCTCTTACTTTTCCATTGATCTAAAATAGGTGATGGGACTAAAGAAAAAAAAAACCCTCACATTTCAGATCACAAGACTAGATAGTAAGCAGTTGTTTATTATGAACCATCAGAAGAGATAAATAAGGAAAGCAGGTAACATATCGTAAAGCTGAAATTAAAAAGCTTGTCATTGTTGAAGTCTCGGTAAAAAGCTTTCAAAAATGTGAATAAAATATGTTCAGGGGAGTTCTCTACAGGTCTGATTATTTAAGGTAGGCATAACTTAGCTCAGCCAACATAGAAGTTTTGAATATACTTCAAAATGTCCAGATCAACATATTACTGATTCTCATAAATGTCTTTCTTTTGACTTTGGAATGTTATCACTCCTAATTACAGAATTAGAGTAATTAAAGAAAAGTAGAAAGTATGCTTTTGGAACTGTATTAAGAATCCATCTTTAGGGTATTTTTTTAAACATTCAGAGGCACAAAAACGTTAACACTTTTTCTTCCTATAATTATCTTGCAGTAAGTAAATCAGTACTCAACATACCCCAAAAGTAGACTATAATAGGACAAGAAATTTAAGTAACCTAGAATGAGAATGAAACTGGCTTGAAATACATTCGTGATTAGTTTCATAATAGGACATGAAATAATTATAAATGAAAATATGGGAGCTCATAGGAGGAAAATACGTATATCATGAAATTATGATCGGTTGATCCCTCAAACGATTTAAAAAGAATCTAAAAGTTTTAGGGGGTAAATTCCTTGGTAGAGAAGATAAAGCTCTGCGTCAGAAAGAACCATTCTCTTATATCTTTTATTCTCAAAACACAGGTGTAACCAAAACCGAACTTCTCTTGAGAAATATATTTCTCTCTGGAGCCTCTTTTAAAATAAGGCTGATTTTTTTTTTTATATACAGTCTCCAACTGGCGAAGTTATTTTTCAGTCAGCTCTGAAGAAAGCCTACCAATACTTTTGGCTGAATTATTTGAAAGGTTTTCCTACTTCACCTTTGGCTCCCGGTATCAACAAAGCTGAATGCCTAGGACGTTTGCAGTTACGTACAGAAGGCATTCTGTACTAGGAGCTCATGGTTCTTTTATTTTTGCAGTGCCCAGAAGTACATAAAGCTTTTAGTAACTATTCTTTGGTAATGAAAAGATATCTTCAAGCCGTGATGGTGCACCTGCACACCAGCAGGAGAACCTCCTGTGATAAGAAAAAGGATTTCTTAAAAGGTGCAAAAATAACGGTTCCCATCTAGCCACCTCTCCTCCCCCCAAAAAAAACAGTGACACAATCACTGCCCTTTGGAGACAGAGTTGGACAGAAATTATTGTTTCTGGACTGGCGAGCCAGGTTCACAGAATATGCTAAGGCACAATGTGCTTCAAATTTAGCATTTAATATGGTGTGTGTGGACCCAGTCAGTACAATTTATTAACCGTTGTTAGCAACATGTGTAAATAAGGGCAGCATAATTTATTTAACTGGAATACACCTAAGCACGACACAGAGTTTTGAAGGGGGCATGCTAACCACTAAAAGAACATACTGAATGCTAAGTTTCTTCTGAAGATTTCTCTTGTTCTTAATGCATAGGTTCGATTTCAAAACCGGTGATGGATTCCTCACATCACTGGGGATACTTGCTGAGGTAATGGGGGAGACAGATAGACTGTAGTTTTAGCATGCAGGATTCATGATTAGGGAGATACTGAACTAGCTTTTGAAATTTTGTTATGGGATCAAAGCTTGCTTGTAGATAGTTCCAGGGGAATGTAAGGAAGCCTTGCCACATTGGTATATTGAGTCAAATCCATTTCCAAAACATTTTTCACACTATATTCCTCTTCATCAGTGCTCTACTCATAGAAGATAAAAAGTTTATTACATTCAAGCAAGGTCTTCCTATACGATTTAGGTTTCATGCACAACATATGCATCTTCTTAATCCCCTGAACGTGAGTTTAATCACGTTTTAAAATAAATCTCTCTCTTTCTCTGTATATCTCACCACTTAGTAGAATGTGTTGGTTTTATTTTCTTCAGTCCTATAGGCAATTAAAAAAAATACTAACAATATTTATGTGAAGCGCATTTGGGCTATTTCAAGTATTTTGCTCAGTTCATCAGATCAAAGGCAGCCTAATTATATTTTCCTATGATCTGCTCGCATCGCCTATTAAAATTGACCCCTTCTTGGGTCAGTAGGTAAACAATCCTTTCGAATGAGCAAAGAAATGGTCCTTTGATTGGTTATCCACTGTCCAGTACCAGGGTTCGGCATATAAATGGGCACACAGCTGTGATCTTGAACTGTGATTAAGAGGAAGCTGTTTCATTATGCCCTCAGCAACAAACCACATCCACTTGTTCACAAAGGTCAAGGGTCATTGGCTGGCTTCTCATACATCTACCAGAAATATTATTTGCAGTCCAGTTGGCATTTTTAAAATGCTAAATATTTCTCACACACACAAAAATGTCTCGCCCCATGTCCCACCATTTCATTAACCCAAGTAGGCTTATGTCAGGATTTTAAATGTTTATAATCCTCCTTGATGTGTGCCAAATAAAAAAAAGGTGTGAATTCTAGTTACAGGTAAGCTGAACGTTTCTTAGAAAGGATGTTAAAAGACAGCATCATTGTGGCGAAAATAGTCAAATAGGTTGTGTATATGCTAGGAGACCTGAGAGAATTGTTGCAATTAAACTTTCATTATCTGTTCCATTATAGAACTGATTTCTAAGCAGGCTTAACACCATGCTTAAAAAACGGCTTTTGTGCTTATTGTTACCATTTATGCTTTGTGTAGGTGTCAAAAGTGCCTTGATTTCAATCCTGCTTTTAATACTAGGCAACAGTTCAAATTAAATACAGTATGATTGGGGGCCTGATGGCCTGAATCCCTGTTATTTTGTATGTTTAAATAAGATGGCTTGGCTGAACAGGTCTGACTGGCTTTTTGCGGGTGGGTGGAAGAACAATTTATAGTCTGAAAGCTCAGGGGCAAGAAAATATAAACTGAAATGGGAAAGTATAAGAGTAACAGAATCAGCTGAGAACAGCTGAGCTATTTTATCCATAACCGCCCAAAAGACTTCAATTAGGTACCCAATCTTTTTCCAATTCCTTTTTCTATTTAATGTAGCTGCATTCACCAATTAGAAATATTTACAACTGGCTGCCATAAATCCTTTTTGCTATTAAATATCAGGTTTTTTTAAAAAAATAAAATCTTAAACAGAGCAATCCAAAAGAAATACAGCGATTGAGTTTCAACATCAATAACTAAATAACAGTGTCTCAAGCCTAGGATCACAATAGGTCAAGCTTCTCCATCTGGATGTCTTCAAAACATGAATTTAATTGCTATTTGTGGGGAATCTACAGTTGGATTTACCATCTAAGACTGGTGGAAACTTAACAATCACTCAAGAACCTAAAAATTATTAAGGTAGCATTTTCTCCTACTGTATTCTGCTGTAACAATCTGGACTTCAACTCTCAGAATTCCCATTTAGCATCGCTGAGAATTCTGGGATTTTAAGGCCCCATTTCCAGAGGCTATCGAGATTGGAGAAGGTTGCAGCAGGTAGAAATAATTTTTCTTAATCCCCTAACTATAAAAATGTTAAGGATAACAAAGCAAGATATTAAAATTAATAAGCTTATGATTAAATTGATTAAATGATGCTTTTTTTCACCCTGGATAAGATATTATGTGATGCCGTGCCACCCATCTAATTTTGTTGGGGGGGGCATTCATTTCTAGTTAATTTATCTTCCTCTCAAATCTGACTCTCTCATCTCCGTATCTCCTTTCTCTTTCTCCAAAGAACTAGATGAAGGAAATGAAAAGGAGGGAAAAGAAAAATGAAAGAGCAGAAAGAATCACCACTTATTTATGTTTTCTAAAACAAGAATTAGAGACTTTTGGTTTACCCATAAGGACTGTCATTCTCTGAGCTTCAGTGGGTTATGTGCCTTAGACTTGGCTCTTAGAGCACAGATAAACAGCTTTTTCTAGCCATGGCCTGGCCTTAGCTATTGGCTCTTGTGTCAAAGGCCACACCCAAAAAGTAGAAGAGACCAGAACAAAGAAGTAGGCAGGGGCATAGCAAAAACTAAACCCTGGTGGCACGGTGATTAGAATGCAGTATTGCAGGCTGATTCTGCCCATTCTGGCAGGCTTAAGGTTGATTCAGACTTCCATCCTTCCAAAATCAGTAAAATGAGGACCCAGATTTTGGGGGGCAATATGATAACATTGTAAACTGCCCAGAGAGTGTTGTAAACCACTATGAAGTGATATATATAGTAAGTCTAAGTACTATTGCTAATACAGCTAATATAAATTTTCACTTCCTATTTGAATTCTTGCCTTCTGTCATATTAAAAAAAATACCATCCAGTAGTATGTTTGTGAGGTACTCTAGAGCAGCGGTCACCAACCAGTGGTCTGTGGACCACTGGTGATCCATGAGAAAACTCTGTTGGTCCACAGAAAAATTATTTGCATTTTTTATATTGCATTAAATCAGGGGTCCTCAAACTACAGCCCCTGGGCCGGATATGCGCAATGAATGTTTGTGTTGCTGCAGAGAGTCTCCCCCTTCAGATTTTTTGTGCGGGTCAGAGGGGGACAGAAATTCTGACTTGGGGTCTGCTTTAGCCTCCTGGTGCGGGACTTTGGACGAAGGCTGGAGGGAAGCGCCACTGGTGGCAAAGAGCTGGAGGGCCTTGTTCCAGTGGGACTGTATCATGGCCTGGAACTGGTTGACCATCTCAGCCCACTAAGCCTCCAGGCGCCGATACCTGGCCTTGCACTCCTGCAGGTCTTTCCTCTGCTTGGAAAGCCTACTCGTAGACCTCAGTGAGGTGCTTCTGCTGAGCCTCCTTCTCAGTCAGATCCAATCTGAACTGAGCCAGCTGTTTTGCCAACTCTTTCTCATGCTGCTTAGCTCCAATAACTGCTTCCTGTTGGGGCCCTAAGGAGCCTGGGCGGGCAGGCGAGGAGTGGCTGGGAGGGGAGGGGCCAGTAGATGCTAGCGAGGCACCCCTTGATGTGAGTGACATCGACTTGGCCACACCCACCCAGTCACATGACCATCTAGCCACGCCCACCCAGCCGGTCATTAGGCAGATCATATTAGTGGTCTGCGGGATTTAAAATTATGAATTTAGTGGTCCTTGAGGTCCGAAAGGTTGGTGACCCCTACTCTAGAGCCTTTCCCTGGGCATTATGGGACTACACATTCTTTCTCAGGATATTATACGCATTCTTGCTTTATACTCATAATGTACGAAGCCCTGTTCCTTCGTTCCAAGGCATTAACCCATTGCTCAGAAATGGATGCAGAAGAAAATTCATTTCACAAACATGGGTGCAAAGGGTACAATGGGAGCTGAAAATCCACTCTGTAAAATTCAAACTGCTGCTCTGAACTTCCATTTTTATGTCACGATATCCAACTGACTGCTCATCCTGTGTGTGGTTTAGGTTCTCATACAACTCATACAAAAGATCCCTTCTTTGTGCTTATTTGGGAACAATACACAGATACAGAGACTCCTGCTTTTCCTTCCTTCCTAATCTGTCATTTCTGATAGACTGAAGTAACCAACTTCTAAAACTCTCCTCCTCTCCTCTCCTCTCCTCTCCTCTCTCCCATTCTCAGCTGTCATTACTGTGATGTTTTATGCTGTTTTATATAGTACTAGAAGTCAAAGTATAGCAATGTGGAGTTAGGAATCAGATGTATTTCTAAAAGTGGTATGTTTACTGACTGAAACATCCAGCCGGAGCTCTCAAGTGCACTCTCTCCTTGTTTAGTGTTTGCAGTCCATTCCTTTAATCAGAAGCAAAATGGTTGCTAAGTAAAATGATCGATATATGAATCTGCGACAGATAGTGAGAAATGCAAACATCAGCGGTTGCTGTCATCTCATTCAGATAAAGTGAGCTTTACTCTCACTCTGTTGTGTGTTGTTGTCGGGCACAGAAATTTAGCTGCAGTACCAACAGAAGAGCATATCTGTAGCTCAGTGTTGAAATGAAAGGTCCTTGGTGCTCATTGACCTTGGTTGTTTGCTTGCAGATATTTCATTACCAAACTAGGTAACATCTTCAGTGTTTGTCCTCTTTATCCGCTTTATCTACTTGTATATAAAGAGATCAAATCCACTCCTTTCTACTACTGATGATGTTACCTAGTTGGGTAATGAAACGTCTGCAAAAAATAATCAAACTGAGAGAGCCCCAAGGATCGCATTTGGGCAGTGGTCAGAAATTGATTTCTTTATTAGAGACATATTTGTGACCAGTCACTAAACGAGGAATGCTTATAACTGATATTGCTTTTCCAGAGCTATACATTCCAGCATTTCACTCTTACAGATGAGCAAACTGAAGCAGCCCAATGCCCCCCCACCCTGCCATTTTCCAATATTCACTTAACAAGTTTAAAAAGTACCAATTAAATTTTCAAAGTGGAACAGTCTTCAGACAGTACAAACCTATAACACAACACAAAGCAGTACAAAACGTACCTTTATTATTCTAGGGAAAAAAAAATCTTCATCTCTAACAATGAGTGAAATCCATATCATGCCCTCTCCTGGGAATCATTTAATTACAGCATGTTAGCTTTTTCTTGGTTATCTGGGTTCTCTATATAAGTTTATTGAGCGTTAGCTCTAGCTGTCCCAATTCAGTTGCATTTAGCCTTCTGTCCAAACCTTTATTGCAGGAGGTTAGGATTTTACTACATATACCTTGCTGTGTTCCAGTCAAATTATCAGCTAAAAAAAACAAATCTATTTTGCAAATTGGGTTAAGGATGCAATGTGAGTGTGAGGAAGAGAGCTGCTTTTTCTTTACCAAGATTTTTGGATTTTCTTTACCATGCTGTTAGAGAGGATAACAGATGCTGTTAGTTTGTATTTTTAACAGTTCTGCCTCTTTTCCTTATAGATTTCTAGTTTGCAAAGAAAATAGTTTACTGAAAAGAACAGTGAATCCTTGTTCCAACTCGCCTGCTGAGAAAGCTAAAAAGACAGCAAGTCTCCTTCGCTCTCATACTTCTTGAATTCCAATTTCCATGTAAGAAGCAATTACCGCTCTCGCCTATTTTTCTAATGTATCTTTATCAAAATTAAATCCCAACCTTAATGGAAGCCTTTCTAAAGAACGAAATAGCTGCTTATATCCAGCAGAACAATGCCGGCAGTTGTAGCTAAACGGAATCTGGTCCATTGCAGCATTTGACCAAAGAGAAGAGCAGCTTTGGCACTTTTTTCTACAGAGGATTAGATGCGTGAAACAGCAGGTCCTGGAGAAAAATTTACTCCATAATGTAGTCAGAGGACTAGGATCAAGAAGGATTTTAACAGCTGGATTTTACATTTCCAAAAATACAGAAATCTATGATCTGCAGCTTTCTTCTTCTTCCCAGAAAGCTTTGGGAGAACTTCAGATGCAACTTAACGTAACTTTTTACCCGATGAAATTCCCGCTTGCAAGCCTGGAGACTCTCAAACATCAGTCACGGTTTTTCATTTCTCACCCTGATTTTTCACTCTTTTGGCCAAATGAGATCTTGGAATCTCTTCTTGGAAAAGCTCCCAGTAGTTTTGTAAATCCTCAGTTGCTCTCAGTAAATACATTGCTGCAATACTAGGTACTTACTTAGAAGCAGCCCAGGTTCAAATCCCAGAAAGGGTATGGCTAGCTGATGAGAGCTAAATAGCGTGAAATAGATCTATACTACTCTCCTTTTATTTCTTTGTTGGTAAATATAAATTTAACACACACAAAAAAAAGTTTGTCACGAAATGCGACTGCCTGTGAAGGCTCCTGGATTGGGGCTGAAAGGCAAAAGCAGAAGCCGTATACTCCATCCCATATTTGGGTAGACCAGGTTGCCCTGATAAAAAACACTTATTTATCTAGAAGCACTTTGATCCCAGAATGAAGTCAGAGGAGAGCTATGCATGTGCGTAAATAAATTATTTAGGACAACTGGCACTTTTGTATATTAATTCAAGTGTTATTGATAAAGGAGAATATTTGTAGCTCAGGGTTGAAATAAGGGGTCCTTGATGCTCCCTGAGCTTGTTTGTTTTCTTGCAGATGTTACATTACCCAAATTAGGTAACTTCATCAAACCCCATTCCTTACTGGCGCTGATGATGTTACCTAGTTGGGTAATGAAATGTCTACAAGACAACAACTGAGCTCTGGGAACACCAAGGTTCCCTTAATTCAAGTGTGCCAATTTCTACTCTCCAGGCCTTAAGGTCCTCCATTCCAAGTTTTCCTAAGAAAATTCCTTCTGAAATATATCACAGGCTATTTAAGTCCATCAGGTATTTAGCTCCATCAGGAATAGGTTAATATCTTAAAGATCAACATTTCTGCTATTATTTTCCTGTCTTGGGAAGAAAATGGGATTATTTGGAATGTAACTGTATGGGCTGTGAGATTTGACTTGACATGGAATTTTTTAAGGAGGATATCTAATAAACAATTGTGAGATCTTGTACTGACCAAATATACTTTTTTGTGCCTGGCCCCAAAAACACAGAGAGAAAACAAGGAACCATGGCAACTCTCACAGAGGAAAGGAATCTAATTCAGAAATCCATAGGAGGTTTGTATGAACTCCCAATTGGCCAGACTAGTACTTAGCAACTATTATTTATTATTTTGGTACAATATCCTAACTCCAGAATTTTTTTTTAAAACTCATGTATTTAGATATCTTTGGAAATAACAAAGAGTTAATGAGAGCTACAGGGATTTTATAACATAAGAAGATACCAAGAATGATTTTTATAATATTTATTATGGGGTATGTGTGCAGTGTGTATATAAAATGCCAAGGCAATTTTCAGTTTAAACAACTAAAAGCAACGAAAACATAGCATAAAATATTACTCTGGTGGCATGAGGTCTCTGGTACAGAATTTTCTTTGCTTTCGTCTCGGTGTTGTGAGACTTCAAATACTCTCAGCTGAGAAGCAAAGGGCTGAGCTGCAATACAGATAGGACTTTGCTAGTTTTCAGAAACTACCAAAAAAAAAAAGTTTTCTACTTTTTGGCCTGGACTATTTGCTATCCAAGGGTGACAAGGACAGGTTGGTAGAAGAGAAACATACTTCACAAGTCTTGAGAAGAAAAGTTGTGGCCAAACAGAGCCTTTGATAATCTTACCACCACATTGGGGTTACTGTGCCCTAAGACCCAGCTTGGGGAATTGAGTTACAAAGAATTTTAATACCTCTTAATGCTTATTCATTTATATTATACATCCAGAAATATAAAGCATTAGAGTACAGACAACATTTCTTGCTAGTTTAGGCTATTGTGTTCCTTCTTGGAAATAACTTTCAGTGAACTTAAAGGTAAAGGTAAACATTCCTCTTTCACATATGTGCTAGTCGTTCCCGACTCTAGGGGGTGGTGCTCATTTCCGTTTCTAAGCCAAAGAGCCAGCGCTGTCCGAAGACATCTCTGTGGTCATGTGGCCGGCATGACTAAACGTCAAAGGCGCACGGAACCCTCTTACCTTCCCACCAAAGGTGGTCCCTATTTTTCTACTTGCATTTTTTACGTGCTTCCGAACTGCTAGGTTGGCAGAAGCTGGGACAAGTAATGGGAACTCACTCTGTTACGCAGCACTAAGGATTTGAATCGCTGAACTGTCGACCTTTTGATCAACAAGCTCAGCGTCTTAGCCACTGAGGCATGCAGACAAAAATAATGTGTCTCCTTCCCATCCACTGCCACCCTCCAACCCAAAGGCTGGATTGAATCTTTTGTGCAAGGGGGAAAAACACTCCTGTAATTGCAGAAAGTGAAATTCAGGATCGACCCGCTTCTGAAATGGGTCATTTGGAAGGGGTGAAGTTTGTACTATAGCCTAAGCAAGTTCCTTCTGGGAATCCATGTACTTTGTTTCTTCCCTCTTCTTGCACTTTTTCCCTTTATTTCCCTCCCCACTTTTTAAAAGTCCTTTTCTGAGTTTGTCTGTCTAATGCAGTTTTTGAAGTATTTTGTAAAAAATCTATTTGTTGTTTTAAAAATGCATTTATATTTGACATATTTTTGTAAGCTACAGTCAAATAAAAAGATTTTTACTTTATCTTTGACCTCTAGAAATGTTGGCTTTTCTATAAACATTTATATTTGTGTCAAGCAGAGCTGGAACAACATGGCTTTGAGGCTGCTTGCCATACCCCGACAAGCTACAGCCACCCCATCCCAGCCGAGTCACCCTTGCCATCCTGCCCTCTGAGACACTGCCACCCCAGCTGATCTTTTTGCTCCTACTTTGAATGAGGCTTGTGCAGCCTGGCAGCTGGGCCAGGCTGTGGCTGGGCTTTGCATTCCCCTCCCCTCAAAAAAGCAACTCCAGAACTGCAGTGCCAAAAAGGCCGTTTGCAGTGGGGGGGGTGAGGGGGTGGGGGGGGGGGGGAGATAATCACATCCAGAGTTGCAGTGCGAAAAAGCCTATTTGCTTTTTGGGGGGGGTATTGCAGCACGAAGCCTAATCTCAGCCCAGCCCACCTGCCAGGCCAGGTACACCTCTTCAGCAGTGGGAACAAGAAGATACTGAAGTTAATTGGAGCAGCATAGGGCCAAAAGGGCAAGGATTGGAGGATATAGGCAGGTGGGGGGATTGAAATGACTCTGCAGTCCTAAATGAATGTGGGCTGCCAAGTGCCCAAATCTTAATCATTTAACTGTGGCTGTGGCTGTAACATTGGCCCTGGGTCATAAGTCAATTAGTTCACTGCCACTGTAACCTTGGTTGCTGAATGAATGATTGTGAGTCAAAAACTACCTGAATTCTCAAATGTAATGGCTTGTGGTTTTTAGAAACATGTATTCCCTAGATAGTTAGAGAAAGCAATATATAGATCACCAAGATGTTTGTTATAAAAAGCAAGATCAAACTTCTTAGGTCTATTTAGGTCTATTCCATGTATTCAAAGTAAAATCCAATGTCTAACCAATTCAAAATGCAAAATACTTGGACTGACTCGGGATGCAAGGGTGAAAAACTGCATGTGAGCAAATCGACGGTAACAAGCAAGCTAAAGACACTATGCAGAAGTTCTGAGAGAGGAAGATTCTCAGGCCAGGGTTTGCAACGTATTTTCAGGCAGGAGATATAATAGAATTTTACTCCACAACAGTACAGAAAAGACTGCTTGATGTTGAGAATACAAGGGGAGAGATCAGAACTTCAGATAACACATCTGAAAATGTACATTTTCCATGTAGATGGAGAAATAGATTTTTAACTTATGAAAAAGATGCTTCTTTCTATCAGATACAAATTTTAATTCAAATTCATACAGCTTAGTATACTGTATGAATGGGAAAATGAAACTCAGGTTAGAAAAGAAAAATATATAATTGAAAAGTACAATCCTATGATTTCCAAATCTCTTGATACATCCAAGTATCCAGTTTGTGATGTGAATGAAACATGTGCTCCCATTTTCTTAAGGCAGGCTTAACAAAGTTAGATTTGCTTGGAGGAAGAGGGGAAAGAGAATTTAAGGGTCAAATGACATGTGCTTTGCATTTGGGAATAATACTTGTTTCATATTTTCCCTGTTGTCCAACTACTTTTTAGAAAAGATTATGTGAACAGAAACCAAATCCTTCTATGTTTTGCTACCTCACTTCCACAAAAGGAGAATGGAAATGTATTTATATTTATAGATATAGATAGATAGATGATAGATAGATAGATAGATAGATAGATAGATAGATAGATAGATAGATAGAAAGAAAGAAAGAAAGAAAGAAAGAAAGAAAGAAAGAAAGAAAACAACTTTCAGAGGAAGTTTCACAGAAGTTTCGCACGAAAATGTTTTCCAAGACAGAGGTAAAAGAAGGGAGAGATGATCAGGAAACCTTACTTCTTCTTCTCACAAGTAGAGCATTTAGGCAAATCCAATGACTGAAGTCAACTGCAACTGGGGAGCAGACTTCCTCCCTTCTGGCTCTCTGTGGTTTACTTCCAGAAGGCTAACACTGTGACAAAAAATCAGAGAAAAAGGAAAAAGGAAGGCTACGATGGATGTCCTAGTTAGGGAAAAGACTCCTTCCTCCAATATTGCCCTATTTATAATGGATTTGGTTTGCAAGACAGTAGCTAACCACATTGTTTGTGGATGTGATACCATAGAAATAGGCTTTGCCCACCAGCCTTGTATTCCACTATCCCCACCACCTTTTTGCAATATCTGAAAGGGAGCTGCAGCAAAGGATTGCTTGAATGGAAGAATAGTTCATTGCAGGAACCAAGTCTTACGTATAGTAGCATTCTGGTTCATGTACCGATCCATGAAGGTGGGACTGGTTATTTTTTACCATGGTTGTTAAGCAAATCATACGGTCATTAAGTGAATCACTTGGTTTCTCCAATTGACTTTGTTTGTTAGCTGGAAAAGTAGCAAATTGTAATTACATGACTGCAAGATGCTGCCACTGTCCCAAATGTGGTGCCAGTTGTCAAGTAGCTGAATTGCAATCATGTGACCTTGGTGTGTGTGTCTGTGACAGTCATAACTTTGAGAGCAGGTTACAAATCATATTCGCCAAGGCCATTGCAAGTTTGAGTCATCATTAAACAAATATTCATAAGTTGAGGACTTTCTGCATTTGCATTCCAACAAAAGCATACAACTTCCTTTCAAGGTCCCTTGGCTGTTTCTGAAGGGTCTAGAACTCAACAAGCAAGGGATCAATATTGTGATAAAAGAAAAAAAGGCATGATATATCATTTTAACAGTAAATAAATTTTAAAAAACATAGGTATAGAAGTGTACTAGAAATATACGTGTACAGTATTTGAACAATATATGCATTAGATACAGAATTGTAAGTAATGACCAGAGCAGTGGTGGGTTGCTCCTGGTTCGGTCCGGTTCTATAGAAACGGTAGTTAAACTGGCAGGAGGCTCCGCCCACCTGCCCTGATGTCATCAAGGGTGATCTGTGTATGCACAGAAGCGTGCGCGCTCCTGTTGCAAACCGGTAGTAAAGCTAAGTAGAACCCACCCCTGGACCAGAGGTAGGATTCAGCCGGTTCTGTCTGGTTCAGGCAAACCAGTAGTGGCGACTGCAAGAGGCTCCGCCCACCCATCCAGATGTAATGCACAAACACTGAGCATGCGCGGAAGACCAGGTGCATGCGCAGACGAGGCACGTGCACTCACATTTGGCAACCGGGAGGAAAGCTAAGTGAATCCCATCTCTGGTAATGCTTATAAAGATGATATATCAAAGATTCAGCAAACTGGGTTACTCACTTAACCTTCATATCATCTTTAATAATGAAATTGTTATGTTAAGTACTGCTCAGCGACAGGGTTCTTATGACAAACCTGGAATCATGGGCTGTTTCATAAGAAGAAGTGGGGGGGGGACTTGGTGGCATTTCAGGCAGCAAATACACAATTTATTATATTGCCTGAAACAATGGTGAAATCCAAATTTTTTATTACCGGTTCTGTGGCTTGGTGGGTGTGGTGTGGCTTGGTGGGTATGGCTTGGTGAGTGCGGCAGGGGAAGGATACTGCAAAATCTCCATTCCCACCCCACTCGGGGGGAAGGATACTGCAAAATCCCCATTCTCATCCCACTCCAGGGGAAGGATACTGCAAAATCCCCATTCCCACCCCACTCTGGTGTCAGCCAGAGGTGGTATTTGCCGGTTCTCCGAATTACTCAAATTTTTCACTACCGATTCTCCAGACCCTGTCAGAACCTGCTGGATTTCACCCCTGGTCTGAAACAAGCCATCTTTTCCTATGCAGTTGCTAGGATGGCCCATAAAGTTGGTATTCCTACAGGACTGAGATTTAGGTTAAGACAGAAAGCTTAAGCGCAGGAAAAACAGTGCAGAGACACAACTAATATCAAGTAACAACAAAACTGTCCAATGGAAAGTTAGAACAAGGCCTGAGGGAAGGTAGCCTGCTGAACAAATTCCGTACCAGGAAGTTGGGAGATGAAAACAAAGACATACATTGGGAAGAGGCACAAGGAAAGTTCTGATTTAGAAACTTATAGCCAGGGTCAGGCAGCATCAGTGAGAAACCAATGGGAAGCACATAGTAGTAGAGCTAGGAAGATAACATCTTCTTTTGTCTGTATCCTGATGGCAGGGAGACGCTGTGCTATGGGCTCCAGTATAGCAATCTTTTCTTACTGACCTGCTGTTCCATCTGTCTGTTCTCAGTTTTAAGTGTATATGGGTGGGTGGATTATTAGTACTAACAGTCTGTCTTTCTAAACTAGCCAAAGTGATCTTGGGCATGATGTTGGATTACTTCAGATTCCTTTTCTTGGGAATTTCAGTGTCCACACTAAGATTGTCCAGTCATGAGTGAGTCAAAATATTGGGCCCTCCATAACCACCATGGGCTTGCTAAAATTAACATCTGATTTCCTGCATCTAAGTATGGTAAGCATTTGGTTTGGTATTCTATCTGGGGTGAACTGTTGATCTTAAGGTGGAGGAACCACGTGTGACTAACACTGTTATTGACAAGTAATTCCTTAATGTTTTAGAATTTAGGGCTGATTAAAATGGCTTTATTTAATTATGTATCTGATGTATCCAGATTTGTCCTGAATGCATTTGATGAATTCTTTACAACTATTAGTAATAATGTCAATGTTCTGGATGCTCTCTGAAATATGGAGGTAGCCTGGCTAATTAATGCGATCTCTCCTAAATTCTCCCTTCCCTATCACAGACAAATCAACCCTCTGGGCTCTAAAAGATAAAAGGATAGGCCTTTAATTGGGGGCATAAGTGAATACATGCTTGAAAGAAGAAGAAAAAAAAAGACTAAACAAAGAATCAGAGCTATCTAAAGACCTACAGTGTTGCAGCCAAGGCAATAAAACAAGTTGGTTTCTTTGCCTTCATTGAATCTGCATAGTGCAAGAGGGCATTGTTTTTCTGCCTTGTGCAATATCTCCATCAAGATGTTGGAAGGGAAAGTCAGAACACTGTGAGCAAGTGGCATCATTCTTGGTAGACAAAGGGAATCAGGTGCAGTCAGGTGACTGTGGTGTAACTTCAGCAACTTTCCTTCTGTTCTTTCAGATTCTTGTAGATTTGTGGAGAAAGGATATGGAAAAATGAGGTTACTGCTCACTTGACTCTTGTCCCTCTTGGACAATTAAAATTGTGAGATCCCCCAATTAAAAAAAGCAATGGGTACTTCTTCGTGGGAGATAAACCTTCACTTCTGCATAAAAGTGGTATGATAAAAAGGATCTTCATTGTATGTCAAGGGAGATCAGGTTAGGCAGTTTTGAAGCACACTCAAGTCATTATCCTGAAAACACCCAAACTTAGTGACTTCGACCACAGCTAGAAAAGAAGGCTTGTCTCCCACATTATTAAAAGCCACATTGGCGCTGTGTTTAGAATGCAGTACTGCAGGATACTTCTGCTGACTGCCGGCTGACTGCAATTTGGCAGTTTGAATCTCACCAACTCAAGGTTGACTCAGCCTTCCATCCTCCCAAGGTGGGTAAACTGAGGACCCAGATTGTTGGGGGCAATATGCTCACTCTGTAAACCACTTAGAGAGGGCTGTAAAGCACTGTGAAGCGGTATATAAGTCTAAATGCTATTGCTATTATGAGCAATGCTGGAGAAGACTGAAAGAGGCTCAGGAGAAGTAGGTAGAACATCCTTCAACCCATTGTGCAGACCTACTAGTTACCCTTGCACGATTGCCTTGCCTGTTCTCCATGGCTTCCCTCTGTCAAGTTTTAACCCAGTCTCTTGTTTTTGTAAAGCAATATGCTGGCTGACTCAGCGACAAAATAACAAGAGATGAATTCTAGGCATGAAACATCGGATCAGCAATTGGATAAAGTACTAGATGGAAAAAGAGTGTCTTTAAACTGCCAGAGGCTCAGAATGCACTGAAGAAATAATATTTTATTAGAACTTTGTGCTGATAAAACAGAGTACATTATTTGGTTTGATTTGATATCATCGCAGCCAAAGTTTTGTTACTGAGCTGTGGGAAGAGATAATGACGCTGGGATGTTCTTGACAAGAACAGCAAAGGAACAATGTTTTAAATGCCAAGAATAGGAGCCAGATGCAGCTCCCCAGGGAGTATATTCCATAGCCTGGGAGAAATGCAGAAGAAGATGAAAATCCTTTCTGAGACAGCTATTTGACAGCCGGGGCCTCTTCAAAAGTGCCTCTTCTGCAGATTTGAACAGCCAAAGGTCATAGCAGAAAATGTTGGCCCTGAGATATTTAGGGTCACTTAGGTTTTTAAAGGTCAGTTCCAATATCTTAAATTGGGTCTGAAAAACTAACTGCAGAATCAAAGGAGGCAAAATGAACATCATCCCACACAAATAATGAAGAAGGAAATGGGCAAGGAGGTTGAGGTCACAACCTGAATGTTTCCTCTTCTTATATGCAATGTTGCATTCTCCCAAGCACTGCAAAAACACATAAGTATACATCTCAAAATGTTTCAGGTTGTTCCATAAGATTATTGGTGTCACACTGATTAGGATTTGAACAATAGACCCAGGAGTAGTTTGCCATACACAAAATTAAAACCCTAAGAATCTGCAATCGTTTATGCCACAATGGGCTTGTTAGCTAACATCCTACTTGGTAGTCTGCAGAAGTGCAACAGTTATCTGTAGGAAAGGTCATCTGTATTGGTAGACATTGAATCATGGTGATGAAGATGGAGTCATGACAGTAGTGAGCAATTTTTTTGATGGTTGAAGATTGGGGTTGGGATGTTACTGGAGGAGCAGAGACTCCAATTGAACCTTCTGCCTACTATATAGCAATAGCACTTAGACTTATATACTGCATCACAGTGCTTTAAAGCCCTCTCTAAGCAGTTTACAGAGCCAGCATATTGCCCCCAACAGTCTGGGTCCTCATTTTAACCATCTCGGAAGGATGGAAGGCTGAATCAACACTGAGCCTGGTGAGATTCCAACTACCAAATTGCAGGTAGCCGGCAGTTAGCAGAAGTAGCCTGCAGTACTGCATTCTAACCATTGTGCCACTGCAGGTCACAGACAGATATACTGTCTGTGTGCATGCAACCTTTTTTTGATCTGTAAAATATGAATTAACCCTAGTTTAAGGCTTACACTGTCGTGTCCTTGTGTATTGTACATAAAAATAAAGAACAATGACATTGCTGACATTGAAGATTCATACCGCTAGACTTCAGCAACACAAACTTCCCCCAAAATATGCAAAAACAGAATAGGGGAGCTACATATGACTTGAAATTGTGGAATTGTCAATGTCAAGGAATTGCACAGCAGCTGTCCAGATGAAGTTGGAGACACTGACACAAACTTGTAGTCTTTTATATCAATATATTTATCATTCAGAAAAGGAAGAACATAAGATAATCAGGAACACAGGAATTTTATAAGGTAAATCGAAAACAGTACACAGAACACATAGAAGAAAAAGGAGGGGGAAAAGGGAAACTCCCTCCTTTATACTTATAGCAATCAATCATAAAGTAGATTGCATCATGCATGAATCAGCACTCTTTAACTCAGGGGTGTCAAACTTGATTTCATTGAGGGCCACATCAGGGTTGTGTTTGACCTTGGGGAGCTGCGGTGGCCAGGATAGGCATGACTAGCTCAACATCACTTGTGTCAGGGGCGCCTGTGGTGGCCTGAGCGCTCTGCCAGTGAAAACGGGCTCCTGAGCTCTGTTTTTGGCTATGACAGCTTCCTGCAATCTCTGTCAGCATAAACGGAGCTCAGGAGGGCCACCTGCGGCCCTGCTCAGCTCTGTTTTTGGCTGTATCCTGCAACCCTCTGCCAGTGAAAATGGAACTCAGGAGGGCTGCCCACGGTCCTCGTGAGCTCCGTTTTCACTGACAGAGGCACCATGGGCTGGTCCTTTGCTGTTACAAGGGTGGCCCCACGGGCCAGATTTAAGCACCCCATGGGCCATTTGACATCCCTGCTCTAACTAATCAATTAGAATTGTGTGTTCTGGACTATTGTACACTTTACTGTTCCAGCTACTAAATTCAATATCCTAACAGTCAATCTATTTTTACCTCTGAAAATTTTTAAGAAAAGGACTTCTTTGCCCTAATAACCTCTATCCCATTAATGTGGTTATATTAGTTTTAGTTTTAGTTTTATTAAATTTGTATACCGCCCTACTCCCGAAGGACTCAGGGCGGTGAACAGGCACAGGATAAAATACAGAAAAACAAAAGTTAAAAACAATTTAAAACCAAATTAATAATTTAGCCCACGACAATTAAAATCCCAATAAATTTAAAACAAATTAAAATTTAAAAGAAAGGGGAGAAAAATTATTTCTCCCCTTATTATATTAATTTATTTAGTTCTAGTTAAACTTGATTCTCATTAAATATCCACAAAGGTTCCCAGTGTAGACCTGAAACTTCATAAAATAATAGACATTCCTAGTTTTTGCTCTAAGGAATTTATTGATGAAGACAAAGTAGGCGGGGTCAGAGGTTCAAGTTTGTTTCAATTTTGCAAAACGTCAGCTTTATTCTGTTTAATGGTGGACAATCTGTCGTGCTGAATAATTCATCATGTGCCTCTTTGTATTGTCAGAGTTTCTAACATTCTCCACTCATCTATAAATACCAACTTTCAATGTTCTGAAGCAGATAAGTTTTAAGTTGTGGCAATCACTCACTCACTGGCCTCTTTCTTTGTCAGAAGGATATATATTGCAGATATTTTAGTGCCTCCCTTTTACTCAGACTCAGTGCTAGAAACATTAGTGTTATTAACACATACATTAGTTTGAGCTGATTTCCTTCTCCAGTTGCTGATCCACATTCAGATCAGAAGATTCTGCAGTGAATCAGTTAACACTAATGAAGAAGTTAATGAAGTTCCTACAGTAGAATGCACAGGCTAAAAATTGAGAGCATATCCAATATGCTAGAAAAGGTTTTCCCGTCCACCCTTTTAAATGGACTTCTAAATTTACTTTTTTTTCTTCCCTGCTTCCTGACTAATTCCAGTTCTGGTTTGAGATTTCCTAAGGGAAAGAAACCTGAAGCATAGGGGGAAAGTGCTGCCATACCTATTTCAAAAATGAAAAACTGAACACAAAATTTAAGTTAATTAGGAAAAATTATTTCAAGTAGATGTCAACTCCAAGCTGCCCTGGACCAAGCTGCTAAACTCTCCTACTCTTGTTTTCCTGTAATTTCTCCTTAACTTTTCACTCATTTTATTGCCTTTTCAATCTAATAAGGGAAAGGTGTGAAACTATAAAAAGTTCAAAATAGCGAAAATACCTGGACAAGATGGGTTACCAGTCTCTTATTGTGAATATTTTGAAGATCAATTATTACAACAATTGTAAAACATGATGGATTCTATTAACAACTCGCAGCGTCACGTTGTTGTCATGTGACATATTGTGATGTTTTTCCCTTTGTGGAACTGGGATGGGTGTGGCCTGCATGTGATGCATCCGGCCCACAAGCCGCCAGTTTGACACACACACACCGACTAGAATAACCCCAGGTTGAAGGTTAATATAGCCTTATATCTAAAGAAGAGTTGATTTCACCAAAATTATCACCTAGTATCATTACCGAATAGTGATTATGAATTACTCGCGATGATTTTAGCTTAGAGAAGGAAGATGTTTTATAGAATTTTACTCATGAAGAGTAAAAAACAGCTGAGGGACAATATGGGTTACATTGATATTTTGGAATACTTAGAACAACATAATGAAAAACAACTAGCATTGATTTATGATGAAGAAAAGGCCTTTGACAATTTAAACTGGAGGGAGTTTTTTTTGGAATATATAGACTTTAGCAGGAATATTATCAAATGAGTAAAACTGATTTATGTCTCACAAAATGCATGTATAATTGTGAATGCAGAATTAACAAACCCCTGTGAGATATAAGAACTAGAAAAGGATACCTGTTGGTACCATTGCTATTTATTTTAGCTTTCAAAATATTGATCAGAGATAAAAAGATGATATTAGAGAATGGAGTGAAGATTAAAGGAGAAACATAAATTACTAGTGTTCAATGATGTTCTGGTGATTGTTTTGTAATATTAATGGATAAAAGTATTTTGGAGTGTTTGCTGGTTTTAAAATTAATATGAAAATGGAAAAACAGTCAGAATTGATGGAAAAAATAATTCTAAGATTGAGGAAAAAAGTACAATATTGGATATCACTATGACTAATATGAATTGTACATACCAGAATAATTATGTTAAGACCTAGAATGAAATCAAGAAGGATATGTTAAAATGGGAGAAAATACAATTGCCACTGATGGGGAAATTGCCTGTAATAAAACAAATGTTTGCCAAGATGTTTTTCTTTCAAACTAATATACCATTTAAACAATGGGAGAAAGATACATCTTAAGCAAGCGTGGGTTCTATTTACCTTTACTACCGGTTCACAGCGGGGCTGCACGTTCTTCTGTGCAAGCGCAGAAGCGTTTTGATGACGTCAGGGTTGGTGGGCGGAGCCTCCCACCGGTGTTACTACCAGTTCTATAGAACCAGTGCGAACCAGGAGCAACCCACCACTGATCTTAAGAATGTAGGGCAAGGGGGAAAAAACAAGAATTAAATACAAAATACTTCAAGATGCAAGGGAATGAGATGGATTGGGACTGCCTGATTTGGAATTGTATTTTGTAGGCTGATTCTTAGTGTGGAAAAAAAGAGTTCTTTCTGAGGAATAAGACAATTTTAGAATTAGAAGAGCACGACTGAGGTTTCGATGGCATAGTTTTCTATGGTATCATAAAGTTTAAGTTAATGTAGAATTTAAAAACCTCAGGAATCATTACAATAGAAGTGCCATATTGAAAGCAAGGAACAGATAAATCCAGACTCTGCCCGAAAATTTCTGTATTTCAAGAAGCATTTTATAGAAACACTAGGTAAGGGAAAAGTATTAACTTATAGAGAGTTGTTAGAACAGGAACATGGAGAATATAAAATAAAATCAAAAGAGCAATTGGCTGCAGAGGAATTTAGTTTTCAATGATTTTCATATGCACTTTTAAGAAAAAGATAAGGTAGTCCAGACAGCCAGTGACCTGTTGGGTCATCCTATTTTCTTTCTAACCTTGACCATTCTTCATCCCATTTATTTGTCCATTAACTTGTCAGTCATCTGATAAGTTAACACTTTCAAATTCATATTGCAACTACAGAATATCACCTCCACCTTTTTAGAATGCCTGCTGATTTATATTTATTTCAAAGCAAGCCTCTCTCTAAAGAATAACATTATATTATATAAATGTATTAGGGCAGGCTATACTTAAATAAAATGGCCGTTTCCATTTTAAGTAAAGATGTGTTGAGTTGTATATTTCAACTTCAATAAGATCAACTACTGCACCCAACTTCTATAATTATCTGGAGATCCAAGTCTGACTTGGGCATAGGAAGGTTTATTTCATGAATGTACTTGTCAACCCATGTATTCTATTCTGGTCTGTCAAACAAGAGTCAGGCATCTGCATCAAAACTATTTGCAAGACTATTTTCAATTATTTTATTCTCTTCCCTTTTCAACCGTCCATTCCAGTTGTACGGCAAGTCATTTTCTGGAATGGAATTATGAAGATCCTTAAGTATGCATTAAATTGGGATTCTAATTACATCACATTCATGTCAGAAGCACCAAGGCACTTCTGGGTTGAAAGGATTAGCCAATGACATCACAGTTGCCTGGGGTGGGCATTCAGTTGGGGGCTCCTTTCATGTCCCCAGTGGAAGCTGGAGCAAGGAGCTCATCCCGTCCCACAGTAGCACTTGGGTCTCGAACACAGGCTTGCTCCTTGTCAATCCAGGATTCTAACCATGTGAGCCACCATTGCTCCTTGGCATTCTAACGTTAGTTCCTCTGCTAAAAACATTTTGGTACAATTAAGGAATTAGCTCCAAGGAGAACTCTAAAATTTGTTGTGTTATAGATAAACGTCTCTGGTAAAATAAAGGAAAAATTATGCTTGCTGCACTGGCAAACAGCAGACTCGGAGTTCTAAGTCAACATTCTGCAATGAAATACATATGGATCTTTTGAATTCCAGAAGTGCTTGTTAAAGCAACATCACCTCTGCCATCTTTTGGGGATAACTGTATTTTTGCTTCCATATTCCTTTCCCTATTTCTGAGATTTTCTATTGCCGTGACTCTTACCAGTTGATTTATTCCTCCTCTTACATACTTGACTTTTACTCTTTTCTAATGTCTCCACACATTCCTTTATTTATTGTCATCCCCACTTGTTCTGCTGTTGCACAAATACCTGACTTGAGTCACTTCCTTCAGGGTTCTCATTCCATTATACGTTGACCTTCCATTAATGGTTCTGCTCTTCTAGACTAATTTGTTGAGTCAGATTGGCTGAATAGTTGCTGATGCTGCATTTTGTTTACTTCCGTAGTTATTTTTTTGTTACATTTCTAGAATATTCAATGATCAGTTTCCTGCTTTACATTAAACAAGGCCTAAAAATACAACTCTCAGGCCTACTGGCTGATTCAGAGATAGAGAGTGGAAATCTAATCTGATTACCCAGGCAACAGGAAGGTCAAGTATAAATGTATGACTAACAAATTCATGAAAACAATAGGCTGTAGGTCCTTCACTTTTCAGAACTTCAACCTAAAGTTAAATATGTAGCCCAGACTATTCTGATCAATGCTACAGTCAGCCCACATGCATAAAAACAAATATAGAAGTGAAATATCATTAGATGGAAATAGCCTCACCCACTGAATGAGCAATGTGCTTTTGAACTTCTATATAACTCCTTTGTTGGAATGGATTGTAATATCTATGGAGATTCTTAGTCATCCAGGTCATGGTTGCCCCAAAGGTGCTTTTTCAAGAGGCAGCTGGACGTTCTGGTTTTTCATTGAAGACATTTTGCTTCTCATCCAAGAAGCTTCTTCAGCTCTTTGAAGATGTTTCACTTCTTGGATGAGAAGTGAAACATCTTCAAAGAAAAACCATAAAGTCTAGTTGCCTCTAGCACCTTTGGGACAATAGATTGTAATGTTTACTGAAGGTAGGTGATTACCAAGGAGAAGGCTATTTTTCTGACACTGTCATGGAGGTGTGCAACTGCATTTTTTATTAGTGGGAGAATTTGGTATATGGGGGACAAGTTAAGGTATGAAATGGACATGTTGCCCCCAAACCTGATCATCATCTCTGGCTTTAGAGGCAGCCAATACTCAGACTGAATAGAACAGCTGGTCAGTTCCAAGTTATTATATCCAGATTATCTCTCATGATGCTTAAACCAGGGGTCTCCAAACTTGGCAAGCTTGGCAAACTGAGGAATTTTGGGAGTTGACATCCACTAGTCTTAAAATTGCTAAGTTTGGTGGCCCCTGGATTAGACTATCCTGGCTACCAAGAAATTCCAATCCCAATGTCCCAGTGTATATTCCTAAAGGAACTTCCTCTTGGCCAGTTTAGCCATCTCAGGCTCAGTTCCCTTCCCAGAACTTTCCTCTTGCCACAGGAATGCAGAGAGGGTGGAATATTAAACTATGTCAAGGGCTGGCTCTTTAACCATCTCAGTTAATACAAAGTTTTCTGGGAGTGACAATCAGAGCCTAGAGATAGAAAAAAATATCATTGATGGAGCAGGAACTATACCAGGAGCATCTTCAGGGTTTCCAAAAATCAAGATTGTGGACACACCCACATAACTTTTTTTTAATGTGTACCTTATGCATCACATATACATTGGAAGGGGCCAGTTGCAGTGGTGGGTTGCTACCGGGTCTACCCAGATCGGCGAACCAGTAGCGGCAGCGGCGGGATGCTCCGCCCACCCACATTGGACGCTTCTGCACATGCGCAGAAGCATCGTGCATGCAAGCAAACGCACGTGAGCGCACGAGCAAAACAGTAGCGACGGATTTTGCAACCCACTACTGGCCAGTTGCACTTGCCATTTTGATTGCATGAACTCCCCGCCATCTCCAGACAGTGCTCTCAGTCATGATCTACCATCTCACAAATCTAGGATTAGCTTCTTTCTATTCTCCAAGTTCCACATCTAAGTCTGAAACCAATTGCTAGCCTCAGAGTTGTACATGGCAATTGCTAGTGCTGACCCCAGTCTTTTGCAGTAATCCAGACTGGTTCTCTTCCTGGCAGTGGGCCATGATAATAATAATAATAATAATAATAATAATAATAATAATAATAATAATTTTATTTCTATACCGCCCTTCTCCCGAAGGACTCAGGGCGGTGTGATGATGATGGTATGTGAGCCATGATAATTATATCTTGTGTGTGTTATTGTCCCTTGCATGGGTGTTTTTATGGTTTCTTTTCTTCACTTTTTCATATTGTGATGTTTTTCACTCTAGTTAGCTATGCAGAATCGCTTAAAGGGTGTGTGTGTGATTGTATAATTTCAATACCGGTAGTACTTACAACCATTCATTTAGTGACCATTCAAAGTTATAAGAGCATTGAAAAAAGTGACTTGTGACTATTTTTCACACTTATGACCATGCCAGCATCCGTGTGATCATGTGATCAAAATTTGGATGCTTGACAGCTTGCATGTCTTTATGACGGTTGCGGTGTTCCAGGGTCACCTTTTGCAACTTTTGAGAAGCAAAGTCAATGGGGAAGCCAGATTCACTTAACAACCATGATACTAAGTTAACAACTGCAGTGATTCACTTAACAACTGTGGCAAGCAAGGTTGTAAAATGGAGCAAAACGTATTTCACAAGTGTCTTGCTTAGCAATGGAAAATTTTTGGTTCAATTGTGATCATAAGTCGAGGACTACCTGCAATAAATGAATTCAAATCAATTGTTTTCTATTCACAGTTAAACCATATTGATGTAATAAGCTCTAATATCACAAGAAATTATAACGCATTCAGTTGAAAACTGAATAATAGATGCAAAGGAACCACAAAATTTGGGTCAGAGAACCTACCAAACAAATGTTGCAAAGAATTCTGGGGTGCAGCAAGTCGATGGGATGTATAAATTAACTAAACAATTTCCTCAGACCTTAAACCATCTCTCTAACATTCTACATTTCAGATAGCAAAGTACGTATGGATTATCTACCAATTTTTCATGAACAATAAAAGATGAAGAATGAGAAGGTTGCATTTTCTTTCCATTTTTTTCTTTTAGGCCAAAAAGTACGTGTTTTCCCGCATTCACCCTACCTCCTTTAGGAGATGCCAATCTTATTCAATTAGTTTCACAAGTTGCCTTTACATGCTGACATCCTCCATTATATAAAACAAAGGATTTCTATAGCAGTCAACTACTTTTTTTCATTGAAAGTATCAATCACACAACAGAAGAGGGAAATCTTATATCCAGCTACTCCAAGAAAAAAAGGAAAAACAATTTATAGGCAAAGAAATTGCTTTTTCAGTTGCTCCAAGTGTCTCCACTATGGGAAATGGCAAGCAGCCATTATTAACGTCTTGTCACTTAGAAGTGGGCATGTCTTGGCTATCACATTTGTTCAAAGCAATTTCTTGACTCCGAACCGGTTTGTTTGAACTATGGTGGAAGGGCGGTAAGGCACTACTAGAAATTGCAGCTCCTTAAGCAGGAAATGAACTCTGGGAGTCTCGGAAAGACCTCACTGTGTTCAAATGAAACATTCCCATATAGACATTTAAAAGCATGTTTGGTTTGCAGATAGTAGCCCTGTGTCAGGCAAAGGAACCAGAACAGCTTCCTGAATAGGCCAAATCAGTTTCTTTATTGTTGATTAACTACATTACAAGAAACTTGCCAGACTGGCTACATTCCTTTGAGAACTAAGTAGATAAGGCTTCACTATGACATTTCCTCCCTGGAGCAATACCCAGCTGACGAGCCTCTACTCCCCACTCTCCTTTAGCTGGTGATTCCACCACATCCTGCCTTCCCTCTTTGAATTGCACAGTGAAAACAGAAAAAAACAAGAAATTGCCATTCCCCAGTGTTCAACTGCAAGAACAATTAAACACATAAAAATACTACCTGAATGGGATTTAGGACTCGCAGATTCTTAAGCACTATAAAGAAATGTTAATATTGTGTCTAAGCCTTTCCTTTCAGAATATGAGAAGCAGATCAAGGGAAAATGTAAAGCTTTGTACATTAAGGTAAAGGTAAAAGTTCCCCTCGCACATATGTGCTAGTCGTTCCTGACTTTAGGGGGCGGTGCTCATCTCTCTTTCAAAGTCGAAGAGCCAGCACTGTCCGAATACGTCTCCATGGTCATGTGGCCCACAATACTAAACGCCGAAGGCACACGGAACGCTGTTACCTTCCCACCAAAGGTGGTCCCTATTTTTCTACTTGCATTTTTAATGTGCTTTCGAACTGCTAGTTCGCAGTTGGCAGTTGGCAGAAGCTGGGACAAGTAATGGGAGCTCACCCCATTATGTGGCACTAGGAATTCGAACAGCTGAACTGCCAACCTTTTGATCAACAAGCTCGGCATCTTAGCTACTGAGCCACCGCTCAATGCCTAACTAGTGTTAACTAGTTAACTAGGTGGCAACTTTGGATAAGCCTGACAAAGTAAATAGACCTGGACCTGACCAGCACTTGGATAAGAGACAAACAGGAATTCTCAGGACTGTGGAAAGTTAACAAAACATTTTGAAAAAAGGCACAGGCCAGCCCACTTCTGCATTACTGTTAAGTATATGGATCATTGGGAACTAAGTTTTACTCAAGAGAAACTGTATTTACATTAAACCAACATGCATTAATTAAATGGACTAAATGAATTGAATTGATCTAATTAATCCTTAAATGGCCCTAGTTTAAAAAAGCCAGGCATAAATGGAAAGAAGGTAATTATTTTACAGCAAATGAATTTGAATTTGCTAAATTAGGGCAGCCGATTAAATTGCCATTGCTTGTTTGCTCTTAAAGAAACCGTAGAGAAATCTGTGACTCTCTTCATAGTATTGTTCCTTAGTGACATAGCAAAGCCACCAAACCCTTTATAGCAAAGGTTCTCAAAAGCAGAGTAAAACCAGATTTTTTTTTTTAAAAGGAATTTAGCCGAGGGACAAAATTTCTACCAGAAAAAGTTTCTTTGCACAAGATATTATTGTACTTGTACTACCCTTTATGATGAGAAGGACAATGCAGTGACAAGGAGACCCATTTCTCCCTTTTTACTGCTAATTTGGTTCATTGCAGGGATAAAACTAGAAAACGTTAGCCTTTTGCACTGCAAAGATTTTGAACAAGCCTCCAAGCACCTTGTCAGCTTGCTTTCATTCTAACCTTTTAACTTTTACATTCTTAAAGAAGACACGCAGGACCTGAGTCAGAGATACTCATGAAGAGTATAATGCAATTTCATCATGGCCATCTGCTCTTTCAAATACTGCCAGCCTAAGCACAACAGAGAAACAAAGTGATTGTACACTACATGGTATTATCTGAGTTAAGAAAAGACACCTTTCCATGCTAGGCTATACCCATGAAATAGCTGCCCATTGTACTAAGCCCTCTGATGCCCAGCACAAAGAGATAGCTCATCACAGACCTTGGACTCATCTACTTGTGTACGTGATTTCATGATTCTTCTCACCTCTGGTCTTTACTGGATTACTTTCTTGATGAGTGTAAAAAGATTTTAGCAGTTCTACAAACAGTCTTAGCTTTATTGTTTTTTAGCCACTGCTGTGTAGTAATTAAAGTAGCCAAATAGAATGTGAGCATGCAGATTTTTAAATTTCACTCTTCTATGATATTCAGTGGTAATCAGTGATATAAATTGGAGTATTTTAGTCTCTTCTTACATACAAATGATGTTATGAAATGTTGAAAGACCATCATGTTGGCCATAAGTGGACAATGTAGTTTTTACCACACAATGATATTTGTGGAAGTCTCAAACTCAGTATGATTAAAAATCTAAATTTTAAATTAACTAAAAATGACTTAAATCGGAGGAGACTAGCAAATCTCATGATTCCCATCTGAAATTCTGGGATATTTTAAGAAAGTGCACTGAATTTTCAAGAGGTTTCAAGGAAGAATGCCAACATTCATGAATTTAGTCCATTCATTGTGTGTGTGAGAGAGGGCGGAGGGAGGGAAGGGAGGGAGGGAGGGAGGAAGAGAGGAAGGAAGAAATATTCTATTGAAAAAGAGGATTATGACAGTTCTTTGATGATAGGTCTGCCCCCCTTAGGAGTCACAAGTAATTTGGGCTGTTTGTTACATTTTATTATTTTTATAAAATCAAGTGTACGCAGGAAAAGTTGTCTGCTATCAAAAACCACTTTTGGCTTTTCCTCATTTTTACCTGCAATGGGTAACTGCTGTCCTGCAAAGTCCAAAAGTTTCTGTTGTATTTCATGATAAAAAGTGGTATATTTATTTCTTGCCCAATTCTGGCATCAGCGAAATTGTTAGTTTTATTCATGGGGAAGGGGATCACAAATTCATTAATCACAAATTTGTTAGGAGGTTGGAGTATTATAATTTGAAAACCACTCCATGGTACTAATTGGGGAAAAAGGCCCCACTTTTATGCAGCAGTTATATGAAGTGCTCTATCAATGTTTTCTCAGCATTCAGTCATATTGCGCAACAAGAGACCTCTTCTCAAGTAGAGTTGAGTCATATTCATTATTTATTGATTGTGTTTTTCATGTATGTGCCTTATGAGTCAGACTATTAGAGATACTATTGCAAATTGTTTATTTTTATATCCTATCTAGACAATTAAACATTAAAAAAAATTCCATTATTTTAGGCCCGAGGAAACAAAGTACAACATCAAAATGTGTAAATTTCTGTATTGGTTTTTTTACATCTAAAAAAATTCTCAGAATCTGTCTCAGTGTTTCTGCTCTAATCCTGCTCCTTTGAATTAAGTGAAATTGATGCCAATGACAGCAAGATTGCACCTTTTATCATCTTGCTAAGTTCATCATTGATTTATATGTTAAGAGTCTTCCTATTTACATTAGTTCACATTACTGTAAGTGAATTTAGATGCCATTTAAATAATTTTCCTTGGCAGGGGCATCCTCTGAGACTTTTGCTGCATAAATTAGAATTGCCTGCTGGGAAAGGTAGATTTACTTTCCATATTTTTCCAGGTTTTTAATGGGGCATTTGCTTCAACTGTAGTTACTAATCAGAGCAAGATATTTCAAAATTCAGCTCGTCTCTGGGTAGAATGTGAAAGTTATTATTTGATGCCACTGAAATTCCTGAGATCGTTGTTGGTTTGGGGATCAGCTGCACACATACATGCATTCTCTGTCTCTCTGTTTGTGTGTGTGTGTGTGTAAGCATGTTTGTGTATGTGAAAAGTAAAAACCAAAGTGGTCCCAGTAGTAATAGGAGCAGTTAAGGCTGTGACTTCTAAGCTGGGAAAATGGCTCCAACAGAGTCCAGGAATCACACTAGAGCTCCTCTGTCCAGAAGAATGCAGTGCTAGGAACAAGCTAAGATCCTGTGCAGAACCTTCAAACTCCCAAGTCTCAAGCTTGAAGTAGAAACATACTACCACGGGGATGAGAAGAATACAAATGACCATGGATGTAATTTTGACTTTATTGTCCATGAAAAACTTGCCTCATAGAATAACCACAGTCTAATAATCTTGTAGTTCTTTTTTCCCCCCTTGTGTAAATGCAGCCTCTTGTAATCTTACTTCTTTGGACCAACTTCATTCTGATGAATGTTCAAAATTTTATGAAATGTAGAACGATGTTTGATTTCCCTTGCAGTAATGCTTTGCAGTGTATTCAAGCTAAGCATTGTTACATGGACGATTTGGCCCAAACTGCTGTTCAGAAGCAGCACGTCTCTTAATGGTTTTTGAGAACTCAACAGAGGCTCCGAAGCCAATTATTTCCTTAAGTGGGACAGGGTGGGGTTACATTGTGTAGTGTGGTGTACTGGCACACCCTGGACTAGATGTGGGGAGATCCAGGTTGTAGTCCACCATCAGTTCTGGAAGATCAGGAGATAATCAGGCCAGTGGGTATGTTGCAGTGGGATATCAGTAGTAACTGAGAGGAGAAAGGGAAGAAGGGCAGTATATAAATTTAATAAAACTAAAACTAAACAAGATACTAGGAAAATAGGAGAGCTGGGGAAAGAAAGGGGGGGAGGCAATGTTTCACCAAAAACCTGGAGTAACCAAAGTTTTCTGAATCACATATCTGCTAAGCAGGGACTGATCTGAAAAGGTTCAGTAGAACTCCCAGAATGCAGGTGTTTATATTGAATTGAAACTATCATTTTTTCCTGACTTGGGCATATGTCTAATGCAATTGTATGAATTTAACTTTTTCTCTCATCTTATTTACCATGATATAATAAAATACCTTTTTAAAAGAGTATTATTAAGATTACTTGCAAAACTGAACACTGTCGAGGTTGCTCAGCAACTATGATTTCAGTAAAGGGTAAAAATCATGCTTAAATGTGAACTATTGTTCACCTATGCCATTCCGTAAGTTTTCTGCCTTACAAGTTACAAATTGTTGGTATAGCTCAGCAGACTAATGCATTGTAATTTAACTCCAGCTGTCTGCAATTAGTAAGTTCAAATCTTGCCAGGCTCAAGGTTGACTCAGCCTTCCATCCTTTCTAAGGTAGGTAAATTGAGGACCCAGTTTGTGGGGGCAATAAGCTGACTTTGTAAAAATATACAAAAAGTATGAAGGCTATTGCTTAACGCATTGTAAGCCGCCCTGAGTCTCCGGAGAAGGGCGGCATATAAATCAAATTTTTTAAAAAACAAAATTCTAATTTTTAGTAGCTCTAATAGCCTGTCTTCGGCAACTTTAAACTTTTCATGTTTTATTTATGGATTTGCAACACCTTTTTTTCATTCTAATTTAAATAAACTACATCTATGATGCAGATTTGAGTAATTTTGTCAAAGGCAGCCTTTGGCATGACAGCTTCTTCTTGATATAAGCAGCAGGGTGCATGTATAAAGTCAGTTGGAGAGAACAGAAACTTCTAAATCATGGGTATTCAACCTTTTGTCTTATCTGGGCCGCACTGAGTGAAGAGGAATTGTTGTGGGCCATATATAAAATACATAATACAGTTAATGTACTGTATATAAATCATATAACGTTAAAAATTTTCAATCTTGTAAGGCCACATTTCTAGCTAACCAGGGTCGCATGCAGCCTGTGGGCCATGGGTTGGACACACTTGTTCGAGATAGCTTCATTTATCAGACAAAGACATGGTTTATTCACCCATGATTTACTGAATAAAGCACAATTAACTGGCATTGCTAAACATGTGAAGTTAAAACCAACCAAACTCAAATGTGCTATCTGTGTAGTGTGTGAACTCAATTTATCTTTTGTTTGATTTGATTTTCAGGGTTGATGGACAGCTGTGAAGAACATCTCTCCATTTGGCATGATAGTAGAAACCCAGATAACCGTTGCTGTCAGAAGAGATGAGTAATAACTAATATCCCTGAGTTAAAACCCTAGCTGCAAAAGATATTCCCATGCATCATAAATCTCATTCAGTAAATTTTAAACCATGTGAACATCCTGAATAAGCCCCAGCTTCCATTGATACTGATTTCTTGAAGATATTTCAAATGACTGCAGCAGAAAACACTATACACAGCATGATAACAATAGTACTTAGATTTATATACCACTTCATAGTACTTTACAGTCCTCTCTAAGCAGTTTACAGAGTCAGCATATTGCCCCCAACAATCTGGGTCCTTGTTTTACCAACATCAATCCCCCATAACTTTAACCTTAGACTGTCTACTGTTGATCTCACCCCATTCCTAAGAGGTCTGTAAGGGGCGTGCATAAGCGCACCAACATGCATACCATCCCTGTCCTACTGTTCCCATTTATTCGTATCCTTATCCTGTATTCATAATCATGTTTATACTTATATCTGTTATCTTATATGTATTTGACAAATAATAATAAATAAATAAAATGGAAGGCTGAGTCAACCTTGAGCTGGTGAGTCTCAAACTGCCAAACTGCTGGCAGTCAGCAGTCAGCAGAAGTAGCCTGCAGTACTGCGTTCTAACCACTGTGCCATCACAATATGATGTCCATGCAATTGAGGGTACAAACAAAGGTTCCATTCACCTTTAAGCATTTCCACCTAATGTACAAAAGTGTCCAAGAAGCTGTCACTTAGCATGTGCAACAGGGACAACCACATTTACAAAATTCAGATTCAAAGCAGAATTTTGGAGTAGAATTTCCCACCCCCATTCTATGCGAGAGCATGAAGACTTCTAAATGTAGCACAGCATAGGGACATTTAATCAATCGATCGAAATAGAGCTGATTGGACCTTAGAGGTCTTCTACTCCAATCTCCTGCTCACGCAGGGGACCCTATACCATCTCAGACAGGTGGCTGTCAGTCTTTTTTTTAAAATCTCCAGTGATGAAACACCCACAACTTCTGAAGGCAAACTGTGCCCCTGGTTAATTGTTCTCACTGTTAGGAAGTTTCTCCTTAATTCTCCTTAATTCTGCTTAATCTCTTTGATTAGTTTCCATCCATTGTTTCTTGTCTTGCCTTTTGCTGATTTGGAAAATAAGTTGACCTTTCTCTTTTTTGTGTCAGCTCCTCAAATACTGGAATACTGGTATAATGTTACCCGCTAGTCCTTTTTTTCCCTCTAGACTGGCCATACCCAGTTCTTGAAACTCTTCTTCATATGTTTGTGTCTCCAACCCTTTAATAATCTTAGTTGCTCTTTGCACTTTTTCCAACATCTTTTGTGTAATGTGGTGACCAAAACTAGATGCAGTATTCCAGGTGTGGTCTTACTAAGAATTTATAAAGCGATACTAATATCTCACATGATTTTGATTCTATGCCTCTGTTTATACAACCAAATTTATACAACAAATGTATGACAACTCCTGAGCACCTAAAGGGGTCACTTGTGAAATGCAATGTTTAGAATTACTTCAGTGGCCATTGACTGTTTTCTAGACCCAACTTAGATATCATCATTGTTGATAGATAAATATATGACAACAAATGAAGCTGATTACGTTGAATGCGCTATATTCAAATGAATTCATCGCACTAATACATAGTACATTGCCTTTTAATAACTCCCCCATCAAGCAATTAAAGCTATTTATAAGTGAGCAGAATTAATTTAGGAATTATGAAATTAAGGCTAATAGACTCAATTATCGCCAACATACAGGACAGTGCCTATGGCAATCTTTGTCCCCATGCTTTAGTTGAAAGTTTAGCATAATAATGAACTCCACTGCTCATTGCTATTAGCGCCGTAAATCCTTGGATTATATTTTACTGCCCCTTTGTGAACCAGTTGAATTGTCATAGGAGAAGTCAGAGTTTTTTGTCTCATTACTCTGGCTCATGTTTATTGCAAACGAGCTGCAGACCAAAGAAAAATTGGTCTGGAAAAAGCCACTTCTATCAAGATTATTACAGTGGCAATAAAGACTGGTGGCCGCTAAGTTAGAGACTTGCAACCCCTGTCTTCTATGAATTAAGGATATTACGCCAACATAAAAATGAGACTGGGAGCTTGTAACTGGAGAGATCAGTTCTGAAGAACCAGAGCTCTTGTTTTAACATTTGGAATGGGAAGGGCAAATAGAGGCTACATAATACACTTATAAAGCAGCCATGCTCACCCATTACTAAACAGCCTTAGCTCTACTTTAGAATATGAGAGGAAACTGCATACGTTCAAATTATGCTGAATCGGGTGCCAAATATCCAGGAATATTAAATTAACAGCTGAGTTTTTAATTTTAAAAAATAAGGCATGGGATGCTATGTTTATTCCATCACTGATTTTGATGCAAGTCATACACTATGACAACATGCTATTGTCACCCATGTTTTGTCATCTACCCTTCCTTGCCTTGTGTGTTCAGCAGTCCCTGAGAAAATAATGAGCATTATTGGAAAATTACAGGATGTAATGTGCATCCAACACACTGCCTGTCAATCTTAAATTCTGATCACAGCAAGCACACGTATCAGTCAATTCAGTTATATAGCTATATGTTTATTTACTAAATATGAGAAATCATCAACGACAGTTAACAGGCAAAAGAGAATACAGATAGTCCTCGACTTAGGACCACAATTGAGCCCAAAATTTATGTCGTTAAGTGAGAAATTTGTTAAATGCGCTTTGCCCCATTTTACAACTTTTCTTGCCACATTTGTTAAGTGAATCACTCCAGTTGTTAACTTAGTAACTTGGTTGTTAAGTGAATCTGGTTTCCTCATGGACTTTGCTTGTCAGAAGGTCACAAAAGGGGATCACATGACCCCGGAACACTGCAACTGTCATAAAAATGAACCAGTTGTCAAGCATCTGAATGTTGCCTGGGGATGTTGCAATGGTCATAAATGTGAAAAATTGTTGTAAGTCACTTTTTTCAGTGACATTGTAATTTTGAACAGTCACTAAGTGAACTGTTGTAAGTCGAGGATTACCTGTAAAAGGCAAGTAGAAGCAATGGGGGAGAGGGAGAAACATGAACAGGCAAAAACAATAAATATAATAATATGACTAGAAGAACCTTATGTCTTTTTTTGAGCAGTCGTTAAACAAATGCCATGGTTCTTAAGAAAACTCAATCGTTTGAATAAGTGCTTTTTGCCAGAAACTTGAAAAAAACATTGTAAATCACGGTCACGTGACCATGAAACACTGCAGCCAGTCATAAAGCTCCATATGGGTCCTAAAGCACCCATTCTATGGCCATCATAACGGTTGAAAAATGACAAGGCATTAAGTGAGGACTACCTGCTCCTTGAGGGAAACAATTTGGTGAATGGACATGATGTATCCAACAAGTACAGATGATAACATTTCAGCAAATAGCCCTGGTTTTTATTCCCATTTTCCCCACATTCCATCATGCCTATAATTAATGCTAATCAAATCACATCAAATATTCACTATGGTCATAGACACCACAAGGAGGGAAGGATATTGTATTAAATTATAAAAAACTATAAGACAAAAAATGTATTAAAACTGAAAGTGTGTACAATTAAAAAAAAGTGTCTGAAAGTATATAAAAGAAGGTAAGTAGGAACAGTGTATAATTCATGAATAAAGATGTTTTGGTTTGCACAATTTACCATAGTAGTCAGGGATGGGATTCAAAGATTTCAGCAACCAGTCCACTGCCTGGTTCTTGGGTGGACGTGGCCATGGGGGCGTGGCCTACTCAGCCTCCTGCACCATGGCGGGGGGGGGGCATTTTCGCCCTCCCCAAGCTCCGGAGGCTTTCCTGGAGCCTCCAGGACAGCACTGAAGGCCCTCCGGAGGCCGGAAATGGGCTCATTTCCAGACTTCCATTAGGCCCATTTTTCACCCTCCCAGAGCCTCATCCTAGTTTGATGAACCAGATTAAAATTAACATGCAGTTCACCTGAACCGGTCCGAACCGGTTGAATCCCACCCCCGATAGTAGTTGATCAAAGGTTCCTAAGAACTTGAATGCTTGCTCACATTGGGCCTTTGAACTGACCCAGTACATTTTTGGGGCCTAACAAGGACATTAGAAACAAACCAACAAGGGTTGTTATCTAACATTGACTATTCTAGAAGCCTATCTTCCAAATGATTTGTATAAATCATTGTTAATTGTAGATTTTAAAAAGTACTCATTATGATTAGTAATGGCTCAGATCTCTTTTCATAGTGGCTCAGATCTCTTTTTCAATAACTTTCCATTTTGATGTCCCAAAGATGCTTTTTCAGGAGGCAACTGGATTTTCTTGAGCACTACTCAGGTGACTCTGAGGACACGGATAAACCTCCAAATGCTTCAATGACCCTCTAAAAGGATGCAAATTACCAGCTGTCTGCAAGGAACACAAATCCTTCCATTCCCCACTATCCTGTCAGAGCTGAAGAAGCTTCTTGGATGAGAAGTGAAACGTCTTCAAAAGAAAAAACAAGAAACTCCAGTTGCCTCCTGAAAAAGCATCTTTGGAACAACCATGACCTGGATGACTGAAAATCTCTATAGACTTTCAATTTTGATGAATCAATGAGATCTGGACATTTTTCAGTCCTGTCATTTGGTGCTTGGGCCACATAATATCAGCATCATATAGAATCAATTTAAAAGAACCAGATTCATAGATTCTTCTCCATGATGAAAACGATGGCAGATGCTCAGACAAAAACAAAAATATAGGAATATTTATGCCAAAGATGAACTAAAAATCACATGAATCTGGATAACGCAAGACATGCATGGTCCCTATGATTTCACTGGCCAGCCTTACAAATATTATTTTATGTATTTTATTGCGCTAAAACATCCGCATGCTGCTTCCCATTAAAAAAAAAATTCAAAGCAGTTTGTAATAAAGTTCAAGCATTTAAAACAATAGAACAGTTAATAAATATATACGCTGCAAACATTATAGGAAAAAAACACAAACAAAACAAATGATAAAAGTAGCACAGATTAAAAAAAGCAGCGGTGAAGAAGTTAACATTAACATTTTATTTTAAAAACTTGAAAAGTAAACATTTATTTGCTTGGCATAACAAAGGCAAGGTAGATGGCTCTGTGCATAATTCACTAGGGTGCAATTACCAAGATTGGGAGGCCACCACTGACAAGGCTTGTTCTTGGCTGATCACCAGCCATGAGTCATCATGGGAGAGCACTGGGAACACATCTTCCTAAATATGATCTTAGAATGTGAATAGGAACATACAGGAAGAGGCATTGCTTCAGACACCCTAGTCCTGGTATATGAAGGGCTTTATAGCACACCTTGAATTAGAACTGGAAACAAAGGAGGAATCAAGTCATAAACAACTGACATATTTCATTTCATTCAGTTTCAAAATTCCTTTTGCTGCAATCTTTTATATTAACTGAAACTTCCACACAATTTCCAAAAATACATATAATCTCTTGCTGGCACCTCATAATGGAACCCCCCCCCCTACAATTCTCTGCTATAACCACACACCAGCCTAAGCTACTGGTAGGTGCCACACTACCATAGAGATAATTTCTCCCTCAAATGTTAAGTCACAGAAGGATCAGTGAGATTTAAAGTCTCTAGAGAAAGGGTATAATTTCATTTAAAATTAGGGTGCAGTGGCAAAAGAAAACATCGCCTCATTCATAGCAAATTGTATTCCCTCGCTCGTGAAGAAGAAGTTCTATGGAGATTCTCAGTCATCCATGGTTATCCCAGAGATGAAATGTCTTCAAGGAAAAACAAAAAAAGTCCAGAATTATCTGCCATCATGTTTCCAGAGTCTTTGAACACCATTAACTTTTAAAATTTCAATTAAATACTTCTCTAATTTAAACCTACAAAGCCTTTGAAAGGAAAAATGACAAGAGTTAGATCAAACATATTAAACAATCTCTTGATTTTGTTTTGCCCCATATTAATGCAGTCAGAAGCCATTATAATTCTATTACCCACTTGTGAGCAGCTGCAAATGCACTAGCCTCTACATTCAAAGAGAATTAATTGCTGTTGGTTATTGACAACTTGCAAGTCTGTCAATCATCCCATTTCCTTGAAGAAAAGCATCAGCTTGATCTTCATGTATTCTCTCATTCCTGCTCCTCAAAGGACAAGAAACAAGCTTATTGTGAGAGATATAAATGCATTATTTCCACTACCTGAAAGCAGAAAATGTGGACAGCCTGAACAAGATCCCCCTATTATTGTTATTTGTCCACAAAAAATAAACACACAATATCCAAGAAATGGGTTTTCCTATAATCTATGAGGAATATAATCGAACACAGTGTACAAAATTAACCCTCTACCCTACAGTAGCATGCCTCCCTCCGCGTTAAAGCATACAATCTTTAAGTGAAGAGAAATGCTCATTTGCCAGTTTTACTCATCTTTCCCAAGAGAATCCTTGTTATGTTATAGATTATGATCAAAATATACCAAAGAGCACTTCCATTCAGAAATCAGACTGAATTTAAAAATGTCCCAGACTGGAAAGCTGGACTCAAAACAAAAATTAAAAACACTCACGGTTATAGAAAAGGTCAAAGCAATATATCTTAGTAGCAGAAAACCTTGGATCAGATAAACCAATAACATAGCAGGTAATTTGGAGAAATGGCTCTGCATTGATAAGAAAAGACAGGCCCATGGATTCCAAGTAGATTATTTGGGATTTGTACCTTTGAACTTCACAGTGCAAACAGAACAAAAACACTAGCAAATGTGTTACTGCAGTCACAATTACCTGGAGATTCTGGGTCAGTGTAGAATCTTACAATATATGTGTAGAACAAACTTCCAATTCCTTTCTTTTAAATGGAAATATACTTTTTACAGACAGAGAAACTATTTGGCCACTCAAAATCCCATATACTTTCTTCTCCATTGTGGACTTTTAAGTCATTGTCAGGGTTATATTATAGATACTTGGCTCCCTCATTATAGGTTTAAAGTTCCTATAGGTTTACCTACAAGGATTTCTGATTGAACAGCTGTCTAGTACAATGAAAGAAAAGCTATGGTCACCCAACTCCTATCATCCTCAATCAGCATAGTCAAATTAAGAATCACAAGATCACAGCACATCAACATCTGAAAGTCACAAGTATATCATACACATATATAAGTGTGTAGGTGCTTACACAATCCCTTGAAAAGATCCAACAGTAAGAAACATACTTAGTCATAATACCAAAAACCTAATTTGGATTCTTGTCTCTCTTTTGCAAAGCAGACAAAATTAAGAGTATTTATTACATGCCCTCCTGATTTAAAGATTATACAAACTGAAGAGAAATTCCGGTTGTGAATGACAGATTATGCTTCATCATTTAGAAAGAACATAAAATGTTTAATAGGGCTTTTAAAAATCTAAGGTGAATAGACAGCTGGCATTCTAAAAAGTCTCTTGGCACATAATTCATTTTACCCAAATTGATTATCTAATAATCACAGCTAAACACCTTCACAAGGTGAATGATATTTAGCTTGGGGAAATCTATACAAAGCACTGTGATTTTACTTTTAAATAATAAACAGGGTCAAGATAACCAAGGTGGCTATAACATCCAAATGATCTCTTACGGTGTTATGATAATGCAGTATTAAAGGCTATTATGGTTAATACATAAACACTGGATCTCCCATATTAATAAAAGATAGCTGCTGAAAAATGTACACTTTAAAAAAGTATTCATGTCTAATAGTTAGAAAGGGAACAAAATAAGAGTTGCCTAATGAAGCAGCAGATCAGGTAATATATTTAATGTACAGTAATATGCAAAATTCAGTCAACTATGGTCATATGTTATATATCAATGAATCCTTAATAGAACAGAAGTTAGTAGAGTGTTAAATGCAACATTTTTCTGCGCTTGAAACCATACTTAATACTTAGGCGCAGTTGTTTAAATGTTCAAAATAAGAAAACCGTGAATATGGAAAGATTTTGACACCCTCCAAGCACTGCTTTGTAACATTGCAGCTGGAAGAAATAACAGCATTCAAACAGTTTTTTGTAACCAGCTAGGAATCTTTCTATTCGGCTTTTGGGGGGAAAATTTCCCCACTGTTCCTAGCAGACCTTTTCTAGCTCAGAAATATTTGTAGTTCTCCTTGCATGTGTGAGATCTTCCCACAGATTTTTCAACAATGTTCAAGACTGCAGGTTCTGAAAAGACTGAATATTTCAGCAAGATGAAGATATAAAACATGCCTCCAAATAAATGATTAAATAATTACAGGAAAATAAGATGAAGGTTTCAGAATGGCCTTCACAGACCCCACCCCAGCCATTTATGTTTTATTTTGAACCGCAAACTCTTATAGTAACTTGTTTCATGATAATCCCCCACCCCCAATGATCAGAACCCTTGAAATATAGCTGCTCAGAATGGCCAAGTAGAAGTTCTCCTTGAAATGGACTTTTAGGTTCAAATCACTTTGTACGTCTCTCATTTACAACAAGCAAGTGTTGTTGTTAAGAGATATTAGACCTCCACCCCATTGCAGGCAAAGTTATTGCTATTACCCTCACCATACAGGACCTGCTGAGAAACTAATATACACACTCCCTGCCGTGTAGTTCAGTTATAATCCTAGCAGAGGTAAGAGAACTAGGCTGAAAGCCATCTTTTGCAGCAGCCCTACAAGGCTGTCAGATGTTAATATTGCAGACCAGAGATCAGGCAATTTAAACTGCCCCTTCAAACTGTATCCCTAGTGCAATTAAGCATTTAATTAAATGGAGAACGTTGTTGAATGAAGGTGTAAAGCACATTGAAACGGACCAAAATCAGAAAACACAGTGCTTGGCTTCATTTTTATTTTTTCCTTACACCCACTAAGCCAGGATGCCTATTTATTGGCTTAGATATAAACTGGGCAGGCAGAAAAAAGCAATTTGTAAATAATGAAGGGATTTCTAACATTCCCCCTTCCCCTTTATGTGCATGGGAAAAATAAGTAGGTGTGCTTGTGTGTGTATATATATATATAAATTTAAAGGAAAATAATATTCACAAACCCACAGAATTGTGTCATAAGCTTCCAGAGCCTTCTAAATGCTGAGGGCTTAGAGAATGTCTTTGTTTGTTTTTTTTTGTTTTGTTTTGTTTGCTTTTCTAAAAAAGCAATCTCTTCATGGAGGGATATTGAATTCTATTTCTGTTGTTATCTAGGACAGAAGTACTGTTAAGATCTGAGAAGTAACTCTCCACTCCAAACCAAAGATAATATTATATTCTTTCTCCCAATCGTATCTTTATTGTGTATGCAGATGCTAACTATTATTTTGGAAAATAGTGCATCAATGACACAAGAGAACATAGTCCTACTTTAAAAGGAAGAGGAGATTGGACACACAAAATAGCTCTGCTCTTTTTTTGTGGGTTAAATATGGTTATTTAAGAGACAACAGACTGTGGGCTTAAAGACTGAAATGTAAGGAGGAGAAGGAAGAAGGAGAGGGAGGGAAGTGGGAGGACGAGGAGGAGAATTGAGTAGACTAAGCCTATAACAACTTACAGTCTTCTGGAGTTAATCAGGAGGCTAAATTGCTTAGATTCCAACTGGTGGCCATTCCTACTTCAAGTCTTATATTCTTACTCCGTAGTAAAAGAACAAAATGCTGGCTTTCTCAGCAAAATTCCAATGTCACATTACTAATAAGGAGTACTTAAAATACAGCAATAGCACTTTGTTATAGGACTAATTCTGTAGTAAAAAGTAATAACCTCTAATTTCCCATCAAACTGTTTTCGAAGTAGCATTGTTTCTTGCAGATATCTCATGAGCCCCTTGTCTAATGGTAACACCAAGGTTAAAATGATTAAATGTAACTTCTTTAGTTAAGGATGATTAATGTTCAAAGAAACTGGGGCATGGATCTATTTGCACAGATGCAGAGCAGGTTTTCTTTTTCATATATACAGTGGGTGAGAAGAAAAGGAGACTACCGTAGAGTGAAGCTTTTAAACTGAATGGGATGGGGGGGGGGGTTGCACTGTATATTTCAATGAAAGCAACAGGAGTTTCCACCAAGAGACTAAATCATTTCTTGCATGCTGTGATGTGTTTGCCAGTCACTTTGCAGACAGAATCATTTGTATTCAGGCCAAGTTGGGGCTGCCATTTCTAAACAGAAGCAAACTTTTAAAGTTTTGCAGCGGCCAAATTTTGTCCTTTGAAGGATACAACCCTGACTGCATTCAGAGGTTGCCTTTTCTGAATTGTTTTAGTCAATGAAAATCAATAGGCTGGAGTCTTTTGGAGGGGATGTTTTATACAGGTGGGCCAAGGGATTGCTTCCAATAGGTTGCCATAATCTCAACCCCAGAACCATGGATCAGATTCTGCCAGGCTGATTCCAAATTGTTCCTCTTGGTCTTGATGGGGGCAAGCATTTGAACCACCGCTCTGCTGCTGAGCCCAATAATTGATCAAAGATCTAAACCAGAGGTAAGCCAGGCCAGCCAAAAGAACAAAAGCTCTTCGGATAACTTTGAAAACTAATCTGTTTATTATTGCATCAGGTTTTTCAGGTCACAGTCCACTTCATCAGATGCATGGAGATTAATCCCAAGAAGGCACTATCCTGCATGCCGTAAATCTATGTGTGGTGCTGTCTCCTCTGTTCTTGGAATGGTACAGCATTTATAATGATCAACACACAGCAGTTGGCAAAGATCACAGTGGGGGTGATCCTCTGCACAGAAAACACTGCAGAAGGTACAGCAGCTTCTTCTGCTGATTGCTTGGAAGGTGCTAAAGTATTGACTATACTTGGTGGCTTTCTCCAGGAAGGTCAATGGGGTTTTTTTGAGTCAAGGAAGCACTGGCAATAAGGAGGTTCATTGGTTTTGTATGTACACCCTTCCTTTCACAGCTCTGCAGATTGTGTACCCGAAGAAGTGGGCCACGATTCACAAAAGCTCAGGAGATAATTTCAATAAAATTCTAAGGACTATTGTTTCATTAGAGATGTAGCGGCTGCAGCCTGGGAAATGATGCTAATTCCTCATTAGCTCTGATTAGGTTTTGTGCACCAAGATTAATATATTCCACAATTAGGGTGGCCAAGAACAAGTTTAGCTACTCTTGAGCCAACTATGCTTTCAACTGGAATAAATAGGAGCAATTCATTTAGGGTAGAAAATGAATTTTCAAGACCCTCACCAAAGAGACTTTGAAGGCCTGTACTGTGAAAATAGTTCACCAGTCGAACTTTAGAGCCAGCCTCACAACCCAGATCCCCTCCCAGAGAGAGAGAGAGAGAGAGAGAGAGAGAGAGAGAGAGAGAGAGAGAGGGAGAGAAGTACCAATGACTAGCATTGATGATGTTACCTAGTGATGATTTGATTGCTTATTTGTTCCCTCTGACTATCATTAAGTGTTGAACCTTATGATTCTTGATGAATGTATCTTTTCTTTTATGTACACTGAGAGAGTATGCACCAGGACAAATTCCTTGTGTGTCCAATCACACTTGGCCAATAAAGAATTCTATTCTATTCTATTCTATTCTATTCTATTCTATTCTATTCTATTCTATTCTATTCTATTCTATTCTATTCTATTCTATGTAATGAAACGTCTGCAAGAAAACAAGCTGAGAGAGCACCATGGAGCCCTCAGATAACTTGGATTATCCTCGCCCTTCCTTCTGCTAGTTGCAGATAAATCCAAGATCCTTTCCTTAAGGACTAGAGAAGGAGGACGGGAAAAGCTTTTATCATCTCCACCACTTTTGATTCCACCTTTGCTTTGGGAAGCCTTCTACTTCTGCAAAGACGGGTAAGTATGTGCAGCTGGATATATGTATAGGATATTCTTGATTTCTGTTTTCTCTGTTATGCCAAGGCGCATTTCCTTCATCTCGCTGTGCACTTGGATGTTTAATGTCAATCTTCATTCATATTTCAGTCTATGTTCAAAACATCACAGATCACAAGAAGATTGAGGAATATACTTATTTTTGTGAGTGTCCATATGATCTGTAATGTTTTGAACTCTCTCTCCAGGCTCCTCAAAGATTTTCAGCAAAAGAGCTTTCATGTTTAGCATCCCATTCCCACCTTGTGATCTTTTGGATCTCTTCTGAACTAATTTGTGAACTGGGTTTATCATCGCAATCAGGACAGTTTGAGGCCATCTCTTATCTCCCCATTTGACTAAGGCATTTTGAGCCAAATTGTCATCTGTATAATCTGCAAGTAAAAAGATTGGAAAGTTAAGTGTGTAATACTTTAGATTCAAGCTGAGTACAGGTAATCCTCGATTTATGACTACAATTGAAGCCAAAAGTTCTGTTGCTAAGTGAGATAGTTTTAAGTAAGTTTGCTCCATTTTGCGACCTTTCTTGCCACAGTTACGCGAATCACTGCAATTGTTAAGTTAGTAACAAAATTGCTAAGTGCCTCTGTCTTCCCCACTGATTTTGCTTGTCAGAAGGTTGCAAAAGGTGATCACATGACCTCAGGACACAACTGCCATAAATATGAATCAATTGCCAAGCATCTGAATTTTGATCACGTGACTATAGGGTTGCTGCAACATTCATAAGTCTGAAAAATGGTTAGAAGTCATTTTTTCTCAATGCTGTTGTAACTTCAAATGACTCCCGAGGATGTGGACAGGGTCCTGGGTAAGACTAGTGCCGCCACGTGTTTATTGGACCCGTGTCCCTCCTGGTTGGTGCTGGCCTCCCGGGAGGGGAGGCTGGCTCCAGGGGATCATAAGTGCTTCTTTGAGTGAGGGTGCCTTTCCTGCCGCCTTGAAAGAGGCGGTAGTGAGGCCCCTCCTCAAGAAGCCTTCCCTGGATCCGGCTGAATTAGCCAACTATCGTCCAGTCTCCAACCTTCGTTTTGTGGCGAAGGTTGTTGAGAGCGTGGTGGCACGACAACTTCCCCGGCACCTGGATGAAGCTATCTATCTGGACCCGTACCAGTCGGGCTTCAGGCAGGGGTACAGCACAGAAACGGCATTGGTCGCGTTGGTGGATGATCTCTGGAGGGCTCGGGACAAGGGTTGCTCCTCTGTCCTAGTCCTATTAGACCTCTCAGCGGCTTTTGATACCATCGACCATGGTATCATGCTGCAGCGGTTGGGGGGGTTAGGAATAGGGGGCACCGTTTTGCGGTGGTTCTCCTCCTTCCTCTCCGACCGCTCGCAGTTTGTGTTGGCAGGAGGACAGAGGTCGACCTCGAGGCATCTCGCATGGGGAGTGCCACAAGGGTCGGTCCTCTCGCCTCTCCTGTTCAACATTTATGTGAAGCCGCTGGGTGAGATCATCCGTGGTTTTGGGGTGAAGTGTCATCTGTACGCTGACGATACGCAGCTGTACATCTCCACTCCAGACCACCCCAACGATGCCCTTGATGTGATGTCCCGCTGCCTGGAGGCCGTGCGGGCCTGGATGGGGAGGAACAGGCTCAGACTCAACCCCTCCAAGACCGAGTGGCTGTGGCTTCCGGCGCCCCGATATAGTCAGCAGGTGCCATCGCTGACTATTGGGGGTGAATCTTTGCCCCCCACAGAGAGGGCTCGCAATCTGGGTGTCCTCCTGGACGCACGGCTGTCTTTAGAAGAGCACATGACGGCCGTGGGCAGGGGGGCCTTTTATCAGGTTCGCCTGATTCGCCAGTTGCGGCCCTTTCTGGATCGGGATGCCTTGCGCACAGTCACTCATGCCCTTGTCACCTCCCGGTTGGACTACTGTAATGCTCTCTACATGGGGCTCCCCTTGAAGAGCATTCGGAGGCTCCAACTGGTCCAAAATGCGGCCGCGCGGGTGGTTATGGGTGCAACTCGTTGCGCCCACGTGACACCCCTCCTGCGCGAGCTGCACTGGCTCCCAGTGGTCTTCCGGGTGCGATTGAAGGTGTTGGTTACCACCTTTAAAGCGCTCCATGGCATAGGACCCGGGTACCTTCGAGACCGACTTCTGCCACCAATAGCCTCCCACCGACCAGTCCGCTCCCACAGAGAGGGTCTCCTCAGGGTGCCATCGGCCAAGTTATGTCGGCTGGCGACACCCAGGGGGAGGGCCTTCTCTGTGGGAGCCCCAGCCCTGTGGAATAAACTGCCCCCGGAAATACGTAAGATCTCCGACCTCCGGGTGTTTCGCTGCGCTCTGAAGACCCTGTTGTTCCGCCAGGCCGGGCTATTAACATAACGTTTTAAATTGGGGTATTTTTAAATTCCTGGGATTTTAATTGGAGCCTAATTATTTAATGATTTTAAATTTTAACTGTTGTTTTTGTTTTTGTGTTTTTAAATAGGCTGTACACCGCCCTGAGTCCTTCGGGAGAAGGGCGGTATAGAAATAGAAATAATAAAAAATAAAATAATTAACCAAATGGTTAATGGTTAATATATCAGGTTCTGAAAATAAATCATGGCAAAGCATTTTAGGACATCCAATATATAATTTGATCCATAGAAAAGGCATGAAATTCTCAGGTGGGCTGAGTAAAGTTGTGGACTGCCCAGAATCATTGGGACTTAGGCAGCGTATACATTTAATAAATTATTATTATTGTTTATTAGAGTTATTTTATCTGAGCCGGATAGCAAAAACATTCAACTTAGTCCAATCCAGGGGTGAAATGCTCCCGGATCGGACCGGATCGCCCGATCCAGTAGCGATTTTTCCCTGTGGTTCGGCAATCCGGTCGCGATCGCCGCCTGGGTGTCATTACTTCCTGGTTTTAACCAGGAAGTAATGTTTTTTTACCTTGTGCGCATGCGCAGAAGTTTTTGCAGATGTGCAGAAGGTGTGCATGCGCATGTGATGCATGTGCACACATGAGCAAAGAGAGCGTGTGCATATGACGCGCACTTCCGAACTGATAAGGAAGGTAAGTAGATTTCACCCATGGTCCAACCTGCAGTAAAATGCTCAATTTTCACACTGAGCAAATTGCTGTGGGTTGGATTCATTAGTTAATCTGGAAGTTTAATTGATTAGCACCATGCTTAATAAAAGTTGCTGGTGCTGAATCTTACCATCACGCTTCTGGCCACATTAAAAAAAAAAAAAGCTGATTCCATTTGCTTCCTTAGAGGCTGTGATTTGAACCAGCCCTCTGCAGAAGCCTGCATATTGATATAAGAAGATTGGATGATCCTGTTGAGGAGAAGAAAGCAGGAGACAAACCTCTCCGCAACTGTAGGACGATTAACCTTTCTTGCCCTATTTGCCTTTAGTAATTAACAACACACTGTGAAGGATCAGCTTAATAAGTAACTTCCCATTGGCTACTCCAAAATTTGCATGTTAGACTAATCCCCGGCTCCCAGACCTCATTAGCCAGGGGGCTCTAAGTAAAATTCTACCCCCTAAAGTGACCTTAAATGTCCCTTTGGGGAAAACAGGCTTTTACTATGAGGAATGGGACAAAGTCAGAAAAATACCCTGAGTAGCAAATATGCTGTATCTGTGTTTTGTAATAGTATGCATCCAGGCTAACTTTTGGATCAACTAACTTTAGAGGTTTGCAGAGCTAAGGGCTTTTGTCTTTCTGATATATTTATACAGTATGCTGATAGGACACATCTCTCTGTAATCAGCTAACAAGATTTGACTTTTATCTAGTTCCCATTCATTTGATTAAGGGATTACAGTAACAAAAGTAGAATGCTGTTCTATTAAGATATGGACTTATTCATGGGGAAACATTATTTGAAGGACTGAATATGTATAAACATTTCTTTTTCATTTGCCCTTTTGTTCCATAGCCCCTCATGGGACTGAAGCATCAGATTCACTGTATGAACTTCAGGGAGGGTGAAGCAGGGGGAGAAAAGAGGGGAAAAAATATGTGTAGTTTATGCAGTGAGCAGAGAGTCTGGAAATCATTACAGGTAGTCCTCGAATTATGATCACAATTGAGCCCAAAATTTCTGTTGTTAGGTAAAACTTAACAAAAATTGTTAAGTCAATTTTTCCCCATTTTACAACCTCTCTTGTAACAGTTGCTAAGTGAATCATTGCAGGAGTTAAGTTAGTAACACGGTTGTTAAAAGAATCTGGCTTCCCCATTGACTTGTCTTGTCAAAAGGTGATCACATGACTCCAGGATACTGCAACGGTTATAAATACATTCTGGTTGTCAAGCGTTTGAATTCTGATCATGTGAGCACGAGACTGCTGTAATAGTTGTAAGTATGAAAAACACTTTTTTTCAGTGCCTTTGTAACTTTGAACAGTTACTACATGTACAGACTATCTGTACTATCAACTAATTTCCTGACACCTGATTTATTTTATTTATTATTCGAATTTCTATACCGCCCTTCTCCTTTCGGACTCAGGGTGGTGAACAGCCAAAATAAAAACATTTATACATAAAGTACGATTAAAAATAGATTTAAAATAATTAAATTTGGCCCATAGTTTAAAATTTATCAATTTAAAATCCATATCAAAATTTAAAACCAACCATAAAATCATAAAATCAAGAGAGACCGGCTAACTGAAAGAGATGAGTTTTTAGGGCCCGATGAAAAGTCCGGAGGTCGGAGATCACTCGTATCTCTGGGGGTAGATTGTTCCAAAGGGTGGGTGCCACCACAGAGAAGGCTCTCCTCCTGGGGGTCGCCAGCCAGCATTGTCTAGCAGACGGCACCCTGAGGAGGCCCTCTCTGTGGGAGCGAACTGGCCGGTGGGAGGCTATTGGTGGCAGAAGGCGGTCCCGTAAGTACCCTGGCCCTAAGCCATGGAGCGCTTTAAAGGTGATCACCAACACCTTGAAGTGCACCCGGAAGTCCACCGGAAGCCAATGCAGCTCGCGCAGGAGAGGAGTCACATGGGAGCGCCCAGTCGCTCCCATAATCCCCTGTGCGGATGATGGTTCTTATTGGATTTCCAGGGGCTCTGCATCTGTTGTCATAGTTTCAATTCTCCAGTGACAAATTTGTTTAACTGTATTAGAATTATATTTCACCTTTTCTTCAGAAACTCAAGAGGGCACACTTACTTCCTTGTCCAATTTTTTCCCCCACCTCAGCAATTTCTGAGTTAGGTTGGGACTATCCCATAGTTTTGGTAACAATAATAGTAATAGTAATTCTCTCCATTGTAGGGTCCATGGTGCTCTCAGAGCTTGGTCATTTTCTTGGTAGCACTGATGCTGTTACCTAGTTGGGTAATGAAGTGTCTGCAAGCGAACAACCAAGCTCAGAAAGCACCTCATAGTTCAACCCTGAGCTACAAATATTTTCCACTATCAGTCTCTCTACTGTCTGTTTTGAAGTGATACATATGATCTTAAGAATGATAGCACACAGTATATTCAGTGTAATCCTCTGACATGGTTAGACCTTCCTTAAACTAGCTGAATTTTGCAGTATCATATGCCAAGACTTTTGAAAGGCCCATGGAATGGAATGAGGTATTAAAACAATCAAGTAATAATCTCGGTTAAAATTATGTTTATGATATTCCATGTGGCCCTGTTATGGGGTTCAATTTCTGAGGTGATTTAGCAAGTCATAGTTAAACAGAAGAATGAGCATGGAAGGGGTAGAAATATTAATTCAGATTCTTTTCTTGAGCTCTGTTGTCATGAGTCATCATCTTCCATTTAAAGCTTACTATTATTATTATTATTATTATTTATTTTATTTCTATACCGCCCTTCTCCCGCAGGACTCAGGGCGGTGCACAGCCAAAATAAAACATTGTATACAAAATTTAAAAAACAATTGAAAAACAATTAAATAATTGTGGCCCAAATAATTTAAAACAACCCACATTAAAACCGATTCAATTAAAACTGAGAGGACGGGATACTGTGGGGGGAATCAAATGAAGATTCCCTGTATAACTTCAAACTTGCAATCCTTTACAATCCATGTTCTAAATAATTAATGGAACCTACCTGCCCATAGGTGAAAGGGGATTGGTTGCTGCTGTAGATATTTGCACTGGAATCTGTGGAGGGGGCAAAGCTATTGGGTTTACCTCTGCTCTTTTCTCATGCAAAGATAATCAACTGGGGGATTTGAAAGCTCCAAGAAACATTCTGAAATGACCTAGGTAGATGTTATATTGGTAGACTGCCGAACCTAAACTGTGGTCCATCACACTGCTTTGACAGCGGCCCTGTTTCTTCCCCATCCAGTATTAAATATTGGTGCATTTTTAGACTGGATTGGAAAGACAGAGATTGTCCTGTTCAGAGCCGGTGTGATGAACTGCTTGTTCTTTACTTCATTTCTTATTTTTAGGTTTCTCTATTATGTAATGCATAGACTGTAAAAAAGCAAAGCAAAAGGGTTGAGAAGCCACCTCATGAATTGCATTGTGTTTTCTGTATACAATCATTGCACTAGACCCGAAAAGATCAGACTGAGTTCCTTAAGAGTTTTTTTTCCCAGAAAGAAAATGAATAAGTTACTGCCTGCTACCTAAAGAAACATTTACATATGGAAGATGCCTTAAAAACTACTGGTATATTGCCTTCAAAAAAAAAACCCCCAAATAATCAACCACATTCTTAACTGAGATCTCCCTAAATTTTTTAAATTGCTTTTTGTTAAAAGCCTTAAGGGAAAAATGCAATGTACATGCCAAAAAATTCTAATATTATAAACAGAACTTTTTAAAATATTGAACTGATTTTCTCCAAACTTGAAACCCCCACCAGTGGGGACTATAAATAAGCTAATTTAACATTTCTTGCTTCAGCCAGCCCTGACTTTATGAGTGTGCAAATTTTTCATGTTGAAGATTGAGGAAACGTGTATTTCCCCATGCTTGCATAAATCATAGAGAGCTGAATGAATTTGACTTAATTTTTTCCCCTATCCTTTCATACTAACCTTTTAGTTAAGGCCATGAACTATGAAAAATAAATACAACAAAGTATACAAAGAGAGCTTTACAGCTTTTCCAATGAATCGTTGTTGCTGCTAATAATACAATGGATGCACACCTTAAATACCCTGCTTTATTTTGGTCTCTCAGGTTTTTTGCAAGTCTCGGTAGGATTCCAAGGTCCTGTATTAACATTTTTCCGAACATTTTACATTTCATGGTCTGTGCCACTATCAAAACATGCCCTTTAGGTTTTGTTTCTCTTCAGTTTCATTTCAAGCTTTGTCATTTTCCAATCAGTCTTAATGAGAAAAGCTAAACATTGTTACATATAACGTTTGAAAATAACACTGCATGGAAAGGTAAACTGAACCTGGAGGACATTTCTTACTTTGTTAAGTAGATTTATAAGGCCACCCAACTCATTTCAGTGCTGCACAGCACGGATGTGAGTTGCAACACTAAGTTGCCATGCTGAACTCATAGAAATGGTATCTTTTGGTGGATGAAAATCGAATGCATAGTGTTCTAATTATTATTGCTGGCCATTTAAAGACTGGCAATCATTACTTAAATATTCAGCATGGAATATTCAGTGCCTCTTCTCAATCTGAAAGCTATTTGTTGAATTATCAATGACATCACCTTCTTTTTAGCAAGAGAAACTTCACAACCGTCTTTGACGCATGGCGAATTTTCTAGAAGATCTTAGAAATCTGAAGACTACAGGAACCGGACTTCCACACTTAGAATTTTATAGGGCGACAGAACTGGAAGGAACTGTACAACTTTAATATAAAATAAAGGTGGACTCTCATGCTTCCTTTGAACATGCTTTGTTCCTTGGTATAAGTAATTTATGAAATGGCACCAGGATCCCCAACCCATGGTCCAAAGATGGGCATTGGTTCGTGGCAAGTCAGAAACAGTCCACTCAAACAAGCGAAGCCCTATCTATGAGATACAGGCAGCACATTAAACCATGCCCCCTCCGGTTTGCAGAAAAATTCTCCAAGGAACCGGTCCCTGGTGCCCAAAAGGTTGGGGACTGCTCACTACACAATCCAGGGACCTATTGTGCTAAAATAGACAGACTGGGGAGACCCAGTTCAAATCCATTTTCATGAGTGGAATCTCATGAAATCTCTTATTGATCTAAGAGATATATTTAAGAGATATATAGTCCAACTTAAACAGCTGCAACTCTGGTTAATATACAGTAAGCAAATGTGAAAATAAACCAACAGCAAAAACAACTACTGCATAGTTGATATCAGAACTACAATAATTAATTCAAGAACCCCCATTACCCTGCTCCAGTGTCTAAGGATAGAGGCAAGTTTTAAATGCTTTTCTACAGGCCAACTTGTGTGGCCATCTGTATATTGGGAGGGTGGGACAGAGGGAAATTCCAGAAGGCTAATGCTGCAATGAAAAAAATCTTGTGAGTGGCATAGGGAGGAGTGCTATATAGTATATACGATGCCTTTAACTCTTGAAAGATCAAATATAAATGTAATAAACATTTAGCCTAACCAACCTAACAGTTGGAGGTGTTGGTTCTAAAAATTCAATCCAGCATTGTTTTAAATGAATGCACACTGTTTTAGTTGTTCAATACATGAAGATCAGGAGTCTGCTGTGTTGAGACCATGGACATAGGGCAAGGTTGATATGCACAATCCCATCCTCGGAAACACTTATGGGGCGACTAAGATATATTTATTAATCCAAGGTTTTATAGACAAATGCAACCTTTATAGACAAAGCTAAAATTTCCATGCACTCTTAGTTGTTTTTTATTTTTTACATTGTACAGTATACCCAACCATTGCTTGTCGTGAAGGCTTGGCATATAGAATAGAAAAAGAAAATTATGGACAACAGTGGCTGTGTGCATCAGATAGGTGCTTTTGACACATTGATTATTTTGTCTACCATACTGTCTTGTCTTATAGTTTAGATGGTTGCACTCAAGTTATTTGGATGTTTCTTCTATTGCTCCTGTTTCAAAATGTCAAACTGACATGATGCTTAGGAAAGAAAGAAAAAAAGAAAAATAAAGACAAGGAGAAGAGGAAGAGGAAGGAGGAGGAGGAGGAGGAGGGGGGGAAGGAAGGAAGGAAGGAAGGAAGGAAGGAAGGAAGGAAGGAAGGAAGGAAGGAAAGCTATTTTTTCCTTTAAAAAATCCTCACAGAAGGGAATGAGCTTTTAAATTGAAAGCTCTTTTTATTTTGATCTGTTGGAGTTTCTCCCCCACCTTTTGACTGAGTTTATACAATGCAGAACAATCTGTGTACAATAATTTCACCCTCATACCAGTAAAAAGGATTTCTCTACATCCTGCCAACATCTGAGATATTTCCGACAAGACCCTGGGGCAAGATTTTGGATTTCCTTCCAAGAGAGCTTACTTAACTTCCTCTCTATTGATTTTCCATTGGCAAGTGGTCTTCCAAGACGAAATATTTCCCACTATGTGGACAATTTTTAAATTTCTTCTGCTTTGGTTTTCATTGTCCTTGCATTTTTATATCTATCTGCTTTTATATGGCGTGGGTTTCATACCACATTATGTACTATTGCTGACAGTGGGTGGGCAACTAATTTAGCTGCCTGCTAGTGCAGCTTCCTTTGAAACTCTGCTATGTTTCATTTTTTGTTTGCCAATTCTAAATTAGCAGAGGATTCAAGGAAGAGCAATTGGGCAGAAAAGCTTTCCCATCATTTTCTGCTTTTGTTACTAGTCCAGGTAATCTTCTGTTAGTTTAATACGCTACTGAACCTCATTTCCTTTGGGGTTTACTTTTCAGGTAAAAGGAAAAATTGATCAAATGGCTTAAAAAAAATCATTTGCTGTAAAGCCTATTTTCCTAATAAAACAAAGTCTCTAATCCGGAGTTTGGATATAATTTTTATCAAGGCTGTATACTGTAAAAAGTTACACAGAGCAAACAGATAATTAAAAGGAACTCTACATGCATTATGCAAACTCGGTTCAGGCAGTTTTTGCTTTAACATTAACTTTCAGGATTTAAAGGTAAAGATTGTAAAACTTGCCAGTTTCCCTGAGAAATGGAATGGCATTTCGTCATCACTTTTCTTTGGCTAATTACGGTATGTGCATTGCTGCCACCTTCTGTTGAGAGAGCGAGACAGGAGGGGGAGGAAAAAAGGAAGGAAGAAAAGAAAAGATTAAAAGGAAGAGGGAGGAAGGGAGAGAGGGAGGGAGGGAGGGAGGAAGGAAGGAAGGAAGGAAGGAAGGAAGGAAGGAAGGAAGGAAGGAAGGAAGGAAGGAAGGAATTTTGCTATAGAAAAAAAATATTCTGGAAGAATATGGAAGCAAACCAATGTTTCTCAACCTTGGCAACTTGAATTTGTGTGAACTTCATCTCCCAGAACAACCTAGCGTGCAGGGTTAGCTGGGGTGTTCTGGGAGTTGAAGTCCACATATTTTAAAGCAGCTAAATCTGAGAGATACTGGAAGCAAACCATTATCAATATCCAGGAAGCATACCACTTTCATTCTCATGAGGATTTATATAAATAAGGGAGCCTTCATATTTATTTAATCCACAAACTAAATTTGTATGCAATAAATTAGCAGAAGCTCTTTTTCTTAAAAACAAACCATAATCATACAATTTGTATAAATCCATTTGAATTTACGAGTCAGCAAATAATGTAAAATCACCGTTTATAATACCGCTGTATTTTAAGGAGAGGGGGAAAAATCACTATTAGCAGAAAACATTAGATATTAATTCAGTGCATCAAATTTCATCACCTTAAATTTGGAAATAAATGCAAAGAAGAGTTCAAAAGGCTTGAACTAAAATAGTAAATCCTGTTTAAATGTATCCCTTTTGTGACTGATTTAGTATTTATACTGCTCATCTATGCAGGATGAAATCGGGAGAACTAATGCATTTTTTCCACATTCCAGCTTTGAAACAGACTTCTATGTGGGGCTTTTTTTATTTATCCACTCATGACTCATAGTTCAAATGGATAATAGACAAGCTAGGAAATTTATTTTACAACAACATTGCCTTAGGTTTTGTGATAGTGGACTACATTATTGACCACTTCTTTTTTAAATAGTAATTTTATTAAAAATTACAATTGCAATTTTAAAAATCAATATACGGGGGGGAAAGAAAAAAATAGAAGGTGCAGAAAAAAGTAAAAAAAAAATAGGAATGTAATAAAGATAAAGAAAAGGAATATTTAAAGAAACGATTTTCCTCTTCATCAGAACAAGTATAAACAATTTTTCTAAATTTTAGTAAATTCTTAACATGCAACAGATGATCTCTTCTTCCCATATCCCATCTCTTCTCTATAAATAAATCCTAAAAGTCTTGTTATTTCAATCCTGACATCAGGAAAAGTTCATTAAGAGTTACCAAAGATGATAACATATTTATTTTAACTTTGATCAAATTAACCAACATTGTATTCCTTCCTTTTACTTTAACAACCCTGATCTTTGGTCATTTCATATAATATCCTAGAACAGAGATGGCTAACCTTTTTGCCATAGCATGCCAGAAGAGGGGGGATGGGGGAGGGTCGTGCGCGCACGTGCCCATGCACATGTGTGCGCAACCCCCTCCCCCCCGCTCCTGGCACATGATGGCCCGGTAGGCCGGTTTTTCTTTCTTACCTGGTTCCAGATCCTCTCTGTGTATCTGGGAACGGCGAAAACAGCCTTTCCCACTCCCTTGGAGGCCCTACGGAGGCTGAAAAGGCCCATTTCCCAACTCCCGGTGGGACAGGAAGTGACATTTTTTGCTGTCCCCAGCCTCCAGAACCTCTCTAGGAGTCTGTAGGAGCCTCTCTAGGAGTCTCTGGAGGCTGGGGACAGGAAAAAACGTCACTTCCTGTCCCACCGGGTGTGGGGAAATGGGCCCTTTGAGCCTCCGTATTGCCTCCAAGGGAGTGGGAAAGGCTGTTTTCACCATTCCCAGATACACAGAGAGGATCTGGAGCCAGGTAAGAAAGAAAAACGGGCCTTACCCACCCCCCCAGGCCCTCCAGAGGCAGGAAACAGCCTGTTTCCCTACTTCTGGTGGGCCCAGAAGGCCCGAAAATCAGCTGGCCGGCGCACACATGTGCTCCAGAGCTGAGCTGGCGTGCCCACTAATATGGCTCCGCGTGCCACCTGTGGCACACGTGCCATAGGTTCGCCATCACGGTCCTAGAATTTGATTTCTTTCCATTTTTTTTCTTTGTCCCTTTTCACAAAAACTCTTCAATGCTTTAACAAGGTTCTTTTTTAAAATTAATATAGGAAAAATTATCCAGGTCACTCTCTTGGTAACACATCAGCCAATTTCTTGTGTATGTCTACTGTAGAATCTTTTTCCATATCATTTTTTAAGCCACTTTTTAAAACCACTCTCAATTCTTCTCAGGTAAGACTTGTACCTCTTCCATAACATGTTTTGAACACAATCTATCTATAGAGACAGACACTTTTAAAATTGATTTCTGACTACCTTTAACAAAGAAAACTGAGAGCTTCGCCAGTGTTAGTTTTCATTCCCCATAAGGTAGCCACTTGCGGAATTATGCCACATAGCTCAGCAACAGACCAGTCTGTCTTCTTTCTCTATCCCAACTTCCAGAATTTTAAAGATCTTTGAAAGAAAAGTGAGCAATCATGGGGGGAGACCCAGTGTTGAACCCAGTGGAGTGGCAAAGCAAGCCCAGTATCTGTGGGGACCACTGGGTCAGGACGAGGGGGGAAATAGGCAAGGTGAGTGCTTTAGCATCTCTGTGGTTGGTGTAAGAGCAAATGACCACAAAGGTTTTTTCAGTGAATGTAACTTTTGGACTGGGTTGTAATACCCTTTGGAGTGGGGGTTGTTGTAACTTTAGTTGCTAAGGGACCAGTCATAAATTGAGGATTACTGGTACAAATAAAAGTAGATAACTTCACAGTTTATATTAAAAACAATATCTGCTGTACAGTCCCACCAAACAAAATTACTAAAGCTGGATACTGACAGTGGATACAATTAAATCTGCATTTCTATTCAAAGGGAAGATTTTGTCAGAGAAAGGCATTAAGCAGAGGTAAAAATAACTGGGAATGAAATAAATCATCTTAAAGGAAAAAAAACTTTATGTTTTTTTTTGGCCCAACATGTTTCAAAGGGAGGCAGGGGTCAAGGTACTTTTTATGCATGTCCAAAACTCTTTCACTTGTCAGAAGAAAACTGAAAACTCATTTGTAAATATAAGTCTGAATTATGAATGAACGTGTATTATATGCGTGCATGCAGTATATCTCATAGGCAGTATTGTGACCAAATAAAGTAATATACACCTTGTTGCTCAGTTACAAATTATTCATATTACAATCTCTTCATTTTTATGATTACAGTGACATAAATTTGCAGCTGTAGTAGTCATCTACAGCTCAATGCTTTAATAGCACAAACTGTTATTTAAAATATATTTTTGGCCTTATTTTGTACAGCATCTGGAGAGAAAAGGACTTCATGTTTTAATCAATTTAATCCAAGGGTAAAAATCGAGTTTGTCTCCCCCCCAGCCCTGAGATTAGGGATTGCAGCACCACCAATCTTCAACCATAAACCAAAGGATTGTAGGGAGTTGTAGTGCCAAACTAAGAGAGGCTATAAACTTTGCTAATTTTGATTGTATTTGAATAAGCATATCTCCCTTTCCCTCCCACTCTCTCTCTCTCCCTCCCTCCCGCTCTCTCTCACTCTCACTCTCTCTGTTTCTCCCCCTCCCTCCCTCTCTCCCTCTTTTTCTGGCATTTTTTGTTAGGCCTTTGATTGACTCCGCATGAGATGAAAAACAGAAGACATTGTTTCCCATAATCATCTAAAATTATTTCAAATTTCTCTAGCACCAAATGGCCCAGTAAATCAGAAGTAGATTTGATGTGAGCAATGTTTTTGTTTATTTTGGTGGTATGTATAATGCTCTTTCTTCCCATTTTTCCTGACAAACGTCACCTTGTTGGGGCCCACATCCCAGGTCTGACATTGCTTCCTCTGTCTTTCTTCCTCCCCATGCAGAGGTTTAGAAAGGGAAAGAATAACTAGAAATCTGAAATTTTTGGCTTCAGTGAGCCTCTGAAATGAACGCAAGAGATACATTGAAATAGCTCCTGGTCTGCCTGTAACTCTAAACTCCTACTTGCTCATCCATGCATAGACTTCTTAGCAAAATCGAACTATATATATCCCAACCATTTGCATGCCAATTCTCCTTTATTTATTTATTAATTAAAATAATTATGCCATCCCTTTCCCTTATAAGGTGACTCTTATGAGAAATTCAAACCCTCTGGCAAAAAAAATCATCACATTGTGGATTTCTGCATTCCTTCTTCCCATCTAGCTCCAATATAGCTTTGACCAGGGGTGAAATCCAGCAGGTTCTGACAGGTTCTAGAGAATCGGTAGTGGAAATTTGGAGCAGTTCGGAGAACCGGTACATACCACCTCTGGCTGGCCCCAGAATGGGGTGGGAATGGAGATTTTTGCAATATCCTTCCCCCAGGAATGGGGAGGGAATCGGGATTTTGCAGTATCCCTCCCCTGCCACACCCACCAAGCCACACCACCAAGCCATGCCCACAGAACTGGTAGTAAAAAAAATTGGATTTCATTATTGGCTTTGACAGAGGAATATAGAATTTATACTTGTGTAGGCTTTTGTGGCTGACATCAATGAAGCAATGGTGGGCTTTCAGGCTGAATGGCCATGGTCTAATTTTCTTTTCTTCTGACATTTTGTCAGCAGCCAGTTGGATTATCTGCAGCAGCCTCATCAGAAAGAACATCTAGCAGTATCTTGACTCAAAACAATGGATCAGAAACCAGCTGTCTTGGAATTCTCCAAAATAAACCAATCAGAACTCCATCTAGAACAACGAACCAATCAGCAGCTTGGCTCATAGACAGACCAATCAAGAACTAATACTCTTGGAATTTCTTCAAAAGGGACCAAATGGGACCAATCAGGAATTAGCTTCTTTGGATTGCCATGACATTGATTGATTGGAGATGAGCTTACTAGGTTCAAATACAAGAACCCAGGCAGCCTGCAGGCTTCCAGGAAATACATCACAAAGCAGTTCATTTGGCCTCTGAAGATGCCAGTTGCAACTGCTGGCAAAACATTGGAACAAAAGAAAATTAAGACCATGGTCATTCAGTCCCAAAACTCATCACTGCTTCAAACTAAAATGTAATTCTACTGTATCACATTCTTGGCTATGTGAATCATTTGCTTTAGTCAACCGCTTTAAAAAGCAGCAACAAATTTTAACTTGTTTTGCTGGGCTTGTCTAACAATGTACAGTATATTTTAAACCATGATATCTGGTTCTGATATGGCAATAAAACTAGAAGAGGAAAGTATTTGAGTTCAGCACTCACATAAAGATTCTTCCTGTTCATAGAAGCAGCATTAAATTATTCCTTACTGTAACTGTCCCAAGTTAAAACATTTTTGGGCCACCAAGACCAGAATTTTCAATGCTGACTAGAAATTCTGAGAATTGTGCTTTCCACATGTTTAGGGGGCATCCAGATGGAGAAGTCTGATCATCTGTAAGCACTGTATGAAATTTTAGTTAGATAAGGGAATATTTATTATATTTCTAGAAGAGAAAAGCAAAATGAAGACATGACACACTGAGACACACATTAAGCCAGTATGCATTGTTCAGTTTTGTGCGAACCCAGACTCTGAGATCTATAAACTATAATTTATGAGTTAACACAGTGCATAAACCCACTGACTTCAACAAAAGTTAGTAAGCACGCCACGACTTAAAATGACAAGTTGCTATCTCAACTACAACCAGAACAAAAATAACATTGTATCAAAAGATTTTCATTAAAAATAGTGTCATAATAGAAAAACAATAAATTTCAGCCGTATCTCCACAACTAGTACCAGTGAAAAAGATGACAGCTATCAACAAAATATGACAAACTGCAATTAGTATTCAGAAGACAACAATAGAAAGACATTAAAAAACCCTGTCTTCTGCTCTGTAGACCTGCCCAGTCAAATGAAATTTAAGCAAAGTATGAAAATTAATAGAAACTGATTAGTACATTCCCTGTCATTCACAGGGCAGCTAATGCTACCAACTACGGTAGAACAGACCAACATGAAGAGTTGAGCAATGATCCGTGCATATCAATGAGTCCTATAATTTTCATTGAAATTGAGTGCCTTTTTTCACTCTTTATAGATTCAGATCAACAGATCAATTGCATTTGCTTGAGCTTCACCTTGATAAATGCAGTTAATTTATCTATTACTAAAAAATAAATAACTCTTTGGAGTTTAATTGAGTACTTTCAAGGAAATTGAACCCCAAAATGCAGCCTTTAAATTTGAAGAATCCTACTAGTAAAGCAGGATTGATTTCTCTCCTTGAAATAATTTGTTTCTGTATTGGCAAAATAATTAGAAACCAATCTCCAGATGAGAAAGGGGGAAAAAACCTAGTTAGTTGCATAACTAGAATCCTGCAAATGATTGGTTTTCTGGATTTATGCTATCTCTTCCGTCCCATATAATGGAAAGTGCACACAATGTATTCTGGTAAAGCATTTCACACCTCATTTTCCAATTCAGTAAAATATCATACAGCCAAGTCTACTTAACAAAGCTTATGATTCTTTCAGGTTTTATACTGAGGCTGCCCAACACCATTATAAGTTATTAATGAAAACCATCATGAATATTTATAGATTTCGGCCCAAACAATGCAAAAAGCATACGAACCAATCCCCCACAGTGTCACATCTTGACCTCTATATCTCATTTTTTCTCTTAACATATTCTCCAACCCCAACAAGTATTTTGGAAAGTATTTCAGGGCTAGCACAAAATTAATAGTTCAGCACCTATCTTTTCCAAGCCAAACTTTTCAGAAAGGTCACGGCAAAGCTTCCCTAGAAATATTGGCAGAATAGCCTGCAAAGAAGAAATCTTAAGTGAGCCTTTTTCTCTGGGCTGCCAAAGGAAGCTGTTTTTCAATTATTGCCTTTGTGATGTTCCCAGAGCTTTGAAAAAAAACCTCTGGATCAATGGAAAGAAAAGGAGGAGGGGAAAAATATGGTAGCTGCCATATCTCTGCTTCCCATGTCCTAATAATCTCAAATTAGTAATGGTGGCAGATATCTGTAGCTCAGCTGTAAGATGAGGGTGGAGGTTCATTCTCCAAGTTTGTGGGTTGGTTGAAGCTTCTTGGATGAGATCTTCAAAGAAAAACCAGAAAGTCCAGAAAAACCAGAAATATGCTCTTGAAAAAGCATATTTGGGACAACCATAATCTGGATGACTGAGAATCTCCATAGACATTTGGTTTCTGAATGTTTCATTACAGGCTAGGTAAATCTTCAGCAGAGTTTAGGGAGTGTCACTGTTCTTCTGTTTATAAGGGTGTGATAAGGGTGTACAGACCTTATAAACAGAGGAACACTGACAAAGATATCCCTTAAACTACAATGAAGATGGTACCTAACATGGTGTAGGAAGTTAGCGCCCACCTCTCTCCTAGAAGAATGAAATATTTTAGGAAATATTAAAAAGGTAGAATGTTATATTTCCCTGAATGAGAAAAGGAGAAACATATTTTTAAAGACAAAGAGCAGTTCCCTGCAGCTCCCTCCTCCCAGAAGATATTTGGTGCACATCAAGACTGGCCTAGCCTATCTACCAAACAATTATAACTTCAGCTCCAGGGTGATGGGATTAAAACATGACCCTCAGGACATAATAGGATTAGCCCTCTACCCATCTAGCAGCAGGGCTCACGGCATTGCGAAATCACCTGGGGACATTACATCAGCCAGCAAGGTTCAACCAACCTTAATTCAGACAACATGAGCTGTGACCCTTGCATAGCCCTCTGGGAGTCTGACAGCCAATTGCCACAGGAAATTGCCCTTGCCACAGGAACAGGAAGCTCAAGTTCAAAGCCCAAGAGAGGGTATAAATAACCTCTCACTCTCCACTCCATGTGGTCAGCTACCCAGAATCACACATGCTTGGTGGTTCTGCTTCACCAGTAAACCATCTTTCCAATCAGCCTCCATGTTTCCAGTGTCTTTCTCCCCACTTGGAACTGAACCCAGATGGACATTTCTTCCAACAATGGTAATGAAACATTTGGGAACCAATCCGCAACTTTGCAGAACGAACCTCCACCCTCAATCCCAAATTACCCAATTAGTGGAATTTGCCCTATGATTTCATAGAACCAGTATAGATTCTTTGCATTCCTGACATTTTCTACTTAGTACTTTGTCTGAGGAAAGTTTGCCTTTTGGGAGTTTATCTTTAGATTCCCCACAATCTCTATCAATCTTTCTGCAAATTACAGATGTGAGCCAGCCCAGCTGTGTGGCAATGGTTCACTACGCCATTGCATCAGGCAGCTCCAATCACACAAGATGTGTTGTAAATTTAATTTGATATTCTAGAAATGAGGCCAACTATGTTGAGACAATTCCCAATTTACTTCTGGTGCATAGCATCTGTAGTGTTTATTCTCGTGCTGTGTCAGAAGTGATACACTGATTATCAGGTTTTGATGTGGGTTTAATTCTGGGCAAACAGTTCTGAGCACAAACGTTTTATATCCCAATGGCACAAGCTTTATTTATTCTCATGTGAGGTTATCTGTGAAAAATATTCAGAAACTGCAGCTCAAAATGGGAGTTTTTTTCCCCCCATTATAGGCTTTATATTAACTTGTTTATATATGCTTCTAATTCCAATTTGAAGGGTTGGTTCCTAATAATAAATCCCTAAATGCTTTAGAGTCAAGATAGACTCTATGTGTCTCATGTGAACCTACCTCAAAGTGTCTACTTATCCTCTTTGAAAATCTACTTTCTGTTGTAGATTAACTTGTTAGTAATGCAAGAGAAGGCTTTTTCTGTGTCTCTATCAAGTTAATGCAATTTCTTCCCGGCAGAAGCTAAACTAGCCCTTCTCCCAATAGATAATTTCACAAGTATAGTAAAATCATGTTTTAATTAGTTGGCTCTCTAAAATGTTAATTATACTGAAGTTTTATTGTTCCCAACTTCAGTCTTTAGTTTGAGAGAATTACCAAGCCTGCAGGGAAGTGTAAAGGAGAGGAAACATTCTGCACAGCTAGAAGTCAATTTATCCCAATGTTTCTCAACCTTAGCCACTTTAAGCGGTTTGGACTTCAACTCCCAGAATTCCCCAGCCAGCCATGCTTAAAGTGGTTAAGGCTGAGAAGCACTGATTTATATCATTTGTACATATTGTTATATTGAAACTATCTTCCACCAGACTATATGCCAGCCTGGAATTCAAAAATTAAATATTTGAGGGGAAAAAAAGTTGGATCATTCTTCAGATTCCAAAGAATTTTGCGTGATGATCTCATCTAGCCCAGCTTAGGCAAGAGGCAAATGTTTTCCCTCACCTGCTGAGTATCACTTAAAAAACCTGAAGGTGGAACTGCAGACTGAACAAAAATATGAAGAGAGAAATTTGGTGTATCTCTACACTAATGTCTAAGGTCGCTCCCAATTATATTGTTTTAATCTACTCCAAAGTCTATAAGCACAAGGTTACAGGTAGTCCTTGATTTATAACCATTCATTTAGTAACTGTTCAAAGTTGATCACTATTTATGACCTTCCCAGTTGGCCTCTGACAAGCAAAGTCAAAGGGATTTGCTTAATGAATATGATGACTCACTTAATGACCAGATCACTTAGTGACAGATGTTCCAGTCCCAGTTGTGATTGCCAAGAACTACTTGTGTTCCACATATCTCAGAGATCTATTGCAGTAATATTTTCACATCCCACTTCAAAAGCCTTTAGGGTATGCTTTATATCGTAGTACATCGAGAAGTGGCTGGTTCACCTAACTACAGCTTGAATTTTGATATAATTAAAAAGTGTTTGGGAGATGAAAAGGGAGAACCTGATAGATTTAAGGTTCTTTCTTTTTGCCAACTGTGTTGCCAGCGTGATGAAATATTTAGTGGCTTCATATTCCCCAACCATATTTTTGACAATACGCTTCATGTTCTCTTTTCAAACAATAGGAGTGACACTGCAGTCATTTTTCCAGGAATAAAAGGTACATTTTTCATGGTAAAGAAAATTTCATTTTTTTATTACCCCACCATTGGTTAAGTCAAGCTCTGATAATTAGGATATTGGATATTTATGAGAAGCCATTCTCTCTTTATTATTGCTTTAGGTGCCTGTTGACAGATGCAGCCGCACAATTTATACTGATGCGTGAATTTGCCAGTATTTCAGTAATAATGTCCAAGTCTATTAGAAAAACAGGCCGTTTCTCACTTGGAATATATATTTCCAATTAACGCTGGTCTTGCAGCAATTCCCATTTTCATACACTTTCAAACACATACACAGGCTATGGAAACTGACAAAAGTGTATAATTACCTCTCATATACATATTATAAGTAAATTTTAAAAAATATTGCCCAATTAAAAAAAAACCCCTCTTGGGAAGAGTTTATAATAAAAGTTAAAATCACAAACTTTGCAAATCAGATAAAACACGCAGGATTGCATGCAATACACATGGCAATGAAAGCTTACAGAGAAGCCCTAATTATTTGACACAGTAAAGCTTTAAGTGCTATTTGTTTTGTAATACTATTCAGAACCTGCTTTTGGTCAAAGGCATCTGCTTGCATGCTAGTAGGTGATTAACTGCTTTATCCTTTATTGCATTTATATTGTGGGTTCTGCTTTTATGCCAGTAAGCTTCTGAGCTGGCTTTTTACTTTGGTTCCTTTACTTGGTTCCCGAGCACCTGCAGAACTGTGTTATCCAGGTAGAGCCATCCCATCAGGTTTGTTCCTCTTAACTAGGGATGTAATTGCTCTTTAGTAGATTGGATATTAGATTGGTCAGGGTGATGATTCTTGGTTAGGGTGCCCACTGTCTGGAAGAGCCTTCGCCCATCTCCAAGCTAGACTATAGACTCTAATATTATTCCACATCATAGTGAAAACCAAACTATTCCTTAGGATTTGGGGAGTTCCAGCCACCTGTCTTCACAGTGTCATGGCTTAATCTGGTTAGAGAAGACATTGCTTTTATTAGAAACTTAAAAGGTAAAGGTAAAGGTTCCCCTCACACATATGTGCTAGCTGTTCCCGACTCTAGGGGACGGTGCTCATCTCCATTTCAAAGCCGAAGAGCCAGCGCAGTCCGAAGACGTCTCCGTGGTCAAGTGGCCGGCATAACTAAATGCCAAAGGTACACGGAATGCTGTTACCTTCCCACCAAAGGTGATCCCTATTTTTCTACTTGCATTTTTAACGTGCTTTCAAACTGCTAGGTTGGCAGAAGCTGGGACAAGTAACGGGAGTTCATCCCATTCCCTTTCAATTGACAAGCTCAGCGTCTTAGCCACTGAGCCACCACGTCCCTTATTAGAAATTTAGAAACCTAGAAACCTGATAGCAGAAAAAGACCTAATGATCCATCAATTTTTTTAAAAATTTGATTTATATGCCACCCTTCTCCGGAGACTCAGGGCAGTTTACAGTGCGTTAAGCAATATTCTGTCCTTTGAAGGATTTTTTATTGTTCTATTTTTGTTTTGTTATTTATTAATTAATTTTAGTTTAGTTTTTAATTTTTATTGGATGATGGGCATGTGTTTATCCCAAGCATGCTTAAGCTCAGTTACAGATGATTGTCCCACTACCTTCATTTGAAGTTGGTTCCAAGCTGGGTTATTGAATAACTGAAGTAATTGTTGAATTACTTTATTTTATGAACAGTCAGATTCTTATTTATTTTGATTTTAGTGCACATCAGTTTGTTCTTTTTCTCAAAACAGCTTTGAGTCACATAGCTTGATGGGATACATATTTAATTAGTTGATTACTTAAGCAGCTGTCCAAAACTTACTGGAAGGAGATATAATGTGAGCAAAGAAGAGTTTTTAGGAGATTAGCTCCACACTTAGCTAATTTAGTTTTTCAAATTATATGGAAGTAGAAGGCAACTTGGTAAGATGTCATTTATTTCTGAATGTTAGCAGGAATACTCTATCTTTTTGGACTGGTGAGCACATGTAGAATTTTGATATCTTATTATTTTTACAGCAACACCCATTTATCCTTAAAATAGGTGGGCATACTTTTAGATGTAACATTCAGCAGTGTATGTGTTGAGAAGAACCATTCTATGAGGATCTTAAAACATATATCGTAATATAGGAATATTATAACTGTCTTTGCATAAAACACACAAAATTATGGCATATAGATATGTCTGTTGCTATGCAAGGTGGTTGTTGAGTGAGTTACACCCAATTTTACAACTTTTTTAAAAACCATGGTTTAACAGTAATGAATCACTGCAATTATTAAAGGAATCACGTGGTTGGGATCTTGCCACCATTATAAATACACAATGGTTGCTAAATGAGTAAATTTTGATCCTGTGATCCAGTAATGGGATTCAACATTTTTTACTACCGGTTCTGTGGGCGTGGCTTAGTGGGTGTGATAGGGGAAGGATTCTGTAAAATTTCCATTCCCTCCCCACCCCATTAACCTGCTTTCCAGCTCCCTCCTGTGCAGGGCAACAAAAGAAGGCCCAGCCAATGAGCTGGGGCTAGATCCGCTGAGACTCGGGAGACAGCGAATAGATGGGGGGGGGGCAGCCAGAGATGGTATTTGCCAGTTCTCCGAACTACTCAAAATTTCCTCTACTGGTTCTCCAGAACTGGTCAGAACCGGCTGAATTTCCTCTGCTGTGATCATAAGGCTGCTACTACACCCATAAGCATAAGGACTGCTTGTAAGAGACTTTTTTCCAATGCCATCGGAACAGCCACTAAATGAATGAATGGTTATAAGTCAAGGAGTATCTGTAGCTTATTCTAAGCTTAGTTATTTCCAGTCTCCTTATTCTCCATTTACAACACCAAAACATCAAAGCTATCCACATTTTCAAAGGCATTCTTGACCCTGAAGGAAATTCAGTTGAATCATGTCATCCGTGAAAGTTTTCGGATGGTCAGAAGTAAATTATTTAATATAAGAGAAATTGAATAAATAAATAAGATCATGCCTGTTAGACACCCAGAGCTATTAAGGGAGTAACCAGCACATATACAGTATATTGTATTCAAATATAACACAATTTCTTTCTATCATTCTCATTAGATGCAAAATAATGATTCAAACACAGATACTCCTTAAACTTTATTTTATAAAAATAATGTTGCAAAAGCAGTACCTAAGGTTTTCTTGTTCAGGAAGAACGAGAAACACCCTTTCTTTTTACTTAGGATTGAATATTTTCCTTTTAAGTTAGACTTTCTTCTTTAGTTCTGAATAGCTTTTCTGGAGGCTCTGGAGCTTCTTGGAGATTTGGAAGATGCTGGATTGTCCTTTTCTATTTCTGCCTTTTAAAAGGTGCAGGGGAAATATTTCAAAATGTATTGCAGCGTAAGCCTTTCTATCTGGCTGAAACAGGATTAATGTCCCCTAAAAGGCCTACCATTCCTATTACATTTGTTCCTTTTATGAGGGGTGGGGGTGGGGGTGGGGAGGAACTAGCTGCAGGCACTTGATGCTTTTCCACGCGAGTCAGGCATTTTACTAAATCAAATGATAAATCGATTGAAATTAAATCTTGACTTTCCAATTTGATTCAAATTTTGTCACTTTTGAATCTCCATGGTATGCCCTTAATACAAATCTACTCCACCAATTTCTTGGGGGGGGGGGGGGAATGACCGAAATAATATAGCAGTGATGAAATCTAAAATTTGTTACTATCGGTTCTGTGGGCGTGCCTGTGGGTTTTTTTTTTCTTTTAAATGCCTCTGATGATCCAAGCTGAGTTGCCTGATCAGCAGAGGCTTTTTTTCTTTTAAAAGCCTTTGACAATCCCAGCTGAGCCGCGCGATCATCAGAGGCATTTTTTTTTACTTTTAAAAGCATTTTTTTGGCTGAAGAGGTTGTAGAAAAAATGCTTTTAAAAGTACAAAAAAAGCCTCTGATGATTGTGTGGCTCAGCTGGGCATGGGGGGGGGGAGGGATTTTTGCTACCAGTTCTCCGAACCACCCGCCTCCATTGCTACCGGATTGGGCGATCTGGTCCGAACCGGGAACATTTGACCCCTGATCTGGAGGATGTTTAATATAAATATTAAGCATAATTAGTTGTTATGTGCAAGTTATTTTGAAAACTTGAAGGAAGTCTTCATGATCCAAAATTAGGCATTCCCTCACCCCCACCCAAAAAGAGACAATTAAGTATTCCAGTTGATGGTATCTTGGTTTTTTTGGTGTTTTTTTTTTTTAAATAAAGCATCATCCATTTCCAGTTAATCTATGCCCGTTCTACAAGTAAATGGTTCAATACTTCCTCTAATGATCTGTACATTTTAGGATTTACTCATGGCTGAATAAGCTCCAGAGTTTACGTGCGCAGAGCCATAAAACTAAGCAATATATAATTGCAGCCAAACTATCGTGCTTGGACTGCAGACTTTTTAAAACAGAGACAAATAAAAAAGCTTAATGTCTTCAAATTACGGCACGCTTGAAGCGCCCAAGCTGTCTTGAAGCTTTACAAGAGAGAAAGAAAAACTCAGTGTGCTCTGAGCTTTGGAATTCACGACTAAAAGTGTCTGTTACTCTCATTGCCAACAGGGCCATGACTTTTCATTGGATGCTTATTGGCGCCTAGAAGGGAGAAATGAGCCTTATAATCCTAATGGCAGAAAGCCCATTCCTCTATGCAACATAATAATAAATTTGGCTAGTGTTGGTCCTCCTATGACATTAGGGATGGGGGAGAGAATCTGTGCAGGCTATGAGAAACAGGTATGGCTTCTACTTCATCAAAATCTGTTCTGGATTGTTCTGCCCTGGAGGTAGCTTAATGCCTTGTGTATTCAGTAATCACACAGTCAAAATATGGCAAGATGGCAAAGAGGGCTGTGCATCTGTCACAAATGTTTGTAGAACGGTTGCCCGGTGTTCTGCATTACCCAGTCGCTAACTTAACATGCTTAGCAATAGTAAGTACATTCCATTAAAATGAAACCCATCTGGCATTGTATTCAAGGTTTTATTTAGATGAAGACAATCTAAAGAGAGTAACTTTAGCAATTCACAAACGAAGTCGATTGTGTTGCATAGTTGCCCTTCATAATGGATACTGAGCGGGTCTTGTGATCTTCTCAGATTTATATACCCTAAATCTTCTATAAAAATCACTCTCTACTCCTATGGTGACAAATTACAATTAATTACTACCTAAGTATTATGTTTTAATGCTCCCAACAGATAGATCACTTACGACACAGCAGAAGATTTAATGTGTACATAACTGCAGTTAATTAAAGAAGATAGCCTTAAGTTTGGAATTGCTTAAGAAGTATTATCTAGAATTAGTAGAGGAGGCAGTCTCTTTTTCCAGACTAAATAAATGTCTATCATTTTATCTTGTAGGAAAAACCAATGTTACAACAGCAATAAATATTGGCATTCCAGAAAAGTTTCATAAAGTTCCTGGAAACTGATGCAAGGAAGTCAAAAACTATTCATCTTGGAAAAAATGGCTTAAAAGAGTGATTAAATAGAATAATCTCGGAACAGCATTTTATCCAGAGAGTTGTTGTTTCTTCTTGTGATGGTATGGTTAACCTTACAAATTAGACCAAGTCAAGAAACTTATTTCACTGAAAGACTAGCACCATAGTTTATTCAAATAAACTATAGCAACAGAGTCTTGAAAATCCACCTTTGTTTTTTCTTCCATCTGCATTTCTTTCTAAATCTTTCCCACTTCCCCAATCTTAATGCATGTTTAACACACCTATTATTGTTTAGTGGCTTCTGAATGGCTTCTCCAGGGTCATCTCTATGGCTCCTGACAGGTATCCAAATGTTAGAAAAACCATATACAACCCTCACAGTGTTTGCTTACTTTAGATAACTGGACATTTTCAAAACACTAGAAGTCATATCAGGACCATAACCCTCAAAATACAATTTTCAGCATGGTTGAGATTTACTCCCACATTAGTATATGAATATGCTGCACAACTCTTGATTCAATTGTGGGAAAACAATACACCAGCTCTATTCATTCCAGAAGGATCCCTTCCAATGTTAATTACCATTTTAGGTTTACAGTTGGTCAGCGCAGCTTTGATGCTCTTAATATCCATAGGGGTCTGCAGCTAGACAGAACAATGAGGACTTAATAACAAAATGATGCAAATCCTACCATAATATATGTCCTGCCAATAAAGGACAATATCTGTAGCTCAGGGTTGAAATGAGGGGTCCTTGGTGGTCTCTGTGCTTGGTTGTCTTCTTGCAGAGGTTTCATTAATCAAATTAGGTAACGCAATAGCACTGATGACGTTACCTAGTAATGAAATGTTACAAGAAAGCAAGTACACCCAGACACTACCAGGATCCTTAATATATGTGTATCCTCATGTCTAATACTTACATTGTGACATTGTGATACAAGTTCATTACATGCCCACCTCCACAAATGCCTATCTTAATATCACCCTGATTTCTATTTTTCTTTGAAGTCCTTGTGCTTTCTGAGCTTGGTTATTTTCTAGCAGACATTTCTTTCCTCAGCTAGATAAATGGGAACACTTTCACCAATACTGACAGGGCAAGTCACTTGTCAAAGAGCAAAGGCTGCTCCTCTCTAGCACTGATGATGTTATCTAGTTGAGTAGTGAAACATCTGCAAGAAAACAACCAAGCTCAGAGTCACCAAGGACTCCAAATTCAATCTACAAATATTCTATTGCTACATTTCTTGATAATCCCTTTTACTTACATTTTATATATTCATAGCGCTACCGTGTTTCCCCAAAAACAAGACCGGTCTTATATTAATTTTTACTCCAAAAGATGCATTAAGTCTTATTTTCTGGTAATGGTCTTATTTTTGGAGAAATATGGTACTAAATGCATCAGTCTGGCTGATGATCTTAAGTGGAACTTATTTTTTTGGTAGGGCTTATATTAAGAGTATCCTGAAAAATCATGCTAGGGCTTATTTTCTAGTTGGGTCTTATTTTGGAGGAAACTAGCCATGTCTGTGTTGGCTCTTGTAATATTGCAAACCGTATTCTTATTTCATGAACATTCAATTGAGTTAAATTCAAAAAGATTGCTTGCCTTATTTTTAATTTATGCTTTCCTACTGAGTGAAATCCTTTGTTTGTTTTTGGTTTTGTTTTCTCTTCTGAACAAAAGATTGGCTTTGAAATCTTTGTACTTCACAAGTGTTCCCAGTGCTGAGATGGAAAGGTCTAAGGAAAACTGCTAACCTGACAGCTCTTCATAGTAGATCAGGTTAAGAAATTGACACTGCAGGGATATCAGGAATATTATTTGTCCCATGATTGACCTGCATTTTTTTCAACTAACACCTGGGAGAGAAGCTGATTTGACAAGCTAGTGCTTCCTATTTATTTTTGCAAGCTGTGAGATGAAACAGACTCTCAGGTCTAACCCCAAGCAAAGAAATATTTCCCTCTGTTGTCTAGACACTTAATCCTTGTTAATATCTAACCTTCCTTTGCTAGTGGCTAAACTGAGCAATTCTGGGCCTGGAGAGGGAAAAAGAAGTTGCAGGGCTCTAAAACTTGCCCAATGAAAACAGTCATTTTGCAAGCAGAACTCCAAAGACTGTCCTCACAACTCAGTCTCATCGTAACAGATGGAAGAAGGATCCCTGGTGCTATAACTAATTAATAGAGACAATTTAAATAAGCATTTTCTTGCTTCAGTATCTGTCCTGCAAATTCTTAATTAGCTGGCAGAACAAGAATTTCAGAAAACACTATTTCATTGTGATAGTAGCAAATATCTTTAGCTCGGGTGTAGAGGTTCGTTCTTGTAGGTTGGTTTCTGAATATTCCTTTACCAGGCTAGGTAACATCTTCAGCAGAATTTAGGGGATATCAGTGTCGGTGTTCTTCTGCTTATAAGGGCTTGGTGTAGTCAGTAAGTCTTGTGATGGGAGGGTCATGTCAGGTGAGGGTCTTGTGATGGTCAGGATGGGTCACCCACACCTGACTCATCACAAGACCCTCACCTGATGTGACCCTCCCATCACAAGACCTACTGACCACATGAAGTCCTTATAAGCAGATGAACATGAAGACTGACATTTCCTAAATTCTGCTAAAGATGTTACCTAGTCTGGTAATGAAATGTTCAGAAACCAATCCAAAGCTCAGAGAACAAACCTCCATCCATACTATTTCATTGATTTGGAAAGCCATTGAAAATCAGTCTAAAATCTTCCCTGACTTCGTTAAGAATAACAAGATCAAGATAGGGCTGTTTTCAATCTTTTCCTCACGCTTTCTTCTTTTTCAGGACAGAGCCAACCACATTCCCTGGTGACGCAATGGTTAGAATGTAGTATTGCAGATTAACTCTGCCTGCAGTCAGATGTTCGATACTGACAGGGGTTCCAAGTTGAACTCAGCTTTCTATCCTTCTGAGGTTGGTAAAATGAGAACCTAGATATGCAAATAACATCAACATTGTAAACCAGAGAGTGCTGTAAAACACTATGGGTGATATATAAGTTTGAATGTTATTATTATTGCTGTTTCCTGTCTCACCACCTTCTCAATGAGCCACTAAAAATGAACCCAGAATTGAGCATCTCAAAGATGGCATTAAAAAAACACACACACTATATTTCTCAATCACCTTCCCGAGGGCCCAGAATGCTATCCTATGATTAAATCTGAGGCAATCCCCCCCTCCAACAAATATAATATTTACCAGAAAAGAGGATTTTTTTTTCTTCCAAATAATTCCCCTGGCCTCAGGAAAGGGGCTGTTCTACAGTCTTACTGATAAGAAGAGAAAAGGCTGCTTGACAGCAAAGCAGGGAGCAAGACTGCAGAAATTCCTGCATTTCCCATACATAGATGCCTTTGAAGATGAGGATGAAAATCAACAGGCTCTTGAAAAAAGCTCTCTCTTAATTTGGCTACTTTGTGATCTCTCTCTCTCTCTCTCTCTCTCTCTCTCTCTCTCTCTCTCTCTCTCTCTCTCAATCTCTCTCTCTCTCTCTCTTTCTCTCTCTCTCTCTCTCTCTCTCTCTCCCCCCTCTCCCTCCCTCCCTCCGTTCCCTGCCTAGCTAGCCCTTTCTTTCCTTTCTTCATATCCACCCAATTTTGCTCCTTTTCTTCCTTTGTCCTTCCCACTGCAGTTACCTCCATATCATATCAATTCTGGTTTCCTCCCCCCATCTGATACTGGTATGTTGGTATATTTCCCTTATCCTTACATTCACTTCAGAAATGACTCAGAAGCATTTCTTCAGACCTAGCACAAGCCAGAGTACAGCTCCTGCCTGCTTTTTTTTTTTTTAAAGCAAACATATATATTTTTGTGCCCCTGTGTGAACCTGTGCTTTAGTGAATCAAATTATCAAAGTAGTGGGGTTTTTTTCCACCCATCAACTCTTAAAGCAGCAGCAATACCTTCAAAGAGAAGAAGAGGTCTGGATAAAAAGAGACGCAAGTGCTTTCATCAATGGCAGACTGGAACGTTGCTTACCTGAAAGTCCAAATCACCTCTTCTTAGTCATCTTCAGAGCAGGCACAGATCTACAGTATATTCAGGGTGTTTGTGATCTATGCATACATGGTGGGTATATGCAGTAGATGGAAACATGTAATTGGACACCCATTTTATAAATAGGGTACTTTGTTTTACAGTTTGCATGTCATTAATTACATATCCAGAATGCATACTATACAACTTTCTTTGTTCCATTTCTTGGCCATAACCTTCTTTATGGCTTCGGGCCCATAGATATTGTAGTGGTTATAGGGAAAGGCCTTGAAGGATAGGCGAAAGTACCACTACCAAGACAATGGGTCAGATAAGAGAGGCCTGAGCCCCAGGCCACAAAACTAGGTGGAGCAAATGTTTGTTGTGGCCTGCCAGCTGCCAGCAGAGCTGGCGGCAGATTTGGACAATGAGGAGGTTGGGGAGGAACTTGGGCCAGTTCTGGAGTCTGGGGAAGGCTCTGATGGATGCTTTGTGTCAGAAGCAGAGATAGAGCCAGGGCCGTCTGACATTTCCCAGCCACCGGAGAGGCAGCTGTCTTTGGAGGCTGAGATAAGTGAGGAGGAATAACAGCTGGGGCTTGTTCCAGATGCACATATGCGCAGAGCTGTTAGGAAAGGTGAACAACAAAGGACTCTGGAAGCAAAGCACACATGGACGATGAAGGCCCTTCCTTGGCTGGGGAATAAATAGAACGAAAGGAGAGTGGTTGTCGTAGGACAACCTACGTAAGTTCGTATTTCTGAAGATTTTGCTCATTGTGTTTCATGCCACAAAGACTGCTTGCCAGAACTTAATTTGCAGCCTTTCGTCTGGGAGCTCATGCCTTGCAATTATCGCAAGGAAGTGATAAGGTCTGTTGCTGCCCTTAACACTTTGAATGACTCTTGCCTGAACTTTTCGGTGGGTGAATGCAATTAATTCACAAGAGGTAAATAAAGAGGGGTTTTTCGTGACAAGGAGTCTGGTTCTTCCTTCTGCTAAGGCTGGGTCAGAACAATGTCTCAGACGAACTCCTTCCTGGTTCATATGAAGATAAAAGGAGTGAAGGAGAAGTACATTCAGACTTGCAAGATTCTGTGACTAGAGCTGTTAGAATAAAAGTAGTCTTGACCTTTATGGCTTCAGCTTCTCAGTCTGGTCTACCTTATTGGGATGACATATATACACCTACAGGCATATAGACAAGAATATCCCATGCACACATATATGGTGGGGAGGGGATTACCATAATTGGTTTCAAATGGGATTGGCTGGGCTAACAAGGTATGCATGCTCCGCATTGCGCAGGGGTTATTTTTTTCTGTCTTGTCTTCCTTTGATGGATGAGGGATCATCTTAAATTCAGGCCCCTCTTCCTTGGGGACATGGTATTACTGGAATATGATCAATAATATAATGTCTCAGAGTTTTCTAAAGCTGGAGAGGCAGCATGGATGTTGGATTCTAAACCTCATGAGCTCCATCAGTGTCTCTTTTGTTTTCTGCAATTTGCCTTTTCAAGACTTTAAGACAAATTATGTCTGCTTTCTCTGATTTGGTAGTCTCTAGTTATCTGGATTAATAAAAAAAGGGGGGGGAATCTGGCAAGGAATATATTTATTAAAGTATCATGTAAAATTTGTGTTACGTTAGGAAAAAAGGTTGGAAACTTGTGCACCTTGGTAACAGAATGTACTGAGTGTGCTCATTGGGAGAAAACAGACCCAAAATGGAAACAGATATTCAATCAACGTTTTAAAAATGCAAATGAATATGGAATGGAAGTAATTGGAAATTTAATTAAAATAGGAAAATTGGGAGGGGGGAGAAAATTAAGTTGCAGAGTTTCATCCATTCTTATTAGAAATGTTTCATTCCTTCATTCTTTGGGGAAACGATGAGTGGCATCATTTTCTGCTAAAGTCCCACTTTAATAAATTGTAAACCTTCCAGATTATACCAGCCAAGTTGTTGGCAAAGTGGCACATATTATCTCTGGAGGTAATGCCCATTTACTCAGAACTTTTAGGCAAATGTTTCTGAAGACATCGAGAAAAAAATCACCCAATAATATTTCATAAGGATTCCTGCTATTGGTTTATGGTTCACATTTCCTACAGCATATAAATGGATGCAACATAGGAAATTGATTCAGTTCCTTACTGCTAGCTGTCAAATTTGTTACTGCAAAACATTATAAAACTAAAATATACCTTTCACTGGATCAGTGTTATTTAAAAGTATGAAAAATTTCTCTGACTGAAAAATTAATACAACAAGTTGAAAACCGCTAGTGGAGAATAAATTTATTTAGGTCTGGTTACTTTTATTATGTCATATTAACTAGTTTTCCCCCTTTTTTCCCCTAAAAGATTTTTGTATTTTGTATAAATATTTTGGAAATATTAAAATATATTTAAAGGTTTGTTTTTCCTTATAAGATCACACATGGATAAGTGCGTATGTGTAGAAATACCTTGTTTTCCCTAAAATAAGACATCCCCTGATAATAAGCCCAATTGGGCTTTTGAGCGCATGCACTAAAATAAGCCCCCTCTGAAAATAAGCCATCCCCCCCCCAAATATTTAAATGCATGAGCAGCAGGTCCCCGCCATTTCCTCTGGTTTCCTCCATGCGCCCCAAAATAATAAGACCTCCCTGTAAATAAGGCCAAGCGCTTATTTCAGGGTTCAAAAAAATATAAGACAGGGTCTTATTTTCGGGGAAACACGGTAGTCAAGTACAATTTTTTTAAATTTTATTTTGTTTTTGTCTCTGACTTATTTATTTACTTTTTTGTTTTTAGTATTGATCAACAGCCAATAAACTGACAGGTAAAAAGATATGGATTTATTCCCAATAGTTCACCAGGACAAAACAAGAGCCAATGTGTAGACACTTTATATAAAGACATCCAAGCTTGAATTAAGGAGGAATTTCCTGACCATGAGAACTACAGTCTGCTTCCTGGAGTCAGCAATGCTCTGACTCCAGGATTTCAAACAAAGCTCGGATAGCCATTGGTCTGGAATGGTCCAACGAAGCCTATACTGGGCAGCAGATTGGACCAGAAGACCTGGGAATCCCTCCCAACCCCATGATTTTACAATTCTAAGACAGGAGCTTCATTACTTCATATTCTTTAGTTCATGGATAGACGAAGACCCCCAATTTTTAATTAGTAGAGAAGATAAAAAATCATATTAACCATTTAATAGTAAAAAAGAAATTGTGTTTTTATGAAGCTCTTGATAAAAATGAGCAACTAGCTTTTTTTTTTTTTTTTTACACATAATGCAAAAGCAAGAATGATTGAGAAGATCCAGATACTTGGGAAATTCAAAAGCTGTCACAAAAAAAGAAAGAAGACCATGTGGCTAGAGGCTATCACAGATGACATAAGCATGAGCATACAAGAATTCAGACAACCTGTTACAGACAGAGGTGGTATTCAGCACGTTCTGACCAGTTCTGGAGAATCGGTAGTGGAAATTTTGAGTAGTTCAGAGAACCGGTAAATACCACCTCTGACTGGTCCTGCCCCCATCCATTCTCTGCCTCCCAAGTCCCAGCTGATTGGGAGGAAATGGAGATTTTGCAACCCTGGAGTGGGGAGGGAATGGAGATTTTACAGTATCCTTCCCCTGCCATGCCCACCAAGCCATGCCATGTCATGCTCACAGAACCAGTTGTAAAAAATTTTTGAATCCCACCACTGTTTACAGACAATCATGGCCAAATAAGTTCATTGGGCCAGAAGTAATAGAATGACTGAACAACGAACAAAGCATGCTTATAAGCAGTGATAGTGTCATTAGTTACATCCTTAACACAGAAGAGAATTAGCGTTCTAATTCTTTATTTCTCTGTTCATAACAAATTGTTTTAAGATGTATTAGTGTTCCATTCTGCTCTGTTGCACTCTATTATGTTCAAATGAATGGACACCCAAATTATCCACAAAAATTTTTTTCTCACCACACAACCTCTACATATACTGTACCTAGCAAAGAAACAAATTTCTTAGTGACGGTCTTTTCATTCTGAACAGAGTTCTTTCAAGCAACACTAACTGCGATGATGAGAAGCAACATTTCCATTTGAGCCTCACAATGCCATTTCATAATTAACTTTTATAAGCATGCATTCCCCACTGTTAATTTCTCTATAATCTTACTTTCCTAAGAACACATAAGAAAAAATGAAAACACTTCAATTGACAAATACCAAAGCAAAAATTAATTTATGTTGTTACATCCTATGACCAACCTACAGAATATAGGTACTATATCAGTTATTTATTTATTTATTTTATTTATTTAATTTGTCAAACATGTTCAAGATAACAGGAATAAGTATAAACATGGACATGATCACATAAAATGAGTACAAATAAATGGGGATAGTAGGACAGGGATCAGTGGTGGGTTTCAAAATTTTTTACTACCGGTTCTGTGGGTGTGGCTTGGTGGGCATGGCAGGGGAAGAATACTGCAAAATCCCCATTTCCTCCCAATCAGCTGGGATTTGGGAGGCAGAGAATAAATGGGGGCGGGGCCAGTCAGAATTTTTACTACCGGTTCTCCGAAGTACTCAAAATTTCTGCTTACTGGTTCTCCGAAACTGGTCAGAACCTGCTGAAACCCACCTCTGACAGAGACATTAGGCCTGCTGGTGTACTTATGCACGCCCCCTTACAGACCTCTTAGGAATGGTGTGAGTTCCACGGTAGTCAGTTTAAGGTTGAAGCTATGGGGGTTTGAGGAAGTAACAACGGAGTCAGGTAGAGCATTCCAGGCATTGACCACTCTATTGCTGAAGTCGTATTTCCTGCAATTGAGTTTAGAGCAGTTTACCTTGAGTTTGTATCTGTTGTTTGCCCGTGTATTATTGCGGTTGAAGCTGAAGTAGTCGTTGACAGGTAAGACGTTGTAGCAGATAATTTTGTGTACTATGCTTAGGTCAAACCATAGGTGGCATAGTTCAAGGTTGTCCAAGCCCAAAATTTCAAGCTTGGTGGCATAAGGTATTCTATTGTGAGCAGAGGAGTGGAGTACTCTTCTCGTGAAATACCTCTGGACCTGCTCAATTGTATTAATGTCCGATATACAGTGTGGTTTCCAGGCAGACGAGCTGTATTCGAGAATTGGTTTGGCAAAGGTTATGTATGCCCTAGTTAGCAGTATAGTGTTACCAGAGAAGAAGCTTCGCAAAATTAGGTTAACAATTCTTAATGCCTTTTTGGCAATGCTGTTACAGTGAACTCTGGGGCTTAGATCGTTTCAGATGAGTACTCCTAGGTCCTTGACAGAGTGAGACCAAAATTGGAAGCCATGACTCCATTTTTAAGTGCTCTGGTCACTAAACATAAAATTGTGTGGTTGCAACAGGCTTATTACCTCACTTCCCTTTCACTCATTAAGCAACCCACTACAGCAATTAAGCAAAACATCACATAATTGCAATTTGTCGTTTTCCTTCTGAATTCTCTATTAACTCTGCTTGTCAGAAGCTATGAAGCATACAAAGGACAACCCCATGACTGTGGGACACTGTGATGTTCGTAGATGTGAGAATTGGCCACCAAACTGGTTTTTTAAATACTGTCATAACTTCAACCATCATTAAATGAAGCAGTCGGTAAGTGAGAACTATCTGTAGACTTTTCTTCATGCTGCAGTAAATGCTATTCTAAACATTACAAAATCATACAGACAGTAGGCTTTCATGGTTGACATTCTCTTGATTTAAATTACTTTAATATTTGCACCCCTCCTTCATAATTCTGGACAAATAATCTGTATCATCATGAGACAATTAAATTGGTGAAACTGAATGTTGCATAGGATGCAGAATTTAAGAACATGGAAGGAACACTGGGTTTAAATACTGGATCAAAGCCTTGGCACTTTGCCAAAGGCCAAATTGCAGAACAGACCTAGATGCAGTTAGCATCCTGGCCACAAAATAACAGATACTTCCCTAGAATGATTTTAAAAAGCAACAAGAATTTATGAACATTTGCATTTGGAATATTGAGAGGAGCCATCAAATATCATCAATATGGCAGTCAACGATTGATTTTGGGGCATTATATAGTATATGACCTTTGTGGCCAAGTTCTGTTTCTTGGCCTCCTCTGAAGAAATGAGCAGCATAACTAGTGAAACATCAGCACATGTTCACACCACATTACCCCCATTTCAACAATTATAAAATAACCTTCATCAAAGTAACATCATGTGATATTTATTTGTCTAGTTAATTCTTTTTTATATTGCCAACTACTGAAATCTTGGCAGATATTTCCACTGGATATTTCTGTGAGTCTCACACATGGTATGTGCCAAACAGAGCTGTAAATTGAAGAAAAATTAAAGTTGAAATGACTAATTAAGAGATGTCTGAAGCTTGACAAGAAAACAAGAAATCTACCAAACAAAACTAAAGATGAGATATGATTTGTTATCAGTCACCCCTAAGCAAAAGTAATCAAAAGCTAAACTGCAACAAAAATTATTGAGGGGAAAAACACACCACATTTAGTGCTCTGATAAATCTACCTTCTGCTCCAGAATAATAAGTAGAAGATGTTTGTATTTCAAAAGCAATTTAAAAAAAAATAAAATTAAATGCTATTGTGAAAACTGATTAGAAAAATATTTAGAACTGTCATTATACTTCTAAAGCTACAAATAATATTCAAATTCCTTTTGTCTCTGAATAACAAACACATGTTAAACATGCTATAGAATGTATACACCTAGCATTTCTTTAATATATAATCCTGTTGAGTAGTTTTATTTCAGTTGAACTCATCTTTATTCTTACACAAACAAAGTTGTCCGCATGCCTCTCTATGATCTACAAAGAAGCATAAACAAGAATTATGTCTCTATGCTCTGTATCAGTGATGGTGAACCTTTTCAACACCAAGTGCCGAAAAGGGAGCATACGTGCGCACGTGGGGCACCAAGTGCCAAAAAGGAAGCACTTCGTGCACGCTCATCAGGGCTGCAACCAGGAAGAGGAGCTTCCCAGGGGGCATGCACACACCAGATAAGGTACTTCCAGTTTCGTCTTCCAGTTACTGCCGCGCATGCGCAAGCACCTAACAGTTGGCTGGCGCACATGGTCACGCCAGAAAACGGAAGCAGCTCTTCCGGTTTCCGGCACTGCCACACACACAAAGGCCAGCTGATCGCCGCATGCACATGCATGCCAGAAACCCAGAAGAGGAACAAGCAATGCTGCGCGTGCCAGATAACATGGCTCCATACGTTTACCACCACAGCTCTATACTCCACACGTGCCATACGTTTACCACCACAGCTCTATATTCTTTTTCAGTTGCTTCTAACTTTACATTAAAGAAACAAGAATTGCATTGGGAAGAGACTGCAGGATTTCCATTGTATGTAGTCCTCAAGTAGTAACCACAATTGGGATTGATAACTCAGTCGTTAAGTGAAGAGGTTGCTAAATGAAACCATGACTGTTCTTACAGCCTTACTTCAATTTTCCTTTGCTTGACAGACCCACAAATATAGACCTGTAAATTATGGCCAATATACCTTGCTTAAAGGACATAATTTCCTTGAAAGGACCTGGTTTTCTGGAAAAACTCACTCCGTACACCTTGTCTTTGCACAGAGGGTTCAAATGGTTGCTTTATCGGACAAACAGGGAGGCAACAGAAAGGATTAAGATACCAAAGATACTACTTGAGAATCTGGTCTAGAAGCTGCAGGCTACTCACTCCTGCTATGCTTCCTTAGATTTCATAATATTTTAAAGATTGGTTTATCTACAGGGGATCACGTAACTTTCCTCTATGCATTTAACAGTTTAGCTGGGGGTCCTGCTATTCTTATTGGTCAATTTTACTCTATGTTCACCAGCAAAATGAGCCATCTTCAACTGAACTTCACTAAAAAAATAGCAGCTGAAACAGTTGGCCATCATTTCCCCCTACTGCTTATTATTGCTTCTAATGCAGGTACTCCTTGACTTACAATAAGGCAGGACAGGAATCTCGGTAGTTGAGTAAAGCAGTAGTTAAATGAGACATGTGATCATGTATCTTAATGATCACAATCCCCCATGCCTGGTCACAGTCATTAAACAAGAATCATGGGTTGATAAGTGGGTGGAGTTCTAGGTAAAGAGTGCAGGGATACCTCAGGGGGATGGGGGGATGCTCTGAAAGGTTTGGTGCAGACTGTGCAAGAGGTGAAGGTATGCTGTAGGGTACTACAAAACTGCAGTCACCCCCAGAAGCCTCAGCTTTCAACTTGGATCAGTAGCACTTATAATATGTGATTTGGATAATGAGGCTCCCAAGGATTGTGAGATGGGATACTGGCTTGGAGAACGGCATGAGGCTGCCTTAGTAAGAAGGCCTGGTGAATCCAGCAGCTGCCTCGCGTAGGAGGAAAATGGTGAAGGTGAGTGGGGAGCGATGGAGGCTATGGAGCACAAGGTGGGAGGGATTGGAGCTCAGGAGGCTGATTGGGGCTTTGTGGAATGATGGTGATGTGCCTGGGCACAGTGTATAGCTTGAGGCATTCTTTCTCAGCAGCAGTGGTGGGGCTGAGGCTGAAGTTGAAGTCTGGAGGTGGTTACAATTAGTTGAGACTTCTGAGGACCCAGGCCTGTGTAGGGTGGCCAAAGAGGCATAAAGGAAGAGAGAAGCAGGTGGAGAAAGTTGCAGTGGTCATAAGTGCAGCTGGGCTTCCAAGCACCCAAATTTTGATGACATGACCATGGGGCCATTGTATGAGTCATGGGTCCATTTTTCCAGCACTGTCAATTTTGAATAGTGGCTGAATGAATGGTCATAAGTGAAGGCCTGCCTGAATTGTACATTGCGTATAAGAACAAAACCTTGTTGCTCAGTTAAACAAATTAGATTCCTAAATACAATTTAGAGTTGTTGTTTTTAACTGGCCAGAGTTTATCAAAAACCATGTTCTCTTGATGAGAATACAATTAGATATGAGTTGTGGTCACAGGACATAAAAGATTATAAATTTTGGTCAGATTCATTTTGGCTCTTGGCTATGGTATCAAACCATGGATTACCGTCACATGGAAACTATGGCTACTAACATGGGCTGCAAAAATTCAGGCCATTAAAAGCCAGAATATGCCATCTTCTGCATCTTCTTCTACCACCCTCATGTTTGAAGGTGGAATTGTTTGCAGATCAAACCTGGTAGCTTTAATATCAACTCTACTATTTTATCATATACAGTTCATTCAGATTACAGTGCTATCCAGAATTTCTTTTCCAAAATGCTACATTCCCTTCTCTCACAATTCTTCATTTTCCTAAAGAAATTCTGTATTTCCAGACTGTCCAGCATGCTCAGTTCCCAGGGTGCTTGCTTGCTGAGCTGTGACTCCAATCCCCAAATCTCTAGCTTTATTTCTTCTTGGAGACATTGGATTTAACCATACAAAAATAATAAGAGAGGTTTAAGTGATTCTGCTTTTTTTTTAAATAAAACTTTAAAAATTTCTGTCATGCAATGTTCTCCTCAGAACAAGCAATTTTTTAAAAATCCCATCTTGATGTCAAAGACCAAATATTGATTACAGTCCTACATCCCTATTATACGCATCAGCTTTGAAAAAGTCTTCCATGTTTGCTTGTCTACTCTGGTGCAGAAATCAACAGTGGCAGATGCACCACTCGGATGGGTGATTACTCTTGGAAAGTAAGCTGAGTTGGGGATCAAGCTATGTAATTACACTCCTTTATATTGGCACTTCATGTAAATCTTCTGCCTGTGAGGCCATACTTTTACAAGGAAATTAAACCAGCACCCAGCACGTAGTTGGAATCTAGCCTTCCTAAACATTAATGCAATGAAGCACCTGACAAGCCATCCCCCATGCTTCAGATTGCTCTTCGAGCTTTCTCTTACACAGCACTCTCTTTCTATTTTCTTGCCACAAAGGCCTGATTGGAAATCTGTCTAAGTAGAAAGCTGCATCTCATTTTAAAACAAAAGCAAAGTTGAGTTGAGAAGGGCAGGTATGCACGTCTCGTGCATCATGGTTAAATTGTAGGAGGGGAAACTAGATCTAGCAGTCATTGGAAGGTAATCATTTTTGCTATAAATTGAGAGGATCCTATTATATGTCCACTAATGAAACTGTCACAAAGGGGAGCCAGCTGAAAATGCATGCTACACATGGTTTGCTGTACTGTAACAGTTTGGAAGAAAGATTTCAGCTGTACAGAATTAAAATGTTTGGAATGAGAAGTCAGCCTTGAATAGCAAATTGAAGTCCTTTCCATCAGTTTTTTGGGATCACATATCATACATATGGAGCAGAAACATTTAAATGCAATTTTGGGATTCGAATACTGCATTCAGGTGACAGCTTTTCCCTTTTTCTTTTGCATGCAGGTAGTCCTCAACTTACGACCACATTTGAGTCCAACATTTCCATTGCTAGGACAGTTGTCAAGTGAGTTTTGCTCCATTTTACGATCTTTCTTGACAGAGATATTAAGTGAATCACTGCAGTTAAGTTAGCAACATGGCTGTTAAGTGAATCTTGCTTCTCCATTGACTTTGCTTATCAGAAGGTTGCAAAAAGTGATCACATTACCCCAGGGCACTGCAACAGTCATAAATACATGCCATTTGTCAAGCAACCAAAGGCTCAAGGTTGACTCAGCCTTCCATCCTTTCTAAGGTAGGTAAATTGAGGACCCAGTTTGTGGGGGCAATGAGCTGACTTTGTATAAATATACAAAAGGATGAAGACTATTGCTTAACGCATTGTAAGCCACCCTGAGTCTCCGGAGAAGGACGGCATATAAATCAAAATTAAAAAAAACAAACCAAAAACCAAATTTTGATCATGTGACCATGGAGATGCTGCAATGGGCGTAAGTGAAAAACAATCATAAGTCACTTTTTCCAGTGCTGTTGTAACTTCGAAAGGTCATTAAATGAATGGTTTGTAAATTGAGGATTACCTGTATTTCTATTCTTAATCTTTTGTAAACTAAACTCAGTTCAGTGTGTAAACTGAACTCAGGCAAAGAAATATATATTGTACCAAATTGGTCCACCTTCGAAGAATCATCTGGAACTGCAGAAACAGTTCAGCAATTATAAATTTCAGTGTACTGTATTGGCAAGCTGAAGAGTCAAAATAAAAGTTATACAGATGCTTTCCAATTCTAATATAGAGGCTATTATTGATACCATGAGATACATACTTGTAGTTTTCTAGTGTAAGTCTAAAAAGATGGGCGTATTCTAAGAGGCTGATAGAGAACAAGAAGTTTTTATCTGGATGTACAAAATCTTGACCAAACAATTAAAATGAAAACCAAACATAATCAAGTAATCTTTTTAAGTGTAAAATCTCATTGATTTATAGCAATATAAAGTACATGATCTCCAATATATTTTCATATACTTCGTTTATTTGTGGATATAAAATATCTTTCAGACAACTAAGAAAACTCTAATCTATTCTGGAAATTTAATAAGATAACATTTCTTTTGAAATTCACGTACTTGAAATATCAGAAAGCTTTCCTTCCTTTCATTTTACCTTATATTATTCTCATCTATCTTAAAAAAAAAAAAAATCTTAAATTTCTTCCCCCAACAACAAAAATATTATCATTCAAACATGTGAGTTATGCTGGTTATGATTCATGGCAGTGTGGGTTTCAAATTTTTTTACTACAAATTGTGTGGGTGTGGCTTGGTGGGTGTGGCAGGGGAAGGATACTGTAAAATCTCCATTCCCTCCCCACTCCAGAGGAAGGTTACTGCAAAATCTTCATTTTCTCCCAATCAGCTGGGATTCAGGAGACAGAGAATAGATGGGGGCAGGGCCAGTCAGACTTTTTACTACCGGTTCTCCGAACTACTCAAAATTTCCGCTACCGGTTCTACAGAACTGGTCAGAACCTGCAGAAACCCACTTCTGATTCATGGGAACTTCTCTATTTCTTCTAGAAGACAAAATATTGCTTAAAATTTGATATAACACAAAAGCTTTTTTAATTTAGAAAGAAGAATCAATGTACATATCTCAAATAATAATAGTAATGATAACTCCAAAACTTCTGGACCACCATTTGAACATCATCATCCTTGACAAAATCTCCATCAATTGCAAAAGGCAGCTTTACATCCTGAAATGATACTTTGAATATTACTAAACAACTACATCTGCTTAGCCCAGGTCCTTAGGAAGGACTTGTTAGGAGGACAAAAATGCCAAATCCAGTCTAAACATCTGATGATTGTGTGACCAATCATAAGGGAAGATAAAGTATTACATTAAAAAAAAAGAAAAGCAAGCAGAACAGATAATAAGATCTGGCAATGGCCAAGAGCAGGAAAGTTGAAGAAGGAGACAGAAGGGCTGCATAAGACCAAGCCTTAAGAACAAATGCATACAAAGCCAGAATTTAGAAGACAGGGACGGGCAGTAAGTGCTGACTTTGCAAAGAAGCTGAAGAAACAATAAACCTGTTAGTTGCTGCAAGAACATTTCACAGACAACGGTGCATTGGAAGATCTGCAAGAAATACCATTTTCCTGCAAATAAGAACTGGTGGGACCGTAAAATAGAGAAAATAATAAAAAACGAAGAAGCTAAAGTACTCTTGGAATTTAGAATTCAAACTGACAGGCACCTGTCCCATAACACGCCAGACTTAACAATTGTTGACAAGAAAGACAAAAATGTCTGGATAGCAGATGTTGGCAGTAGAAGAGACAGCAGAATGGAAGAGAAAGAACTGGAGAGCAAAATACAAAGACCTGCAAAAAGAAATAGAATGACTGTGGCAAAGAAAAAAAAAAGGGGGGGGTACCAATAGTTATAGGTGCCTTGGGTGCAATTCCAAAACAACTGGAATATCACTTGAACACCATCAGCATTGACAAATTCACCATCAGTCAATTGCAAAAGGCAGCTTCATACCTCTAACACCACCAAACATCAACATCTGCCTATATCAGATCCTTGGATAGGTGGGTCAAAATGCCAAATCTAGTCTGAACATCTGGCTGATTATGCATCGAACCATAATAATAATAATAATAATAATAATAATAATAATAAGAAGAAGAAGAAGAAGAAGAAGAAGAGGAAGAGGAAGAGGAAGAGGAAGAGGAAGAGGAAGAGGAAGTAGTTTAATTTATATGCTGCCCAACTTCCAGTTACTCTGGATGGTTTGAAATTTTAGATATGAATTTCAAATGCTACAAGAAGCATTAGCTACACTTTATGGCCTAGGGCTCTAAATAAAACCACAATACTTCAACAACAGCTGTTCCTCTTTATGCCAATATAAATCAGATTTGACATTTAACTAAATAGATAGCAAAACTAACTCCATGTGTTAGTGAAGACAATGCAAAATCTTCTACTGAAATTTTGTTTCCATGTTTTAACGAGCAAGGGAAGATTTCTTTTTTATTAGAATCTTGTCAAATGTATAATTCTGTATTGGTTGATAAAAGGCTAAATATCTTAAACCAACAAGGCTGAATTGTCATGACAACATCAGAGTCACTTAACAATCTTAGCAGGACTGAAATCCAAATTTCAGAGCAAGAAAGAGAAATGGAGATGCACCCTAAAATATAATGACAATGTTTCTAATTACATGAAAACAGATGACCCGTGGCTGCAGATGTTCTCTGTTTGCGGTATGGCATGAAAACAGTAGCAGAAGTGTAGTCAAGGGTTTTAGAGGACAAAGTTCAGAGCTATACATGAAATTAGCATACTAAAAAGGCACTCTTATCCAAATCTACTACGTACTGGTAGTCTTCCACTTACAACAATTCATTTAGTGACCATTTGAAGTTACAAAGACACTGAAAAAAGTGAGTTATGACCGTTTTTCACACCTATGATCATTGCAGCATTCCCATGTCACGGGATCAAAATTCAGACACTTGGCAACTGACTCATATTTATGACGGTTGCAGTGTCCTGGGGTCATATGATCCCCTTTTGCAACTTTCTGACAAGCAAAGTCAATGGGGAAGGCAGATTCACTTAACAACTGTGTTACTAATTTAACAACTGCAGTGATTTACTTAACTAATGTGTCGAGAAAGGTTGCAAAATGGGGCAAAATTCACTTAACAACTGTCTCTCTGACCAACAGAAATTTTGGGCTCAATTGTGGTTGTAAGTCGAGGACTGCTTGTACTGTATGTCATCTTGTGTTTCTTGGAAGAAAGAAAACAAATTCCGGTGGGACAACACAATGGTCATTTGTCCGCCATACAATTGTTATTCCAGACTAACAACCTTAAAACAGAGTGAGATCATTAGCCAATGCTTTATGTTGAACAATGCTCAGCTAGAAGCAATCTAATGAGCTAAATTCTTTCTTTATAGAGAAAAGGTTGTGGAGAAAAGGGTATTTGCAAAACGTAGACTATCTGGGTTTTAGTACCAAATCTGAATGGAACTGGACTAATGAATTACATCGAATTAGCAGCTATTTATCCACTATATTTTGATTTTCTCTCCTATCATTCCACCTAAACAAGCCCTCAAAGCAGCTAATATATTTCAAATGCAGAATATAAAAGAAGGATGTTTTCTTAAATATTAAAATTAACAGCTAAAAACAGAGCAAAGGCTACTGAAAGAGGAAAAGGAAAATGGCTGTTCTTCCCCGGAGATCTTTAATTTAATGGCATGCATCTTCTCCCTTATTATCTTGACAGAAGAAAGAAAAAATTCACTCCTGGCTTCAATTCTTGGCCAAAGTACACTTAGTAACCATCCATGAGAGAAGGGCCTTTACCACAGAGCAGATGTTTCTAGTTTTCCCAGACTGGAAAGCTTGTCATCTCCCCAGCTTTTCTTCTTTTCAACCATCAGCAATAGTCTATCTCCAACTAATTAATCATTCTCCTATGGACCTCACCCAATTCTTTCATCTTGAATCTTCAATTGAAAGTTCACTTTGCAAAGGTAACTAAGATATTCATAAGGGCCTCATGCACAATAACGAAACTTAAATTTCTGCTTTATTCTGAAATGTTGTAATCCCAATCAGGTTTACTCACCAGTAATCCATAAATTACTGCCTTTACAGTAGGTTAGCTTCTTATAACCCAGGTGCTTAGTCTTTATGGAATGCTTCTCCTATTTCTTCAACTCTCAGATAATGGGCAGTCAATATAATCCTTGCTCATCTTGGCATGAAAAGACAATGACTGCTTTTCATAGAAAACCGAATGTAATTTAACAAAGCAGCCCTGAAACTTTTATCTTTTCCTTAAAAGGAAAACAGATTCTAGTTCAAATAATGAGAAATGGGATGTGTCTCTTTAAAATATAGTACAGACAACTCTAGGGGCATGAAAACACATTCTACCGATGTTCTTGTTGCTGGTATATCATCTTGACAGGGATAAGATGCCTTGCTGTGTTTTACTGAAGATGAATCATGTTGTAGAAAAGTATCTTCCGCTTAGTCGGTTGACTTTATTGCAACCAAGCAAACTGAAATAAGATAATGGCCAAGCTCACATCTCGTGCTAAATCAAAATGTGGCTTGTTTGGTTTGCTTTAGGGTGCTGTGCTCTAGCTTCTGTCACTATGGTTTAGGCAACTTTTCTTATTTCAGGAGTTACATTGCACTCGGGGTGGCACTTCAACAGTGGGTAGGGGAGAGGCAAGACCCATTTTCAGGAGTTTATCTAAATATCTAAAAGGCTTGAGGCAATTTTTCCCCTTAATCCCCTTCCTAATGCAGAACAAAGCTCCCCACTACCTCTGAGACTGTAAAACAGATGCTCTTGTGCACATGTGGCCCTAGGCTCCACTTTTCAAATTCCTGGTTTATCATTTAACAAGTCGTTTGAACGCAGTTATTCATAATACATTAAAAAACATTGGTAAGCAAATCAAAGCTCTGCATGACTGTGAAGTCAGTTAAGGTCAATTTGTTTATTTATTTTTTGTACTTTTTGCTGAGTTTCAATTTTAACTATGACTATGAAGTGATGATGTAATCTGTTTGTATATATATGTCTAGTCTGATGAAAAGAAGGACTAGAGGTTACATGATAGCAGTGTTCCAATATTTCAGGGGCTGCCACAAAGAAGAGGGAGTCAAGCTATTCTCCAAATTACCTGAAGGCAGAGCAAGAAGCAAGGGGTGGAAACTAATCAAGGAGAGAACCAACCTAGAACTAAAAAGAAATTTCCTGACAGTTAGACCAACTAACTAGTGGTACAGCTTGCCTTCAGAAGTTGTGGCTGCTTCAACACTGGATATTTTTAAGAAGAGATTGGAGAGCCATTTGTCTGAAATGGTATAGGGCAGGGCTATCAAACTCACGGTCCGTGGGCCGGATGCGTCACATGCTGGCCATGCCCATGCCAGGTTTAATGAAGGGGGAAAAAAGTCCCAGTATGTCACATGACTACACCGTAACGACACAAGTTTGATACCCCTGGTATAGGGTTTCCTGTTTGAGCAGTGGGTTGCACTAGAAGACTTCCAGGATCCCTTCCAGCTATATTATTCTGTTCTGTAACAGATGCAATTTAGCGTGAGGAGAAACTGTATTGAGAGTATTGCCCCAAAATCAGTGGTGGGTTGCTCCTGGTTCGGTCTTGTTCTATAGAACCGGTAGTAAAACCAGTGGGAGGCTCTGCCCATCCACCACCACATCATCATGGGTGATCTGCGCATGCACAGAGGCTTCTGCACATGCACAGAAGTGCACGCGTATGTGTTTGCTTTGCTCGTGCGCAGTCCCGTTGCAAACCGGTAGTAAAGGTAAGTAGAACCCACCCCTGCCCAAAATGAATGCATAGTATGAAGGAATGTATAGGTAAGTATATTTTTGTAAATTGAGGGCAATAGAGCCTCAATTTGGAACCATCTACCTCTGTTTGCTGGAGAAGCCTCACTTGGTCCCTTCTAAAAAGCTAACCTATAGTTGAGACAGAAGCTTAGAAACGGCAACAATGAAACATGACTTAGAAGTTCAATATGGGTCTCCTATAATCCTGATCATGATTAGAACTGTAACTTAAATCAATGTAGTATAGAAATTAGAAGTACTTCATACTGCTATGTTTAAAAAAGCTTGACTGAAGTAGATGTATATATATGGAAAGATCTTTGGGTTCCATTTTGAAGCTAATAAACGTACTTACTAGAATACATTTTCAAGTCATGAATTGCCTTTACATTCTGAGGAAGAAGAGTTTTTTTAACAAATGAAGAAGAATCTTTACAGCTGATCCAAGAGAAGAAAACTCCTTCACAAAGTTTATAGGATGCAGAACTTTCCTGGACAAAGTACACTTAAGTTTAGATTAAATTTGCCTCAGCAGGAACATTTCAAAGAAATGACTTTTTTATTTTTCCCTTGCCTAAGTTTAAACAACATATGGTCTCTCAGCAAAGTATACATGAAGTACAGAAACACTAAGATGTTTATCCACATATCCTGAATTTCCTATTTTGAACACTGGAATTTCCCAGATTATTTTAAAGTTAAAATCCTATTGATGGGCTCTTTTCTGACAGCTTCTAATAATAAAGGTGATGTACATAATATTTGTTTCCATTTAAAGCTTCATAATTGGCACAAGAGGAATTTAATTACTGAGAAACTGCCTTTTGTGTTTGATTAAACCTGGTGTACTTTAAGTCTCTGAGAAAAGTAGAAGGGAACAAGAGAAAACAAATATGGCACTGAATATACATTTTAGAGCATTAGCTTAAAAAGTTTCTTATTTTCAAAATGATATGGAAATATCATATCCAACATTCAACAATTTAAGTTCCTTCCACTCATACACAAAGCTGATTTCTTATTTGAATAAGCATCCTCAGATTTGGAGAATAACATAACTGGAATCCAGAAAAAAGTTTGTGTAAGAGCCTCGAACAGAGATTTTCTAATTTGGAAAATTTAAGAATTGAATTCCACAATTTCTCAGCCAGCACATACACATCTTAAAAGTGCCAAGTTTGAAAACACAAGCTTAGAATATTTGTATTTGTCCCCATTTTTTTCCCATCTGATAATGGAGACTGATACAGATTCATTATCTCTCCTCCCTCTTTAAAGTCACGATGTGGTTCTCTTCTTCCTATATGCAATACTTTTAATCAGCAAATTCATAAATCACCGATTCATTTTTTTCCCCCATTTTCAGCAAAAAGTCCATAACAAGTTTCCAGTCTTTTATACAAGTATTTGTCCTATCCCTGATCAAATAGTTTTACCATTTCTGCAACTTCCACCATCTTCACAATCTACTCCTCCGTTGTGGGTATTTTAATATTTTCCCATTTTTATGCATATAATAGTCTCACTGCACTGCCTGTGCCTTTCTTCATAGAGGAAATAGTACTACTTCATTATTTTCAACCACCCAAAATTAACTTCACAGAAGTCACCCTCAAGAATTTTCAACTAGCCCATTTAAAACCAAAATAAAAGCTTAACCTAGAATTGCAACAATAATGTTTTCTTTTTAAGGCATTTTCTGTTTAAAAGGTATATAAAGAAATTAGAGTGATGTGTTATTGAGAACATATGGGAACACCTATGTATTCCCAATTACATTTAAACAATTCTTTTCCCAGATAATCTCTTCATCTAATGGTTGCCACACGAATTAATTAATACCTAGTGACTTTGCTTTTTAGTCTCCCAGCATCTGTGCTAGACTGAAGAAAAATGTTAATTCTGCATACATCCATATCATTATCTTAATATATACCGTCTTCATATCATTTATCTTAATACATATAACCTGTCAGTGGCTTTTCTCTAATTCTTTCTAGGGGAGTTGGCAACTTTCTTTGCCTTCAAAAGTGCCTTCCAAGGAAATTCCCCCTTTGCCAGGAGCTCAGTTATCTGCTAGCTTTCTTTTAGAAGCTACTCACTGGCTTTTAAAAAGATCCTTTGCTCTCTAGTTTTCCCTAAAATTCTTTATAGCGAGCTCAACTTTTGCTAGATGTCAGAATAGACCAATATATTTAGGGACTTTCTTGGAAGAAGCATTTGGAAGCCTGGCCACTTCAACAACCAGTCAAGCATCCTAAGGCCTTTTTTAAAAAATGCATTTTAAAAGAAAGAATTCCTTTAATGAGAATCCTGACATTTGCTGGGATGTATACCTGCTTGAGATTCCACAGAATGTGGTTCGTTTGTTATTCCCCTATTTTTTAGCTTTCAATACCGGTGTTTTTCTTCGTCCACACAACTTCTAAAACCACCACAGCACAAAGGATGAGCTCTTTAGATTTGAGTTGCATTAATGTAAAGGAGTTTGCATTACCTGCTTCCATGACTGGCAGACAATCTTTCATAAGATAAAATATTACTTCGGCAATAAGGGAAATCAATTTTGGGTTCCCTTGAGGAGGAGTTTTTCTCTTTCTCTCTCTTCTGCTTGATTAAAGAAATACATTAATGGCTAAGGATACTTACACTAAGATAAAAATGCCCTCGGCAACCCACATTGGAAATGGTCACCTCAGAAGATAATGAAATGAAGACTTGTGATGTTGTTAAAGGACATCATGGCTCTGAATTATGCAGAGACCAAATGTGCTTTTCTTCACTGCTGTTTCAGAATGCAAATCCTGTGCATGGAGCCAAACTGGCTGAGGCAGCATCCCTTCTTCCAATCCATAATGCGGTGTGATTGAAGGCTAACAAGAGGTTATGATTTGCCTTTATCATGCCTTACTCACAGTGTGACAGCCGTTTGGGAAGGTGACAGTAAACAAAGATCTGGCCCCTTTACACTTCACAGCAGCTTGAGAAGGGTAAACTAATTTTCCCAATCACAGCGAAAGGGCATTCACTCTGCAGGCTTTGACTCTGTGTGTTTAAATGTTTTGGAGCTTCAGCTTTTGAACTATTAACAAAAACGGATCTCTTCAAGCCCCATTTTAGTTCACCTCCCTCAAACACAGAATTTAGCATCAACTTTCTATTCCTTTTCCACGAGATTATACTTTGGAACTTAAACTAGTGCAGGAGGTTGGATCTGAAAATAAATAAATGAATGGAACAGAACAGAATAACAGAGTTGGAAAGGACCTTGGAGGTCTTCTAGTCCAACCCCCTGCTTAGGTAGGAAACCCTACACCACTTCAGACAACTGGTTATCCAATCTCTTCTTTAAAAGTTCCAGTGTTGGAGCATTCACAACCTCTGGAGGCAAGTTGTTCCACTGATTAATTGTTCTAACTGTCAGGAAATGTCTCCTTAGTTCTAGGTTGCTTCTCTCCTTGATTAGTTTCCACCCATTGCTTCTTGTCCTGCCTTCCGGTCAAGAATAGCTTGACTCCCTCTTCTTTGTGGCAGCCCCTGAGATATTGGAACACTGCTATCATGTCACCTCTAGTCCTTCTTTTCATCAGACGAGACATACCCAGTTCCAGCAACCATTCTTTATATGTTTTAGCCTCCAGTCCCCTAATCATCTTTGTTGCCCTTCTCTGAACTGGAAGTTATAGCAAACTAGTTTTCCTCTTTAGCTCCTCCTCTAGAGTCACCAAAATGTTCTGGAGGAGGAGGAGAATTATTTTTGCGTCTAGTATTATTGAACCATAATACTAGATGCTGCTGGGGCAGAAAAATCTTTCTTTACTGGGCAGACGTTGATCCAATTCTGAACCATCATCTATTTGTCAAACAGTTTTCCAATTCTCTACAATTATTCATGTCATGGATGCCTGTCCAATCTTTGAAGGTGAAGGAGAACAGTAGTAAGGGGAAGAAAAAGAAAAAAAATGACTCAGACATAGGATAACACATATTAATTGACTGCAATGGCAAAGGTGTGACTGAGAGAGACATGCCATGAAGGCCATAAATGTTGCAAAGGTTCTTTTTCATCAACATTGAGAATGGTCACTGTCCAAGGGAATAACTAAACAAGGACTACCTGTATTTAAGTATGTTTTTTTTCCCAATTAAATTTTTATTTTTAAACAAAAACCAAACATAAAAATAATATCAAAATACTCAATTGTCAAGTAATTAATACTTAATTGCTTATATTTTTGCTGTACCCGATGTTGAGATTATCATACTCTGAATGTAAGAATCTTAGGATAGACCCCGTCGGTATAAACTGGGATAGCTGAGGCCAGAGTGTTCCCACTCCTATGATGATAACTACATAGGTCTCCAAGATAGACCAAATGTCAGGGTTCCAAAGAACACCCCCAACAAAAAAGAAAATTGTCTTCCAAAACTGACACCAAGATTTTATCATTCTGGAAAACAAGGACTTCCTTTAGCAGCCATTCTCACACAAAACTCAGGGATGGTGGTTTTTTGTGTTTTTTTGCTGATGCATCAAGATGACTCTTCATCAACCAACTAGCTTCTCTCTCTTATAGCACTAGCAATATCACTTAGAGTTAGACTTATATACCACTTCACAGTGCTTTACAGCTCTCTCCAAGCAGTTTACAGAGTTGGCACATTGCCTCCAACAACCTGGGGCCTCATTTTTACCGCTTCAGACTAATGGAAGGCTGAGTCAACCTTGAACAAGTTAGGATCAAACTCCTGGCTACGGGCAGAGTTAGCCTGCAATATACTGCATTCTAACCACTGCATCACCACGACTTTTATACCAATTTCTAGCTTCCAAAATTCATTCTGGCCTTCAAAGCTCATCTTCGCTTACTGGGGGATGCTTTTTTAAAACACAGCTTGCTCATTTGATTGGTTTGATTTGGTTTTAGTTTATTACCTTATGAGAACCCATATACTAGGTTAGTAAATCACTATTTATTTGGCTTAATTGTTTTTGTGAGAGTCCAAGCAGGGTTATCTTACTAAGCCATAGCACAGCACAATGTGGGAAACAGCTGAATATTACACTACTACAGGTATGCAGAAAATATAACTCAGTGCATTTAGCATTCATGTGACCATATTGGTCTGGGTGTCCATGCACATACTAACACAAAGAAAGAAACCAGCAGAAATTCAAGTGTGAAAATCAGTAGTAATACTTGATTGTATTGGATTGTACTGAACAAGAAAACTAAAGAGTCTGGAAATAGAGTGCAACCTGCTTTATTACCATGCATAGACATATGAGGTTTACTGGGCTCCCAGCCAATACAAGGGCCAAGGATCTCCAAAGTGTCCAAGATAAAGATTATATACTCCAAATGGAGGATGCCAAAAAAAAAAGCAGCACTATTAAAGTAATGAAAATTATTATATGATCACTCAATCACAATGACTACATTAAATAATTTGAGGGATAACCCACTACAGGTAGTCATCAACTTATGACCGATTATGACTTACCTGAAAAAGGGGACTTACGACTGAGATCTGAAGTTCTAATGGTGTTTCCCCTGCATCATGTGACTGCACTTTGGGTACTCAGCAACATGGATGCCTGCATGGGCTTTTGCAGCATCCCGCGGTCATGTGACTGCATTTTATGATGGTCTTACTGAAAATCAGCACTTTGGCAAAACTATGCCCATAACGAACAATGGGTTCACACTTACTACTGCCACAGTCACTTAATGATTACTCTGTTCACTGAATGACCTTTGTAAAAATCCCACACAACTGTTTTACAACCATTAGAACTTGCAGCTGTAATGTTCAGGCTCCATTATGATTGTAACTCGAGAACTGCCTGTATTACTCTCACCTCTAGAGTCTTGCATTTCTACAGATGGATCTTCATCTACCCTCCCTTCCTAGAATCAAACATGTGTTGTTGTTGTTTTATTATGTGTATATGTTGCCTTTCTTCACATTTATCAAAAGTCAATAGTCCTCTTTATGTTATCAATCTCCTCTACTCTTGAGGACTTTCCCTCATATAGTTTTAGTTTTGCCTATAGTATAGGAATAATTTTTACTACAACCCCTTGAGGGGCAATAAGACATGCTTAAGATTTACTTCTGCCTTCCGTACAAGGAAGAGATCTAACATGAATATTCAGAATTAGCAACCTCAGGATTTTTAGGATCCTTTCAGCAAAAAGAGCTGAATACCCAACTACCAAATATCACCTGGACCGAAAATGAACCAAACTTAACTATTTTTAGGTTCAAATATAACATATTAACCATCAGGGACTGCAGTACATTGGGTAGATACCATTTATAGAAAACTGTTCTGTAGACCCTTTAGGATACTTGAAATCTGAGAGCGGAAAGAGAGCAAAATGCATTGTGATTTTTCTGCCTACCACATAACTAGCTGTTTACAAACTGTTGCAGATACTGTCACTTTTAATTGGCTTCTCAGAGCATAGAAGAGAGTTTTTCTTCACAGTATAATTAGACTCTTTTGCCTCAACTGGGGATAGCAAAGTAATACCCAAAGCAGCCAAATACCAAGCTAAACTTTTAGAGGTCAAAGGCTACTTAAACATTTAAAGGATTATTACTTCTTCATTAAAGCATGCAGAAAATAATTACAAATCACAGAGAGACTATCGAAGAGTTGCAGGCAAAGCCTGGTCATTAAAGGGAAGTGCAGCTAGGGAGTCCAACTTTTCATTTGCTTACACTGTTCAATTTGAGTGTTCCAAGCCATAGATAAAGCCAAAGATATTACTTCATTATTTACTGCAACAATACATTGTACAACTGCATTTATCATTGTTTTCCTTCTCTCTCTTTCTTTTCTCCACCCATCCAGTCACAGCAAATAAAACACCCAAGCAGCTACTTCTGCTTATCTTTTGCTTTTCTATCTGGGCAAATGGGCAAAGTGCAAATCAAGTCCTAGGTTGCATTTCTTCCATTAGTAAGACTTATTTGGCTATCTATCAGGCATTCTTGGAAATGAAGATGGGGGTCCTGGGTCTGTGTCTTACAGCAGGCTCAGTTTGTATACTTTGGAAAAATATGCATAAATGTGGGTGGGGCAAGGAAATTAGTGTAACGTTGGGATATCCTGCAATATCCTGAAAAGCTCAGGAGGATCTTCAGCCAACACAACATATGTGCATACTTCAAACCCAAGAATACACTAAGGCAGAAGCTTGTCCATCCCCAGGATAAAACACCCAGACATAAAGTGAGCAATGTGGTATATGCAGTACAATGCAGTGAGCCATGTGCAGATCTGTACATTGGGGAAACAAAACAACCACTTCATAAACGCATGGCACAACATAAGAGAACAAACCCATCAGGACTAGATTCAGCAGTCCATTTAACCGAGGGAGACCACTGTGCCTCAGATAGCCGGATGTGAGTCCCTCCTTGTGAGGTGGGGCCGTGGGGTTCAGATGGGCTTGTTGCTTACGTACCTGGCTCCCTGCCGCGTGGCAACAGCCCTACCTGAGCTACTCGACGTGATAGCCACGGTGGCAGTAGATACACCCAGGCTTTTAGTCATGGGTGATTTCAACTTGCCATCCGTCGGTGAAACGTCTGAGGTGGCTCGGGAGTTCATGGCTTCCATGACGGCCATGGACCTGACCCAGTTAGTTCATGGCCCTACTCACAGGGGAGGTCACACTCTGGATCTGATTTTTGTCTCTGGCCAGTGGTTGAGTGGTCTTGTTATAGGGGATATAGACATGGAACCCTTGTCATGGTCTGACCACTCACTCCTTCGCCTAGATCTTCGAACCGCGACCCCTCGCCGCAGGGAGGTGGATCCAATTAGATGGATCCGCCCCAGGCGCCTGATGGATCCTGATAGGTTCCAGACGGAGCTTGGGCCATTTCCTGAGGATCTAGCACATGACTCGGCCGAGGACCTGGTAGCCGCCTGGGATCGGGCGGCTGGTGGGGCCTTGGACCGAGTTGTGCCTTTGCGGCCTCTGACCCGATGCCGATCCCGTGCGGCTCCTTGGTTTACTGAGGAGCTGAGGGAAATGAAGCGCCGGAAAAGACGCCTGGAGAGCGGTTGGAGGGCCAGTCTCGCTGAATCTGATCGAACACTGGTAAGGTCGCATATTAAGGCCTACCTAGTGGCGATAGAGACGGCAAAGTCTAACTACTTTTCCGCCTCTATTGCGTCATCAGGGAATCGTCCGGCTGCCCTGTTTAGGGTGACCCGCGCCCTGCTCCATCCAGGAGTGCGGGAGGATCCCTTAGAAGGCAGGGCGGAGGATTTCGGACAATACCTGTATGACAAAATCGCCCAGATCCGGGGGGATTTGGACTCTGACTGGGTAGATCAGGGCAGGGTGACGAGGAATAGTCTTGAGAATGTTATCTGGGAGGAGTTTGATGCTGTGACTCCTGATGATGTGGACAGGATTTTGGGGAGACTTAGTGCGGCCACATGTTTACTGGACCCGTGTCCCTCCTGGTTGGTACTGGCTTCCCGGGAGGTTACACGAGGCTGGCTCCAGGGTGTTATCAACGCTTCGTTGAGTGAGGGTTACTTCCCCACCGCCTTGAAAGAGGCGGTGGTGAGGCCTCTCCTCAAGAAGCCGTCCCTGGATCCGGCAATATTGGCCAACTATCGTCCTGTCTCCAACCTTCGCTTTATGGCGAAGGTTGTTGAGAGTGTGGTCGCACGACAGTTTCCGCAATTCCTGGAGGAAACATCTTATCTAGATCCGTTCCAGTCGGGTTTCAGGTCTGGGCACAGCACAGAAACGGCATTGGTCGCGTTGGTTGATGATCTCTGGAGGGCTCGGGACAGGGGTTGTTCCTCTGTTCTGGTCCTGTTAGACCTCTCAGCGGCTTTTGATACCATCGACCATGGTATCATGCTGCACCGGCTGGAAGAGTTGGGGGTGGGAGGCACCGTGTTGCGGTGGTTCTCCTCCTTTCTCTCCGACCGGTCGCAGTTTGTGTTGGCAGGGGGGCAGAGGTCGACCTCGAGGCCTCTCATTTGTGGAGTGCCGCAGGGATCGGTCCTCTCGCCCCTTCTGTTCAACATTTATGTGAAGCCGCTGGGTGAGATCATCCGTGGCTTTGGGGTGAGATACCACCAGTACGCTGATGACACCCAGCTGTACATCTCCACCCCAGGCCACCCCAACGATGCCCTTGAAGTGATGTCCCAGTGCCTGGAGGCTGTACGGGTCTGGATGGGGAGGAACAGGCTCAAGCTCAACCCTTCCAAGACTGAGTGGCTGTGGCTCCCGGCATCCCGATATAGTCAGTTGACTCCATCACTGACTATTGGGGGCGAGTCATTGGCCCCCACAGAGAGGGCTCGCAATCTGGGAGTCCTCCTGGATATGCAGCTGTCCTTGGAGGAACATCTGACGGCTGTAACCAGGGGGACCTTTTGTCAGGTTCGCCTGATTCGCCAGTTGCGGCCCTTTCTTGATCGGGATTCCCTGTGCACAGTCACTCATGCCCTCGTCACCTCTCGCCTTGACTACTGCAACGCTCTCTACATGGGGCTCCCCTTGAGGAGCACCCGGAGGCTCCAGCTGGTCCAGAACGCAGCAGCGCGGGTAGTGACGGGAGCAGCATGGCGCTCCCATGTAACACCGCTCCTGCGCGAGCTGCACTGGCTCCCAGTTGTCTTCCGGGTGCGCTTCAAGGTGTTGGTTATCACCTTTAAAGCGCTCCATGGCATCGGGCCTAGCTATCTGCGAGACCGCCTGCTGCTACCGACGACCTCCCAGCGACCCGTGCGCTCCCACAGAGAGGGCCTCCTCGGGGTGCCATCAGCCAAACAATGCAGGCTGGTGACCCCCAGGGGGAGGGCCTTCTCTGTGGGGGCACCCACCCTCTGGAATCAGCTCCCCCCAGAGATAAGGAGAATCCAAGACCTCAGTGCCTTCCGTCGCGCCCTTAAAACCCATTTATTTAAACAAGCCGGGCTGGCTTAAGATGAAATTTTTAACTGTTTTTAAATGTTTTAAACGTTTTTAATTGGTAAATGAGTTTTAATTGGGCCAAATTTATATATCTTTTAATTGTTTTTAATATTTGTTCTGCATGTTTTTTTAATCTGGCTGTACACCGCCCTGAGTCCTTAGGGAGAAGGGCGGTATAGAAATCCAATATAAAATAAAAAATAAATAAAATAAACCATATAGATCAGTGGTTCCCAACCTTTTTTTGGCCATGCCCCACCTAAGCATCTCTAAATGCCCCCCCCATATAATTCTTAATATTCAAAAAGTGAACTCCTACTTTAGATGGAGGAAGCCTAAAAGGCCATTAACTTGGTTTAAACAAGGTTCCAAATTGTCCCCATTAAAAATCAAATTGCCCCCCTGTGGGGCATGGGCCCCACATTGGGAACCATTGATATAGATAGACCTTTTAAATTTGATGTGTTCCCAGACTGGCCCTTTAAGACTTGTACTGCTACATCCATTACCACTATAATGAAGTTCATTCAACTTTCTGCTGGTCATACAAATCTTCTCTTTCCTTCATACATACTCCCAACTTAGGATCTTCTAAAAGTTCAGATAAGTGCTGAACCACATAGGGTAAAGAGAGGGGCAAGGGCAGATGTGAGCTTCAAGTTGCTCCATCTATCCCATCTTTTTAACATACCATTCTATGAAATACGGAATGAACATCTCTGCTGAAGACAGGGACTAGAGGCAGAAGAAGAAAGAAGTGTCTTTAATAGGTTGATGGCTCTGTACATATCTCAGAGCTCCAATGCAGCCTCTTATTTTATGCCTCTTATCTTATCCTAAGAATCCCATTTATCTAATATGCATCCCCAGCTGGGATATAGACAAAACTGTCCTTATCCCCATCTCTCTTAAAGAAATAATAAAATGCTTTATGTGTTTCTCCCTTGTGCGTGTTAAACGATTATTGCTTGTATGTCTTTATAAAGTATTTTAGGATGTAAACCAACAAGTGTCCATGATTTCTCAAAAGAAAGGTTCCCTCAAACATTTCTGTTAGGACATAAGGAAATTGTTTATTTTTTTAGATAGAGAAATAATTTCAAGTGGTGAACATACCTAACTCTCCTTCCTCCTCTTATTTTCTCCACAAACAACAATCCTGTGGGGTGAGTTGGGCTGAAGGAGAATGACAGGTCCAAACTCACCCAGCTGGCTAAGGCAGGACTAGAAATCAAGTCTCTATTCTGGTTTCTATTCTGGTGCCTTCACCACTGGACAAAATTGGCTTTTCTCTAGGGATCCATTTGCTTCCACATTATAATCTCCCTTGTCTGAAATGGTATACGCCATTTAAAAGAAAAAAAAAGGCTCTGATGATCGCACGGCTCAGCTGGGCATGGGGGGCGGGGACAGGGATTTTTGCTACCGGTTCTCCGAACTGCCCGCCGCCATCGCTACCTACTCGCCCGAGCCGGTCCGAACCGAGAGCATTTCACCCCTGGTATACGGTCTCCTGTTTAAATAGGGGGTTGGACTAGAAGACTTCCAAGGTCCCTTCCAACTCTGTTATCCTGAAAGTGGCTTAAATACCTCTTCACTTATCAGTCTGTTGTTTTGAGAATGAATTGGAAATGAATTATTGGGGCACTCTTTGAATTTAGAATTTAGCACTCTCTGAATGCTTAGTGAAGGTAGCTTTACTGAAATCTAGTCCGTGTGTGGATTGGAGTCTTAAGTAAAAATCTAATATCTGTAGCCATGTATTCTAGAATAATGAAAGAAAGACGGGATGCCGTAGCAGCAAAAGAGCTACTAAATTAGAAGACAGGGATTGTAGCTGAGAAGTAAAGAGCATGCTTTGAATACAAAAACTCTCACAGCCACTAGTATCTGCAGTTTTTTTAAAAAAAGAGAGAGATTGGGAAATAATATTAAAAAAGAATACTTGCTGTGACCCTACAAACTTTAGGCTAGAAAGAAAGCAGCGCAATCCAGGATGTCTTAGCTTTGACTGGTTTTAGATATTAAAAAAGTATTTTTAAAAAAATCCTGGCATCAGATACTGTATTAGATATCAAACAGTTTTCCACCTCTACTGAGGATTAAGCAAACCGTTTGAAAAGAGAATAAAATTGGCTGAAATGCTGACTCCCTCATCAGAGAGCCAAGCCTGCCCTAGAGAAAATGGCTGATTTTAAATTAAAAATCAGATCTAATTACAATTTCTGAGTAATATGTAAATATATGTGATCAAGCTCTGTGTTTCATTATGATCTGTACAAACCAACAATAGTACTGGTTGCCTGAATTATATCATGATGTACTGCTTGTTTACTGAGGTTACAGATAAAAGTGAATTAACCAAAGCACCTGATTGTCCTAAGCAATTAACATTTTGTAGGTTATCACTGCATTGTTAAGCCCAAACCCAAAGAGCTTTCACTAGTAAGTAGACTGCAACGTTGCTCCATAAACCAATTTGCACTCCAGGGTTTAGAACATACCCTAAAACCCTTTGATTCTCTTTCAAAAACAGAGGTTAGTCTAAAAGGAATACAACTGAAATCTTTCGTTATTATTGTTCTCAGAGTTAGTGATTTGCTTATCTTGCCCTAACTCTAAATAGATAAGACCCATTTTTATGGCAACTTCGCAGTTGCTTTATTAAAGCTTTTACCTTTGAATATTAAAGCTATTATCTGTTCTCCCATTGTTTCCCATTCCAATTAACCATGTCTCACAAAATTAAACCTTTTGTATTAAGAAAATGGTTTTGATGTCATCTAGAAAAATAATAATTGCTGCTTTCCACTTCTAACAGAAAGAAGATAGGACAACTGGGAAATGCAACTTAGCTTTGCACTCGGGCGTAGAATTCCTAGAGGGAAAAGTTCAGGAGAGAAAACCAGAGCAAAGTAGTCTACCACTATCTCCCTCACCTTCATTCAAATGAAGCTTAATCAGTAATTTCAACAATCTCAGCTCCTGGGCTTAAAGAAAGTTTATGAACTTCATATTGTGTCCCACTGAAAGACTATTGAAAGGCATTTCACTAAAACTACAGGCTCCAACCACAATTGGGACTAAGATTTCTGTTGCTAAGCAAGGCAGTTGTTAAGTGAGTCACACCCAATTGTGCAACCTTCCCTCCCCTCCCCCATGGTTATTAAGCAAATCACTGCAGTTATTCAATGAATAATTCAGTCCTTAAGCAAATCTGGCTTCTCCCATGGTCCCTGCTTGTGGGAAACTGGTTGGGAAAATCGCTAATGGTGATCATATAACTCTGGGTTGCTGCAACCGTCATAAATGCTTGCCAATTGTCAAGTGCCTAAATCTGAATCAAGTGATTGTGGGAATGCTGCAAATGTTATAAGTGCAAGGGCAGGCTGTAAATCCCTTTTTTCAGCACTGTTGGAATCTTTAATAGTCACTAAATGAATGGTTGTACATTGTGGGCTACTTGTATACTAAAGCCAGCCTGCTTAGGACAATTCACAGCAGCAGCCGCCACAGTAATGTGTCGTTCTGGATTTTTCCATGATAATCTAATCAAAATTCAGAAGATCAAGATGTGGTTTGTGTTATTTAAGACTACAATAATGTATTCTTTTTATCAGCAATCTGCTTTATATTTAACATTATATTAATATATCTCCAAGGTCAGACTACCCGAAATACCCTTCCAGTTAGTAATGTTGATTGTATCACCATGGGTAATCAGATTCAGTTAGCTTATGAGTAGTCTCCCTCAAGGCCTCAACGGAAATCTTGTTCGCTAACTCTTCTGAAAATTTAGAATCTTCCACCTTGCAAACTGGATTCTCAGAAGTAATGCAAATTATTTTGCAACTAAACCTCCTGTTACAAGCAAAGTATTGTACAAAATATAGATACTTCACGTATTAAATTCAGATTCTGATAAATTCTCTTTCCTACAATAGCTTCCGGAATTTCATTATTTATTTCCCTACAAACGTCATTGTATCTTTCCCATTAAAATGCCATTTAAAAAGAGAACACTTTTCACGTTTAAAAAAAGAAAAAAGAAAAGAAAATCCCCATCCTACAATCATGATTCATAGAAAACGACTATAAAATTTAAGTATAAAAGTGAAAGAAAATAAATAACAACAAAAAAGAGAGAAAATGTGGCTAAGATTAAAAAAACAAAAACTCTTTCTGTAAGGAATCGAGGTGGAAACATAACTAGACCACAAACTTAGCATTCTTCCTCCCTACCAAGCTCTGAAAATCATTCCTAACTACAGTAGAAAAATGGAAAAAAAGAGACCTATGGATGCTTCTATTTGATGTTTGGGGTAATTACATTATTATTTAATAGATTGCTGTAGTTTCCGAACCACAATCCATTAGCTATTCAGATCTCTGAGAAAAAAAACCCTCTACATGATTATTACAGGATTTGGCTTATAAAAAGATCTCAGTCAGGTGTCATGTGATGTATCATGACTTTTTCCCCTTTGCTAAACCGGGGATGGGCATGGCCAGCGCCTGATGCATCCAAACCATGGGCCGCGAATTTGACACCTCTGATCTAAGTCTTGCTTCTACTCAGTAAGGACCATCCAACAGATTTTTATGGCCCTGTTGAAACAACTTTTGTAAACATATCTCTATGGCAACTACAAGAGATCACTTGTCTTTTTCATAGGGAAAGTTCAGAATTAATCGTATTTTACAACATGCTTGTCTCTGAATTTGAATCAATTGCTCTTGGCAGATTTCAGCTCTTTTTTTCCAAGAAATAGCTCCTTCAACTTGTTAAATTTCTTAAATCTCTACAGCTATTTTCAAAGCATTTTCATCTCTATTTGAAAAGCTTCATACGTTCTTTCTAAAACTTACTGTTTTGAAGCATATTATGAGAGCCATTTGCTAATAAATTGCATCATGACTAAAAGCTCAACACCAGCGTTTTCAGAAAGTGTTTCTGGAATCAGAATCGCACTTTGTATTGCTCTGAATTCATATTCCAATGGGTTTCCAAAACACTCTAAATTTTAAGGAGAACTACTTATTTTCTCAATTAAGTCGCATTCTAGGATTTATAAGTTTCTTTAGAAGCTGGAAATACTACATAGCAGTCTATATAACAAGGGAAGGGTGTGGACTCCATAAAATCAGATTAGTTGGCTGTTGGGTTATAACTACAAAAGTTATTTATCAAGAAATAGTCTCCAGTATTTCCCTCAAAACTAAAGATGTTTCTTAAATGGAAACATGACATTTTGGGAGCACACAGAATGACTAGCTGAATTCTATTTTTATGAGCAATGAACAGAAGTATTAATTGAAAGAAGGAAGGAAAGTCTTTTTTACTGATTTTGCCCCCTTCTGTAGTTTCTCCCTCTCTGCGTCAACTCTTTCGTGAAGGAGATTTGCAGAGGTGTGAGTCAGTGCAGTGGGCAGGGAATATTGTCAAAAATGGCCTTCCTCTTCTGTCCAACTAGAAAGCTAGTTAGTCTTATCTCTTTTTACATAAGAAGGCTTAGTTTACCTCTAAAGCCATCCAAACTGGGATTTAAATTGATACTTCTTTGCTAAAAGTCATCCATTTTAGATTAGCTTAAAATATGCCACTTCTCACTCCAAAAATAAACTGTGAGACATGTTTTCAAAGACAAACAGATCACACTTAAAGGGCAGTGGAACCTAACATTCAGTGCCAAAAATTCACCCACAATGCCATGATTTTGATAGGCACAATGAGATATTATTGACTATTGAATATCGTTGGATACCTTGTCCATTAATCTTTTATATGGTAACATTCATAGGGTACCCAAATGAAAGCAATTCCAAACTACTAATCTCTACATCTGTGGTATTATCATTGAAGGCTAAGGAAAAATGCATTTGAAGTTCAGGGAACTTAAATAAAGAACTTGAACTGTAGTTATTTTTCCACCCTTTAAATTCAATCAATCAAGTTGTTCTTTCAATTTCATCATATCCCCAAGCTGTATCTTTTTCAGCAAGAGAAGAAAAACTCATCTAACAACAATCCAAATGCAGACCATTTCCTGCCTATGAAGAAACATCTAATTTTCCTGTAGCAGAAGTCACACTATTGTCAAATTTTACTGCACCGGAATCATCCGTAGATGTCAAGCACATATTTTTAGCAAGTACTTGAAGTAATCTGTCCTACTGCAAATCCATTTGCCAGGTGCCTCAGAAAATATATTTCCTCTGTGATCTTTTGAAAGGCTATTTCTTTCCGAGCGCGGCACCCTTATTTTGAGCTACACATTAATCTGCCAACTCTAAATTGATTGTGAAAAAATTAGGTGCTCAGCTTCAGACGCTGGGCTTTCCTTCTTTTTATCTAAGATGTAGGAAGTAAAAAAGAGCCAACATAAGCCGCTAATTCATATTTTACAACAATGGACTCTATAGGTCAGCCATGCAAAATGTCTTCAAAACAGCTCACCGCAAAGATTAATATATATTTCAGAAGTGCAAAGCTTTATTTAGCAACAAATGAGGGTTTCCCTTTCCCTTCACTCTCTTGCTTACTGTGACTGCAAATACCAGGCTATTTATCACATACATCTGTTACAGCTAATGTTTTCATTAACCTATAAAGCAGATTATTAAGAAGTATTTAAAGCCTGCCAAAAATAATGATTTACTTTTTTGTGAACATGGCCTAGTCCACTGACAAAATCCATGTCTTCAACATTTCTCAATGTTTGGTCCTGTCCTTTACTTATGTTCATTACAGGGCAGGTACTAATATTTCCTGCAAAAAAGTGCAAAAATAACATATGACCTTCTGATCTCGGAACTTTTCCAACAAACATATATATATATGCATATTCTTTCTAGCCAGGTTTTACCTACGTAAGCTAAGTTGTTCTGCAGCCCTGGTTCTGTGAAATCTCATTCACAAGTTTCTGGGCTTTTTGTATCTTGCTGACAAACAGCAACTCTGTGCTGCTCATTGGGAGACTCAGATAGCTATTTCTGCCTTGTAAGGCGTCATCAGTGAGCCACACTCTCTTCTCAAGTATCCTCCCTGTAAAGGTACAATGTTTGCACATAAAAGCCTACGAAAAAGAAAAAGAAACATTGTACCTTTACAGGGAGGATACTTGAGAAGAGAGTGTGGCTCACTGATGACGCCTTACAAGGCAGAAATAGCTATCTGAGTCTCCCAATGAGCAGCACAGAGTTGCTGTTTGTCAGCAAGATACAAAAAGCCCAGAAACTTGTGAATGAGATTTCACAGAACCAGGGCTGCAGAACAACTTAGCTTACGTAGGTAAAACCTGACTAGAAAGAATATGCACATAAAAGCCTACGAAAAAGAAAAAGAAATATATATATATATATATATATATATATATATATATATATATATATATATATATATATATATATATATATATATACACACACACACACACACACACACACACACACACACACACACACACACATCTTTCCTTTTCGTAGGCTTTATGTGTATTTCTCTTTAGCCAGGTTCTTCCTACGCAAACCAAGATTTTTATGCAGCCCTAGTTCAGTGAAATCACAATCCACTAGTTTCTAGGCTTTTTTTTTCTTTTTTTCTTTTTCTTTTTTCTGGCAGCCAGAAAAAAAAAAGCCTAGAAACTAGTGGATTGGGATTTCACTGAACTAGGGCTGCATAAAAATCTTGGTTTACGTAGGAAGAACCTGGCTAAAGAGAAATATATATATATATAAAAGATACCTTTAAAAGCTTTTGTCTTTTGCCTCCCGAAACTAGCATTTTCCATCTAGAACTTGGCTGGGGAAAAAAGCAATTTTTAAAATTGGCCAGGAGAGCATCAGTGTATAGGAAAGGTTAAATACCCCTAGTTCCATTTGAACTGATTTCCCCCTGCAAATGTAGCCTTGGACCTCTCCTTCTATGTTCCTCGTAAAATGAAGTTTCACCCAAAGTGAAAGTTGTCGGATATGAACTATCGCAATGCCTGCCAGTTTCAGCATTCATTACTTTTTTCTTTTGAAGCCTCCGTCCTTTGCTAAGTATGTCAGATTAGTGTGAAGATCTCAGACAGGGGTTTTATGCTAATTCTAAATAAAGCTTCTGGAGAGGAGTTGAAGAATTATGTTTCCCTTATACCTTTGTACTTTAATGACTGAGCAAGATTTGAGAACTGCACTATTGATACACATGAGGAACTGACCTAAAAAACTGAAATGAAAGCATTTGTTGATCATAACAGGACTCCCTGGATCTTTAACATAATAAATCCATACAGATATTGAACTACATGAAGGTCTGACCTTTATCAATAGCAAGCAAGTTCTAGACTCTGTTAACTGTAACATTAATTAGCTTAAGAGGAAACTGCTTAGTCACATAGGACTGACTTTCTCTGTTTCTCCATATCTTGTCTGTCTGGTTAGAGCTGACTAAGATTATTGTGAAAACACAGAAGTCACTTGGACAGTATGGTATATATTTTCTATGCACAGCTTTTGAAACATTCACATATAATCATTTTCAACAGCTCAAAGACCATGTCAAACACAAGGAACCAGAATGACATCATGAGCTGATCAAAGTTGCTTCTTTATTGCTGCATGCCCATTAACAAGAATCTTGCATGTATTCTCTTGGGAAGAGCCAGATTAGGGTTTCAGGGATTCTGTGGGAGATAACATCTGTTCATTTTCCAGCTGTGCAAGGGCTCAAACCCCTCTTCACACCTCCCCCCACTCTAGTTGGAGATTCCGCTACAGACCATAAGAAAATGTAAATCATTTAAATTTTATTTTACTAAGCTTTCGTCAGCCATCTGCTGACATTGTCAGAGTATTAAACTACCATTACAGAGATCTCTGCCTTTATATGCCATTAATCAATTTGCCCCTTGCGCATGTAATAGGCCCTTCCAGCTGTCTCCCACTTGTAATCAGTTGTGTTGTTTTTGCTGTCGTCATGCTGGATGATGGAGGCTTAATTCCTACTGTTTCCTCCCTCCTAGCTTGCTTATTAGAGGGGGATGATATTAGCCAGTCAACCTGGAACTTGTATTTTTAGAATAGTTATGTGTGTGTGTGTGTGTGTGTGTGTGTGTGTGTGTGTATACAGCTAATATCTTGGGTTTCTTCCACAGTTTGCCCATAAGTACCAAACCGAAAACATCAGCCAGAAGATGTTTCGACAATTTCGTTGAAACGTTGCTACTACATATAAGGATATGTCTACAATTACACAGGAAGAAACCCGAGATATTAACTGTACACACATATATACCCGTGAAAACTTACATAGACAAAGATAGATAGATAGATAGATAGATAGATAGATAGATAGATAGATAGATAGCTATAACAATATTTTAACAATATCTTAAAAGCAAACATAGTTTTCAAACTCAAGCACAACTGGGAGAGTTTTTCATTTTCCTTAAAAAAAAAAAACCCACCTTTTTAAAATTATCTGAATGCAGGAAATATTTTCTGATTTGCGCACCATTTAACTATCAAAAATGTTTTATTTAAATGCTGGTATTGAATTCCTGTCTTTTAATTTTGCACCAACCTACAAATGCAAATGTAATGTAAAATTCACATGGTAAAAATATTTTACACCCTACAAAATAAGCAATCACATTTTTAAAAAAAACATAAATTTGCTGATCAGAAACAGTCAACCACTTTAAAAAAAAGAAGAAATGGGGGGGGGGGTTGCTTCTCCCTTATAGAAGGAAGGAGTTTTAGAAGCAAAGGTCATCTTCGTGTTCCTACCTATCTTACTTTGGAAAGCAATAAATCTTGGTTCTTTAATCTTATGGATTAAATTAAATTCAGCACCAAATGCCAAAATTTAGGCATTACCATCTCACTATCTTATGTTCCCAAGCCAAATCCATTTCTCAACCTGTCAACGGTTCCATAATAATATTCTAGTCCATGAAATAAAAGCTGCACTTTTTAATTAAAAGTCAATTATAATCATAATTAATAGGAATAATAACATCATCTCCCTCCCTATGGAGGGAGGGAGATGATGGCGGAGATGAAGATCAGTTGAGTCAACAGTGAGCTAGTTCTAACTTGTGACCCTAGAAATTGATCACTCACTTCTGTGGTGCTGTTCTATTACTTAATGTTTTCATTTTCAGAGCTTGAATTTCTAAAAAGGATATGTAAGTCCCTTGTTACCCTGTTTCCCCAAAAATAAGACCCAACTGGAAAATAAGTCCTAGCATGATTTTTCAGGATGCTCATAATATAAGACCTACCCCCAAAATAAACCTCAGTTAAGATTGTTGGCCAGATGGATTCATTTAGTACCGTATTTCCCCCCCAAATAAAACCTAACCAGAAAATAAGTCCTAATGCGTCTTTTGGAGCATAAATTAATATAACACCTGGTCTTATTTTCGGGGAAACATGGTATATATTTATTGCTTTCCTAGCCTTTCTTTAGCATTTGTTGGCTTGCCTCTCCTTTCCACAACAACCTATAAAGTAAGCCTGTCAGAGAAAAATAAAAGCCATGAAGGGAACTCAGGTTGTTGAATGAGACTTGAATTTGGGTCTCTTAGTCTAAGTCCAACACTTTCATTAACACCTTTGTGTCTTCCTAATTACTGCTCATGTTGTGTATGGCCTTTTGATTTCTGATTTTCAGCAATCCTGTATATTCTGTCAAATATACATTTTCTTTCTGTTTTAAAAGCTAAAAGGGAATATATATATATATGTATGTATGTATCAGAGGTGAAATGCTCCCGGTTCAGACCGGATCGCCCGATCCGGTAGCGATGGCGGCAGGTGGTTTGGAGAACCGGTAGCAAAAATCCCTCCCTGCCCACCATGCCCAGCTGAGCCGCATGATCATCAGAGGCTTTTTAAAAAAAACTTTTAAAAGCATTTTTTCTACAACCTCTTCTGATGAAAAAATGCTTTTAAAAGTAAAAAAAAAAGCCTCTGATGATCGCGTGGCTCAGCTGGGATCATCAGAGGCTTTTCAAAGCATTTTTTTCTGCAACCTCTTGGCCGAAGAGGTGGTAAAAAAAATGCTTTGAAAAGTCTCTGACGATCCCAGCTGAATTCCTGATTGGCAGAGAGGCTTTTCAAAGCATTAGAAAAAATGCTTTGAAAAGTTTTTTTTTAAAAAAAGTTGGCCACACCCACCCAGTCACATTACCCCCCCCCCCACCAAGCCATGCCCACAGAACCGGTAGTAACAGATTTTACATTTCACCCCTGGTATGTATGTATGTATGTATGTATGTATGTATGTATGTATGTATTAAAAAACAGCAATTGTCAGGGCTGCACATCTATTTCCTACAAGCAATTTCCCCCTTATAACGCCTTTTCCAGAAGCATAGAATTGAACAAAGGCAGGGGGGAAAATAAGCATGCCTCTATCGACCATTTTGAACCAGTTCACTACTGAAGTCCTGGGGGATTTAGCCCTCTGCTCATTCTCTGTAAGGAACGAGGCCTTTTGGTTTTCAATGCTCTTCAGCTCAGAGCTACTAGAGAAACAGAAGAGAGAATTCACTGGGGGAAGAATAGTAATGAAAGCTTAAAAATCAAATCATTTTTCAGTATAACAAAGAGTAAAGCTGTCAGTTGTTGGAGGCTGGGGAGGTCAAAAATGTTCCTTATTGTACCAAGATAGAATCACAGAAAAATTGTCTACCTTTCTTTCTGTTTCCTCTAGTACTGAATCAAATCCAGGCAGAGTTGTCTTGAGTTTCCTTCTCAAGCTTTCCTCTTTCTCCAGGACTGAGTAATATTTCCTGAAAGGCCCCCCTTAATTGCTTATTCATTTCTTCCCTATTCCAAAGGTCATCTTCATATCCCTTTTCAAAGCTTACTTTGGATGACAGTGCCTTGGCTGATCTCATAGAGCTAAACAAGGTTGGAAAAAGTTACTAGTTGTATGAGACACTAATAGAAATCTTAACACTGTCGACTAAGTTTGGGAGATTGAAAACATCTTGGAAAAAAGCCACAGCAAATCATGGTGATTTTCTTGCCAAGAAAACAGCACGGATAACAGTGCATCATCATCCAAATTATTAGCTAGATTCCAATGAGTTTCTACTTTTTTTTCTTTGTAGGTAAAGATGAATCGTTATAGGTGAATGGTTTGTATCACACCAAATATACTGATGCATGTTTCAAAAGGCTGTCAATATTTTTTTAAGAAGGGGGGTTATTTTACATTATTTTGTGTGCAAATGTAAATAAATTCTTCCATGTAATGTTGGATGGCAGATTAATCTTAATAACCAGGTCAATGTACACTAAAATGGAGAGAGGGGAATTTTGGTGGATAGAGAAATTGAAGAAAAGGAAAAAAAGAGAGCTGAGCAAAGAATTGCCCATTCAATGGCTTGTATCACTTGGTCATCCTATTTAATACTTATACTGACTTTATAAAATTGCTTTTGGAAAATCCAGAGTAGAGGTTGTATCACCCTTAGTGCAATAACAACCACTGGAAAAATACATTTCCCAGTGACTCTCTGCAAAATATTAACCTTGCATCTATGTTACAGCTCCTATTTAGAAACAAATATTACATTCTTCGCTACTGGGTTATTTTTTTGAACTATTATTTCATAGGCTTATTATTTTATCTTACTTTTCTATTTTCATCCTGAAATTCAATACCAGGATCTAAATAGCACACAGAAAACATTTCACTGTCATTCCCTCGCTAACATGTTTTCAGTTGGTTTTCATTATTTTTCAAAAACCAAAATGTAGCACTAAAACCTCATACACTTTCACTTAAGTAGTAGATTTATGAATTTAATTTCTGCTTTATAGAAGTTATTACTTTTAACAACTTGGGAGGAAGACTCCATAAATTGTTTTTATTACTGTTAGACTTCTCAAGACATCTTGCTCTGTGTTTGTCATTTACATTTCATGTTAAATGTGAGATACATTTGGAACAAGAAAATATTTGTTTTAATTTGACCCATCTGTTAAATGAAATTCAGACGGAGACATTGTTATCATAATATTTAAATTCAACAATTCGTAAACAATATATCTGTTTATTTAGTCTGGGTTAAAAGCACCCCAAAGCATAATTCTTACGAAAGCCACAATTTCAGATGTGCTGTTTTCATGGATGCAGGCCATGATTTCTATCTCCTGTTCATTAATCTATTTTCTAAGCAAAGTTAATTAGTGAGACATATTAAAGAGTCATCTGAAATGCATCTCAGAAGCCACCAAGGAAAAGTATTCTAAACTCTTTACCACTTCATTCCATCATGTATATACACATACGCACAAACACATATTTTTAGGTAGCAATGCAAAACTACCTGCAGATAAGAAAGAACTCATTAAAGCAATATCTATAATGATTCCCTTTTTTAAAATGTTCTATTGCTAGTCATCAACTAGAGAAAGGTGATGCAACACAGGGGATATGGCATATTTGTAGGTCTGAGGAAACATTATTCATGCTAAATGTATTGTACAACATGTGAACCACTGCAGGCAACAGGGCAGCTTTTTACAAAAAAATAATGTATTTTCCTATCAATGAATACTTAATGTTCTCTCTGATCATAGTCCCAAAGGTGCTTTTTCAAGAGGCAACTGGACTTTCTGGTTTTTCTTTGAAAATGTTTCAGTTTTCATCCAAGAAGTTTCTTCAGCTTTGGAAGAAACTTCTGGAAGAGAGCTGAAGAAGCTTCTTGGATGAGAAGTGAAACATCTTCAAAGAAAAACCAGAAAGTCCAGTTGCCTCTTGTAAAGGCACCTTTGGGACAACCATGACCTGGATGACTGAGAATCTCCACAGGCACTCTATGATCATCATTACTCAATACTAAAAACATTATAAGTTGAAATGTTAATAGTATTTTGGTGATAGGAGTCAGAAGATATCATGGATAGCCAAGAAAACAAATAGGAACTCAGTCTAGAGTCCTCACTTGAGGCACAAATGACCTGACACAGTTATCATATTTTGGAAACATTCTGTGAAGACTCAACTCTCTTGAGAAACCTGACTTTGTTGGGAAAGACTGAAGGATAAAGAAGATAAGAACCAGCATCAAGGTGGATGGACTCAAATATAGTGGGTTAAAAGACCTGAGGGGTCAGGTAGAAGACAAAGCTTTCTAGAGATTGTGGTCCATTGTGGTTGTTAAGAGTGGACATCAACTTGATGGCACAAATGTATTTTTTTTCCAGAATATAGCATACTATTTGTTTGCAATAGTGGCAACTATCTATTTATTTTTAGGAACAAAAGTAAAACTATCTGTGAGATGTACTGTTATACAAGATGGATGTCTTAGGCTACAGATAGGTGAAGTCAGATAGGAAAAATCCTGTCCAAATAGAAAAACAGCTAATGCCCACTTCACCCCACAAACAGCTGATCACTGGGTTCACATATTACTTAAATCCTAGGAAAATACATTTATGAACTTCAGAAGCACAGGTTATGAAATCACTAGTCACATTGACATCAACAGAAGAGAAAAACCCAACTCACAAAATGATGAAACAAAAGATGTTACTTAATATACAGCAATGTAGAGTGCTATGAAATGACATCAGGTTATAGAGCTATACAGTGGTGGGATTCAAGTGATTTAACAACCGGTTCTCTGCCCTAATGATTTCTTCCAACAACCAGTTTGCCAAACTGCTCAGAAAGTTAACAATCAGTTCTCCCGAAGGGGTGTGAACCGGCTGATATATAGCTCCACCACTGGAGCTATATACTGAAAGCACATTAAGTATGCCACATATGGAATGAAAAACATAACGAAAATATGCTAACATATTTGTTATTTGTTAAAATAGCAAAAACAACGTTATACCATTGATTCTACAAACTAATCTCCTCAAATACTGAAATGGATGTAGGTGAAAGATGCGGTAAAGAATTAAACTAAAGAGTTTTTGAGCAAAATGTTGAGAGCCTGAATCCGAAACTCTTTATTTATTTTATTTGTCAAATACGTATAAGATAACAGATATAAGTATAAACATGATTATGAATACAGGATAAGGATATGAATAAATGGGGACAGTAGGACAGGAACGGTCCTACTGATTAACTATGAATTCTGTGGCTACCTGTGAGTCAACATTGCCCCACCACGAAGTACGAATATGTAAATTAGTTCAGCATTCTTCAGTGTTCATTTGGTCTCCTAACTGTAAATTCTGAGAACTATAATCCACACATTATAGGGATTACAAAACAATATAGGAAAAGTACTCTCCATAGCTGAACATGGGATATTAATTTTCACAGTTAGATTTATGAATAATTTTTTAGTACAACAATAAACCAGCAATAAACAATATGCCATCTTATTTGCTTTATTTATTTTTAGTGTCTGGTCAGAATTGTAACAGCATGTCCACATTTTCTTGCTTCTTTTTCCCCAAAATAAAGGGAAGGGAAGGGAATTTGCAATATTCACTGAATTCATTTTGTAGTCACTTAAATAGTTGAGGTTTCATTGGCTACAGATCATAGTAACAGCATGAGTGTAAGGGTTGACAATAAGTATAATTGCTAATCTACTTATATAGTCAATAGTTGCTAATGTATTTAAATTTGTTTACCCTACTCTTCATCTCCCCTCCCCAAAATCTGGTGGACTCTCGAAGGCATTCAAATAATAACTGGCTTGGTGATGTGCACACTCATATGATAGTTTAATAAAAGACGATAATTGTAGGAGGCAAGCCAGCATAAACAAGGAATGGCAGCCATTCAGACAGAACATAATGAAAAGTCAAGAAACCAAAATAAAGTGCTGATGCCCAATGAATGACAACCTGGCATGTTTCTCAGAATGGGAAGATGATAACTTAATAAGGTTTAGAGTAAGAAAATGTGGCAAGGAAAAAGCAGAATCTAATGTAATTGCCAGTCATTTAATAAATACAACGCAGAACAAATTCGAGAAGAGAACAACACATGAAAGTAATTAAGAATTATCAAGGCTTTAGTGAAACCAGTGTAAATTTGAAAGAAAGTGAAGAAAGAATGGTTATCTTGTTAACTACCTCTAATCCAATACCTTCAGTTGCATGCTATATTTATAATCTCCACCTAAGAGTTTTGGGCAAATGCATGGCTTCTACCAAGCACGTAACTATATATCCTGACATACTCACAGAGAGATCTGAACAAGTGTAGTAGTTCAAAAGTAATATAACTATTCGTATATAAATCCTGCAAAGATGAATAATCCCAAGGAGGTTTCAGAGCCTGAATAACTGACATCTTCATGTGAACCCCTGGCTATGATTACCATAACTGGAAATACGTGGATGAGCATCAGATAATCACAAAGTTGTTATCCAATGATTATCTAGATCACGGGTTTCAAACTCGCCAGTTCATGTTGCTGTCATGTGATGTTTTGCGATGTTTTCCCCCTTTGCGGAGCTGGGGTGGGCGGGACCAGTGTGTGACGCATCCAGCCCGCAGGCCGCCATTTTGACATCCCTGATCTAGATCTTTACAGTCCATGTATTGTAGCCCTGGTGTTAGACCCTCAATACATATTCAGGTGAGAGAAATTCAGCATGCACCAGGAAAGATTTACATGATAAGGTTATGTTAAAGACAAAGAAGCATGGCCAGTGAAATAAAGTGGCAAGGTTAAATATACAACTTGGGGCCAGTTTTCTGAAAGTCTGGATCAATTGATTAATCACATTCATATAGCCACCAATATATGGTAGAAATCGATTATGGTAGAAATGGATGAGATACAAATTGCTTTTGCAAAACCTAAGATTATACAAATCAATATATTGTTAGCATTATTATTAACTGTCTTTTTCCAAGTTTGATGCTCAAGACTGTAGCCCATGTCAGTAAGCCTTAACCTTCTTAACCTTAACCTTAACCAAATTCAGATATATTTTATTTCTGACAAGGTCTGTATTGCAAAGATAAGAATTTCAAATAATTGAAATTTCAGAGAATTTCAAATGTACATGGATCAATATATTTATCATACTTCCTATTTTCCCATTCCATCCTTCCCTTCTTGTTGCTTATAAAATGTTGTGAGGTCACCAAACTTTGTTTTATTTGTCTAAGGGGAACAAATTCAAGCAACATGACTGTGAAAGCAAATTGAATTTTAGGAACTCCATCCAAAGACACTCTTAACTGAAGAGATGCATATTTCCAACCCATACCCAATGAGACCATCTGGAGGTTGCACGATTGTACAACTCTTTAAAAATAGAGAGCTTTCTTTAAATAATGATGAAAAAATGTCCTAGGATATATGTAGGAGATGCTATGAAAAACTTAGGCATTGGATTCTGCACATAAAGAAAAAGGAAATGCAACTTGAAATAAATCCAATCTTCTTAAATACACATTCATAATGCCTGCACCACAGAGGCTCCATATAATTTTTGTGTCACTTACTTTTTACTGAGCAGGAATATTTCCATAATGAATAAGAAATAGTAAGTATGAAAAGAGATAGAACCTACTTCAATTCTGCCATTCATTTTCCATTTCAGATTATCCTTTCGCTTCCATTTCCTTCTTGTTTTGTAACTGTATGGTCCCATTTCTTACTGCTCACTATCACTCACCCATCAATGTATGGTAATTCCATTATGAACTTACCTAGGAAGATAAGAGTCTGTTTCTTGGATCCTCGGCTCTCTGGACTTTCGTTTTTCCTTAGAAATTGGGATTGCTTTTCTCTTCCTTTTACTTCCACCGTTCCTTGCTTGTAGACCATCAAGACTTTAATCATATTCCGGCACATAAATGTTACAGATACCAATACTATGATGTACACAATAAAGGCAGTGAAAATACTAAACTGGAAGACTCTCCATTTGGATGATAAATTGGTACATATTGTCACATTTAAACTGAATTCAGGCAGACGTTGAGACCTGGATTTTTCGCAGAGGAGCAACCCCCGATGGCCTGGGATGTCTACCAATGGGTGCTCTGCCCCCATTGCAAAGAGAAGGGGTAAGGCCACCAGCACCGATGTAATCCAAACAAAGGCAATGAGGATCTTCACTTTGTAGGTTCCAGAAGTAGCTTTGAACTTAAACGGGTGGCAGATGGCAATGTACCTCTCAAAGCTTAGGGTGGCCACATGTAACACAGTGGCATAGCTGCAAGCCTCGAAGATGAAGCTGTACAACTTGCAGGTCAGATCTCCTTTTGTGTTCGAGAAAGGATTCCATATGATGCTGTAGAATTCCACAGGCATCCCCAGTAAGATCACCAAGAGATCTGAACATGCTAGACTTATCATATGGTCGGTCACTGCTTTTTGCATGTAGCCTTTCTTTTGCAGGATTTTGGAAGTCCGGATGGTGACACTGTTGCCCAAGATCCCTGCCACAAAGATAATGCTATAGGTGAGAGCAATGGTGATCTTCACCCATTTGTCTACTTCAAAGTCTTTCACGTGGCTGTGATCGATGAGGTGCCAACAATCGTCATCATTTGGTGCCCCCATGACCAAAAAACTAAGCACAGAAACAGGAAGAAGGAAGAGAAAAGCAGGTCACCAAAGGTCACTCTCTCTACAGTCTTACAGTTAACACCCCACCACGCTTACTCTGAAATACAGCTAGACCAATTGATTTGAAGAACCTTTTGTTCTACCGTAAGGACAAACAGAAGTGAAGTTTTAATAACACTTTCCTCTCTCGCATTCCCCTCCACCCCACCCCAGGCCTTATTGAATTAGTCCTCTGCCTCAATCACATTAGCAACAATGAGAGAGAAAAAACAAGCTGAGAAAAGCTTTTTGTTCACCTGTTCTGGGTGAGACAGAAGACAGGAAATGCTCAATGCTGGAGACAGCTCCCAGTTTTCCCTAAAGGACAGCTAACCCAACCAGCAATACTGTTGTAGTCTCTGCCCTTTTCCACAAGATCTGTTCCCTGTGGCTGAAAGGCAGCAGTTTCCGTCAAACATTAACTTGGAGCCGAACAGTGAAAGGGATGTGGTCACTGATGAAGCCGATAAGGCGGGCTGAAAAGGAATGAGGCAACCTGACTAAGTGATAAATACCCTGGCACGGTTCCCCTTCCTGAAATCCCTCCCTGCTTGTTTTAAGAACAGCAAATCTGGACTGCTGTTGCCAGCAGTGTATGGTAGTTTACAATCCCACTTTCCCCATAGTTTTCTTTAATGTCCTCTTCTTTAATTTAATCTGTTTTCTGCTTTAGAGGCAGACTAGAAACAGACCTCTGCAATGACTTGTCAGTTCAAAAAAGGAAATTGCTTTCCTCATCTTCTAGCAGGGTTTTTTATTTTTGATTTTTTTAGAGAACTTGACTACATGGAAAGTTTTGGGACTGGGTGGTTATGGACAGAATTGTACATTCAGGTAGTCCTCAACTTATGACTACAATTGACCCCAGAATGTATGTTGTTAAGTGAGAAATTTTTAAGCGAGTTTGTAGCAGTCCATTTTACGACTTATTTGTTAAGCGAATCCCTGCAGTTCTTAAATTAGTGACATGGCTGTTAAGTGAATCTGGCTTGCCCATTGACATTGCTGGTCAGAAGGGGATGACATGACTTCGGGACACAGCAACGGTCATAAATGTGAGTCAGTTGTCAAGCATCTGAATGTAAATCACGTGACCATGGGGATGCTGTGATGGTCATAAGTGTGAAAAATAGTCATAAGTAACTTTTTTCAGTGCCGTCATAACTTTGAATGGTCACTAAATGAACTGTTGTAAGTCGAGGACTACCTGTACTTTATTGAGTTTCTGAAAAATCCAAATCCTCAGAGGAAAATTTCCTTAGTGGACTAGTGTTGGCACAAATGATTCTGATGCCAGTGAAATTTTGTGCACCATTATAATGTCTGGGGGAAGAAACATAATTAGGGTAAAGCTGTTAGCTGCTCCTTTTTGCCCAATGGCAAAATGTCCTGGCAATGAAATTATTCATCCCTGGCCCGCAAATAACACAGGTTTAAGTCCTCCTTAGCTGTGTCAGTTCTTTATCATTGGTTTCCTGGAGCTAATATTGAAGGTGCAATCTAACAGGACTCTGTTAATGTTGTCTTTTTGCCCTTTTTCCCACCCTGTCCAAGGGCAGCCTCAGGATGTAGAAAATCAGCTAGGCATTGTCACTACATTAGCTTGCAAGGAATTCAAATGCTTGCAGGAACTTGAAACAGAGCCAATAGAGGCAGGAGAGATTTCATGCCTGCCTAATTTTCATGCTGATTCCAGGATGGCTGGAGAGAATTGAGAAAGGCCCAATGGTGATGTCAAAACTATTCAATTCCTAAAAAATCATACGATTTAAGGCCACTGAGTTCAACCTCCTGCTCAGGGTAAGTATCTAAAATAAAGCTTCCCTTTCAGATGCTTCTGTAGCCTCCTGTTAAAGTAGTAAGGATAACTACAAACTACACTCTTAACAGCAAACAATTGTATCCTTAACTCCCATTTTCAATCTCACCTTTTGTCTGTGGTCTTCCCTCTTTGCCTTGATGGATATTATCATTTTGTGACTAAACCCTTAAAAGCTACTGGAGACCAGCTGAAAAAGGAGAGATGTTCCTTTGTAGATCATGGAAGAAGGAGGAGGAGGAGGAGGAGGAGGAGGAGGAGGAGGAGGAGGAGAGAAACTTTCCCCAACTAGCTTGGTCATCTGTGGCTGAGCAGAGAGAAAAAATGTATAATATAAAATTAGATCAATGAACCAATGGCCCAACCAGAATGTAGTTAACTGCCAATATTTGCACTCCTCAGGATTTTGTAATTTAGTTTTACCAACAAAACTGGGGTGGGGGGATAATATAAAAGGTATGTTTTGAGAAGGAATAAGTAGGGGGAAAAATAGTTGTTTTCTGGTGGACAAGATGGGCTGGAAAATACATGTAAATAAGAATACTGAATCATGTGACTTGGAAGAATGTACATATAAAATATTTATGCACACTGATGCAGATACGGGAGAGAAGGAATTGATGAGAAATAATAAGATCAGATTTAGCTAGCCATATCTATGAAATTTGTGCTTAAATACAGGAATTACCGACTGGGGGAACAATTGTTAGAAAATGAACACATTCTATACACCACAGTCATAATCATATTCCACAGAATATAACCATATTAGTGCCAATCACTATCTAATCCTATGGTATGGTAATAATCTTCAGCTTTATACCATATATTTGTGTGGCTGGACATGAATAAAAGATGATGGGTTGCATTTAACCCACTCAAAAGAGGCCACAAAGGCAGAGAGGTTTATTCTGGGAGGTTTCAATCTACTCAACCATGTGGAGAATGACAATTTGGAATAAAACACTACTAGATATGGTCCTTACAGAAAAGTCAGTTCCCATGTAGACTGGGGGAAACAAATGGCACTCAGATGGAGACATACCAGGTGTGAGAAATGTGTCAATATGGGACTGGTCCAGCTTTTTGGAAAAGCTTTTTTTGGGGGGGGGGGAAGGAACTGTTTTTGTTAACAATGTATCATAGTTTGTTGTGAATGGCTTTAATTAAGTTGACAGATTTTTAAAAATTTTATGCATTCTAAACTGATTAGAGAAAGCCAGTTTGGTGCAGTGATTAAGGCATCAAGCTAGAAAGCTAGCTGGGTGCTCTTGAGCAGGGGTGAAATCTACTTACCTTCCTTACTGGTTTGGAAGGGCACGCGCCACGCATGTGCGCTTGCTTTGCTCACATGTGTGCGCACATCATGTGCATGCACAGGCCCTCTGAGCATGCGCAAAACCTGCCCATGCACAGAGGGTAAAAAACACATTATTTCCTGGTTAAAACCAGGAAGTAACAACACCCGGGCGGGTGGGCAGAGCTTCATGCTGCCATCGCTACCGGTTCTCCCAACCACCTGCCACAATTGCTACCGGATCACCCAATCCGGTCTGAACCGGGAGCATTTCACCCCTGCTCTTGAGCCTATTACTTTCTCTGAGCCCTAGGAAGGAGGCAACGGCAAACCACTTCCGAATAACCGTGCTTAGAAAACTGTAGTATCTGAGAATTGGACACAAATGAGCAGAAAGGCAGAAAAATGATTAGAGTGCTATGGACTCTATCTAGACAACAAACTCTAACTAGATAACAAACTCTATCTAGACAACAAACAACAACAAACAATCAACAATTTCCCTTCTAGCCCAGCAAGGTAGTCTTTGAATTGGTACATGTGCATGGGTTCCTTTGAATGGAACTATTCAAAACAGTTTACAGCAAAACTGCATTCATTTTTACATAAAATGTAAAAAAAATGTGACTCAGTCCATAATGTGAAACCTTCTAATAAGAGAATTTAAAATAAAACAGAGTAAAAACTTCAGTGTTGTATGTCTTCCTAAATTCTCACACATGGCGCCTTGCTACCATTCTCCTTTCCCCTCCAATGGATTTAGCTGACTTAATTAAGACTTAGTGTGTTGTGCAAATACAGTGCTGTAACGATGTATCACTATGTTTCTTGGTATTGATTGGGTGGTAAGTGTCAAGAGACACAAGAGTCTTATACTTTTAATAGCTGGATAAAATAAGGAGTTTCCCTTGACACAGCTTGTACTCAACTATTAAAGGTGTAGAAGGCTACTCTTTTAATATTTAGGGCACTAAAGTTCATATATATAACAACCATTGTTGTAACTCAGGAATTGTGTAGTTTTTAAAACTCTTTGTTATATCTTTATCTTGCTCCCCAAATCACTTGGAATGAGATTAAGGGAGAACTAATGAAATTTCCTAGGTTGTTCAGTAAGAAAATCTATAAGAAAAACTATTTTGATTTTGCTATGCTGTTTGTTTTGTTTTGTTTCCTTTTTTTCTTTTTCTTTTTTCTTTTTTGCAACTGGGATTAAGTTCCTGGGAAAGAAAGCTGCTCCTCATAATAATAGTAACTTTAGATCAGAGGTAGGGAATGGCTCAGGAATTCTCAGAGTTGAAGTCCACAAGTCATAAAAGAACCATCATTTCCCGCTTTAGATAAACAATTTCTGTCTGAATTAAGCAATCACCCTTTTTAATTATATTGCCTAATTTATTTCTGAGTCCAGAGCCCTCTTTACGCTTTCACGAATGTAACTTGCAGGAGTTAAGCTGCACCATTGCCCCCTCTGGCTCCTTTCAGCCTCCAAGTCAATCTTTAGCTTAGTTAGCACTGCACATTAAGCTCAATTTAAAATGTCTCCATTTAAAATGTCACGGTACTATGGTGGCCTTCTTTGAAAAAGAGAGAGGGAGGAAAGTAAGGAGGGGAGCAGGAGGATTTCCTACCAAATGGGAAACTGCCCCATCCCCCAAATCTGCAGCCCTTCCACATTGCAATCTGTCAACCTGAATGTCTGTGATTTCCAATACACTGCAGCTAAGCTAGAAGTGAAAATAAGAGTTGGAAAGAAACTTGAATGCTTACCTCCACTTGTTTCTTGGGTTTGCAGGCCACACTGGACCATAACCATAAAATGTTAGACTAGAATGTATTTACCCAAGTGGAGGCTACATAAATATGGCAAATGAATCGGGGTGAAATCCAATTTTTCCCCTACTGGTTCTGTGGGCCTGGCTTGGTGGGCATGTAAGGGGAAGGATACTGCAAAATCTCCATTCCTACCCTACTCCTGGGGGAAGGATATTGCAAAATCCCCATTCCCACCCCACTCCTTGGGGAAGGATATTGCAAAATCTCCATTCCCATCCCACTCTAGGGCCAGCCAGAGGTGGTATTTGCCGGTTCTCTGAAAACCGGCTGAAAACCAGCTCAAAATTGCTGCTACCGGTTCTCCAGAACTTGCTCGATTTCACCCCTGAAATGAACCCAGCCATAAGGTGAAGCAATGGAATTTATATATAGTAAAGGATGCATGTTTTATAAAAGTCTTATCTAACGTGACATGATTGTATCTCTTGAAACACAAACACTTTTCCTTTTGATAGGCTAACATGTCTCTTTTATATATCGGAGCCTTGGAGGTTGTGGAAAATATATGCTAAAGTTCCCATTCTCAGAGCCAGAGACATGGGTTAATATTAAAACTGGATTTATTATAATATTAGTATTATAGAATGCAACCGTAGAACTTTTTAATCATTCGGGGGCAAAGGATGGGGATAGGCCCATCGTCTCAGGCCTTTTTCTTTCCTCCCCTTTCTCTCTACTCAGCCTCTAGTAACTCACAAATTTTAATTTCCACAACCCAGCCATGCATATATAATCTTTGTTCACACTTTTATAAAGTAAAATTAAGTGAAAGAAATTGGGCACTAATATAAAGCTTGTCTGAGCAGAACAAATTTGAATTTTCAAACACCACGGAGAAGACTGGGGCATCAGGCCTTGAAGCAGTATAAAGATTGGAAGGAAGATAATTTTTCTTCTGAAATAGAATTGCATTAATAATCAGGGACCTGCTTCAGGTGATTATTTGCCATCTTTTGCTCATTATACTTTTTGTGGGGGAAGATGCTATCAGTGGAGATGATGGCTGATAATATTTTCTTGTTTTCCTGTTTTGAACAGATAAAAAACAAGTTCATGTTATCAAATTAAAACTTTAAAAAAATTTTTTTTACCTTTTCTGAGATATTATGCTAGATAAATAATACAACATGTCATCTTTTATAAGCCATCTCAGAAGTTAATCACAGTAATAAATGGATTTAAAAGTTCAGGTCAGCCACAAGTTAAGTCAAGGTGACTTGTATCTTAAGACGGCCCAGTCATACAATCTACTTATGCATGTCTAGTAATTTTTAAAACATGTTTTTGAATGGATGCATTATGTAAAACCAGCAAGTTGTGCTTTGTTTTGTAAATTAAGACTCAACAATCCGCGGCCTAGGGTGTCATGCAGAACATTGTTTCTAGATATTGCTATGGAAATTGCTGGATATCATATATAGAAATAGTAACTGTTTGGACATAAAAAGATATACCTAATATCAATCATCAAGGAAAGATAAAGCAAATTTTTTTAAAAATGTTAACCTCTTGCTAAATGGAATCTTTTGTATTTAACTTGTGTTTGTATTTTCAGACTATAAAATAGCAGATTTAATTCACTTTACACATTTCATACTATAGTATTAAATATGGTCAGGTATGGTAAACACTGAAAAAAAATAGTGCTTTTCAAGTATTTAGGGCACAAAGCTTAGTTTCTCATGAGGCTTTCAGCATAATATCATTTTGGGCTACAAGTTCTTAGAAGTCACTCTGTGCTTTTTAAGATTTTACAATTTAGATCCTACACTATGGTTCATAAAGAGGATGATTGTGACACATCAATACATGTGTAACATACACATTTAATCTTACATAAGATTCTCGACATCCTCTTACCCATTGTATTCTAGCTACTCTACCGATTTAACCGGAATATAATAAGATTATTTGAAGAACAGAACTTTTCAATGTATTGTTATGTGCGTTTGTAATTTTATAGTTCCTGTTGCTAGTATTTTTATCTGTTTTGAACCTTATCCTAAAGTAAACTCTCACAGTGGGGGAACTACATTTTAATGCTTGATAAAGATAGTAGTGGATCTCATTCTCTAATGCTTTTAAACAAGGCTCATTCTTGAGATGAGCTTGTAGGCTGAGTGGTGAGGTATATACACCTATGTGATTTTGATGTTTGGTTTCCTAGGTTATTAATCTCTAAATTGTCATTCTTCCTTATTTTGGGAAAGCTTTGACTGGAAAATTAAAAGAAGAAGATGAAGCTAGCTGACAAGTACTGTAATCAGAGTCTTCCTACAGTTATTCTCTGAAACCGGGAGATTTGGATGTAAAATAGGTTATACTCTAAAGCAAACAACAGGAATCTGAAAACTGTAGAAAAGTGCTTTGCAATCCTTAATGTAAAAATATGACTAGGTTGATTGTCTTAGATAGGATTAAAGATAAAGCACTGATTTTGTTTCATTAGCATTCAGCTATCCTGGCAGGCTGCCATTAATCAGAAAGAAAAGTGATACATAAACCAGGGAATTAGGATAATGCAAAAAGCTCATAAAAATGGAGATTATTTGCACACAATGAAGCTTTAACTTTGGCATCTTATTGTGCCTGCTGCCTAGAGCCAAGTCATTGTTAACTTCTATAATGATACATTTACCTTATAAAGTTAATCTAAAAAGAATGTATTTAGTGTGCCTATGGTGATGTACAGTATATGACAACTCTTTTTACATTATGGTTTGTTTATTCTTGTTGTTTTTAATCTTTTAATTGTTAGTTATTATTTTTTTAAATGAAACACCTTTGAACAGAGGTGAGGATTAACTGCACAAAGTAATAAATAGTCAACTTGGTTGGAAGTTTTTAACCTTCAGGTCATTGTAGGCTTACTTCAGTGCAATAGCCAATGTGAAATTGGAATGTTTATTCTCTTCCTTATGTGATGGAATAAAGACAGATTGTTCTGGCTTAACTTTTACCATACATATTGCTTTAGAAATAGCTGTTACCATAACAGCTAGCCATCTGGGATTTGATAAAAGAATTATACTAAATTATGATGTTGATAAGTGGAATACTCTATCATACCTGGTGCAAAAAAAAAAACTGGGAAAAGGAGATGGGCAAATTCCATTACCTCTATCTCTGTTCTTCTCCTCCATGTGTCCCATACTCTTGGATTCTTACCTGTACTCTTGGATTGGCCCTCAACCAAATAGAAGCTGGACTGCTCGGATGTGATTGGACATTTTCAGCTGGAGAAGTGTGGAAGATAACAATGCTTAATGTCTTGTACCACATGCCATGTCATTGCCCTGACTACATCTGCCATACTTGCAAAACTTGGCCGTGGTGGCATTTCTGATCTAGCTTGGCTTCTGCCGCCGCCGGGAACTGCCGTGTTTGTGAACTTGGCAGCTCTTTTTGAATCTGGAAGCTGTATTTTCTGACTGGCTTAGCGGCTGTGGAGGAGTCTGATGCCAGGGGGATTTGTTCTGAAGGATTGCTCAGGCTGAGCAATCTCTTTGCTCTTTGAGGAGCAGGCTGAGAAGCAGTTGTTGCCAATCTAATTACATTCTGTGGTGGTGTTGCAGCCTTTTTATTATCTTTCCAATCTGGGGGTCATCCTTGACCCATGACTCCTGTTCAAAGAGCATGTGGCAGTCATGGCTAGGAGGGCCTTTGCACAGCTTCCTGTTGTGTGCCAGTTCCCATTCCTACAGCAGTGGGATTGGCTCATTGTCACTCATCTCCTAGTCTCCTGTTATGTGCTTTAGAAGAATCCAGAAGCTTCAGCTATTATAAAATGCAGCAGTGTGGGCAGATAGATTAACCCTAGAGTGGTAAATGTTATAGCTCTGCTTTCTGAGATGCATTGGTTTCTACTGTGCTTTTGGGTCCAATTCACAGTGCTGATTTGAACTTTTAAAGTCCTTCAAGGTACGGGACTTGATTATTTGACAGATTGCCTCTCCCCAATTATATCTGCCTGCCCAATCAGATCTGTCAGAGAAGACACACTGGGAGTCCCATTTGCCAGGCAATTACATCAGGTGGGTCCCAGGAGACAGACCTTCTTGTGGAAACTTTTACCTCCAGAACTGAAATTAGCTCCATTCCTTTCAAGTCTCCACTCCACAAATCCCTCAGGACCTGGGATCCCAAGGGATGGGGGAGATTTTGTGATGGTTAATATAATCCTCTCCTGCATGTATGCCTTTTTAATACTTATTTTTAATTGTGACTGTTTATATATTTGTTGGCTTTATTTTAATAAAATAAAATATGCCACCCAGAGTCACTTTAATGTGAGATGTTCAGCTATACAAATGTGATAGATAAGACAGACAGACACTACACTAGTTTGTGATATTTGAGGAATAGTATTCTCAAGAGTATACTCAATAATATAAAGAGAAAACTACTTTATATGACAGACTTTTTTGCATTTCTTGTCCTAGCTGCTTTGAATCCAGTGATTTAAATTCTGATTTTCAAGTTCTTTTTTCATAGATTTGTTTTGTGTTTTTTAATTTTTTAAAAAATTATACTTTAGAAATGCCTTCAGGAACATTTTAAAAAATTGGATATAAGTCTAAAAATAAAAAGGAAGTCAGCATATATATATATTTTCAAACAAAAATAATTTATATATAGTATTTAATCAGTTATTACACATTTACATCTCAACCTACCAATTACCAACCTACAATGAGTCTTGGTAGACAATGAGCCTTGGTAGTACAGTGGTCTAAGGCACCCTGTTATTAAGACCAGCTTCCTGAAATTACTGCAGGTTTGAATCTCGCCAAGGCTCAAGGTTGACTCAGCCTTCCATCCTTTCTAAGGTAGGTAAATTGAGGACCCAGTTGTGGGGGCAATAAGCTGACTTTGTATAAATATACAAAAGAATGAAGGCTATTGCTTAGCGCATTGTAAGCCGCCCTGAGTCTCCGGAGAAGGGCGGCACATAAATCAAATTTAAAAAAAAAATTGGTACCACTGTCTTCAGTTAATAAAAATGCAGCATGCAACTCTGCAAGATAAATTATATATAGTATATAAATATATTGGAAAGCAATTTATTTAAAATATGAGAGAGAGGTTGTGATTTCCAATAGCATTTAACAATCAAGATGATTTTTAAAAAGGAGAAGAAATATCAAGCGTATAGGTTAAATTCTCAACAATCTTCCATTCCAATGTTCAACCCTATGACTCTCAAAATGCCTCTCCAGGTTTTTTTTACACTTAATTGTGTGTCCTGGTAATTTACCCATAATTCCTTAAACTCTCAGAGGACTCATTGTTCTCAGTCTGATCCAATTTTGAAAGTATATATTTGTGCATCTAAAAATTGTCCTTAGGAAATGGATTGAGAATATCAGTATATATCTATCTGATGGCATTTTATTTTAAATATATTGATATAGATTTAGTTCTATTACCTAAGTAAAATCAAATGACATCAACTCCCATAATTTGTTTCTTTTTTCTTTGTGTTATTAAATCTTAGTTTATTACTTGTTGATATCCAGATCTGCATAAGTGCTATAGGTTTATTTTGCAATTATTGTTCATCTTGGGAATCCTTGGGCTAACTCTGACTCACAGGGATGATTAATTTTCCATTGTCTTCATATTTGTTTCTCAATAAATCTTCTATGCCCATGCAAATGATCCCTAATTGCCTGCTTGACTGTCCCTGCTCTGATTGGTTGTTTTGCCTAAATTGACACTGATGATAATTCCACCTTGATTTTTTTCTGTTTTTGCAGTAGAAATCACAATACATCTATGACAAATATCCAAAGCTCAAGAGAGAAAAATAGCTTTAAGCTACTAAAAAAAATATTTCTTAAAAGAATTATTTTATAGAAAATAAAAATTGCTTTGCCAAATCTGGGCAAAGTCCTATCCATTCAACACTGAAAGATAATCTACAAAAAGGGGATAGAGAGGTGATGATAATTTATTTATTTATTTATTTATTTTATTCAATTTGTATACCGCCCTTCTCCTAGTGGACTCAGGGCGGTGCACAGCCAAAACTAAAACACATACCAATACAAAATTTAAAATTTTTTAAAAGAATTTCATGACTTTGACCCCAAAATTTAAAACACTCAAACTAAAATCCATTGACAATTAAAAAAACTAAAAAAGCTAGGAAAGGAGGGGGGGTTCACACCAGCCCTGCTTGATGGAAAAGAAAAGTTTTTAGGGCACGGCGAAAGACCCGGAGATCCGATATCCTTCATATCTCTGGGGGCAAATCGTTCCAGAGGGCAGGAGCTGCCACAGAGAAGGCCCTTCCCCTGGGGGTCGCCAGCCGACATTGCCTGGCTGACGGCACCCTGAGGAGTCCCTCTCTGTGGGAGCGTACTGGTCGGTTGGAGGCTATTGGCGACAGAAGGCGGTCCTGCAAATACCCAGGTCCTATGCCATGGAGCGCATAAATGATAGATAGATAGATAGATAGATAGATAGATAGATAGATAGATAGATAGATGATAGATAGATACCATAGATACTGTAGATAAGATACCATAGATATATAACTACATTACTGTAAAAAAGATAAATTATTATAGACAAAGAAACCTTAAGATTATAACAATCTGTCTGGATTTAAATGTAACACTAACTGGCAAGTTCCTCAAAATGGAAGCAAAAAAATTCACTCTCCTTATTACATGTGTTAATGTAGAAACTTCCTTGCAGTCCTTCACAAACTGTGAAACCTAGTTCATTATTATATTATATTTCTACCACTTTGTAAACATTCTTCAAGTCATGTACTCCTTCACCTACATTTAATCTCTCTCTCTCTCTCTCTCTCTCTCTCAAGAAAAAAAAAGCCTTGCTTGACAATTTGGCTTTTAGCTTCCCGAATTCCTTTGTGAACTGTGTGAAGGGCAAATGCAATAACACCTCTTTCTGTCAACACAGTGCCAACATATATAAAAGTATATCACTACTTTTTTTAAAAAGCCACAAAAGAGAAAAATTCACAGGCTGCTCTGTCATAATGTAAACACAGTAGTAACTGATACTGAGAAAAACCTAAAATATAATCTGAAATAATCACTATAAAATCATAGGGTCTTCTCTACTAAATAGGGATGTAAGTATAGCTATTGATAGAATATTTAATATTCAATTAAACAGTGACAATAATGACAAAAAAATTCTGATTCAGATAAGCATTTGGGAGAACACATCAGAAGCATGGTAGAATTCAGGGTCGCTCAAATTTTGGTAAGAGATTTTAGATTCTGTAGAACAAACAATAATGCTAATTTAGTTTTTTTTTCCTCTTTCATTTTTTCCTCAGCATAGAAAATCAGGGTTAAAGCTGTGGTACCATGGCATTCTCAATTAAGATTTTAGCAGACTTTCACTGATTTCATAAATGGGGATAGAGATGAAATTTGCATGTTACTTCATCAAATGTAAATTCAACAGCTTTAGCTTATCACCTCCACAAGACATAATAGAATCGCACTAAAAAAAAAAAAAATCCATCATTCTGGGTTCTTTGATCGTGGCAGACTCTGATTATGACCCTATCGGATTAGACTGTTCAATTCCATAGAAGATGAATATGCAGAGGGTTCTTAAAGCATTGCTGTTTCATTCTCGTTAGACAGTGGTCGGTTTGCCAGTTATTATTATTTTACTAAATTAACTCTTTGGAACTTCAAGTAAGATCTGTGCTTCTGGCGTTTTTTCCTCTGTGCTAGCTTCATGATATACTACGCATCTGACCCAGGAAGGGAATAAATTATTAGCAATCAGCACCTTGCTGTCCTTCTGTGCTTGAACTTGCATGTCCCACAACAATTAGAGTACCAGTTGAACTAATAATATACACTTTGGAAAAAGAAAGATAAGAAAAAGGAACTGGTGCACATTGACCTTGTTTTAAAGCAAAAGGTATTTTTCACGTATAGTACGAGTAGGATTCAAGAGACAAAATAATATATTTCTTCATTCAGTAGGCATGTACTCTATAGTTTTCTAACCTATAAACTGCAGCATACTGTGGTTTTGGTTGATTAAATCCTAGGGCTGCTTCTGTATGACATATGGCCCTTTTTGGCTCATTTGGTTTTTAATGAAACTGCACTGAGTTAGTCAGATATTCCCCAATATTAACCAAATGATAAGCAATGAGTAAAAATGATAGTGTCTTCCCAATGAGTCATTGATCCTGAACAGAGGAGTATGATCTCTATGTTATAAAAGTGCTAGAAAAATAGTGTTGGTAAAAATTCATGAAGGTGCCCAGATTCAAAATATCTTTGAACTATCAATAAAAAAATAAGTTAAGAAGATCTACGTAGAGCAAATTAAAATGCAGCAAAACCATTCACCATCTTTTTATTTAAAAGTCTGTCTAGTTCCAGTTCTTTCTTCATTATTCTACACTGGGAAAACAATTGTAATCTACTGCCAGGAAAAATAAAGTGAGTGATGTTTAGTTTTCATGTTTACTTGCTGTTACACTGTCAGTGCTATACATATTTGTTTAAGTATCACTTATAAAAGTATTACCACAAATGAATGTCTTTCCATTACCTGAGCTTTTTTTCCATTACCATTACACTGAGCTATGAGCAAACTGGATTTCATTCATAACCATAACACATGGTTCCAATAGAAGTGAATATTTGTAGTTCAGGGTTGAATTGTGGGATCCTTGGTGCTCTCTGAGCTTGGTTATTTTCTTGCATGCGTTACATTACCCAATTAGGTATCATCATCAGTACTAGAAGAGTTTGCTCTCTAGCCAGTGGTGGGATTCAAATAATTCTCTGCCCTAATGACCAGATGGGTAGGTGTGGCTCGGTGGTCATGTGACCGTGTGGGTGTGGCCAACTCAACATGACTCACGTCGATGGGCGCTTTGCCTTAGTTGTTACAATGTAATAAGGGTTAACCAGAGAGGCAGTTTCTGTAAGCAGGGCAATAAAGATTAGGCTAGAAACAACACCAGAATGTTTCCTTCCTGACTTCCTTACAGGATTAGCCCTGTAAAGTGGAAAAAAAGAAAATAAAATTTCTTCCAACAACCAATTCTCCAAACTGCTTAGAAAGTTAACAACTGGTTCTCCCGAATAGGTGCGAATTGGCTGAATCCCACCACTATCTCTAGCACTGATGATGTTGCCTAGTTGAGTAATGAAACATCTGCAAGAAAACAACCAGGCTCAGAGAGCACCAAGGACCCCACATAACACCTGGTTGATAGGCTACATTCACAGATTATGTTGCTTGATATAGGACTATAGACATATCCTGTTCTGGCTATCTGTATTATATTCTGCTGAGAATGAACTCAGTGTTTTTGACAACAGCAAAGAATGGAGCATTACCCATCTGCATACTTTCTGAAGTACACACAAATCTTATCAACTTCATTACAGAGCCAACCAACAAGATACTAGAAAAAGTGCCTCTGTGAATCCATTAAAATAAGTTGCCAAGTGATAATTACCATAACATTAATATTCATCTGTGAATTTAGGGATACAAAAAACTTAAAGAGTGAGAGCTCACTGTACTCTAAATTTGACATTTGTGTCATTGTCATTACAATGATTATTCTTTTAATTGCACTGGCTTCAGTTATAAAAATATTTTCCATAAAATGCTCTCATTCAGCATTAGATATAGCCCCTAGTAACAAACTACCTTTAGCAGAGGTCACTGAACATAAGCCTATAAAACAAAATTAAAAACGTTACGATTTAGAATTTAGTGTTTCAGTTTTAAAATACTAAATATAACCACAGTTCCTCAGACGATTACTCCTCTGAGTAATACTTTGATATTTATTGGTGACTGTGGCTTATTGTTAAATTTAAAAAGAAAGGCACAGATACATTGAATTTTGATCGTGTTGAATATTTGGTGCTGTGTCAATGAACACAGCTTTGCTGGCTGGGTGAAGAAAGACCAAGATGTATAGTGCTTAAGAAAAATGAAGAACTTTACCTTCCTATAAAATGTTTCTTGTATATACTGCTGCCAGCTGTCTCTGGATTTTCAGAAGGTGTTTTATGGGAAGCAGTAGAAATGGAAAACCAAATGGCAAGAAGAGAACTTTATTTGAACTTCTCTGGATTCAAGTCAAGAATTTTTGAAGGTGGTTTCCAATTTATTATGAACCTGTAGAAGAAAGCATTCTGTGAGTCATATTATAAGATGGCTAACCTTTGCAGTTATCTGAGGAAAAAGCTGCTGGAGTTGCTCATTGATGTCAGCAATTTCCATCTGTTTTTTTGTCTCTTATATACCCAATTAGAAAGCATGGTTTCAATTGGAAGCCTATGAGGAAAGATTCCACTGAAATATGCCAAAGATACCCCAGTCTTATCTTCCTTATCATACTTTATGTTTTCTTCTTTTAACACTTAATTAAACAATCTATTTTGCAGGCCAATTTTAAAACTAAAAAAAAAAAAAGATAATCTCAAAAATGCTCAAAAATGTTGCATGCAGTTCATCCTCACCTCAGGAGGGCCATGGGTAGACAAACCAGCCAGGATAAGGACAATACAGGATGCATTAAAATCCTTACCAATAGTCCTTGCTTAACACTGGCACTGGGAGTGAAGTAGTAGCCTGAAGTTGGCAGCAGTTGATTAAGACTACTGAAGGACTGGGCCTACTCTTCAGCTCATAGCTGCCAGTGCTGCCATTACTGCCAAGGCGTGCAGTGGTGGGTTTCAAAAATTTTTACTACCGGTTCTGTGGGTGTGGCTTGGTGGGCGTGGCTTGGTGGGCCTGGCAGGGGAAGGATACTGTAAAATCTCCATTCCCTCCCCAATCCAGGGGAAGGTTACTGCAAAATCACCATTTCCTCCTGATCAGCTGGGACTTGGGAGGCAGAGAATAGATGGGGGCCAGTCAGAATTTTTACTACTGGTTCTCCAAACTACTCAAAATTTCCACTACCGGTTCTCCAGAACTGGTCAGAACCTGCTGAAACCCACCTCTGAAGGCGTGCCACTGTGCATAAGGCCAGGGAGGCGGGGGAGTTGAAGCACTCTTGAGATCATAAATGTGGACAGATTGCCAAATTTTGAACATGTGATTGCGGGGCTGCTGCCACAGCCATAATTTCAGGCATAACTACCATCTATTCAGTGCTGCCACAACTTTGAATGGTTGCTAAATGAATGGTTGAAATAAAGAGAGGATTATACATGCTTGCATTTAGCACAAATACAATATACAGATATTCAGAGCAAGCCGATCAGCAGGCTCAGCAATGCATGTGTAGGGAGAAAGAGTGAAAATAGGAGTATAACGTTTATAAGGAAGTTTTCTTGAAGTTGGTAAAAAAAATAAACTTTATTTAAGAAATAAGCTACTGATGGGAAATCTTGAGTTGCTTCAGCCTCACTACAGCTGAGTACCTGCAGTGTTCTCTCCTCCATTAGAGAGAGTGAGATGAAAAAGAAACTGTCCAAAACAGAAGGTAGATCAATATTAAAGGTAAAGGCTCTTAGATATAGAAGGTCAAAAAGAAACTGCTGCTTTCTCTCATAATATAATCGCAAATAACCAAATGTCAGTGTTTAAACTGGCCTTATATTAACATCGTATCACAGATTGCTTTAATTTTCTCCCCATAGCTGTCCCAGAAGGAAACATATGGAAAAAAAACCCATATAAAACCCGATACTGTCCCTATGATATGGGTGCCATAGAAACCCATAGACCATGTCCTTTTTTATGGCCAGTTGTACAGGGACATTCACCACCAACTGATTACCCCTCTTTAATCTACATTTCTGGGTTACTTCGAGTGTTTGAATGCACCGGCTCTTAAAACATCAAGTGAAATGCATTTCTCTAAAAGTGCCAAAATTTTGCTGCATTGTGTGTGCAAGCTTCACCCACAATGGTTGCTGTTAGTTCCTGTTGTTAAGAAATAGTTTTGTCTTGTCCATTTTAATGACTGTGTTTCTCTTGGTCAATGACCAAAATAAAGTTCTGTCTGTCTGTCTAACTCAGAAAAATTGCTGAAGGAAGTGATGAAATCCTGAGAGCATCCGTCTAACCCAGTCTTTCATAACTGGGAATATGTAAGAGGTTGCTTAGGAGTTCTGTGGGAAATTGTGACTGGTTTTTTTTTTAAAGCTTAGTGCACTGCACAACGCTAGCACTCACTAAGGGTGCTGTGGAAAGTTTTATGCACCGTGACTCAACTGCTAGCCTGCAGCTTTGCTGTTTTGAAAGCATTGTGGATTCTAAATATTTTATTCATATTGCTTAGGCTTATGATTTTTAATAACTTTATTATTCAATATTGTCAATACATTTTCATGGTGTAAATGGAATTAATTAAATCAATTTACAGCCTTCTTTTTTTTTTAATCTACCAGTCCTATTTTTAGAAAAATTAAATCCCATTTTGGCTTAAACCAATTATTTAATAGGAATGTATTCTGTTTGTGTTGTAGCGCAGGAATAACGAGAGGCACAAGCAAGCTAGTGACAACAGCTCTTTAATTCAGGGTGAGACTTCAGCAAAGAAACACAGGCAACAGTCCTCTTTATATACTTTTCAGAGGCAACCATGAACCAATCAGAATTCACTGTACATTTGAATTTCCCGCACAAAATAGATACATACATAAGTTTGCCTTATGAGTTTCTAAAATTTGTAAAAGGAAAACAGATTAATTTCAAGAAAGCTAAATTAAGCATAACTACTTGTTTGTTTTTTTTCAAGAAGCTTAAAAATCATTTTTGCTTTTAAATAGAAAAAAAACCCTAACTATTTGTGCATACGTCGTTCCTCATTAGCATCTTGTAAAGTAGAAAACTGTGATTATGTATTTAGGCCTATTTGGATAAGGTTAAGGATAAGGAAAAATATGTTTAAAGAAGGAAAAACTAATGTTTTTCTTAGGTAGTGGAAACAAATCAGTAGGCTAATAACTTGAAAAAATAAATACACAGAAAAATATCATTGTCTATTCAAGAGAGCACTGGCAATCATTCCTGGATTATATATTTACTGATCATAATGTATTATGAGCTGCAGATATAATAATTTTTATGCAAGGGTTCACCAAGACCTGAAAATGATTTCAAGATTTTCTTTAGAGTAAAAAAAATTGAGAAAAGCTTGCCTAACTAGAAGGAGGTATTGAGACACATGAATTAAATCCTTTAGACAAGAAGATCTCTCTACTGTCTCTACAGTTATAACCCCAGAGATCCAGTGGTGGGATTCAAATATTTTTACTACCGTTTCTGTTGGCATGGCTTGGTGGGCGTGGCTTGGGCATGGCAGGGGAAGGATATTGTAAAAAATTCCCATTTCCTCCCAATCAGCTGGGACTCGGAAGGCAGAGAATAGATGGGGGCGGGGCCAGTCAGAGGTGGTATTTACTGGTTCTCCGAACTACTCAAAATTTCTGCTACCGATTCTCCAGAACTGGTCAGAACTTGCTGAATACCACCTCTGCAGAGATCAATGTTTTTCTTGATACAGATTACAGATTAGCAATAACAACAAAGCTTTTTGAGCCAAGAAAAGGAGGGAAGGAAGGAAGGAAGGAAAGGAGGGAGGGGAAGGGGAAGGGGAAGGAAGAAGAAAGGAAGAGGGGGAAGAAAGAAAAAAAGGCTAAACTGGTAGACTCTAGTGCACGGGTGTCAAACTTGCCCCGTCATGTTGCCATCATGTAACGTATCACTATGTTTTTTCCCCTTCACAGAGCTGGGGTGGGCATGGCCTGCGTATGACACATCTATGGGCCATCAGTTTGACATCTCTGCGAGGCTTTTTGTACCTCCCCCCACCCACCGAACTGGTAGAGGATGCAGTTCTTTATTGAGCTGTGCTATGACCTTGAATATGCAGATTAAAGTGAGAGGAAAATAACTGCTATATGAATGTGTAAATTGGATTCATAGAGCCACTAAAGGATTTGTCATATTTCTCTTTTGGTTTTGGAAGTATACTATATTGATGCTGCACTCCTTCAGCGTTTGGCAAACAGTTCATTTTCTCAGATAGTTCTTTCTGTCCCCAGGGAGATTAAAAAAAGGATTCTTGCTTTTTGTGTGTATGTTCATATCAAGTAATTATTTATACTCTTCTTGGTTACCTGGCAACCTCTGAATGAACTCTTTGGGAAAAGGGATTCTGAAGGATGGGGCCAGCCGAACAGCTCCCCATTTAAAATGAGGCAACATCTTGAATAATGTGTGGCATATACAATGGATCCCTGCTCCACCTCGCCCTCTGAGACTATTTCAATGGATTTCTTTTTTTAAAAAAAATAATAATATGTCTCTCTCTTTCTCTCTTTGAATTATCCCAGCCCTGGACAAATCTTTCAGGGCTTACTAACTGCTGAGGAGATTAATTGCTTTCTTTTTATAAATATGTGTTTGTGTGTGTGTTAATATCTTGGAAAGGTGTGTTATTATTTACTAAAAGAAGCCACAACACACAGCCTAACAGCTCTGAAGAAAAATGGATTAACTGGGTAGTTGGCATAAATGCTGTCTCATGTTTTATTATGAGAAGAGGGGAAACACTTGTTGTAGCGGGGGAATAACGAGAGGCACAAGCAAGCTAGTGACAACAGCTCTTTAATTCAGGGTGAGACTTCAGCGAAAGAACACAGGCAACAGCCTTCCTTATATACTTTTCAGAGGCGACCAAAAACCAATCAGAATGCACTTTACATTTGAATTTCCCGCACAAAATAGATACATACCTAACACCCCTCCACTCTCAGAAGGCACTTATCCTATCTATTTATATATTTACATACAAAATCACGCAGGTGACCAGGGCGTGTCTTAATCCTGGTTGACCTGCGCAGTTCAGTTGTTGGCGAGACGTCGAGTCGGTCGGAGGGACCTCCCGTCTCTCCCGGCTCCGCCAATGGAACCTCCTGGATTTCTCCGGAGGTGTGGCTATCTCCAGCTGGGAGTGTCGACTCGCTGGGGTGGCGCTGGAACTCTGGGTTGCCAGATAAGTATTCCGGCTTACTCGGGCTTGAGGTAGCTGTGTCAGGAAGACTTTGATAGTTAGGACAAGAGTTTTCGTTTAGTAAATGTTTACGCAATTGATCTATGTGTCTCCTCCAGATTTTACCATGCCCTATATCCACTGTGTAAGACTTTGGACCGGTGATTCCTGCTATGGTTCCCTCTACCCATAAGGGCCCATTGGTGTAGCTTCTAGCAAAAACTGGTGTTCCTACTTGGAATTGTCTTAGTCCTCCCCCTTCCCCTGTGAAGCTATCAGAGGAGTAATTGGGATGCAGTCGGTCGAGAATGCATCTGAGCTTTCGGCCCATTAAGAGCTCGGCTGGGCTGCGACCCGAGGTGGGGCACCGGGTGGCGTGCTGTACCGCTAAGAACTCATCTATTCTAGCCTGCCAGTCCAGTGCATCTAACCGGGAAAGAGCTTCTTTGGCCGTTCTTACAAATCTCTCTGCAAGGCCATTCGAAGCCAGATGAAAAGGAGCGGATAATGCATGTCTTATGCCTAATTCGGCCAAGTAGCCCTCAAATTGAGTCGCTGTGAATTGGGGCCCATTGTCGGATACCAGAATGTCCGGCAACCCGTGTGTTGTGAATAGTTTTCTGAGTACTTTGATTACGGCCTCAGAAGTGGTAGATGGCATCAAGGCAATTTCAAGCCACTTAGAATATGCATCTACAATAATAAGAAAGTTCTGGCCGTGGAACGGGCCAGTGAAATCAATGTGAATCCTCCCCCATGGCCCCTTTGGTTTTTCCCATTCCCAAATGGGAGCTACGGGAGGATCTGGGCGGGACTCCTGGCAGGGCCTGCACTTCCCCACCCACTCAGTGACATCTTGGTCGAGATGTGGCCACCAAACATAGCTACGAACTAGGCCTTTCATACGAACAATACCAAGGTGTCCCTCATGCAACATTTCTAGAACTCTGTGCCTTAACCACGAAGGAATGACCACCCTGTCTCCCCACAACAAACAACCCCCCAACATTGACAGTTCATTTTTTTTTTGTTAAAGTACAATTGAAAGTCACCACCGTCCACCTTGGTAGGCCAACCCCTCGTTACCCAGCCCATTACAGTGTGCAAGACAGAGTCTCTGGCAGAAACCCTCGCCACCTCGTTTGAGGATATGGGGCCCGGGGAAACAATGTCAAGAAGCAAAACCGGGGCTTCCGGAGTCGGGTTGTCCAACAATTCGGGCAAGGGGCATCGGCTGAGGGCGTCAGCATGCCCCAAGGTTTTGCCCGGCCGGTGGAGCAGTCTGTAAGAATAAGCGGCTAAGAAAATGGACCATCTGGTCATCCGGAGGGAAAGAGCAGCCGGGGTCGGTTTATCTCCAGCCAAAAGTCCCAAAAGAGGCTGGTGGTCCGTAATTAGTTCAAAGGTGTGACCAAACAAATACTCGTGAAATTTTTTGACCCCAGCTACAGCCGCTAATGCTTCCCTATCTAGCTGGCTATAGTTCCTTTCAGCACTAGACAAAGTGCGAGAGTAATAGGCGATGGGCGCCTCTAACCCATTCGGCAGTCTATGGCTTAAAACCACACCTACGCCAAAGGGGGAAGCGTCACAGACCAACACTAGGGGTAGTTAAGCATTGTATTGAATAAAGAAACTGTCCTCAGACAAAAGTCTCTTTACTGCGGTGAATGCAGCTGCTTCTCGTTTGCCCCAAACCCATGGAACGTTTTTTCCAAGGAGCCTGTGCAGGGGCTCCGCAATGGTGGCTTTGTGTTTTAAAAACATCGTATAGAAATTGAGAAGGCCCAGAAAGGCCTGCAGTTCAGACTTCGACTTGGGGGTGGGTGCGCTTCGGATGGCTGTGACTTTGCTTTCTGTGGGGTGAATGCCTGTGCCGTCGATTCGGTAGCCTAAGAATTCCACTGATGGAACCGCTATTTTGCATTTTGCTCATTTGAGTTTAAGTCCCGCTTCTCTGAATCTGGTTAGGACTTGTCTAACCCTCTGGCCTAACTGAGTCTCGTCTTGGCCACTAATCAAAACGTCGTTGAAATATAGGACGACACCCTGGAGACCTTGTAGAAGGCGCTCCATTGTGCTCTGAAAGAGCCCAGGGATGATGCTGACCCCAAACTGAGGTCTGGTGCATTTAAAGGCACCTCTGTGAGTTACTATTGTCTGTGATTCTGCCATAGCATCATCTACAGGCAGTTGTTGGTACGCCTGCGCAAGGTCTAGTTTTGCGAATACCTTGCTAGGCCCCAGGGAGTGCAGTAGATGGTGGACTATCGGAATCGGATAGGCGCTCTGTTGCAACGCCTTGTTGATCGAACACTTATAGTCGGCACAAATTCTAATTGAGCCGTCCAACTTGACTGGCGTGACTATTGAGGTTTCCCACTTAGCATGATCTACGGGAATTAGCACCCTTGCTTAATGAGCTTGTCGAGCTCAGCATCAATTTTGGGCTTTAACGCAAAGGGCACTCATCTTGCTTTCAGTCTGATTGGTGCTACGTTGGGGTCTAAATTAAAGGATATTGGGGTCCCCACGTACTTGCCTAGAGTCTCTTCGAAAACGTCCTGAAACTCGTGGAGGAGGGTTTCTTTGAGGGATGATCCGCTGATGCTGTGAACGCCCGTGAAGCCCATTCCGAGGGCTCGGAACCATTTCATGCCCAGTAGATTTGGTAGGGGCTTGCTGACGACGGTCAGGGGCAGCTCTTTCTGGAACTCGCCGTAGGTGACCCGGAACGTGCCTACGCCTTCAACGGGAACTCGGTTTCCCTGGTAGTCAAGGAGGCGGATTTTCTGATGGGACAGCTGGGTTTTCTGGAATTTGGGCAGGAGCACCTTGAGTGTTGTCCAGGACATGATCGATAACGTAGACCCGGTGTCAATTTCCATTTTGCATGGTCTGCCATCGATTTCTACTTTTGTGTAGACTTTCTCATCGTCGGTTGTGCTGGCTTGTCCGATTCTCGTGCTGTAGGTCTCCCGCTTTTGAGGTTCGCGCCGTTTTCTCACGCCGTCATCTTTGTATGGCTGTTTTGAACGAGCCGGCTCTGGTTGGTCACGGTAGTCACGTGGCTTTCGACTACACGGAAATTGAGCTCTGCAAACTCGTGCTAGGTGGCCTTTCCTGTTGCAACGCCTGCAAATGGCGTCTCTGTATTTGCACGAATGTCTCTCGTGATCCCCGCCGCAGCTAGGACAGTTCTCGTGGCGGCAGCTTTGTTCGCTCAATTTCTTTTCTGTATGGAAGACGTCCTCGTCCGACTCTTCCTCTGTGCTGGTTCGCACCTCTTCTCTGTGAACGGGGGCTGTTTTCGGCCCGTCTTTGCTTGAACTTGGTCGCTGCAGCGCTTCCGAAGCTTTCGTTGATGCCTCATGTGCTCGGGCTTCGTCTAGCGCGCCGGCTAACGTTAGGTCTGGCTTGGCTAGAAGACACCTTTGTAACCGGGTATCTCGAACCCCGCAAATCAGTTGTTCAAGCAGTACGTCGTCTAAATCTCTGTAGTCACAATGTGTTGTGGCTTTTCGAAGCATGGCCACATAAGCGCTGACTGGCTCTCCTTCTTTTTGAACTCGTTGCTGGAGTTCATAGTGCTGTACAAATTTGGACGGAACCGGAGCGTAGTGAGCTCTCAGGTTGGCCTGTAGGACGTCCCAGGGAACCGTCTGGACTGGGGTTGGCTCGCAGAGGGATTCGGCCATCTCGAATACGTCTGGCCCACAGTGGCTTAAGAACAGGGCCCTTTTTCTGTTCGCTGAGAGCCCTTGCATTTCACACGCTTCCAAGGAACACTCGAACCTGGTCAGATACGATCCCCACTTCTCTCGGGTTGGGTCAAAGGGTTTTGGCGGAATGTAGGCAGACATGCCATGTCTCCGTGTTCGCTAGTCACCCTGGCTGAAACTCAGAGCTCTTTTTGAATTGCTTCTTGTGGCCTCAATCCCACCTTCGTCGCCAATGTTGTAGCGCGGGAATAACGAGAGGCACAAGCAAGCTAGTGACAACAGCTCTTTAATTCAGGGTGAGATTTCAGCGAAAGAACACAGGCAACAGCCTTCCTTATATACTTTTCAGAGGCGACCAAGAACCAATCAGAATGCACTTTACAAAATAGATACATACATAACAACACTGGTGATTAAATTTGCTCCTTCCTCTGTGAAATACTGAGTTCTGGACATTTTTTCAAAGCATTGGCAAGTCACTCCATAGCAGGAGTGGGCAACTACGGGCCCTTTATGATCTGGTGGACTTCAACTCCCAGAATTCCTGAGTCAGCTACACTGGCTCAGGAATTCTGGGAGTTGTTGTTGTTGTTGTTGTTGTTGTTGTTATTATTATTATTATTATTATTATTATTATTATTATTATTATTATTATTATTATTAATTAAATTTGTATACCGCCCTACTCCCGAAGGACTCAGGGCAGTGAACAGCCAAAAGATAAAATACATATAATACAAATGTTAAAAAACCATTAAAATACAATTAAATAATTTGGCCCAGAAAACAAAATTTAAAACACCCCAAATTTATGAGACAAATTTAAGATTTAAAAAATTTAAAAACAGTTTAAAAAAGAGGTTAGGCCAGGCCAGCCTGTTGAAATAGGAATGTTTTGAGGGCACGGTGGAAAGCGCGCAGGTCTGTAATCCTCTGTATCTCCAGGGGGAGCTCGTTCCCCCCGGAGATAGATCCACTGGTCATAAATGGTCACAAATGGTCCATAGTTGCCCACCCCTGCTCCAGAGGGAATGGCCCTTCAAAGTACTTCCCATTCCCCAAACAATTAGACTTCATCCCATAATTCTGCTGCATTTATTACTCATAGGATGTATTGTGTACAAACTTGGAAATGCCCACATTTCTGAAATAAATAAACAGAATCCTAGAATCACAAGCAGGACCATAGAAAGGTTGGCCTCAGGTTTCAGTGGCAGAAACATCCATGTTGAGTCTGGAGGGGAGCAACAATGTCAAAAGAGCAAGTGTGGCCAGGCAATCAAAATCCCTCTTTTTTAACATGTGGCATATTGCAATATATAAAGAGGTGGGATTTTGATTATCCAGCCGTACCCACCATGGTGATATCATTGATCTCCCCGTAGATATGCCTGTGAGAGATGTCTGGTCAAGTCAGGTAAGGATTTGGATAGGAGACCACCAGGAAAATTCAACCAAACTGTGAAGACAGTTGTGATGACTCCTCCAGACGCTTCTCCAGATGTCAGTTCAGAGGAGGATGAACCAGTCCTGGGCGTTTCAGGAGGGGAGTTGGTCAATGGCTCTGAGCAGCCAGCTGCAGCAGGACAGCCCTGAGGCTTCAGGTGGGGAAAGCATGGAGCTGCAGCCAGTCAGTGATGAGGAGGAGGTACTGCCTTCTGCACCTGATCCGAGAACATGTAGGGCAGAGAGCAGAGAAGGTCAGCCCAATTACTTGTGAGGAGGCAGCCTCATCCCTCTATTTAGCACAGCAGACAGATGGAGGTGATGTTGGGAACAACTTGTTCATTTCCTAGCTGTGTGTTTCCTGGTTGCTGTGATTCTAACTTTGCCTTCGATTGACCCTGTGCCTTGACTTTCATCGTGCTTTGTGAACTCTGGACTTTTCTGGCCTCATGCACTCTCTTGTATTGTGGATTTAATGTTGCCTGGTGGATTTATCTGCTTAACTGTCAAGGGCCTTGTGGACTCACTGGCCATTGCTTTGTGGACTATCATTGGTCTGCTTTTGGCTGGACTTACTTGGTATGGTTCTGGGTTATTAGTGAAGGGAATTGCTGGGGCATATTAATAAAGCCACTAACCCACCATTACATGTGCATGAGAGTGAGTGAGAAAGCATAGCAGCAATGGCAAAGCCCTTCTGAAATGTTTCCAAGAATCTGCATGGACACGTCCTTAAAATGCCCAGGAATCAAACTTAGTTCAAGGGACTCTTTAACTTTCTTGCAGGTTTAGGGACTGTTGACAGTATCATCTTCTAACAACTACAGCTCCCACCTAATTTTTACCCAAAATTTAGGTATTATATCTGTATGCCCATAGATAGAAAATAGATGTATAGAAGTACAGGTAGTCCTTGAATTACAACCATTCATTTAGTGACCATTCAAAGTTAGTCACTGAAAAAAGTGTCTTATGACTGTTTTTTATACTTAACAACCGTTGCACCATCCCTATAGTTACATGATCAAAATTCGGACATTTGGTAATTGGCTTTTATTTATGATAGCTGCAGTGTCATGTGATCTCCTTTTGTGACCTTCTGACAAGCAAACTCCATGAAAAGTTTAGAGTTTTAAAATGGATGTAAAAAAAAGTTTTTTTCCCTCATTAAGGTTAAAGAATATGAAAACATACAGTCAGGTCCAGAAATATTGGGACATCGACACAATTCTAACATCTTTGGCTCTATACACCACCACAATGGAGTTGGAATGAAACAAACACAATGTGCTTTAACTGCAGACTGTCAGCTTTAATTTAAGGGTATGTACCTCCAACTCAGGTGAACGGTGTAGGACTTACAGCAGTTTGCATATGTGCCTCCCACTTGTTAAGGGACCAAAAGTAATGGGACAGAATAATAATCATAAATCAAACTTTCCCTTCTTAATACTTGGTTGCAAATCCTTTGCAGTCAATCACAGCCTGACGTCTGGAACGCATAGACATCACCAGACGCTGGGTTTCATCCCTGGTGATGCTCTGCCAGGCCTCTACTGCAACTGTCTTCAGTTCCTGCTTGTTCTTGGGGCATTTTCCCTTCAGTTTTGTCTTCAGCAAGTGAAATGCATGCTCAATGGGATTCAGGTCAGGTGATTGACTCGGCCATTGCATAACATTCCACTTCTGTCCGTTCAAAAACTCTTTGGTTGCTTTTGCAGTATGCTTTGGGTCATTGTCCATCTGCACTGTGAAGCGCTGTCCAATGAGTTCTGCAGCATTTGGCTGAATGTGAGCAGATAATATTGCCTGAAACACTTCAGAATTCATCCTGCTGCTTTTGTCAGCAGTCACATCATCAATAAATACAAGAGAACCAGTTCCATTGGCAGCCATAAATGCCCACGCCATGACACTACCACCATCATGCTTCACTGATGACGTGGTATGCTTAGGATCATGAGCAGTCCCTTTCCTTCTCCATACTCTTCTCTTCCCATCACTCTGGTACAAGTTGATCTTGGTCTCATCTGTCCATAGGATCTTGTTCCAGAACTGTGAAGGCTTTGTTAGATGTTGTTTGGCAAACTCTAATCTGGCCTTCCTGTTTTTGAGGCTCACCAATGGTTTACATCTTGTGGTGAACCCTCTGTATTCACTCTGGTGAAGTCTTCTCTTGATTGTTGACTTTGACACACATACACCTACCTCCTGGAGAGTGTTCTTGATCTGGCCAACTGTTGTGAAGGGTGTTTTCTTCACCAGGGAAAGAATTCTTCGGTCATCCACCACACTTGTTTTCCATGGTCTCCCGGGTCTTTTGGTGTTGCTGAGCTCACCAGTGCATTCCTTCTTTTTGAGAATGTTTCAAACAGTTGTTTTGGCCATGCCTAATGTTCTTGCTATCTCTCTGATGGGTTTGTTTTGTTTCTTCAGCCTAATGATGGCTTGCTTCACTGATAGTGACAGCTCTTTGGATCTCATCTTGAGAGTTGACAGCAACAGATTCCAAATGCAAATAGCACACTTGAAATGAACTCTGGGCCTTTTATCTGCATATTGTAATTGGGGTAATGAGGGAATATCACACACCTGGCCATGGAACAGCTGAGAAGCCAATTGTCCCATTACTTTTGGTCCCTTAAAAAGTGGGAGGCACATATACAAACTGCTGTAAGTCCTACACCGTTCACCTGAGTTGGATGTACATACCCTCAAATTAAAGCTGACAGTCTGCAGTTAACGCACATTGTGTTTGTTTCATTCCAACTCCATTGTGGTGGTGTATAGAGCCAAAGATGTTAGAATTGTGTCGATGTCCCAATATTTCTGGACCTGACTGTATAGTGAATTTTGCTAATATAAATGATGACAGACTGTAAAGATTAATAAGGGCAAATATAAATATATATTATTTTCCACAGCAAGAATAAAAAATAGAGACGGTTAAATTGATTGATTTATTCAAAGAAAAGAATATATCTAATTTTGTTTTTATTTGGAAACTGCTTCTGGATTTTGTGCTTGTGATGGAAAAATGAAAGTTTGGTTTTGGTTTTGCTGATTAGATAGGTTTGCTGTTATAGAAATAGCTAGTATATATTATTGTAGAAAAGTAAAAAAGTTGAGTTTGTAATGTTATTATCTTCTACTGTGCTAAAGAAAGTTAGAAATCAACACTTCTTTTTCTCTTTCTATCCCACACTTTCTCTTTTTCCCTTTCCTCCTCCCCAGTTCCATTTTTTAAAAAAATTTGCTTTGTATTTTACATTCTGATAAACTAATAAAATTTTTGATACAAAAAAAAAAAAAAAGCAAAGTCAAAGAGGGAGCCAGAGCCACTATACAACCATGTTACTAAGTTAGCAACTGTAGTGATTCATTTAACAGTGGCAAGAAAGGCCAAATGGGGCAAGACTCACTTAACAGCTGTCTTGCTTAGTAACAGAAATTTTGGGCTCAATTGTGTTCGTAAGTTGAGGACTACCTGTATCACAAATAAGCAATAACTACAACGTTTTTCTCAGTACCTTGGATTCCTTTATGAGAATAAATACAAGGTTTTCTAAGTGATGACTGTCACTAATATTATTTTGTCATAAAATAAATGCTAAGAGAATGTTTTAATCCTGAAAGCTTTTCTTTTCCTTTGTTAACTGATGATTTTTGGTATCCAACTTTAGAGCATAATAATGTATAGTCACACCGATGCACAATGCCAACAAACACTTTCTAAAAATGCCAGTGTTTACTATCTGGGGCTGAACGGCTTTCTCTTACATCGATTTCTCATATAAATCCAAAAGAAGTTGCTTCATAGTAAAGCAGCCCATTCTTAAATAAAGTATTAATTTCACTTGTTTAATTTTCCTTTCTGGGTTAATGTTTTTATTCTTTTGTGTATTTGATAAAGAGCTGCATTTAAGTTCATTTACCCCACAGAACATTGCAGAAATGGAAAGTTAATGGCTGTGATCCAAAGAACTGATGGGAGAAAACTGCTAAACTCAAAGAAAAAAATTACATTCTTGTTGATATCAAAGAGACAAAGGTTTTATTTGCTTGGACTACTGCTGGACATTTTTCATGGGAAGCTTCTACTGTATGGCAGCAATAAAAAAAAATTGAACTGGATTATTGCTACTATAGCTAGTTCTCCACTTACAACCATTCATTTAATGACCATTTGAAGTTACGGCATCAAAAAAAGTGACTTATGAATGTTTTCACACTTATGACTGGGGGTGAAATGCTCCCGGTTCGGACCGGATCACCCGATCCGGTAGCTATGGCAGCGGGTGGTTTGGAGAACTGGTAGCAAAAATCCCTGCCTCCGCAATGCCCAGCTGAGCCATGCGATCATCAGAGGCTTTTTTTTTTTTTACTTTTAAAAGCATTTTTTTCTACAACCTCTTCGGCCGAAAAAATACTTTTAAAAGTTATAAAAAAGCCTCTGATGATTGCGCAGCTCAGCTGGGATCATCAGAGGCTTCTAAAAGCATTTTTTTCTGCAACCTCTTAAGGTTGTAGAAAAAATGTTTTTAAAAGTAAAAAAAAAAAAAAAAGTTGGCCACGCCCACCCAGTCACATTACCCCCCCCCCTCCACCAAGCCACGTCCACAGAACCGGTAGTAACAAATTTTACATTTCACCACTGCTTATGACCATTGCAGTATCCCCATGCTCACATGATCAAAATTCGGAGGCTTGGCAACTGGCTCATATTTATAACTGTTGCAGTGTTTCGGGGTCACGTGATCACTGTTTGCGACCTGCTGACAAGCAAAGTGAATGGGGAAGCCAAATTCACTTAACAGTTGTGTTACTAATTTGACAACTGCAGTGGTTCATTTAACAACTGTGGCAAGAAAGGTTGTAAAATGGGCAAAACTCACGTAACAACTGTCTTGTTTAGCCACGGAAACTTTGGGCTTAATTGTGGTCATAAGCTGAGATTCCTGTATTAGATGGCTGTAGAGTTACATGGATTGTTGTACTCAATGAGTGCTTGTTAATGACTCTGTGTTGAGCTGGAACGGAGTATAGGATACTATTTTGTGGCCTTCAACATACAGGTAGTCCTTGATTTACAACAGTTCATTTAGTGACCATTCAAAGTTACAACAGCACTGAAAAAAGTGACTTATGACCATTTTCACAGTTACAACCTTTGTAGCATCCCCATGATCATGTGATAAAAATTCAGATGCTTGGTAACTGGTTCATACTTACGATCTTTGCTGTGTCCCAAGGTCATGTGATCATCTTTTGCATGCTTCTGACAAGCAAAATCAATGGGAAGCCAGATTCACTTAACAACAGGGTTATTAAATTTATCAACTGCAGCGATTCACTTAACAACTGAGGCAAGAAAGTTCATAAAATGGGACAAAACTCACTTAATAACAGAAATGTTGGGATTAATTGTGATCGTAAATCAAGGACTACCTGTATTTATAGATGACTTGAATGAGCTGGTGTTAGAAAATATAATTATCAAATTCACAAGTTACCCAAAGACAAGGGTGGGGAGATAGCAAACACTAAGGAGATAATATTAAGAATTAGAAACTTGAACAATGAGAAAAAATTGAAGGATGAATTTCAACAGGGACCAATTATATTGATCAGATTATTAAAAAAATTAGAAGTTATTAATAACATTGACAGCAATACAGTGGGGAAAAAATCAAATGCATCAGTATAAGATGGGGAGAACTATATTTGGCAGAAATGGGAATCTGGGTATCTTAGTGGATCATAAGCAGAACATGAAACAAAAGTGTGATTAAGTGGGGGAAAAAGCATATGCAGGCCTAGGCTGCACTGGTAAATATTAAAAAAATAAATAATTTTTTTTCTCTACTCTGCATTGGCCAGCTACACTAACATATTCTGGATACTCCATTTAAGCAAGAATATTGACAAACTGGAGCATGCCCAGAAGTAAAACGACCGAGGTGGGAAAAAATTGAGGAATTAGTTGGAGGCATTGGGCGGGAATTTTTAGTCTAGAGAGCAGTTGATCAGGAAGAATTATGATAGCTGTCTTTAAGTATCGGAAGGGTTGTGGCTAGATGATAGAACAGAATTGTTCTAGGACAGGAACAATGGATTTAAAGCAGAGAAGAGTAGATTTCCGTTAGACGCAAGAGAAAAATTCTTAAAAGCAACAGCTGTTCAACTGTTCAGAGGCCTGCCTCAGGAAGTGTCAATCTCTCCTTTGCTGGCGGTGTGCAAGGATGGATGGACATCGCTTGACAATGATGTAATGCAGGAGTGTCAAACTGGCGTCATGTGCAGGCCACACCCACCCCAGCTGCTCAAAGAGTAAAAAATCACGATATGTCATGTGACAGCAATGTGATGCCGCAAGTTTGACACCTGTGATGTAATGGATTCCTGCCCCGAGCAAAGTGTGGGAGCAGATTATTTTGAAGGTCCTTTTCAGCTCTTACATGCTATGATGCCATGCTGGCCAAGGGCATAGAAGACCTGTCTAAGCCCTGCCCACAAGCTTCATCTCAGTTTTGATTGGTTACAGGTAGCCACAAAGTATGTAGGTTTAAATCCACTATTTTTCCCCTCATCCTCCTCTATTGATCTCTCTTTTGTTTGGAAATCTGTTTTGAAGATGTATTCAGCCCTTTCAGAAATTACCCTGCCTTCTCATTTGTTTTCCCTCTGAAGATTTTGCTCCTAGATCTTAAATGTCTGGGGTGAAATAAAACCAGACAATGGACTTTTCACTTATTTTAAGGGTATAAATTGTGTTTATTAACCTTGTGTAAATTCTACTTACACTGTGCCTCTTGGCCAGAAGTAGAAGGCAAGACAAGTTCTCACTGATACATAAAAATGCTTTGGATTGTCCAGTCATAGTACAGGAGACTGATGGAAACAAAATACCTGAAATACCTGAAAACAATGTCATGCTTGCCTGAGATGCTCTTTCAAAGCTATGATTTATTTTGTCTTCAGTTTTAAATGAATTAAATCAGATAAGTTGCCTCAATTAGTCATCAAACTGTCAGGAATAACCTTCTTAAGATGCAAAGCTTTTGTCTGTTGAATTGAAAACTACCAGTAAAAATCTAATTCTCCAAATCTGGGTTCCTCTATGGTTGCTTGCATAATTTACTAGAATTAGAGAACAATATCGCTCTTACAAGCAACAGAAAGCCATATGACTTAGTGGAAAGTGTGAATTTGAAAAGAAAAAGATGCAAAAAGAATGAACATGTTAGCTTTTATTTATTCTGTGCCCTTACCAAAGAATATACAAATCAGCAAGACAAAGCAATTACAGAATCCCATCCAACAAAATGAATTTCTGATTTAACAGCCAAACCAGTAAAAAAAAGTATGAATAACTAAGACAAAACTAATGCAAGAATGCCTTGCAATACAAACAATTGCATATATATATCCATAATTAAAATAAAATAGGCATTAACTCAGAAACGTCCAGGATTCATGAGATCAGGATAGGATAATCAGAGATATGAAAATGTATGGAGATCTACAACGAACAGCAAGATAGGTAGACTCAGTTACAGTTCTGATGGATGCACCTGATTGAAAGACTGAAAGACCATATTAGGGACAGATCATCATGAAGAAAATCTGAGGGGTTGCTAAGTTTGACACCTATTTGATGGCACCCAATTTATCTATCTCCAGGAACAGGACTAACCTACAACATTTGTCACCCAAGGTGGAGAGCAAGAATGAGAACCTCACATTTCCTTGCTGGTACAAAAACTTGGAAAGGTCTTAAAAGTACTTCTTCCTTCTTATTCTACTTTACTCATGTTACTGATTTGATACCTACTACAATAGGTAAAGAAGAACCAACAATTCTTAATACCTTGTTCAAACATTTTCAATAACTTTCAATTCAAATGCCTAAATAGTAAATACAAAGTAGAGTGAACACTGGCGTTTTGATAGGTTATTCCTGATCATCTCCTCTCCTATGTCTCCTATGTCTTTCTTCCTTCAGCTCTCCAGTTTACCATATCTCTATATATAGAGCATGGAAAATATACACGCATTTATGGCAGACTCTATTTTCTACATTCTGGATCCTAGCAATGCCTCCTCCCCCCCTCCCAATATATAGTCTGGTCCCTTGAAATGGCAGCCTCACTTCACTTATGGAAATGTTGAGGGAACCCAAATGGCCTTCTATCATCATCGAAGTTCTATTCCATATCAGTCTGAATAAATAGTCTAAAACAGCCTTAAATTTCAGTAATGATTGCTATGTGATATGGGAAATATTGATTGAGAAATCAGAGCCAAATGCTTACAGATGGTACCAACAGAAGAGAATATTTGTAGCTCAGGGTTGAACTGTAGGATTCTTGGTGTTCTCTAACCTTGATGCTTTTCTTGAAGAAGTTTCATTACCAACCTAGGCAACATCATCAGTGCTACAGATGGAACTACATCTTCGCACAGTTATTTAAATCCAGTCTATGGGCAATATATGGTCCTAGAAGTGCTTTGTAAAAATAATTGAGCAAAGGAGTGGCAAGAGATGGTTAACTAGAAACACTCTCAATAGAATTTCGGAGAGGGCAGATACTTGTTATTCTTTTCTTAGTCTTTGGAATTATATATTTTACTTTTTAATTTATTTTATTAGATTTTTATCCTGCCTTCATTATTTTAACTCAATGTGGCAAACATGCCTAATACTCCTTCCTCCTTCTCTTTTTCCCTACAACAGCTCTATGAGGTGAATTGGGCTGAGAGACAAAATAGCTGGCCCAAAGACTCCCAGCCAGCTTTCATACCTAAAGCACGACTCAAACTCACAGTCTCCTAGTTTCTAGACCAGTACTTTAACCACTACACCAAATTAACTCCAGTTCTATAACTCTACTAAAGATCAATAGCTATACTGCATGCCATATTAGGAGACAAAACTGAACTCAACATTAAAAAACAATGCAGAAAGCAGACTAACTTCCTGTATTTTTATGCCATGATGATCCTGTCACCTTAGTTATGTCCTTCTCTTAAGCTATCAGCTATCCTGCTTTGAAGTAGTTTTTGCATATTGTTCTGATTTGTGTGAGAAGGATCCTGAAAAGTTATTTAACAAACCAAACAAAAGAAATACTCCCCCCCTCTCTTTTTTGGCAAGAGGAAGCAAATATTTATTCCCATGTATTGCCACCTCTGATGCATCCAGTATTCAATTAAAACCACAAACTGTTGAAAATACAATTTATTACTGTGCAGTGAATAACTATACAGAATTATAGCCAAGAATGCAATTTCTTACAAAAATATTTTTATGTGAGTTATCTAGGTCCAATGCAAAGTCATCTTCCCGTTGCCAATACACAATTTGATCTGCAGAGATCTCCTGTACATTTTCTAAATAAGTACATCCTTCATTTTATAGTTGTAGTCCTTAAGAAGGCTAAAAATGAGCATCAAAAACCCAGGTCAGAGAATATATCCAATCTTCGATGAAAATCCATAAAGCTCTTAAATTATAGCAATCTCAACAGTTCACGATATCACTAGACTATGAATATTGTAATTTCAGTGAGGTTCATTTTAAGGGTATTTAGAAGCCCTTCCTTTATTTGAAGTTCTTTTTTTTCTGGATAGGCAATTCTTAATATGGGGCTCAATAATCAAGATTATAATTGCCGTTACCAGCAAATGAGCAGTAGGGTCATTGAGATCATTTCATTTGAAACCTGTATGAAGAATTAGAACTATTAAATCCATCATTTCATGCCTTAACTAACCTGTGTAACTTTTTAAATCCAAACTACACCCAATAATAGATTATTTTGAAGTCCAATTAAATTGGGGTCATTGAAACATGCTCACTGTTTGCTGAGTGTATGATTCACATAACCTAATAAAATTCAAGGGATATTTAGATGGGGAAGTTTATAGTTTAATAGTAAAGTCCATGGTTATGTGCATACTAGGTAGAGAGATAAGGCAGAATTACTAGAAACAATTACAGGTAGTCCTTGACTCACAACTACAAGTGAGCTGAACATTTCTGTTGATAAGCGAGACAGTTGTTAAGTGAGTTTTGCCCCATTTTACGACCTTTCTTGTTGTTGTTAGGTGAATTATTGCAGTTGTAAAGCTCAGTTGCTAAGCAAATCTGACTTCCCCATTGACTTTGCTTGTCAGAAGGTTGCAAAAAGTGATCACATGACCCCGGACACTGCAACCATCAAAAATATGAACCAGTTGCCAAGCATACAACTTTTGATCATGTCACCATGGGGATGTTGCAATGGTCATAAGTGTGAAACACGATCATAGGTCACTTTTTTCAGTGCTGTTGTAACTTAATATGACCACTAATGAATCATTGTAAGTCAAGATCTCCCTGTTAAAGGAAGGGAACTAAAAGAAAGACCCTGCCTAAGAATAAGAGTCTGACCATCAAAGAGGATTTATTTCTATAGTCAGTTGATTGTTGGTTTCAGCTGTAAAACTTGGTTTCAGAGCTAGAGCACGAGAAGCACAAGAAAAAAAAATGTGGAGATGTTAGTCACATTACCCTGTTTCCTGCCAAAGTGTATGAAACTGCAGCATGCAATATGAAATTACTGATTTGACTTTAGGACCTCACTGGTTCTCACGGTTATGATACACAGCATGCTTCAAGATCAGTTTGGAATTAAAGGTAATAGTAAAGGTTCCCTTCGCACATATGTGCTAGCTGTTCCCTACTCTAGGGGGTGATGTTCATCTCCGTTTCAAAGCCGAAGAGCCAGTGCTGTCCGAAGACATCTCCGTGGTCATGTAGCCGGCATGACTAAACGCCAAAGGCACAGGGAACGCTGTTACCTTCCCACCAAAGGTGTTCCCTATTTTTCTACTTGCATTTTTTACGTGCTTTCGAACTGCTAGGTTGGCAGAAGCTGGAAGAAGTAACGGGAGCTCATCCCGTTATGCAGCATTAGGAATTCGAACTGCTGAACTGCTGACCTTTCGATCAACAAGCTCAGCATCTTAGCCAGTTGAGCCACCACGTCCCTAATTACCTAGCTATAATTGAAGAACAGCTCACTCAGGAAGATTGTTTTAAAGATTACCCGCGAGAAAGACACTCTGGAATAGCAGCATTCTGGTTGTTCAGAGATTCTTGAGTTCTGATGGTATGTGGTTTGTTCAAAACCACTGACAATAAGAGTGTGCAAAAGAGATAAAAGAGTCTGTCAACCTCTACAGATTGTTGGTTAGCTGAATTAGATGCAGATATTTTTTTTTCACATAGTCAGTTTGGTATAGTGGTTAAGGTGCCAAGCTAAAAATCAGGAGAGTGTGAGTTCTAGTCCCACTGTAGGCGTGAAAGCCAGCTGGGTGACTTTGGGCCAGTCACTCATTCACGATCCATGATGTCAAGTTTGGGCAACATTCCGGTTGTTGCAACCAATAAATCAACACTTAGCTGATCTGGGAACAAAAAAGATGAACCCTACATGTGTTTTTAAATAATTCATAGAAATGGAAGGTTATGCTTTAATCAAAATGAAGTTCAAACTCGGAATGGATGCCAAAAAGAAAAGAAATTTGAGGGGCTATATGCATAGGCACCCATCTCTATTTAAACTATATATGTGTGGTTTTTATGGTATGCTTTTCACGTTGTGCTTTTAAATCTGTTTTTTTAAATAATAATAAAGTTTAACGTCCCTTGATTCAGTGGTGTGCTCATTGTCTCTGGATCCAAAATAACCAATTGCTTGGCACCTGGTCATTGCCCTGACATTTGGCAAAACAGAGCAGTGCCAAATTTAGTTTTAAAAATTAATCCTCCACTCAAAAGCCAAGCATCTCTGCTTGGTTATGTAAAAAAAAAAAAAAATTTTTTTTCCCAGAATTAAGAGTTGTATATCAATTCAGAGAATCCCTACATATCATGCAATCCAGGGGTGGGTTCTACTTACCTTTACTGCCGATTCGCAATGGGATCGCGGGAAGCTTTTGCACATTGCTGATGACAACATCCAGGGCGGTGGGTGGGGCCTTCTGCCGGTTTTACTACCAGTTCTTGCGAACCGGTCCAAACCAGGGGCAACCCACCACTGATGCAATCTAAAACTATCTGCAGGGCTAACATCGTGTGATGTGCATATTGTTGCATATCCAGAACTGCCCTGTGCATACAAGTAAATGCTGCAGAACACTAGCCAACCCTTCAGCTAACCATTGGTCTGGTTCTGCTCCTGCTGCCTTTTAGCACTGTCAACTTTGTACCCATACCTCTCAAACACCAAGGCACAGACATCCCCAAGTCGCCCTCATGGCTGCTGCTTAGCTGGAGAACCTGACCCCAATCACCCACACTGCTGTCATCACCACTTGGACAAAAATTGCAGTCCATCCCGTCATCTTTGCCAACACAGTTCTCTCAAGTCTTTATCAGCTATTTGTACCTCCAACCTCGCACTGTTCTTTCAGTTGCCATTGTTCTACCACTTGTTTGTTAATAGTCCATATAGATACACAGCTCAGTTCAATCAAACACTGGCTACTAAGTACATCTTCAGTTGCAGTTGCCCAAAGACTCTTCTGGAAGTTTCTCCACAACTCTTACAGCCACCACAAACTGCTGCTACCCTGATTCAACACCAAAAGGAGTCTGGAGACCTTCTACTTCATTCTCAGGACCTTGCCATCCCTGAAAACCAACTCCACATGTCTTTTTACCACTCAACCTAACACATCTGTTTGGCCTTGGTATCATTATACAAGCATACACTTGTTGCTATCAATTGATTTCTCAATATCTGTCATTTTGTTTTCAGAGTTCCTGATATAATTGCTTGATCTTTCCTGTTCTGGGCAGATAAGTGAATTGTTGGCTTCCCTTCCATAATATTTGTGTGTGCATGTGTGTGTGTGTGTGTGCATGTGTGTGTGTGAGAGAGAGACAGAGAGAGAGGGAGACAGAGAGACAGACAGAGAATAAAATACAGCTTATGGGTTCTTACAAATTATACAAGAAAATTCTTTAATTTGAGATAGTTGATAGATTGGATTTTTCCATATTAATATACTAAAGAGTAAATTGTTTAAGTTTATAGGCATTAATTCTGGGTTATCTGATTGAAGGATATGACACTGTCAATAAATATATTTTACCCTTTTCTTCCCAGTTAAACATATCAACAAGCATTACTATTAATATATTCAATAAAGAATAAGAAAAGGGAAAATGTTTCATAAAAATGTTTTCAAGATGCATTATTTATGAGCTTTTCCATGTCCTTTAAAAACACTGCATTTATTAGAGGTGACCAACTTTAATATTTCTGTTTTCAAACACACAGTTCCATTACCATTAAATAAGTCTCCAATATTAAGTAATCAAAGATTTCCGCACTATCACATCAACAAAAAAAGGAAAAGACTGTTTCTATAAAAAACTGAGCCACTCTTTGCAATATTAAAGTACATGTCACTACCACATCAAGCAGTGCCCTTCCATCCTTCCTTCCTTCCTCCCTTCCTCCCTCCCTCCCAACCAACCAACCATCTAAAATCTTCTAGTGCCTTACAATCATTTATATTCTTGCTGGCCACACCCTTTTCCCTCCATGCACCAATCAGGAGGCAGGAGAGGCAAATACCTAGTTTCCTAGAGCTACCCCCTTCCTTCCGAATTCTGCCATCTAGTTCTGCACATCCTGTCTACTAAAGTGTCCAAATGGGAAGCTCTAGTTTTAGACATTTCAGGATAATTTGGCGCAGAGTTAGGGTGAAAAGAGGATGAACCTGACGACATCTAGAAGTATAGTAATGCTAAACGAAGCTCTAATCCTTTGATGAAATCAGTGAATAATTTCCCTCACTTTTCTTTCCTGGACAGCTATTAATAAAACGTTAGAGTGCTTTCCCCCTTTATACCATTTTCCTCTATAAACAAGATAATTATTCATGGATAGAAACAAAATCCTTAGGAGTATTCATTTAACCATCAACATCTTCTTTACTAGATTGCTCAGAAAATCTTCAATTTAAACCCAGCCTATAGGAAGGAAATACTGTTTGATGATTTAGTTCCAATTGTTGCTTTCAGGTTTCATATCTAAGATATTTAATTTCCGAAGACTCCATGAAATGACATGTATTTGCCCTTTGTTTGCCTTCCCAAATTTAATCTCATTAATACACTAATTGTATTAAACACTGCTTATAAATATGCATCTAAGCATGCTTTAAGTAAACAAATTTCTCTGGGTCCATAAAGGTTATTAGCATATAATCTGCATTCCTAATTACTGTGGAGGATTTCTGATTAATCGGCTCATCTGTAATTGATGTTAATTCTTTGCAAACTAACACCAATAGTATTATATGACAGTCCTGAAACTTGACCTCAGAATATTTGGGATTGTTTGATATTTCTACCCCAAACAATGTTGTTTTTCTATTCAATTAGCATGCTAAAATCTCTACATAGCAGTTGTTCCTCTTCAAATATATTCATACTGAAAGGGAACTGTGCTTGTTAGAATTACACCAGAATGAAACTAACATCAAAGGTGCAACTCTGACTCTTCAAAGAATTGCGCTGAATTGTAATTCCATTCTGAGTTCCTGAATGCTTTTGTTCTTGCATCAAATGCTACTTTACAAGGCTATAACTTCATTTTTTATGAATTGAAGAAAAATTGTACATGAATTGTTGAAAGGAGGTATAATTTAAATATCTGATTAAATTCTTACCAGTGGAAAATGCATGGAAAAAAACCCCAAAACCTCAGACTCTCTATTGAAGTCCTTAGTTAATACTATCACAAGCAAAAAACATCCCTTAAAAATATGCATTTTTAAAATAGTTCTGGTATTAGGGTGAATACATGGACAGTATCTGTTTACCTATTTTTTATCTACTGCTTGAGGCAATGAACATCCTTTTCCATATGTAAATTCTTCTGGATTAATACAAAAGGCTCTTAAGTGCTACCGGTAAAACAGATATTGTTCTCAGGCAGCAAGTTTTCTATCAACTTAATCAGATGTCACAGAAGCCATATTCCAGATGTGCCTGCTAATTTATTAAATACCGATCTTAATTTCCATTTTTTCAAATGAAAATGAACTCCTATAATGACCCACTCAACATATGTAAAACTCATTTGAAAATAATCTAAATTCTAAAGTGTTAAGCTGAAAGGCTTGCTTATAGTACAAGATATTCAATGCAAATTTCATCCACAGCAGCTATGGAAAGATATGTCTTAAATGATAGAAATTTCCCACAGAAAATCCTGTATTGGATTACCAAAAGTGATCCCATTTTATTGCATACAAAACATCAGGCCTGTTTGCCTAAGAGATGTTTGAATTGTCCTACAGAGGTACAATATATTCCATGCAAACTCAAAATCTTTTGGCCGTGAAACAAGCTAATTCCTCTCCTTTTCACTACTGTTTGAAATGTTATGCTAAGAGATCACAGAACTGACTGAACAAAAAACCACCATGTACAGTATGTATTCCATTTTGCAACTTGCTTTCCATATAATCAGTGGTGCCCCTGTGTATTTACTGAGAACTGTTATAGCCTTTGTGAAAGTCAGAGCAAGTCGAATGCTGTTAATTTATTGGAGAGCAAGTGAAGCTGCCATCTCTTCCAAACGTTTCCCACAGGTAACAAATTATCTTAAGAGTAGTGTATCGCCGTTAACAGTTTTGCGATCTGGGATGGCAACTGGAGGGAAGGCTCTGCTCTTATGCTTGGGGGAATCTCCAGCTGTTGGAGCTAACTTCAGGACCCACCGGCAGCTGGCAAGGAAACAGTTGGGAAAGTAAACCTACGGCCAGAATAGCACAAATTCTGATCGAAGCCAGCTTTTCTCACAACCTGCAACTAATTATTTAGTCTTCTCTCACAATCGGGGACCTTTTTAAAGAGAAAGGAAAATCCACAGCAGATATGCAATTTTCATTTGCCTAAGTTTGGAAAATATGGCTTCTATCCTTCCACTTTTGCCTTAATTATTGGTTTGCCCACATACCAATGTTGTCATCTCCTCTCCATGCTTAGGAACGGCAAGCCCATGTTTTGATTGTCTCCACCTGCAGTTTATAGGCAAGCAGCCAATTCTTCCATGTGTTTTGAGACCAAACCAGAGGTTTCTATGCTAATAAAATAAATATATATATATATATTTGTTTCTGCCTCAGCTGAGCCATATCCTTTGATGCTAACACACTTCTCTACATTGACAGCAATGAAGATAAACCACCCTTCTCTGTATTAGGGATGGTGGAGAGAATACTCTTACTTTCTCCTGCTTCTGGGAAAGTCCCCGAGTCCAAATAGCTGGAAAATGTACCTGTTTTGAGACTGCAAATTGTTGCTTGTCTCCATTGTTGCCACCAGAGGCACATCTATAATAAAGTTTGTGGTCCACCTGGAGCAGCAGTGATACATTACTTTTGGCAACACCAATGGAAACTTGTTAAAAATTGAGGGAAGCAGAGGGCAACGTGCCTGAGAAGTGAGGGTGAAGTGAGGAGACAGAGCCACAGAATACAAATAAGGGAGGGTGAGAGTGAATGCTAAGTAGCAGAAGGCCTTGTGGAACCCATTTTGGCCAGAAGGCCACCAGGAGGGATGTACAAATACATAATAATTGTCAGTTTTGCTTTTTACTGTTGTGCTCCTCATATAGAGCTCTCCAAGAAAACTGCTGTCCCTTTGTCCAAAGTTGTCTCCCTGTTGAGTTGGACAATGCTATGTTTAGGTGCATCAACTCATCAAAAGTCCATCTGGTATACAGATAGTCTTTGACTTACGACCACAATTGAGCCCAAAATTTCTGTTGCCAAGTCAGACATTTGTGAAATGAATTTTGCCCTATTTTACAACCTTTCTTGCCACATTTGTTAAGTGGTTTGCTCGTTAATTTAGTAACTTGCTTGTTAATTTAATTTGACTTTGCTAGACAGTAAGAATGTCACTGTCAACTCTTGGAATGACTCTAGCTGAAGCCATATTTTTCTTGCTTCATTTCTTAGTTGCCATATTTATGGGGAGGGAGGAGAACTTATGAGATGTAGAATGTTTTCCTCCAATGTACCAGACATAACAACGATAAGGCTCCTGAGAACCCAGGCCAATGTGCCTAGCAATGGCAGGAGGGAGTGCTGAGAAGTTCATCACCTGCTTGGTTGGCTAACATGACCTGTGACACAAGGGGGGTGGCCAGTATCCATTCTTTAATTATTCAGTGTTGGTTTCACATTTGACCGTGCTGATATGACGTATCCAATAAACAGGATGTTTGAGGAAGCTAAGGCCTCAGAGTCTTGAATTGATTGGGAGCATTACTTGGAATCATGATAGTCATAGAAGGTGATCACATGACCCCGGGATACCGCAACTGTCATAAGTATGAGTCAGTTGCCAAGCCTCTGAATTTTGACGACATGACCATGGGCATACTGCAAAGGTCATAAGTGTGAAAAACGGTCATAAGTCCGTCACAAGAGCCTGTAGTACAGTGGACTAAAGCACTGTTATTAACATCTGCTGCTTGCAATTACTGCAAGTTCAAATCTCACCAGGCTGAAGGTTGACTCAGCCTTCCATCCTTTCAAAGATAGGTAAAATGAGGACCCAGATTGTGGGGGCAATAAGCTGACTTTGTATAAATATACAAAAGTATGAAGGCTATTGCTTAACGCATTGTAAGCCGCCCTGAGTCTCCGGAGAAGGGCAGCATATAAATTAAAGCAAAAAAAAAAAAAAAAAAAAGCAAAAAATAAGTCACTTTTTTAGTGCTGTTGTAACTTTGAATGATCACTAAATGAACTGTGATAAGTTGAGGTCTACCTGTACTTAGAATTCAGAAGAAACTTATGTCCAGAATGCTAGATTTCTATACTAATAAGGAAAATTTGCCTCTGGCTATTTAATTTGGAGAGCTTCTTCACTAAAGAGTCAGTGTGATGGCTCAATTCTAGAACGGTCATCCCATTCCCTGGCATTTTTAAGCTTCGGGAGCTTTAAGCATTTTTAAGCTTATGCAAGCCAGTGGCTTGCATAAGTATTATTCTGTATTATTCCTATACTCTAATTCTATTGGATTGGACAGATTAAAATATCATAAATGAATCTGTGAATGACTACAGAGACCACCACCTTCTAGTCAGTGTAATCTAATCCAGGCTAGTCTAAGGGTTATAGCATTTTATTCCTAGTGTGTATAGGTTTTGTATAGCTTTATCCTTTTAATATTGTAAACTATGCAGAGTTATCCTGGAGTAAGAATGGCTGGCCATTAAATGTAATAAAATAAATTCTGTATTTGAGAACCAGCTAAACTGACTGGCATTTTCATTTGAGCTGAGGATGACATATATGATGAAATAAACTATCAGAAGTATTGATTTTTGTTTGCTTTGCTATGCCAAAAATATAGGATACCTGGATCATCTCCTTCCCCCTACTTTCTTCCATAGATTTTACAGATACATAAGTGTGCCTGTGTGTGTGTGTGTGTGGCCACAAATTAGACTAAACTGAAGCAGGAAGCAAGTAATTGGCCACAAACTTTTACAAAGAAACATGATTCTAAAGATAGAAAAAATAATTACTTGAGCAGGAAAAGGATAGAATTTTCAAATAAGAAGTCAAAAAGTAACTTCATGTGTGAAACACTAAAATACCAGTAAGAGAACAGATTTGAAATGAGATCTTAGCTACCTGAATTAAAAAGGGTTAAACACCTGGAAAGAAAGAGAAAACAGTCATGTGGCCATTTGCATGCTTCTAGCATGGCCACACTTGGAAGAAATAGATGGATGATTGAAATGAAGACTAAATTGATGCAGGCTATCTGGAAGGAGATAGTCCTGGAGACTGACAAGTCTAGCTGTTAAAATTGAGTTGCTCCAAGGGGCAGTTTCATAGTGTGGTTTCCTGGCAGACATCAATGATAAATATTTGTATCTTGTAGAAGTGATCCCCAGAGTGCAACCTACTGTTAAAGTACTTAATTGTGAGAAGATGTTCCCAGAATTTAGGATTGATTGATAAACCCACATTAATATGTAGGATGCTTAGAAAAGGGATGTCTAGAGGGTTGGAAGACTGACAGTTCCATAAGTGTGGTATGAATGAAAAGCAATTGAATTAAAGCACACTCAGGTCCAAGTTCAGCAGGATAATTTTCACTATTGATATGCATACTCCTGGAATCTGTCATATAATATCTACACAAGATGAAAACAGTTATTGACATTATGGCTCATCACCATATTTGTTGATGCTGCAGAGCCAAAACGGTCATTAGTTTTTGGAGCCTCTTCAGATGATAGCCACACTATCAAGTCAAGCAAAGTTCAAAGCAAATGTGAACATAAGCATTATGCTGTCCTTCCTACATCACAAAAAAGACTCATACTGCCCCTCCCATTGCATTTTTAGAGTGGTGGTGATGAAAGTGAAAGATCAGGAGGCATTTTATTGTGGGCATTTAAAAAAAAGACATTGTTTTTAATTTAGTTTTATTATCCACATTTAAAATGTTAATTTAGGAAGCTTATGGATAACTGGCCTGTGAACTTTAGGATAGAGGGCAGACTGAATATTTTAATAATAACTAGACAAATAAAACATGGTAGAACCTCTGACCTTTATAGGAATATTCCAAACCATGCATAGAGAAAGACTAGAGAGATGGTTTGCAAATGTGTTTGGCCTTTACCACATTTTCTTGTTTTGGAAAAATAATGCTTTTTTTTTTTTTTTTTTTTGGTTAAAGGCCATTTTTTAATGAGTCTCCAATACCTATTAGGTGCATTGTACTACATGCCCATTATTCATTTGTTCATTAGATCTATATGACCACCCATCTTATGAAACACAACTCTGGGTGGCTCATAGCAATAATAAAAACCAAATTGTTTAATAATCAATGGCTGTGAATCAGCTGTTAGCAATCTCCAATATGTCTTGATTAAGAGCTAGACTATAGAATCACTTGTGTGCTATGGATCTCCTTGACTGGGGGCTCAATTCAATTTCTCAACTTGCTACTGGGCTATAAAATGGCTTCCTGTAATGCATCACTGGCAGGATTCAAAAAATGTCAGTCTGGTTTTTTTTTTTTAATTTTACTAGATTTTGAGGATTTGAGATGGGAGTTTATAGGTGGGAATGGGAGAATTTTCTCTCCCTAAAACTGCCTACCACTAAACAATTACCACTACCTAAACAATTGGAACATTATTTTTATTGAACATTAGCCATTTTGATCCTGAGGTGCTTTGGAGGCTGCAAATCAGGTGTGGGAGATCATATCCAACAGGTAGTCCTCGATTTATGACCATAACTGAGCCCAACATTTCTGTTGCTAAGTGAGACAGTTGTTAAGTGAGGTTTGCCCCATTTTACGACTTTTGTTGCCACAGTTGTTAAGTGAATCTCTACAGTTGTTGAGTTAGTTACATGGCTGTTAAGTGAATCAGGCTTCCCCATTAATGATGCTTGTCAGAAGGTTGCAAGTGGTGATCACATGACCGTGGGACACTGCAACCATCATATATATGAGTCAAAATACATGCCCAGTGTCTGAATTTTGATCGCATGACCATGGGGGTGCTGCAATGATTGTGTCATGCCCTCATTGGACCAGGGCCTTTCAGGATTGGGACAGCATGTAGGCAGGGAGGAAGAGGGGCAGGATGACCAAGAGAGGCAAAGCAGTAAACATGAGAGACAGAGCTCAGGCAATGAGCAGGGACCACTTCCTCAAGCACAGAGAGTGGAGAGAAGGCAAGAACAATGCAGTTTGACATGACTACTTGGGAGGAAAGCGCCCTGCCCCTCTTCACAAGGCACACCTGGGCGCTGAGACTTAAGGAGACACTGTGGAGAGGGGCATTTGTTGGGAACAAACACTGAATTCATGGAGTGTTGAGTACTGATGTTTGAACTTTCCTGGATTCCTTGCATTCTTTATGGATTTCTGGATTACTTGCCTTGCTCCTTTGCTTCCTGGACTCCTCGACTTGCCCTGCTAGACTTCTTGCTTTGCAGCCGTGGTGCTCACAGCGTTGGGCTGGATTATTTGCAGCCAGAGGCTGCTTGAGGGGTGTGTGTATGCATGTCTGTGATCACTTTGCTCTGGGACTTGCCAGAAATGTGGGAGCATTTGGGGAAATTTGGAGCAATAAAGGGGTGGTTTGAACTGCCAGCTGCCTGTGTTACCTCTGTGGCATGCCCCGGGTCATCACAGATTGTAAGTGTGAAAAACAGTCAGAAGTCACTTTTTTCAGTGCTGTTGTTATGTCAAATGAATGGTTGCAAGTCAAGAACTACCTGTATAAGCCATGAATGGGCTACTCATGTATTACAGCTACGTTCAGCTACGTACAATGCAGCAGTGCTATAATTATGGCTGAAAAGAACCACCTGTCAAGTCATCTGGCACCTGCTTCTGAGCATTTCATCAAGCGAAGAGCTCCTTGATAGTCATCGGAAAAAAAATTAAACTAATTCCTTGGCTCTGTAATGAATAGAGACTTGCAAATAAACTCTGGAGTGGAGAGGGAGATATAAAAATAGTGTTTCTTTTGAGACCTAGAGGTGAGCTTTCTTTGAGCAGTGGCTTCCTGATCCGGCAGAACTTCCTCTAGTTTTTCAATAAAGTTTCCCTTATCATGCGTAAAACAATTTTCATACATTTCTTTCTTCATTGTTTACCCTTTGTTTGTGGCAATTAAGTTAAATATTCACAAGCAGTATGGCATCCGTGGGAGGGTGAAGAACACAGCTCTTCTTCATCAATTGAAGTAATTAGTCAGCTTTTATGGAAGGGTCATCTTCATGGCCTAGGAAAATAGTTACCCACCGACACTATTGTGAGAATAAAGGAAATGCCACCTACTTTCTTCTAGTTATTTTCCCTTAAAGCTATTTACAACTGTTTTTACAAGACAAATCCCATCTCGTTGTCTCTCATTTGTAGCAGTTCAACAATTCTATGTCACCACAGTGGTTTAAATTAATACCAACAATGCATCCTTTTATACTTTAGGCGGTCTAATACTTGAAATGACGTATCCATTTTCCCTTCCTTTATGATGAACTGAACATGGTCCAAAAATAAATCTCCTGTTGTGCAGTGGATCAAGGGGTGAGAGGAATGAAGTGTTTGGATTTTAAAATTATTATGATTGCAAGAACAATTATAGCATCTGCCTTCTATATCGTTTGTAATATTTCCTTGTTCTTTCTGAGTTTAACAGCAATCTCCCAATAGAGTTTTTTTGGGGGGAGGGGCAGAGAGGGGATGTAGATCTTCCTACAAATATCTTTGCCTCGTCTATTCCTATTGTAATGCAATTTGATTTTAATTGTGAAGATCTTGACTAATTAATTGAGAATTATTAGTACTTCAAGATTCTTAGTGAAGCTTAAAAGTGCTAGAACTCCTTGAGACCATCTGGATGGGTGGGTGAGTGAGTCAGACTTGAGTGCTGGCACTTGCTTAAACAAGTTTCTGCAGTTTTGTTAGCAAGATTTTTGGAAGTGGTTTTCCACTGCCTGCTTCCTAAGGCTGAGAGTGACTGGGCCAAGCTCATCCAACTAGCTTTGTACCCAAGTCAGGACTAGGACTCACAGTCTCCTAGTTTTTAACCTGGTGCCTTAACTTCTACATCAAGCTAGTTGAAGCCGAAGGTAATTTATGCTCAAGAGTTTCAGAAACACTCTTTAAAGCACATGGAAGAATAATAGTGAGAAGATGAATTTTGTAAGAAGATGGCAATGGCTGGGTATCGGATGCTCCAATGTTCATAGAAATCAATAAGTCCCTACTACGGTTCTAAAAAGAAAGAAACCTAAAACATACAAGACTTTTTGAAAGGGGGGATGTTATATATAAATCCACTAGTAATGTGCTAATTTCACACCTCTAGCCCATTAATTTCACTGTTATGACCATTTAGGGACGTATAAGAGATAGCCAGCTTCTATTATTTCCATTTTTTATACTATCAGTACATTAGATGTTAATTTAACAGTGACCTAACTTATACCATCACTCATATATTAGATCCTGTGGAGAGAAAGAGCTTTTCTCTGCAGCTTTGTACTCATGGCCTTCGGTCATTGGATGCCCCTCCCAACACAAAGACATGGACACGTAAAACCAGAAATGAACTTAATGTGGAAGAATGGACAAAATGGCAGAGCATGTGAAGAACATTCTAATACAGGTAATCCTCGATTTATGACCACAATTCAATAGCAATAACACTTAGACTTATATACCTCTTCACAGTGCTTCACAGCCCTCTCTAAGCGGTTTACAGAGCCAGCATCTTGCACCCAACTGTCTGGGTTCTCATTTTACCCACCTCGGAAGGATGGAAGGCTGAGTCAACCTTGAGCCGGTGATATTCAAATGCCAAATTGCAGGCAGCCGGCAGTCAGTAGAAGTAGCCTGCAGTGCTGCACTCTAACCACTGCGCCACCTTGGCTGAACCCAACATTTCCATTGCAAAGTGAGATAGTTAAGTGAGTTTTGCCCCATTTTATGACCTGCCACAGTTGTTAAATGAATTACTGCAAGTGTTAAGTTAGTAGTACAGTTGTTAGGTGAATCTGACTCATTCACTGACTTTGCTTGTCAAAGGGTTGCAAAAAGGCGATCGCGTGACCCTGGCAGCCGTCATAAATATGAGCCAGTTGGCAAGCATCTGAATTTTTATCATGTGACCATGGGCATGCTGCAACGGTTGTAAGCGTGAAAAACAGTCATAAGTCACTTTTTTCGGTGCTGTCATAACTTTAAACAGTCACTAAACGAAAAGGTTGTAAGTAGAGGACTATCTGTATGCTACTTTTAAAAAGTCATGGGTTTCCTAATAGCAGAGCAAATGATGTTCAAGAGTGTGTGGTGGTATTCAAGGCTCTAAAAAGACTATGCTATGGTTTGTTTGTGGCCTTTGGTGGTGGTGGGAAGACTTCTTCAATTTCAGTCTGAGATGTAAATTAGCACAACTATTTTTTGTTTCCTAACCTTTTTGACAATCCTCCCCGATGCTGCTATTCAATTAACTGAAAATGAATGGCCGCAGCAATCTTCCACAACCCTCTTCAACATAAATTTTGTTTTCCGCTATGCTTGGTTGTATGGACATCTTGTTCTGACTCCTGCTTCTCTTCACCAAATCCTTCGAATGGTCCTGCAGTCTACAAAACAATTGAACAAATCCTTTCGGTCATAGTGAACATGGAGGTGCAATCCAAAGGTTAGGCCACAGTGCCACTTAACTCTAAAACCACCGTCAAAGACTGAGGAAGCACAGTTTTTGCTAAAACTGGTACTATTTAAGAAAGGCTGAACAGCAGTAACAGAGACACATACCTAGCGCACTGCAGTAGCTCCCTCTGCTGCCCAAAACAAGGGAAACAAAACAAGTGATTTGCTCAAAAATGAGCAATCCTGTCTAGATTTAAAATGAGGTCCTATCTCATTTCATGGAGTTGATTTGCCTATTTTTAAGGTCTCTCTGGTTTTTATGTTCCATGAAAATTTAATCTGTCGTGTGTGTCTAATCAGCCTGGGGGAAAAAAGAAATCTCTTACCTCAAACAAAACAGCATTATTTGACGGTATACCTTTGCATGAAGGGACTGTATGCTGTATGGGGATTTCTTTAAATTGAACAGAAGTGCCTTGTACATGGAAAAAATGGCTTCAGGTTTACTTCTCCTATTCTTAAATTTGCTGTTTGGTAGTAAAATGTTTCTATTTAATGATGGTAAAAATATTTATATTTCAACAAGGAAGGATACAATAAGCATAGCCAAGAGCTGGAAGGGATCATTTATTTTAGTCTTGGCTGGAGCTGAAATCCACACATCTTAAAGTTTTTGAGGTTGAGAAGCACTGAATTTTAGGTTCCTGAGTCCAACTCCCTGCTCAGTGTAGAAATCCAGGTTAAAATGGGCCAGGCACATAGTTGTTCAGTTTTGGCTTAAATAGAAGCGGAATCAATGCGTCTATTGCTGACTTGCTGACCCCTGAACTAGAAACTACTTTTTGCAACTTACGGCAGTGGTGGGATTCAGCTGGTTTGCACTAGTTTAGGTGAACTGGTTGTTAAATTCCGCCCCCCCCAATCAAAGTGGATTCTGGGTGCTGCACTGCAATGGAGAAACGGGCAACGGAGTGGCTGGTATGAGGGAAGGCTGCTTTCCCTCTTTCTTCTCCCTGCTCCTCCTCCTTCCCTCATGCTGGCCATTCCATTTCCTGTTTCTCCATTGTAGAGCAGTGCGCAGGATCAATTGATAGTGGAGGGGTGGTAATTTAACAAGTGGTTTGCCCAGGGTCATGTTGGCCATCGCGGGAGGCTCATCCCACATGTGTGGCGGAGCTGGAGGATGGGCCATGCCTCCCACAACAGCCAACCTGACCATGAGCGAACCAGTTGTTAAATTATTTGGATCCCACCACTGACTTAAGGTCACCTTGAAACAACAGAAAACAGGTCCTGTTTTTCCTCTGTGACACTTGCTCAGGTATTTATTTGATTGGTCTTTTTTTAAAGGGGTTTCAAATCCAGTTCTTTTTAGTTTTAGCTTACCTTTCAGCTTTCAATCCTGTGAACTGATCACCTTCTCTACATCACTTCCAATTTCTCCAAATGTTCCTTAAAACATGTATTTGCCATTTTTTAAACCAGCTGAGTGTGCAGCAGCATAGAGAACTAATGCAAGTGCCAGAGCTAATGATTGACTTGTAAACAATCCAAAACCAGGAATATAAAGCAAGAAGCAAAATGTTCTTTGAGATATGTATATATGTCTTTGTCTGCCTCAGAGAGAAGAAGAGAGCAAGACAGCCAAAGAGAGTATAAATCTGATCGCGTAGTAAAAAACTAAAACAATTAACATGTCCTTGTCATCGTGAACCAAATTATTCTTAGGTTCTTCTCTGAACCCTCCATTAGTTAAAGAAAGGTGGTACTCAACAATCTTCTCGTGTTAAAAGCCAGAGCTATTTTATGATCCAGCCCTTTATTTCAAAGAACCTATATCAAAAAGAATGAAATGAATAAAATAGGTTGGGGGTGTGGACGGAGGAGTGGAAGGATGTAGAAAAAAAGTCCAGTGTGGTTCCCAAGGAGACAAGTGCATTTAGTACCAGATTACAAAATCTATCCTGCTGTTTCCTTGTTTCCAAATATTGTTTCATTCGCAGAGTACTATGATTAGCATGTTACTCTCTGTATGCATGTCTTCATTAAACTACGGAAATTAGAAAATGACATGACATTTTTCCTGTGGGAATTGTTTACCAAGCCTTCCCTCACAAGGATAATATGAACTAGGTTGTATCCTGCATTTGGAGTACAATAATTTAGATTAGTTTTTTCCAAAGTCCAAATAGCTAAAAAGCTACAGATGTTATACCTGGCAGGTGCATGCACTTTTGAACCCTGAATCTAAAAATGAGCCCCATCAATCATAGATTACATATATCAATTGTCTTGATTCTGCATGTGGTTACATTCAGTCAAAATCAAAAATTTGATATTCAGTCAAAACTGGACCAAGTGTAAAGAAGGACAATAAGGTGATAGAGACTAAAAACTCATATGAGAGTTTATAATCATATGAGAGTCATAATCTCATATGAGAGATTAAAGGAACTGAATATATTTGGCCTTGATAAAAGATGGAATAAGGATGGGGGCTGGGGGGGGACTCAAGTAACTGAAGATTTTACTGAATCCTGAAAGGTTTTGAGGCTAAGGTGATATCTCAGATTCCTTAAAGATATTCTGTCTTTTCTGATAAAGGTGGTTTGGTAATAATCCAATTGAAATTTCTTTGAGCTATTTTCACTATACAACTGTATATCCAACACTATCTTCTATTTGGACATGAGGATGATATCAATTCAAGCAAGATCCCAGATTTATAAAATTATAATTATTGGTTTCAAGTCAATCTTTCCTCAGGAATTGCTGGAGCGTTTACCTCTTCCCAATAACTTACTATATGTACCAAAATTTCTAGATGAAGATGATTTAGTTTAATGTAGGTTTTCTACTCAGCCCTTTCTTAGGGGGGGTTGATAGGCCTAAATCCTGTTTGTGCAATGATTTAGACTTTTAGAGCTATAAAAAGATTGCTGTCTGGCTCTTGTTCTCCCCATCTGTCCTCAGCTTTATTCAAATTAACTACAGCAGAATATTTATCTTTAGCCACCTTGTTTCTGAAATGTATTTGGGTTGTTGCTGCTTAAGGTTTTAATTTTTTCTTCTCTAGGATGACCTTAATCAAATGTTATTTTATCAATGAATCTTTGACAATCCTACGTGGGATAGGAAGCCTTATAGGGAAGCAGATTCTGACTCAATGTTAAGAAAACTTCCTAATGACATGGGCAGTTCAACAGTGAAACCAATTATTAAGAAAGTGATCAGTTCCCCTTTGATGAAGCTGTCCAGATAAAAGCTGAACAGTCTTTGAACCCATCAGAAATGCTTTAATCTGGATTCCTGAACTGAGAAAAGGATAGCATAATTAGCAACTTCTTACCGGGTTTATGATAAATATACCCAAGGGTGGGCTTCAAAAATTTTAGCAAAGGGTTCTTGGCCCGGTTGCTGAGTGGGCATGGCCATGGTGTGCATGGCCTAGTTAGCCTCCTGCACCACGGCAGGGGGGGCATTTTTGCCCTCCCTGGGCTCTGGAGGTTTTTTTTTGAGCCTTTGGGAGGGCGAAAATGGCCTCCCCAGGCTCCAGGGGCCCTCTGGAGGCCAGAAATGAGCCCATTTCTAGCCTTCTTGAACTTCCGGTAGGTCCGTTTTTTGCTCTCCCCGAGCCTCTACATGTGCCCTGCACTTACCTGCATCTAATATGGGATGCGTGGGGACTCCTGGGAGGGGAGGGCAGGGTGGATGGGGCCAGCCAGGAGTGGGATTTGGGGTTCTCCAAACTGCACAGAATCTTAGCTAGAGATTCTCCCAAACCCCTGTGAACTCCCAGCACCCCACCCCTGAATATACTCCAACACATTGAACATAAAACTTTGACTTCATTTCATTTCTCTGTGACATGGCATTGGGCTAGCTGAAACTTTGCAAAATGGATTATACCAGAGATTGTAATACTAATAAGGGTTCTGTTGTTTTCTTATTTCAGACATTATTTTGAAGTTTAGTCTTACAATTATTACCGATGTTTGTTTATCACCTTGAAGGGTGGGGAATTATATGAATGCAAATCTTTCCATCTGACCTTGAGTGCAAAATTATCTTTTTTCCAGATCAGCAGTGCAGGAGCGCTGCTCATTTAGTGCAATTAAAATATACAGTAAAATTGTGAGAGATTAGAATTAATAGTGTATATCAGTACCAAGCTGAGAGTTGGATTATGTTTTCAGATTTTCAAAAACATAAAGGATTGGGGAAAATGTCCATTAATATAATGAAAGAGACTATAAAACCCCCGTATTGAGTTGAATGTTTAAGCGCAATGGCAGGTGGCTAGCAATTAATCTTGAGCTCATACTCCTGAACCTAATTGATAAACTCATCATATTATATGAGTCCATCCAACCTAACAAATTAAATCTCAAAGTCAGCATTAATGAAACATCAGTAGGAAGAAACATTCCATGGATAGAAGCTTTTAACATAGATTTCAATAAGATCTGAATAAGACAATTATCTATAAAAAAAAACATAACACAATCCTGTTGTGTTGGAAGAAAATTTAAGGTCAATGGTGTTCACACCCATAAAAATAATGGAACAAAATCTAACATTTAATAAAACACAACCAAATGTTACAAAAGTCTATCAAAAGCTCTCAACTAGAATGTTTTCACATAAAAGAGCAAAAGAATATATTTGTAGTAAAGCAATAAATATTAATAATTTTTATTCTGTTAACTGTGCTGACAGGATAATGGGGAACCTGAAGAAGCTTCTTGGATGAGAAGTGAAGTTTTTCTTCAAAGAAAAAACAAGGAAGTCCAGTTGCCTCCTGAAAAAGCACCTTTGGGACTGTTCTGGAGGGTTAACTCAAACAATATTGTATGGGGCTCAGCCAGGACATGAAGTCTTTACACACTTCCATTTCCTTCTAATGTCAGAAGAATCCTTAATGGAAAGCTATAATTGGCAGATAAAATATCTGATGAAATGGAGTTTAGTCAATTAACATTTATGACTATACAAATTTGTCCTTGGGATGTTGCAGTATCTCTTACCCTGCTGCAATTTTATGGGAACTGACAACATTGGGTAATTTCCTTCTATTTATTGCTACTTCATACTTCCTGTCTTCTTGTCCCATGTGTTGACTTCTGCTTGAGGGTTCCTCAGGCCATCTGCCAGTCCTTTTGTACTCTGTAAAATTCTGCATGCATGGAGGGTGCCATTAAGAACAGAACAACATTTGGCCTATGATTTACCTGCAGCTAACTATATTTCATGTGGAGTGGCATAAAATGGTAAATACAGAGTTTTTGTTCTTTAACCTATTTTTCAAACTTTGTTTCTCAGGTCCATTATCAATATCATCGTCACACATTAACCCATTGCAAGTTATGGATCAGAGTCTACTAATCCAGTGCAGACTGGTAGATTGAAATGTTTCACCTTGTGAGCCAATGACTAAGACTGAGTGAATGGCCCAAAATTACCCTGTAAGCTTCAGTGCCTAAGGGAGGAAAAGAGCCTGAGCCTCCCCACTCCCAGTATGGCAGTTTAACAACTATACCACACTGTGTCTCATATATATGCATGTTGTGTAAGTATGTGAATACATCCACATAAACACTTCCCCACAAAGTGTACATGTTAAATGTGTGTGTGTCTGTCTGTCTCCCTCTCCTGTACATCTAAGCATCCTTTAGTAGTTGTAGTTAATCTTTAATAGTTTTGGATAGATATCATTGGTTTAGGGAAGAGAGTGAAAAACTAGCCCAAAATCACTTAGCTGGCTTCGGTGTCTAAGAGAGGATTAGAACTTGGGTCTCCCACTCCCAGTCTAGGATTTTTAACCACCATATATTAATGGTTCATACTGCTAATATATATACATTAAGTATATCAATTCCATTTCCAATGGCTCCAGTCATAAAAGACAAGGAATCTTATCTCTTTAGGCAAAAGTTGGTATTTACTCATCTTTATAAATACATATCTAAACTTTAGAAGTTTGTTTTTGTTCATTAACTTAAAGGGATATTTGCTGATTGTTGTTCAGAACAGAACTTCCTATTTTGTTATCTTTATAATTTAAAGAATTACTGGCAGCAGGAGGCCATGGAGGAAGGTCAAAATCGGCAAAGTGATGGATGGAGTGTCACAATGCAAGTCCTGATTTTTGTATATGTGAGTTAATATCATATGAATATTCAGATGAGCAAGCATGCATCGCAGAGTTCTGTCTGGTCTTTTGCAGATTTTGATCCTCTCCCCAAGGACACTACTGATTATAGATTGGTAATTATATTTCCTATATAAAGAAGAATCCTGTAACAACTATTTGCTAAAAAGATTCGGCCGAATTTTTTCCTTCAAAAAAACTGGGAAAAGCAACAGTACCATTCTGCACACTCAAAGATAACATAGGATTAAAATACCTAAAATATCACTTTCAGTGGTGGGTTGCCCCCGGTTCGAACCGGTTCGCACGAACCGGTAGTAAAACCGGCAGGAGGCTCCGCCCCCACCCAGGATGTTGTCATCAGCGATCTGTGCATGTGCAGAAGCAAGGTGCATGTGCGATCCCATTGCAAACTGGTAGTAAAGGTAAGTAGAGCCCACCCCTGATCAATTTGCTTTGTATTTCTAATCCTGCCATTCCTGGCTAAATATGGTATTTGAGGGAACCTACCCTGTTCACTGCAATATTGCTGTTATCCTGATGCTTATTGTAGCATTCTGGAAAAATAATCATCTTTGTTGGGATACCTTTGAATTTTTTTCTATTGGAGGGGAGGCAATTCACTTCCTTTGTTTTGTACTAATCTGTCAATTTCTTTATTTATTAAACATTGCTTCCTTGAAATGATTAAAAAAAGCCATTTAGGATTTCTTTTTTCTTTTATAAATACAAAAATTGCACAATGTGAGCACCAGTTTTTGCTAATCACATTCCCTAAAAATGCAAAAAATGTTGAAAAAATGTTGTTTTTCCCCCCAAACTGTGCTAGTTTCCAAACCTTTCATCAATTAGACACCCAGACTTAAAAGTTGGGTTTTTCTTTTGACTCCAGTATTGTTGTTAATGCAAATCATAACAGTTTGCCAATCTCTGGTCTGGGAAAAACCTAGCATCTTAATCAAAAATGCAAACCCAGAGACAGCAGTGTGTATTGTAACCAAGTTTATAGTCTAGGGACATAGTCAAGAGTAAAAATGCATGAATAAAACAAGACAAAATACAGAAGTAGCAATGCACATGAAATAACCTAGCTAGGAATATTTTAAAAAAAAACCCAGCAATAATGGGAAATGAATAAACAATTAGAGGAGCGAGCTCATTTATTCCGCAGTCAGAGAAAAGAAAATTTAAATTATCTTCAACCAAAGTACTTCTGAGATATGTGGGTCAGGAAATACTAGCTCCAAAACCAACAAGATCGCTAAGCTAATTTTTCATACTTCTCAACTCTCATAGTCTAATTTTTTTTAAAAAAGCACAATCTATCCTAAATTTACCTTGTGAATGTTTTGCTAAATTACTGTACTTGCCTTTGTGATTCATTCAAAATAATGAAAAAACCTCCTTCCCCATTTTCACCTAGAGCAGTGTTTCTTAACTCTGACCATTTTAAGATGTGTGGACTTTATTTCCCAGCATTCCTCAGCCAGCAAGACCGGCTAGGGAATTTTCGGAGTTGAAATCCACATATCTTAAAGTTGCCAAGGTTGAGAAACACTGAGTTAGAGGTATGGAATATTAATTTCACGATGCACATCAATTTCAATGCAAATTGAACTCCTCTTGTACAGGTGGAAAGGGTTTTTTCAGTTGGGCATGGGGTTCTTGGATAAGAGAAAATTGAGTGAAGTTCAAGAGTTTGCCAGAAATGTTGGCTTTAGTTGACACAAACGGTATAGAAACTGAGGCTAAATATGCTTCAAGACCTTCAATTGTAGATGCTTCAGATGTGGTGTTCCACAAAGCACTATGAATTATTTGAGGAAGTATATGAACAATGTCTGTTGAAAGAAAACATTGTGCAATCTTTTTCAAGTTTCAAGATATTTGTTTGTAGTAAATGGAGAAATAAGAGCTTGAAATGAGATAAGCTTAAGAATTCAAAACATTTTTGTATGAAAACACAAATGAATCAGTTTGCTGATTTAGTTTTATATAGTTTCTCCCCAATTTCATAATTTCACATATGAAATTGTGAGCCTAATTTGATCTTTAACAAAATGTGTAACCAATAGCTCCCAATATTATGAAGCTAAATGTTGAGGTTAATATTTGGCCTAGAAGACTAACATTCCTTTCGTTCTAAAAAGTTTAGAACAGATACACCAGGTGCAGATCCATATTATTTAACATTATGTCCAGTTATAAATATACTAACACATGCTTAAAAATCTTTTGGGGAGATTTTTTTTTTACTTGTAATGTACTGCTAAAGCATGGTAAAAATAATACTCTGAAAACACATTTTATTGAGCAGATATAAAAGAAATCAGAACACAACAAGTGAAAACCAGGCCTGTCAATGCTTAGTCTAATATGTATTGTTTTAGTATCACTGATGAAATAAACCAAGCATATGTTTGAAACTTTCCTACCCTCAGTTCTGCTACGGAAAAGGCATAGAATCATAGATTTGGAAAGGACCATCAATATGTTTTTATAAAAATAAATAGAATGAGAAAAAATACAACAAGGGTTTACAACATGTAAAAATTGCCTTAAAATTACTAAAATATTAAATGAAACCCTTTATTCCACATTTTGCCCTCTGGAAAAAGAAGAATGATCCTGTGATACGTCAATTGTGGAATATATATATTCAGAAGCCAAAAATCAAATTTGCCTTCTTTGCAACCATATTGTGCTGCAATCAATTTGCAAGCAACAACTGTTCCAAAATTATGATTGTAAGTAATGTTACTTAAACCAGGTACTTAGCATCCTGTAGCTGTGTATTTAATTTCTGTTCTCTAACTGAATAATTTTGCACTCCTCTATGTTAAACTTCATTTGTTTACTTTCAGTCCTTTCATCCAGATTGTCATGATTTTAATTTCTGTTTTATGTAGTAGTATTATTGTCCTATCTCATCCACTTGTGTCTACACATTTACAAAATATTCCCTCCACTTATTAATCCAAAAAAAATAATAAAAATATTGTAGAGGTCCCCAGAGAAACCCTTGTGCGATACCCACTCAAACATCACCAACTTGATGAGGAACACTCTTTAAGAAAGATTAAGAAAGATTAAGAAAGATTTTTCAGCCACTGTAATTGGTGTACTACTGACCCTATCTTAACTAACTTCGTAAACAGCATTTATGGGGTATTATGTTGCTGAATTCAAGTTATATGCTCATAGTATTCCCACTGTCTATTAGATAATTATTTCTTTGGTTTGCCGAAACTTTCTTTTTCTCATTTTTGAGGTCAGCAACATTTACTATGAAGACAAAATTTAGTCAGGAGCTACCATTTAACCATATTTGTCTACCATTCTCAATCAAACAGTAACGTATTAATCATTACTGTGTGCTTGTTTTTACTAGGGAAAACATTTGTACATTTGTAATACGGTTGTTTCAACTATAAGGGCAAGTCCCTATAGTTGCATTGCTGGAATTTCCTTCCATGCCAAAGCCAGTAGGATAGAAAGCCATTCTAAATCTTGCTGCCCTCACAACAGGGCATGTACCTGGAACAGATCTGCATTGTGCTGCTCTTTATAGCTTTAGTGCCAAATTTGCAGATGATATTAAGCTGGCAGGAATAGCTAACACCCTAGAAGATAGGCTCAAGATCCAGATGGATCTTGACAGACTTGAACACGGGACCCTATCTAACAAAATGAAATTCAATTACACTTTGGCAAGAAAAACCAAAAGTACACATATAGACTGGGTGAAACCAGGCTTAATAGCAGTAACTGTGAGAGGGATCTTGGAGTCTTAGTGGACAACCAGTTGAATATGAGCCAGCAGTGTGCAGCGGCAGCCAAAAAAGCCAACGCAATCCTAAACTGCATTAACAGAGGGATACAATCAAGATCAAGTGAGGTACTAATATCACTCTATAAAGCCTTAGTAAGACCGCACCTAGAATACTGCATCCAGTTTTAGTGACCACACTATAAAAAAGATGTCGAGTCTCTAGAAAAAGTGCAGAGAAGAGCAACCAGGATAATTAGGGACTGGAGGCTAAAACATACGCTCAATGGTTGTACTTGGCATGGCTAGTCTAGTGAAGCGAAGGACCAGGGGAGACATGATCCAATTTTTGAGGGGCTGCCACAGAGAGGAAGGGATCAAGCTATTTTCCAAGGCACATGAAGGCCAGACAAGGAATAATGGATGGAAACTGATCAAGGAGAGATTCAACCTAGAAATAAAGAGAAATTTTCTGACAATTAGAACAATCAACTAATGGAATAGCTTGCCTTCAGAAGTTGTGGGAGCTTCATCACTGGAGGCTTTCAAGAAGAGATTGGACTGCCATTTGTCAGAAATGGTGTAGAATGTCCTGCTTGGACGAAGGGTTGGACTAGATGACCTACAAGGTCCCTTTCAACTGTTAATCTAATCAAAACCTGCTATTCCCAGGACTCAGAAAGGCTATAAAAGCCATAACCCAATTAGCAGAGCAAACCAGCTGATTATAAATTATCAAAAATCTAAAGTGCTGGTGTTTTCAAGGAAATCAAAGCAATTTAGTTGAATAATAAATGGAAATAAAATCGAGGTGCTCATTTTAAATATCTGGGAAAAGTTTTCCATTCGCAGGGGACTTGGAAAGCCCATGAGGAATATGTAGCTTCAAAGTCCTCCACAGCTATTAAAAATTGTCTTACTCCAAAGAAGAATTAATGGAATGGAATGAATACCAGCAGCCTTAAAACTGACCAAGGCCAAAACCCTTCTCCAAATTTGATTGGGAGCCCAAATAATAATTTACATTTTATAAAAAGTGAACTTATGCAAGCAAAATTTTAGGGTCCTGTCATGCAATGTGGCAATGGCCTTGGAGACACGAGGAAGGGCTGCAGCTGAGGTAATGATCAGAAAAGAGAAAGCTAAGCCCACAGAAGGAATGGGAGGGTGACAAATGTCCTAGAATGGACCCTCCCTCATTTCTTGGACTGTAAAAGTGATGGCAAAACAGATGTACTTTTAGACTTGCAAAATTCTGTTGATGTAACTTCACAGTAAAGATAGAACTAATTCTCCTGGGTGTGCTTCTTGTCTAAGCTGACAGGTCTTAATATGTAGCCCCAAGGAGTGCAGCCCTCAGGCTTGAGATGGGAATGCCCAAATTAGAAGCAAGGGCACGGAATTTAGTCTTGATAGACTGGAAGCTGATTACACTCTTCCTTATTAGTTGGTTATGCAAATATTTTTTGATGACTACCCATCAACATGGTTATCAGCAGTGAACCAGAAACAGAGGTACTCTGGGCTTGTCATGGATTTGTTCTTAGCTTCTATTTTTGATCAGGTAAGAAAGACAGTTCTCCAAAGACTGAATGGTATCAGGTATCAAAATGAAGTTAGATAAGGTAGCACCTTCTCCTAGGATATAAGAATTCATATACAGAGGCTAAGAGAAGAAAGCAAATACTTAGCCTCTACGGGGAGGGAACATATGGTAAGGATGTGGCTAACTGATGAGGACCAATCAGTCCGAAATAGATCTATATTAGTCTCCCAAAAGGCAGCAAAATGCATGCTTGCTGTCTGAAGAAGCCTAGGATAGTGGATGTGATTTCACTGAGCTAGGGCTCTCTCCCGATGCCCGCCTATATTGACCTACCCTGAAGAGGCCAGTTCCTTGATCCAGCTTCTGCATAGCCAGAGTGGGATGGAAAATGAAATGCCAAGTTTCCTTCAGTTGCCCCAGGTTTCTTTTCAAATTAACTAATCTACTAATTCCCAAATCAAAGTACAAGCATAAATACTGTCTCTTCCTACTGAATGATAAATATAGATAGATAGTTAGATAGTTATAGATGGATGGATGGATGGATGGATGGATGGATGGATGGATGGATGGAGACAGACAGACAAAAGCTAAATAGATATATTGCCCATAATGGACATAGTATTTGGATAGGATCTACAGTAATTAAAACAGAATAGTTGAATGATCCTGTGATCAGTGAATTTGTGGGACAGACAGACAGAGTGGAACCCCCAATAGCAGTGGCATTGTATCCTGACTGCACAATGAACAAAGAAAGGAAACTGCAGAGGAAGCACAATACCTTACACTTTCTATTGTGTGGAGAAATGGGACAAGATGGTTAGTTTTAGAACTGTGTGGTGTTTGCATAAAGAAGCTGTCTGCTTTAGTCTACATGCAACTGCTATTAATGCTATTGATGACCTGTTTAAAATTGAAAGTGAAAGTAGATGTAGTCGAGAGTTGCAGAGAGAGGGGCCCTTTCTCAGGGAAGAAAGTGACAAAGCAGCTTGGAATTTTTGGTCTGCAGGAAGAGCAAAGATGGTAGTTCACAGAGTATATCTAACAGTTATGCAGATAAGTGCTTTAGTCTGGCGAGATTTCTGTCTATAGGCGAGCAGCAATAAAGAAATTACTCTTAAGTAACTCCTCATGTCATTCTTGGTTGTTTGGGCCTGACATAAAAGGAGCTTGGGATCTGGTCTCCACAGCCAAAAGAGGATGAAGGGATGGGGAAAAGTGTCCAGGATCAGAGAGAAAGGGACAATTCACAGAACCAACTGTAGCCACAACATTATTGTCACGGAACACATCCTTTCAAGTCATTTTTTCCCAATTACTGTACCTGCAGGGAGACTCTTAAGGCATGACAATAGGGAAAATTCCTGTCAGATGCACAAGAAAATGTCTTTGAACTGCTCAATATGGATTGCCTTTGAAACCCAGGTGGGGGCCTGGAATCAGTGGGTGGGTCATGCGTACAGTGGCTAAGTGGAGTTTGTCTGAGTGCAGGTTGAGCAAATTCATCTTTCTCAAGCAATTTAATCGTTTTATTGGAGAAAAATCTGTGCCTGTGAATGGTTGCAGTGTTATCAAGAGCCAATTATAATCAGTTTGAAAGGAATCGAAGGCACAGAAGCACTCGCCATGAACCTTCTGTCAGTTTTTTTACACAAAGTAACACCTGTCTATTTCTTTTTAAAGCTTGTGTTTGAAATCTGGAAAAAAAAATACTGTATGAGTAACACACACACACACACACACACACACAGGGAGGGAGGGAGGGAGGGAGGGAGGGGGAGAGAGAGAGAGAGAGAGAGAGAGAGATTCTGAAAAATAGTTGAAATAGACAAAACAAAATACAATCAAAAGGCTTCTTGAATTAAACTTTGTTTTTGGTTTATGCCCAAATGTTCCACTGTATAGGCATTATCAGTCCACCTCAAATAAAGCCATTGGCTTTGATCTTAAAATATCTAGAAGAATTATTCCGTCCACAGGAAGATTCCACTGGCAAAAGAATGGGATAATTTTAATTTCTCCCTTTACCCTAAAATATGCCTAGTGCAATTGCAGAAAGTTTTGGACAGTGGAGACAGTACAACCTTGACAGAAATAGTATTTCTGTTAATAAGCTTATCCAGCAGAGGATTCCTTTGCACTTGAAGCTAATGAATTTTAAGAGTTAAGAGATATCCACTTCCTGGTTTCTAAAATAGGAAGACTGTCTTCAGAGAGACTGTCTTTATGTCTCCAATATTAACTCAGTGTAAATAAATTAAGAATTTCCATCACTAAGAGATGCGACCATAAAGCATGATATCATGTGACCCATCACTTGGCAATGGTACTTGCTGTTATTGTTAACCAAAACCCACTGGTTGTTAAGAGAGGATCCACTCCGATTCAAGCCATTCTCAGCTTGGTCCCTGCCAGCCTTGAACTTCCATAAGGAAAGTCAACAGTCAGCTTCTCTTCAACACTTCACCTCTCTGCCCTTTTGGCCACCTTGCTTCTGCCAGCCTTGCTGCCCTGCACAGTGGTCACCGAGTGAATGTTCATAACTTGAGGACTACCTATAAACATTTCCTCAGAATATAGTGAAAGTACTTCCTGAAAAGATCAACCTTGTTTTGGCACCATCATCTTACATATGTAGAGCATCTTGTACAGATAAATCCTTGACATTCCATCACAATTGGGACCAGAATTTCTGTTGTAAGTTGTGGTTGAAAGTCAAGTTGGACCTGTTTTTACAACAGTATTTACAATGGTAATTAACAGCAATTAAGCAAACCCACCCTTTCCAATGGGAGATTTTTGCTGGATATCAGGAAAAAAAAAGGTCGCAAATTGTAATCACATGCCCACAGGATACTGCAACCAATCACAAATGCAAGCTGGTTGCCACAAGTATCCAAATTACAATCACGTCACCACAGAGGAGGTGCGATGGTCACAAATGCGAGTACAGATCATAAGTCACTTTTTTCCTCCCGGGGTTGGTGTAATTTTGAACCATTGTTAAAAGTGGCAAATTGAGGATTATCTGTATTCAGAAGTTGAACTACAGTAGTAAAAGTCATATAAATGCTGGGTGAGACCTTTTTGCAAGTTGGAGGGCTCTTTGGTATCCATAAAGCCTTTGATTCAAGAGTTCTGCTTGGGAATCACAGGAAATCCATATTTCTGGTTTACTGGTGATAACCATGTTGATCGGTAGTCATCCAAAAGTATCTGATAAATATCCAACTCTGTTATTTCCAGCATTCATTTCCATAATGATATGCAGAATGCTGTGTATCATTGTGTAATGTAAAAGTTATGGTTGATCAAATCAAAGACTCTCCTAACCCAATGTATTATCTTTTCCAGTTCCTTCTGTATCCAGAATATAAAGAAAAAAGCTCCAATAGGCTTTGTGAACCCCCTTGGGCAGGTTCAATGCAATTATCTGTAATACAGGTAATCCTCATTTAACTACTTCTTTAAGCATCTGTTCAATTATGACAGCGATAAAAAAGTAATTTTATGAGCAATCCTCATATTCGCAAATCTGTAAAGTAAAGCAGAGTTGCAGTTTCACTTAGTAACCACTTCACTTAATGACCGTGTTGTCAGTCCCAGTTGTGGCTGCTAAACAAGAATTAGTTTTATGCAAATAAAACTCCATTTACTTTTGCAACTTGTTCCAACTAAATGGACTATACATATTTTCCATTTTAAAACCATTACATTTATTGAAAAAAAAGTTTCTATAGTTAAGGAATACAGGTAGTCCTCGACATACAACAGTTTATTTAGTGATTGTTCAAAGTTACAACAGCACTGAAAAAAGTGGTTTATGACCATTTTTCACACTTATGACATTTGTAGCATCCCCATGATCATGTGATCAAAATTCAGATGCTTGGCAATTGGTTCATACTTATGATCGTTGCTGTGTCCCAAGTTCATGTGATTGCTTTTTGCAACTTATGGACAAGCAAAACCAATGGGGAAGCCAGATTCACTTAACAACTGTATTACTAGTTTTTCAACTGCAGTGATTCACTTAACGACATGTTGTAAAGTGGGACAAAACTCATTTAATGTCTCACTTAACAACAGAAATGTTGGACTCAATTGTGGTCATAATTTGAGCACTACCTGTAGTTTTGTTCTTTCCCTGTTTCAGTCAGCATGCTATAGATAGTCCTCGAGTTATATTTACTGTGTTTCCCTGAAAATAAGACATATCCCAAAAATAAGCCCTAGCTTGATTTTTACATGTGCACCCAATATAAATCCCAAAATAAGCCCTAGTTAAGAGCAACACCTGGTTGCATGTGGTGGGGCGAGACGCACAGTTAAAAAGCAAGGGGGGGATGGGGGGGTTTGAGCTGCTTACCTTTAGACAGTTGCAGTCAGGCCTCACACACTCGGACACCTGCCTCGCCAGCCCACTTCTTCTGCAGCCGCTCGCTGCCGCTCGTGTGAGTCACCCCTGGCCTCCATTTCGCCATCAGAGGCCTTTCTGGAAGCAGCCGCAGAAGAAATGGGCCAGCAACAGGCTCCTGCTGGGTGAGGCTGTCAGTGCCACCGCCGTGAAGTGAGTCAATGGAAAATATCCCTCCCAAAATAAGACCTGGTTCCTTTTTGGTGGAAAAAATATATATAAGACCAGAACTTGTTTTTGGGGAAACACAGTATTTCCAAAAAATAGAATTATAACCAGTCTTCAAAGTTCCAGCCATCATAGCGCACCTGAAGTCATGTGAACAACATTTGGTCTGTTTCAACTCTGCTGACTTCCCATATTCCTTCACCTGCCTTGACATGCAAATAAGCCCTTAGCCGAGGAGCTGTTAGGAATCACCACCAGAAATCCCGGCCATGCCTGAAGAACGATCCCCATAGAAATATCCCCACCTTGCTGCCCAATGGAAGGATAGCCTTCGCCGGTAGTGATGCTTATCAAAGAGGACTTCCAGCCTTGGCTACCACCCTTCCCATAAGGGCACTAGTATCCAGCTGCCTGACTGGCCATACTCCTTCACACCTGCCCATTGCCTCTGCCTGCCTGCACTCCCTGGCGCTCTCCCTTTAGCCCACTTGACTGGAACTCCCACCTTTTTCCACACTGTTACATGAAGCCCTCACTTAATGATCTGAACAGTCCTAAGGTTACAATGGCATCCTGGACAGCCAGGATTGCTGTCGTTAAGCAATGCAGTTTTGTGACATCACAACTGATGACTGCATCATTAGCAATGGAAATTCTGGTTCCAACTACCATCATAATTCGAAGTCACTACCTGTATTTTTTCTTTTTTTGTTAAACTGTTTCCTAAAAGCAATAAAGCAGATTTACAAACTGGCTGGTAAATTCAAAATGTTTCTATCATTAAGTCATGGCATCTTGAAGTATCCAATGTGCAAGAAGAATTAATATGCAAGAACCTGGTTCTAGATTTGGCCTCTTTGCATTGAATCACACAATTTCCAGACATACATCATTAGCCCATATTCCCCAGATGTAAACTGATATATTTTATGAACCGTGGTGGTGAGGTATTGCAGGCCAGTTCTGCTGACTGCCGGTTGACTGCAATTTGGCAGTTCGAACCTCACCAGGCTCAAGGTTGACTCAGTCTTCCATCCTTCCGAGGTCGATAAAATGAGGATCCAGATTGTTGGGGGCAATATGCTGACACTGTAAACTGCTTAGTGTGTGCTATAAAGCACTGTGAAGCAGTATATAAGTCTAAGTGCTATTTCTATTTTGCATTCTACCCAAAAATCTGTTGTTTTCAATGGAATTCAGAATGATTTAATTTGAAAATGTGTAAGAAGTCTATGAAGTGAATAGTAACATATTATGAAGAAATTTATCTACAAAAGTGAGACAGTACTTGTAACTATCTTTGTACATTATTTTTTAAATCTTGAATTTATTATGACATAATAGATATCACAAGGCACCCAAATGATTACCAACGCTTTCATATATATGAAGATATGTATAGTATTGAAAGCCACAATAACTTTTGCAATAATAAAGTTATTCAATAAATTGTTTTTTTTTCATTATTCAAGTAGAGTTTATACATCACAAAGTGATAATTCGTACCTATTACAGGTAAACTGGTGTTTTATCTTTCCATTTGAAAATTTTTACAAAATTATGACTTTTTACAGAAGATGAAAAGTATTTGTAAAAATATCCAGCACTCAACAAAAATATGAATGTTTTCTTTTTTTAAAAGAAAATCATTAGAACAGCATTCTCTTTGATTTGTCAAGTAATTTCACCAGCTGAGTTCTATAAGGCAAGCTGGTTTCGTAAAGGATTGGCATTTCCTCTAACTGGTTAAATACTGGAAACTGAAAAAGAATCTGTATATTTTTAAGTTTCAAAAGAACTGAAACATTTAAAGATTCAGAAGAGGTACTGAAACACGATTCCATAAGGACTTTCCAAGTGATTGTCTCTTCGCTGAGTTTTCATCTTACGCTATTAAAAAAGTGGGAAAATATAGCATTAGTGTTCTTATATCACAGCTTACATTTCTTTGATAGGATATCTATATTAATTAAACTTGTTACTGATGATTAACTGATTCCAAGCATGCAATCATGTACCATCCTACTCAGTATTTTAGTCCATTTTAGTTTTTTAGAACTATGGACTATGAAAATGGAAGACACTTTTTGCTCATATGATTTGACCTGCACCATGGGGATTAATATATTTGGCATGGTTACTTAGCACTGTAATGAGCAATTATTTCTGTTTATTTTTATTTAATTATAAAATTATTTTGTAATAAGATTCTCATCAAGTTAAAGATAATGTTTACGAGTTGTCTAAAATAGAGCTGGGGAGGACTGGCCTTCAGCTAGGCTTGAATTTAGGGGAGAGCCTCATTCTGGTTCAATATATTAGCATGTTTCTCTGTTAGCACAGGATGAAATTAATTTACAATTACGTACCTGTTGTCTAAGAACAACCACATTCTCCATCTTCTTGGGAAACATTATGAACTGCAATGAGACTTTCACATTGTTCGCTTTCTTCAGATGTTCTATAAAACGTTACAGACTTGTGAGGCTTTTAAAATTTATCCATATTATTATGTTATAAAGAACGTAACTATAGCCATGGGATAAATATTACTTTACATTGCCTGTAAGAAATTGTTAAGGACAAACAATACTGAACTTAAACTTCCGTAGCAACTGGGGTAATGTTGAGTTTTAGTTATTCAAGCAGGTTCTTTTGAACAATTGAAATCAGAATTCTCCAGAATGATATCAACAAAAGAATGTTTCTTATAATAACACATACAAATACTATTGAAAATAAATTATAATAATAGGAGATTCAATGTTCAAATATTTAAGTCAAAATAGAAGGAAAGCATATCATTCAGACAATTAAAACCAGATCCTGCAAAGATCTCTACAAATTTCATTTTGAAATTATTTATGGTAAAAATTAAGACATAGTAAAGACATAGTTGAAAAATTAAGAGAAGAAAGATGAAGTGGATAGGAAAGAAGCAAATAAATCAGCCTACCTCTGAATACGATGTTTTCGGCAGATAAATACAAAAACTCTTCTAATTCCCACCATTACTGGATCCCAGTTGTTGTAGTGACATAAAAGTGTTGCAATGAAAAAGGAAAAAAATACAGGGATTGCCCCTGCAAAAAATAACCAAGAAAACTGGACCTGAAATTAAAAGATCAATTTGATATTTTATCAAGAGTAAAAGTAGGTTAATGGAAAGATAAATATCCCATAAATTTGGATCAGGAAAGAGGCATTTGGAGGGCAGTAAGGAGCTGTAGAAAAGGAAAAGGGAATATGAGAGGAACACTTAGCCAGAATCTTAAGTAAATCTTGGTTACAGTAATGTCTACCCAAGGACTTTTAAGCTCCATGACATCAACCTTGGCTATGGTTGATGCTCGTTAGTCACATGCTTCCCACTCCTCATGCCCCATTGTGCATTCATGTTGAATTCACCAAATAATGTTTTTTCTCTGCTTTTTGCAGTTCTATCAGAAGAGGTGAAAGAAAGCATAGAATCATAGGTAGAAGCATATAGTTCTCTGGGGTGTTTCTCTAAACATGATGAAATATGGTATTCATTCAAATGAAATCAAATGCAGAAAAGGATGAGGCTGCTTTCCACAAAGGGGGTCACACTTCTTTGATGGTTCTTCTAAATTAGTTACAAATTTCAAGTTCCTGAAGGAGCTACACAGATCTTTACAGCTAGAAATGTTTGATCTGTTTTGGCAACGGATGAACTTTACAGCTTGGATGAGGAAAGGAAAGTGGTAGAAGAGAATAAAGCTCACAAAATAAAATATTCTCATATTTGGGATGAAAAACATTTCAGGAATGGACACCAGATAAAGTGTGAATCCTTTAATTTAAGAGGCAGAACTGTGTGAGTAACATAGACATCAACCAAGGCTACAGCTGACAGTTAAAACTGACAGTTGCATTAAATGCTAATTTCACACTATATATGAAATATCTCACTTGAGAGTGAAAGTGTCACAGTGAGGACAAATTTTACCAACATTAGAAATAAATATGGAGAACAGATGATATTTCTACTGTTGCTAATAAGATATTTCAGTGATCCAGTTACTGAGGGGCTTTGCTTCTTTTGCTTTCCTAGAACAATGATGCAGAAATTTTCTTTTAAAAAACACATTCCTATCTAATCATAACTTTTATATCAAAAGAACAATCTAAATTCAGTAAAATCCCCCCCTACTCTATAAGTATATTTTAAATTTATGTTCATGATGTAACAATTACTGGCTTAAATGAAACCTAACCGGGTGACTTTGGGCCAGTCACTCACTATCAGCCCAAACCACCTCACAGGGTTGTTGTGGGGAAAATAGGAGGAGGAAGGTGTGTTCACTACCTTGAGTTATTTATATAAATAATAGGCAGGATAAAGATAAAATAAATAGTTAATAAATGAATGAATGGCAGGTTCATATTAGCATACAATTGACTGCAGCTACCATTACATCCTGCCTTATTCTGATTCCTGAAGCAAAACACCACAAGGGGGAGATAACACTCTATTTAGAAAAGTATTTCACTTGGGGAATTTACAATGAACACCATGGACTTCTATTTGAGGCTTTCTGAAAACAGCGGGTTTGTGTTGCAGTGCTTTTGTTGCTTGCAAACAAACACCTGTGCTTTATGAACCGAGAGCCAGTTTGGTGTAGTGGTTAATATGCCAGCCTGGAAAACGGAAGAATGTGAGTTCTAGGCCTCTTTTAAGTATGAAAACCGACTGGGTCACTTTGGGCCAGTCACTCACTCATAACCCAAATCACTTTACAGGGCTGTTGTGGGGAAAATAGGAGGCAGGATTATTAAATATGTTCACTGCTTCAAATTATATATGAAAAGGTGAGATAAAATAATAACAAGAACAACAAGAGCAGCATTAAAAGCTATTGATGGGCAAGCAAATCCTATTATCTACAATTAAATACATTTATTTTTGCAACAGCATTAGAACTCCTTTTTTGTTCATGAAGATTCCACTAGGAATTTTTAAGATTTTCTTAAATTTAAAATATGAGAAGGTGAACTTGGTTTAAAGTTTTAAAAATTTGAATTCTAAAAGTTTCTGTTGGAATTTTCTGTAATATTTACCACTGCCTTCAATTTACATTACCTTTTGCATGCATATGTCAGCAATTATGGACAGAGGTATTGTAAGGCTCAGGGCAAGTGTTCCTATCAGTGATGAGGTAAGAAAGCAGCCCCTGGAAAAATGTTAAAATACAAAGATTTGAGTTTTTTTAAAAATTAGAGGCACAGAAACAAATTTCACAAGTGTATACCAGAGTTTTGCAGAATTTGTAGGTACCCGTACTTTGGCCTAGTTATATTGATTAAACCAAATTATTTAGGAAACTCATAATTTTCCTCTTAATTTATTGATCAGATCTTTCTAGTCCTACCATGTATTTCTTTTATACACCTTTGTGTATCGTATGCTAATTTGCATACATACATACATACATACATACATACATACATACATACATACATATACATACATATATATGTGTGTGTGTGTGTGTGTGTGTGTGTGTGTTTTTCCTCTAGCCAGGTTTTTCCTACGTAACCAAGGTTTTTCTGCAGCCCTAGCTCAGTGGAATCACATCCACTCGATTCTGGGTTTTTTTTCTTTCTGGCAGCCAGCAAGTTCTTGCTGCCAGGTGACTTGCTGGCTGCCAGAAAGAAAAAAAAGCCCAGAATCGAGTGGATGTGATTCCACTGAGCTAGGGCTGCAGAAAAACCTTGGTTACATAGGAAAAACCTGGCTAGAGGAAAAACACACATAAATCCTACGAAGAAGTAAGAAAATAGATATATATAGCTATATTATATATCAGAGCTTAGTGTAACCTGTCAAAGAAGTCAAAGGATAACTACCTCCTCCACTAAGTCTCAAGATTTTCAGATGCAGTTAATGAAGTCTAATGTTAGACATCTAGAATAACTGATTCCAAAAAGCGTACTTGCTATCTGTAACTGCTGCTAACATACACTGCCATGTTTCAATAGAGGACCTCCTCATTTAGGAACCACAATTGAGACCAGCAACTTAGTTGTTAAGTAAAGTGGTTGCTAAGTGAAATCGCAACTTATGCTTATGACCTTATTTCAGCCTTCCTTTGATTTACAGATCTGCAAGGGTCATAAATGAGAGGACTGGCCGCAAAATTATTTTTTTTCAAAACCGTGAGTGGTTGCTAAATGAGGCAGTTGTTAAACAAGAACTCTGTCTATCTGTCTGTCTGTCTATCTGTCTGTCCATTTTTCTCTCTCTCTCTCTTTCTCTATCTCACTCATTTGGCTCTGAAAAATGTCTTTAGACTCAGCCTAATGTATTATGTCAAAGATATATTGCTCTTGTCTTTATAGCAATTCATATACGAAGATTTTCACCATTTACTGATTAAAGGAAAGACTAAGTCATCTACATGCACAGATAGCAACACTTACACAGCCTTATCCTTCAAACGTGAAAATCCATAATTTGATTTTAAGGAATCAATTCAAACTAATTAGAAAATGTTTGTAAGATATGTCTAGACATAATGGTTCTGATTAAAAACTATGCACATGCAGATAGAACTTTGCTCTTTCAATTATAGATAAAGTTCTCCTCTTCTATTGCATTCATCTATAGCCAGTTATTTTTTCCAAGCAAAGAATTGGTAAGAAAGTTGCATCTGCTATTAAACTCATGTAATTTGGCTTCATTTGTGATATCCCTATAGCCTTAGATTTGTTGGGAAATGCACAAATTTCATAATCGTTCACTAGTGTTCTAGGGTCAATCCCAATCATCTGAAATTAATATCCACTATGTCTAGACAAGCAGCATATGTCATATCATGTCACATTTTGTGATGGCTACTAAAATCATTACAATACACTGTGTTAAGCAGAACATTAATATAATTTGATGTGTGAACTCAGCCTTAATGGCTTGTTAACCAAATTATGGCCATAATTTGTGGGTCCAACTCTAAAGGCTTTTTAAAATATGTACGTATCATGATACGTAAAACCACATTCTAGCTTTTAATATTTAATAAGCAACGTTGGTCTGGGGGGATGACAACAGAGGGAATGATGCTTTTCAATGCATGGTATTGTGTCATAATCAATACTTGGTAAAGACAGCAGTTTCTAAAACATACATTATGGAAAAGCAATTTCATTTGGTCCTAAAGTATATAGACTGTTGTTAAGAAACCTAATAATCAAAGCAACAAACATACCACAACCAGAGGAATTCAGACAGAACAGTTCCAACAAGGCCATTAATGACTATGCACATTAGGGTTAATTTATTGGGAAATTCAAAGACCTCAAATCCAGTATAATGAAGTAGGAAGAAGCCTGGCCAAAGCAACAGCAAGTTAAACAAGCCAACAAAACCTGCAGGAACAGAATAAACAAACAGATCACATAACAAAGAGTTAGTCTTACGTCGCAAAGTGTACTTTGCAGAACTTAAATGATCAAGTTCAAGATTCAGTCCTAAATTGAAAAACGGTGTTTTAAAGTTTGTTCTTACCAAAAAACATTGGAATATCGAGCTTATCTTCTCTGTCAACTTTTCGTTTTATCATAACTATATAGATTGCATACAGCATAGCTCCCATCACAGACCACAGAGACCCTGTAAATAAGAAAGCAAGGTATTGCCACTGGATTAATTAAATGTAATCTTTTTGTTTAACAGACTATTAAAGGTGTTCTATTTTTATTCAAATAAATAATTTACACAAAATTAGAAAATTGGTAGGATCCTGCAAATTATTTCACTTTAAAAAACAACAATGAATACTTGTATTCAAAATGAATACTTTTCTATGATATATTTATTTATTCAGAGACATTTTTGCTTCTGAATACTGCTAATAGCATACAAATATTACTATAGATTGAGCTATTAAAATGGACTTAATACCCTTTATGTATTTTTGTCACTTTTTGAATAAAAAATATAAAGCAATATTCATTGATCACTTCAATTTATTGTGAAGAATTAAAAAAAAAATACCTATTGTATCTCTTCCTGCGGATTTCTCAGATCCAGACAAATTCACCATAACAACACCTCCAATGCTATTTTAAAAATAAAGCATTATGTTCCAGTTAATTTAATCAAACAGTTTGTATGGAAAGAGTTAACAATAAAGAGTGTTTAAAAAGGTAAAGGTAAAGGTTCCCCTCGCACATATGTGCTAGTCTTTCCCAACTCTAGGGGGCGGTGCTCATCTCCGTTTTAAAGCCGAAGAGCCAGTGCTGTCCAAAGACGTCTCCATGGTCATGTGGCCGGCATGACTAAACGCCAAAGGTGCACGGAACACTGTTACCCTCCCACCAAAGGTGCTCCATATTTTTCTACTTGCATTTTTTACGTGCTTTTGAACTGCTAGGTTGGCAGAAGCTGGACAAGTAACAGGAGCTCACCCCATTACACGGCACTAGGGATTCGAACCGGTGAACTGTCGACCTTTTGATCGACAAGCTCAGCGACTTAGTCACTGAGCCACCGTGTCCCTAAAAATTGTAAAATTTTAAAAAATTGTAAAATTGTAAAGAGTGTTTACAATTGCCTTAATACCACGTTTTGTTGAATTTCAATTTTAAAGGAAAAAGAACATTTCTTTGCAAGTATAATGACCTGGAGAATTAGAAAGAAATGATTATAGATTAGCAGAAGCCATTCCCAAGTGCATCATGTCAAAACAAGAAAAAGAGGGGTGGGGGGGTTGAGATCAATATTTCCCTATAAATAACAAACTAAGCTTGGGAATAGTCACTTCTCAGGGGGTGAATTCATACACCATTTAAACTAATTATGGCTTATTTGAATAGACCATTAACCCATATACCATAAGTGATAAGCCGTGGTTTACAAACCAAAACAACTATAAATTTAAGAGTTGAAGGTGAGCTTGGTTGCTTTGGTTCTGCTTCCATGTGCCACAGAGGACATGGCATTAGTATTTATATTACATACATAAACCATTACAGGTTTCTTTACCTGCTTTTGGGAGGAAATAAAGTAGAAAATAGAAACCTTATAGAAGTACAATGGGTGCACTTCATTAGTAAGGCTATCACTTTTTTCCATAGTTGATCTATAGGAGAGGTCAAGCACACACAAAGCAAGCTGTGCAAACTTTTGAAGGAGTGTCTCCCTTCCATGAAGGTCCAAAGACCACAGTCCCAACTGGGACCTGCTTTGCAAATGAACATGGCCCTCTCCCTTCTAAAAGCCAAGTTAAAAAAAAAACACCCTACCATATTGCTTCCCTCTGCTCTGCTTTATGGATTTGCCTCACTGCAGTATTTGCAGAGGTGACTCCTCCAGCTTTGAGCAGCCTTTGCAAAGCTGGAAGAGTCATACTGCAAAGAGGAAAATTCCTGGGTCACACACAGAGCCTCACTGAAGCAAACTGCAGAGTCATTTTGCTTCCATGAAGAGAATCACATCATCTGCATGGCAGGAAGCTCTTCACGGAACTTTGCCTAGCCTAATCTAGAATAAAGTATAACAAACATATTTTTCCCTCACCACTTCTGATAGGCACCCATCAGGAGGTTTAGTGCAAATATGGGTGAAACAGAGGAAGATGGAACATTCACGGTTGCGAAGTTTCAAATTCCTGTGTGATTTCAATTTAAGATTTCCTAGAGATTACTGTCCACAATAAATGAATGCCTGGGATGATTTGTGGGAGGGGATAACACTGAACTATGTGAAATTGTGAATGTGTATTTTTTTTTAATTTGATTTATATGCCGCCCTTCTCCAGAGACTCAGGACGGCTTACAATGCGTTAAGCAATAGCCTTCATACTTTTATATACTTATACAAAGTCAGCTTATTGCCCGCACAAACTGGGTCCTTGTTTGCTGCACAAACAAGCCTAGGATTATGCACTCTGCTCTTCTACATTCCTCTTCTGGTGAGATCACATCACTTTTGCTCCCTGGTTCTGGATTCATACCTCATTTTAAATCAAACCAATAATTTAACAGAGCTGAATTGTGGAAAGTAGATCAATGTCTTACAGGTAGCACCAGACTTATGGCCACAACTGAGCCCAAAATTTCCACTGCTAAGCAAGGCAGTTGTTAAGTGAGTTTTGCCCCATTTTATGACCTTCTTTACAGTTGTTAAGCGAATCGCTGAAATTGGTAATTGAATCATGCAGTTATTAAGAGAAACTGGCTTCCCCCATTGACTTTGCTTGTCAGAAGCCAGTTGGGAAGGTTACAAAGGTTGATCACATGACCCTGGGATGCTGAAACCATTGTAAATGCATGCTGGTTGCCAAGTGCCCGAATGTTGTTCACGTGAGCATTGAGGATGCTGCAACAATTGTATGTGTGAAAATCAGTCATAAGTCACTATTTCAGTACCACGGTAACTTCGAACAATCACTAAATGAATGGTTATAAGTCAAGGACTAGCTGTATAGTTTAGCATTATTGAAATTAAGTCACTGTTGCTTGTCCAACAAGACAGTTTTTCACGTTAAACCAAAATTGATAATCAAGATGTGAGATCCTAGCCCAGTGATGGCTAACCTTTTTGCCGTTGCGTGCCAAAAGTGGAGGGAGTGTGGGGGGAGCGGGGGGGAGTCACGTGCACGTGTGCCCACACCCATAATTCAATGCCCTCCTGTGCCCCGCCCCCCACGCATGCGCGCGCAACCTCCCCACCCCGCTGCTCCCCCTGCTTTTGGCACGTGATGGCATGGTGGGCCCGGTAGGCCCGTTTTTTGCCCTCCCCAGGCTCCAGTGGCTTTTTAGGAGCCTGGGGAGGGTGAAAACGGCCTTCTCCACACACATCCGGAGGCCCTCCAGAGGCTGGAAACAACCCATTTCCCAATTTCTGGTGGGCCTGGAAGGCCTGAAAATCTGCTGGCCAGCATGTGCATGTGCGCTGGAGCTGAGCTAGGGCAACGCTTGCGTGCCCACAGATATGGCTCCATGTGCCATCCGTGGCATGCGTGCCATAGGTTCGCCATCACGGTCCTAGCCATTATAGCTTGCTTAAAACAAATGATAAGAGTGATATGCATGAATATGATACTGAACACTTCCAACTAACAAAAATTCACATAGGTATCCAAATCATGGCCTTGTTCGCACGTAGCACCAAGCCATATTGTGATTTACTATTGTGATAGTCCTTGCTTATTGTCTGATCATTCAACAACTGTTCAAATTTATGACGGCACTGAATAAGCTTTACAACAAATCCTTGAAGTGTCCCTATAATTACACAATTGAAATTCAGGCACTTACTATAAAATTTGGCATAGATGGTATGAGTGGTTGGAGAATAGGAAAAATGAAAAAGAGGAATAAAGGAGAGAGAAAGAAATGTTAAAATCAAGGGGGAAAATTGGTAAATTACAACATAAATGACTGAAATGTAGAGGTCAAGTAAAATGTAGATGAAATAAAGAAGATAGATAGCAATATGAAACAAGATAAAGCTAAAATCTGTATAAATAGTAAATATTAAGAAAGGATCACTACGAAAGAGCTGTAAAAAGAGTTTATGTATATAAATGTTGTGTGTTTGTGTGTTTGTTTTAATGTGTTTACAATAAAAATTTAAATTTTAAAAAAAGAAAAGAAATTCAGGCACTTGGCCATTGGTGTGCATTTACAACTATCAGTCTCCCATAGTCATGTGACTGCCATTTGTGATCTTCAAAGCCAGCATCTGACAAGCAAAATCAATGGGGAAGCTGGCAGGAAGACACGGTCATGTGACATCGCTCTTAACAACGGTGGGTGACTTGCTTAACAGCCACAATTGGAACTGACATAAATTGGCATGGTTATGTGATCATTCACTTTACATCCCCATCACTTAGCAATGGAGTTGCCGGTCCCAAATGCGGTCAGTAAGTGAAGATTACTTGTATTTGGTTTTAATTTATGTATTGTATGAATCCAGCCACCATAGTTTATTCCATAAAACATGGTTAGTAAATGTTAAACCAAAGTTTAATATCACATGTGAATTTAATCTTCATTAATGCCACAGAGTTAGCTGATTTAAGAAGGTTCACTTGGTGATATTAATCTAACAAAACTCAGATGGCTCATAATGCAGCTGAGAAATGGCCCCTTTAGTAGGGCAGTGGCAATAGAGAAGCAGTACTTCTAGCACACATTCTGTAAATTACTTTGAATGATTTTTTCATGTAGCTGTATACAACTAGCTGCATCTAAAAATAGTAACAAAATCTCCACTACTAAATTCAACTATCTAGAAGAACGTAAGAAAACTCAAGCATGTTGGGGAGAAGAAAATAGAAGATTAAGGAGTCTATATTCCTACCTTAAAATGACAGCTAACAATTTTGAGAGGGTAAATCTATCTCCACTATTACTTGGAAACACTGCAGCAAGGATTAAGGTAAATAATCCTGTGAAAAGAACAAAAGAATACGCTATTCATGATCAAATAAAAAACGTAAAACTGAAAACATAATAATCAAAAGATAATGGTTTTAATTAATCTTGGGCCTAAATGAAATTAAAAAGTCAAACATATTTTATTGGATTGCTTAGACTTTACAAACATTGTACTATATATAACTTTATTGATTAAAAAAAATACTAGCAGCATTTCTTTAAACAAAGGTAAATATCAGAATCTTTTTTTAAAAAATGGAATATCTCAGATTCATATATATTTGTTGCAAAAAGAAATGAAATGAGGTTAATTTTTATTTAACAAAGCTTTTATTATTTTTATTTATTTATTCATCACATTTACAAATGAATGATGCTGGCTTTTGGAAAAGTATGAAGACTACACTCCTTTAGAATACTTTTTGGAGACTGAGTGACACCTGGAACTGGATTTGATTTGTTAATCAAATAAATGATTTGATTTGTTAATTTGACTTTATTTTGATTTGCTGTTATTGTACTGCTTTGACTTTATTTTGTTATATACCACCAGGAGGTGATTACAGTTTAGCAGCATATAAATCTTACGCTTTGGCAAGATGGGTGACCAATAATATTGCAGAAATTGTAACAATCACACACACGCTAGTTTACTATTACTGCTATCACAATATGGGAATCAAATGCTTAGTAATAATCAGCGTAGCTTTTAAACAATCCCACTGAACAACCCTCTGCTTATTGAACCGGAACTCTTAATAATGACATGTGATACCTGACTCCATAGCTGCCTTTTTTTTCAAAAGAAAAAGAAACCCTTCATCATCATTCTCTCCCTCATTAGAAGTGATACAAAATAGATAACTGTATTTTTCTTAAATATGCAAAGAGGCCATTTGAATGAAGTAGGACAACAGTTTTAGAATATATCTTCGTTTCTTACCAGAGGTTGATGACAGAATGTTAACTATTGCCACTTGAGTGTCTGAAAGTGCCTCTTGATAAGAGAAATTTGCCAAGAACCACTAGAACATGAAACAGTAGATATTAGCATAACATTCAAATTCTTGTTTGAATAACTGCTTTGAAAGTCAGAAAAAAGTCTTGTAAAACATTAAAAAATATTGTTTAAACAATCTATATTTAGAGCATAGCAAGAGCATACACACAAATTGACCTGTATTAAAAAAAAAAAAGGGGGAAGCTGAATTTACTGTAAACTACTATTCTGATCCCAGAAAGAAACCCTACAAGAAAGGTTAACTCTACCTAGTCTGATAGGACTTCTTCCTGTTCCAAGAAGAAAACACTCCTTCAGTCACTTTAGAGCAGGGGTGTCAAACTCGTGGGGTCGCTGCATTGTCATGTGATGTATCATGATTTTTTTTCTCTTTGCTATACCAGGCATGGGCATGGCCAGCATGTGACGCATCCAGCCCGCGGGCTACGAATTTGACAGCCCTGCTTTAGAGCATCGTCTTCAACTGTTTATAATAAACCTTTTTTTAAACTACATAATTCCTGCATTGACACAAGTGTTTGCAACTGACAAGAGGAATGTAGAAATGTAGGAAAGGACAATATCCCTCAGTTATCATACCCTGATAATAAAGAGTACACTGACGAATCTGACTTCTGGCTGATTATACTGATTCCTGTCCCTGATTGCAAAGTGGGAAGGCTGAATCCATCTTTTAAGGTTACGAAGAATAATTTGCGATTAAGCTCCACAGCACTTTCAGTCACCAAAAGCAGAGTGGAGAGCAAAAGGATATACTGCAGCAGTATTCTTAGGGAGGGACAATAAAAATTAAAGCACTTTCTGTAGAACCATGTGACCATCTGCTGAGGCAAACTGGTCTATCTGGTAATGTCTAATGAATGTAGACAATTTCATACATGTAGTTTGCTTACAGGTGTCTATTAGCAGGAGTACTTTGATGGTATAGTTGCAATGCTAGAAGGAAGCTGTTTCTTGCTGGCAGAATATTTCAACATAATGCATTCAACTAACTCCTTCAGTTGACAGTGAATTGTGTAATTCTCATATTGTTTTGTGAGAAAGGAAAAGTTTATTGGCCTCCTGAACCCCAAGGGAGCATTTGAAATATATTATTAGCAATTTTTGACTGATACAGTGCCATCAAGTTGGTGTCAATTCATAGTGACTATACTGGTATAGTCACTTTTCTCCAAGAAGAACTATTCCCAGCTTTTGGAACTCACAATGGTGTACTCAATGCTGTCATAATCAACTCCATCCACTTTACTGCTCTCATCCTCTTCTTCTCTTTTCTTCCGATTTTCCCAGCATTATAGACTTATCAAAGAAAACAATGACATCAATATCCCAATAGAGGATAAACACAGGGTAGGCTTGCATCTCTGAAGAAGTGGGGTATTTGAATGTGGCAAGATAGAGATGCATTTGCTGATCAGAACATGAAGCAAATGCTTGTCTACACAATACATTTGTACCCTTCCACTATAAACTATTGCTTAACACATTGTAAGCCGCCTTGAATCTCCGGAGAAGGGCGGCATATAAAGCAAATAATAATAATAATAATAATAATAATAATAATAATAATAATAATAATAATAATAAATTATTATTATTATTATTATTATTATTATTATTATTAATTATTATTATTATTATTATTATTATAACAACTCCAGAATATCATCATTCAAAAGTGCACCAAATCACTTGGTAGATGCATCTGATTATTAAGATGAATTCCACAGCCAAACCTGAAAAGCTGGAGCTCAGATCTTCCCACTCAATTTCTAGGTATAAATCCAGATAATGAATTGGGACTTGACACATTTGGTGTCCTTTGTATTTCTAGGAAAAGATCTGGCATCCATATACACAGTCCTTTGCTGTGTTTAATGTTTTGTACTTTCTGTGTTCTGTAGGATCCATGAGTGCTTCATTTTCCTCTTCTTGGGAAAAGAATAATAGAAAACATTTGATGACCTTGTGGAATTCAGGTTGCTAGGCCTCTCTTTCTTCCAGCTTTTTTGAAGAGATGTCATGAGCATATTTAATGCTGTGTAAAATTCAACCAGAAAATCACTCACAGGAATGTTGATATTGGCCCATTTGCATGGATATATTGGACCCAACAGAAATCTGTCTTCAGGATCCTAAGCATTACTGACCCTAAAAACTGGTTTGTTTCTCCTTTGAACTATCAGGGTTCACTTCTTATTCCTCTGACATACTGTCTAAAGATTCTCAATTCTTCTGTCACTATCCTAACAATGTTACAACAACACATGTGTTTCTACCGCTACGGCCAGCTTTTTTTTTTTTTTTTTTGGTGTTTTGAGGCTTCTAGCTGCCATGGAGGTCACTGATGCTGGCACTTAGTCCAGGTCCAGCTACCAAAAGATCACCTCTGTAAGCATCTCCTGGTGACATCTTAAATCACTGCAATGGATGCTGCCCAAATCCTTGTTTAATGGGAGGATGGAAGAGGATCACTGCAATTGGGGTTGTCTGGTTCTTCAGGCTCTGTTCCTTATTTCAGTTCCTCTGTTCACAATGCTGCAGGAGTTGGAGAAGGGCTGTCTGTTCCTTGGAGAACTCTTTGCTTGTTTCATTTTCCTAAGTATTCAGTGCCTTACTGTTGTTTGCCTTAAGGAACATGGAGAGATTTTTCATATCATTCCAGAGCTCTGTATTTTCCTGGATGCCATCACTACTGGTATGCTCCCTGCATCTAGCTGGCAGGCCAGTTAGGTACCTGCATGATTATACTGCCATGCAGTCAGTCGCAGTGGTCCTCACTACTTTTTATAGCAGCTTCAAAGAATTTTTTCCTTCCTTCTTCCTTTCTCCATCTGCCACAGATTGAAACTGAGAAGAAAAGCCATTTGCTTCTTCTAGGCATTTGCTAGAAAAATGGATGAGGAATAATGGAAAAGTGGAAAAATGAAAGAGGGCTCTTTTTTTTTAAAACTAGAAGAGGTAGAACAAAGCCTTTTTGATCAACTTCCCCTTTAATTATTTAGAAGGAAAGGATTAGGCAATTATAACACAAACAGAAATATCTGGCTGAGCTTCCCTGCCATGAGTATATCTATTGACACCAGTCTTGGAAACTCTAGTCTCCCTTCCCTTTTGTAACTTTCTTTCAAATGCATTTAAAAAATAATAATAATAGGAAACTAGTACATGATCAATAAAACACCAGCCTCCATCATTGTATCCATTTGCATGTATGCTTATTAGCCCTAAAAGGTCTTAAAGAAAATAGTCATCCTTTGAAAATAATAATGAGGAGCTTCAGCCCATTGCTTTATTTGTTATTATGCTGACCTGCTTAGAAAAAAATGACAAAGGGAAGGAGAATTAGCAATAAAAGAGAATATATGTAGTTTAGGAAGTAATCCTGAACTGAATCCTGGTGCTCAGTTTGGTTGTTTGCTTGCAGATGTTTCATTATCCAACTAGGTAACATCATCAATGCTAGTAAGCGTGGGTTTGCTCCCTCCATATGTCTGTCTGTCTGTCTGTCCGTCCGTCCGTCCGTCCATCCGTCCATCCATCCATCCATTATAGCTTATATAGTATATATTAAGTATTGTTTATATATAGTATATGCTGTATTTCTCTTTAGCCAAGTTCTTCCTACATAAACCAAGATTTTTCTGCAGCCCTAGTTCAGTGAAATCCCAATCTACTAGTTTCTAGGCTTTTTTTCCAGCAGCCAGCAAGCTCCCTGCTGCCCATTGGGAGACTAAGGCAGCAGGGAGCTTGCTGGCTGCTGGAAAAAAAGCCTAGAAACTAGTGGATTGGGATTTCACTGAACTAGGGCTGCAGAAAAATCTTGGTTTACGTAGGAAGAACCTGGCTAAAGAGAAATACACATAAAGACCTACGAAAAGAAAAGAAAACAAATAGTATACGCTGTTTATATACAGTAAAAGCCCCCCCAAAACATCTTATATAAACCAAAAGACCCAGTGGCTCAAGAAGTTAAAACCAGGACTCATCTACAACATACAATAATAGCCACTATGTAGGATAGTCAGACAAAAAATTATCAGAACACATTGATGAACACCAACTAGTAGCCAGAAGATAAGATGAAAACCTCTTAATCTCACAACCCATGGACAGATCCAACTATAGTTTCAACTTGGAAACTGTGAGCATCCTAGACCAACATAAATCCAAAAATATTATAGAATTCCTGGAAACTTGGCATCAAACGAATCAACCCACAATAGATGCATAGAGATAAACTGTGTTTGCACATCATTCAAGAGAGAATAAAAAAAGATAAGAAGGAACCTCTCCAGCTAAAGAGAGATTAAATTAGACAAACAATCATGCAGAAAACAATACCCTAGTCAAGGAAATACCAAGAAGAAAACAACACCCCCACTAACATTGACAGGGCAAGCTACTGTATATGAATAGGGAGCAAACCCCATACACATTAGCACCGCTAAAACCCCATACTCACTAGTCTGCAAGCAAAAAACCAAACTCAGAGAACATTAAGGAGAGGTAATAACTAGGGGGCTAGAAGGGGGTGAAACTACAGAATGGCTAGAAGGGGGTGGCAGGTACCTTTATGCTACATCACTATGTTCTTTTTCTTCCCATTTGTGAATGGGGAAAAATTCCTCCTGCTTCCAGATAGTTTATGAAAATGCTAACAGTATGTATATATAGGGAGACGAATGCCTGTTGCAAAATAATAGTAATTGTAAATATACATCTAGATTAGACAGCTATTTTTTTATTTTTCTGTGAAATGGCCTGATTGTGAAATGCAATCATAAACTGACTGGAACATGAAAATGCCAACTTTCAAATCAGAGAAAATTTATTATGTATTCATACACTGTTCAGTTAAAGTCCAATTAATAGAGTTCAAACCTTTATAACCAATAGGACAAGTTAATCATGGCTAATTTAACAGTAATTAACTTTTTTCCTGGATTAAAGGCACTAAAAGAAGTAATGTAACTGTTGGAAAGCTTAATTTTTCAGGAACTGGAAAAAACCCTCACACGTTCCTTTTTCTAAACTGCCAAACAGATTTTCTGACATCAGAGTGAATTTACAGGCAACTTAAATTTGCAGATATATATCTCAATGCTAGAATATAATTATATGCATTTTGTGATGACTGAAATTAATGGAATGTACGTATATATCAATACCAAATATATTCTAAGATCTAGAAATGAACTACTACCTGACTCAAAATGCCATGTGAGTATTAATGAATCTAGATCAGTTTTGGAAAATTAATCATGGAATTTTGTCACTTTCATACTAGTGGAGGCAAGGAAAATATAACTCCAAGTTTTGATGTCTGATGGATGATAGGAAATTTGAAGCAACAGAATTACAAGTGAATAACAAACAACAAATTAGTTAAAAGTGTTTTTTTGTTTGGGGGAATTACTGCAAGAGGCGGAAAACCATAAAATACAGATATCTTTTCTCACAATGAATAGAAGCTTTTGCTCATTAAAATTGTCAGTTCCATTAAATTGGAACGTTAAACCAATTAGGGAATAAGCCAAAATTATGCAGTTACCTAAATGATATGAACAAGGTTAAACAGTTGATACCCCAAATAATTTGTCTTCTATTAAGCAAATATATCAGAGTTAAAAGACTCAATTTATACCCTGCAACAATTAAAACAGATGACGTACCACAAAGCAAAAGAAAAAGCTGATTTTGGCTACTTGAGGTGCAGTAAGCTTCCCTACAGCTTTTAATATTGAATCCTGCTCTTTAACTGTTGGGTAAGACATACGAGACAGCTTTGCTTCCAGTGCATGACTTGCTGGGAGTTGTCGAATCTCCATGATGTTACTGAATCTTACACGAGGTTTTTTGGGAGCTTTAGGTGGGGAAAAAAATTGTGCAGGTCATTTTGTGTATTAGTCTGGAACAGAAAAACAAGCAAGATACGGTTCCTCCCCATGTTTGAACAGTTTATATCAGCAGCATGAATTAGCTAGTATACAGAAAAGATAACCTGGGACTGCAGATTTTACTCTAAGAGGTTTTGATTTGTACTGATTGCATTTATTTAAAGAACAAGCCAGACTTCCTTAATTTTTAGAGTAACTGATTTGCTTTCCAATAAGAATGTATTTTTCATGAATTTGGTCTTTAAAACCTGATTCATGCATTTAACATTATACCTTTGATTTTAAGTATGGCATGACTTTCACACCATCTTGTGGTTAATTCAACTAAAGGCCTACATAACTAAGTGTACCAAACTGAAAAATGCTGTTTCTGGTTCTAGATTCTTATTTTCTAAAGAAATAGAAGTAGGACAACAAAGCATCTTTTAGCTTCATGTATATATTCAAATTTAATTCCTCTAAGACAGATAAATAAAAATAAACACCAAAGGTATCTAATCCATATTGAAAATGTGCTGTTATTTAATGGCGCTAATGTGTTATGAATGTTTAAATAAACAAAGTATTATTTTGTCAAGTACTTTGTAATAAATAGAAATTGAATTGTAGTTCATAAATATGTATTTTGAATGGCTAGCATTGTAAAATACACTAATCTATAGTATTCTCAGTACAAAGTAATTTTATGCAATATATCCTGAATTCAAACCATTTCAAATTAGAAATGTTTCATTTGAAATCAAGTTATCCTGCATTTGAAAGTATCATTTGCAAGATGCACCACAGATTGTTCTAGAAATGTTTCAACTTCAGATAGTTTTGTATCCAAAATAGTCTGTCAATGCAAACAATTATAAAATGGTGAAAATAGCTCATTTGAATTTTAACCTTTATTTCAATTCAACATGGTTTGATTTTAAATCTTTTACATATTCTAGTCCTAAACAACTCCTGAATTACTGTTTCTTCTTACGATTTCACTAACATTTCATTGAAACTTGAGAAGTTCAATTTAGGAACAATTTTGAATATTTCCTATTTCATGAATGGGACTATCAATCACAATTTCATCATCTGCCTTGTGCAAAAACTAATGTGATTTGACTATTAATAGATTACCTCTATTTTTTTTATTAACGCCATTAATTTATTTTTGAAATTATAAAAGATTTTTCAATTTACATTTACAATATATATATAGGGACACAAAATATTTAACTAAAAGACAAAAGCAATTAACTATGGATTTTCATACTGTACTTCTAGTATTACATGGGGACACAGTGGGTGATATAAAAATATGTTTTTAAAATTCTGAAATATGTACTTACTTTTTTCAGCATCACTGTTAATGCTGCTACTTTTTTCACTTGGCAAATCATGAAACTTTACAGGAACATACAAAGGTTCACTCTGAAATGCAATGTAACCAATTCCCAGTCATGTAACACAGTTATCAAAACAAAATCAAGAGCTTTGGGCGATGTGATGAACAAAAAGGTACTCTATAGAACTAAATAGAATTAAAATCCCACTGCTTAGATCAGCTGTTTATTTGGCATACCCAGAATTTCAAGCACAACCTTCTCATTTCTATAGGAGGCCTTAGGCAATCCACCACCAAGTAGAAAATATAACCTCATGTTCTTCATGTAAATTGATGAAGTTCCCTGTATGCACAGATCCATTTTATGACGGAGCAAACTGACTACCCAATTCTGACATGAATTTATCTTTTTAGAAATAAAAGAAATTTATTTTGTTACAATAACATCAAAATTGGTCCTTAATTATAAAGACACTTGTATTCACATGTGCATAGGCCTCTTAATATACAACGTGACCCTCAAACGTCAATTGGTTTTCCATCCCTGCAAATACAGTCCCTTTCTGGATTTTCAGATGTAGTTCAACAAGAATGTGATAATTAGCATGGATTTCAGTGCAAGACAATCCTAAAACAAACTATCAAAAAAAAAGAAAACAAAACCCTCCCTATTAAATTAATTTTCACTTTGATGGTTTGATGGTGTTGGTTGAGAGAGGTACAGCTAACTATATAAAAACTTCTATTTTGCATTATAAGATGGTATTTTGGCCCATCACATTTTTTCTGCCATTCAATAAAGGCCCTGTAGTCTTCAAGGTTTTTCAGAAGTGATTTGCCATTGACTCCTTCCTAGAGCTGTGATGAAATGACTGGCCCAAAGTCACCCTGCTGCCTTTGTGCCCCGGGTGGAACTAGAACTCAGAAAGTCCCGGTTTCTAGCCTGATGTCTTAACCACTACACACTAACCAAAATAGCTTTATGCAAACAAATGACTGAAGTAATCTTGAACTGTAAGACTTATTTCCCAAAGCCAAATATAAAATGCGCTTGCAAATCAGAAATATTTGTTACTATGGTTCTCTTTATCATGTTTAATCACCTTTTGTTTAAAACTACAAGATATCTTTTTTGGATCTAATTTTATTTTAGTATTAATTTGAAAAAAAAAAAAGAAATGAATAAATATTGCCATATGGCAATACAATGCTTAAATGAGAAAACTTACCAAAGAACTATTCACAGTATTGTCAGTTGTACAAGTGGCAAAATAACTTTCAGCATCTGCAAACTAAGCAGAAATTTGACACCTCAGATTCTATTAATATATATATTAAAAAGTATTTGATTTGATTTTAAAGATTTTAAAAAGTACGTTTAAGTCAGAGAATATTATTATTATCAATATATTTGACTGATATACAGATTGAGGAAAAATGGCCCACTGACAGCCACATTCCAATTCTTCCTCCTTCTTGCTCCTGAACTGCTATCAGTTTCAAAGCCAAAACTTGCCACTGCTTAAAAACTATTCCCAGAGAAGAATAAGAGACGATAAACAGCGTTGCTGCAATAAAACCAAATGTGATCAGGGGCATATGGCAAGTTGACTATAAAAGAAATCAGTATTTTTATGTTTTTCCCAATTATCCAGCTATTGGCAGGAAGCTGAACACTAGTCTAGAAGTCAGCCAAAAATAAACAAACAAAAAGCAGACTATGATGTATTCCTCTTAACACATTTTATTAAATAGTTTAATATTTTTTCCCCAAAATAAATTATCTAAATGGTAGATAATTCAAGCATCAGCATTTACAAGCATCTGAATTTCCCAGATTTGGTTTGCAATTTCCATTAGCAATAATCACTGTCTATGCCATTTGGGAATTATGATCATTGTTGTCCATTCTCCAGCTAGAAACTTAAGTTAAAAATGCTAATCTAAGCACTCAACTTTCCATAATATCATTTGCAATTAATCACAGATCTCAAAAGGGGTATTTGGGAACTATAAACAAGAGCTGAAGAGTCATTCTTAAATCACTGTTAAACTATAAACTACTCTATTATTTAGGTTGTGTGATGCTTTGATTCCAATCTTAAAACAACAACAACGAAGCATCTCTTTAGGGCATCTACACTTTTTCCTCAGGTTCATGCAGTCTCTGCAAAGGGCACTTTTGTGATCCCAGCAAAAGCCACAGCTGCTATATAGAGCTAGAGGCAGAGGCCCATGCATGCTCCAAAGTACCACTAAGAACCAATTTTGTATAGCCTTCTTGATTATCCTCAGCTATTTGACTGCCAGGACACTTCATGGCAAATGATATTCTGAACAAAATACTCATTTATTTAAGATACAAAATAGAGAAACTAAAGAGAAAGTGAAATTTTGCATAAAATTCTATGTAATATATGGAAATCTACGTAGTCTTCTAACTGAGTTCATGAGCTAATAGTTAATCCACCAGCCTAGAATCCCGGAGATGGTGAGTTCTAGTCCCGTTTTAGACATGAAAACCAGCTGGATGACTGTGGGCCAGTCACTCTCTCTCAACCCACCTGTTACAGTTGTTATTGTGGGAAAAATAGGAGGAGGAATGAGCAGTGTGTGTGTTCACCACCTTAAGATATTTATAAAAATAATAAAGATGGACTATAAATAAACAGATGAATATAGTTATAGAGCTCTTCATTTTCATATATAAGCAAGTTCTGTCAAGAATCTAATGTATTTTCTAGCTGTGAGAGTTCAGAGAGAGGAAAACAACTGAATGAATTAGTCAGTTCTTATTTTCTCATGGGATATTGTGAGTAGTACAATGACTGGGTTTACTGCATTTTATCAATAGGAAAACTACAGACATCTTAATAAAGAAATCAACTTTGATAAAATAGTTTTCCTTAAAACAACATTTAATGTGATATCAATGAACTAATAACACTTCAGCTAGAGGCAGAATATCACAAACAATATAAACCGCAGGCTAACTACTGATTTCAAGGACAGAGAGCTTGATGTTCATATCAGTTCCCCTAAGAAACATTACTGCTATTTTTGGTTTATGTAAAGATTCACTTTGAAATGCTAGACTTATGGAAGCATTACTGTACACTCTGAACATTTGGAAGTGAACATTAGTTTATGTAGACTTTTGTCTCTATTTTACACTTTGATCTTGTGTATAAAAAACCCACAATACTGATAAAAGTCAATAAACAGAACAATACTTACAAAGGCTGCATGCCTTCCACGAAACCCACGCGTACACTGTTGCCTCCATGGTTTCCAGATGATGAATCCCAAGAGGTAAAGAACAAACATGGATGTTTTCGCAAACGTACTGAAGAATGGTTTTTTATACATAGTAAAAACATACTGCAGAGGAAAGGGGGGAAAAGCCATCATTCACAAACTCATTAAGCTACATGGACCTTCAAACATGAAAAAGTTATTTAAGAAATACAGCATTCCTGGATTCGTACTCAATCTCAATCAAGACCAGGATTTGTATTAATTACTGCTCTCCATACCATAAATTATTAGCATATTTCTGGACAAGCAAAAATGAACATACTGATTTATTAAAGATTTTAACATATGATGGTATGCATTTTTGCTACTTGCAAATCCTTTGCAAGGTTAGCTGAAATTCCAAAAGAGTGGACAAGCCTGATGGATCACATTTTACGATAGTCTCTTGAAGTAATGAAACATCTTCCAGAACAACTGATGGGACACCAAATTCCTAGTAGATAGATTTGAGAAGAAATGATTGTGGATAACTTGCTTGTCTACATGGTCACTCAGAGTTGACAATGACTTGATGGCACATAATCAATCAATCAATCAATCAAGAGGTAAACGGAAAAATTGCATCTAGCTATCAAAATGTGATATACAGTTGCAAGAAAAAGTATGTGAACCCCTTGGGATTACGTGGAGTTTTGCATGAATTGGTCATAAAATGTGCTCTGAACTTCATCTAAGTCACAACAATAGAAAAACACAGTCTGCTTAAAATAATACTACACAAACATTAGATGTTGCCATGGTTTAATGGAACATAACATGTAAACATTCACAGTGCAGGGAGGAAAAAGTATGTGAGCCCCTAGCCTAATGACTTCTCCAAGAGCTAATTGGAGCCAGGAGTGAGCCAACCTTGACTCCAATCAGTGTGATGATATTGGATGTGTTGCTGACAGCTGTCCTGCCCTTTAAAAACACACACCTGTTTGGGTTTACTGGTTTCAAGAAGCATTGTCTGATGTGAACCATGCCTCGCAGAAAAGAGCTCCCAGAAGACCTACGATCAAGAATTGTAGACTTGCATGAAGCTGGAAAGGGTTACAAAAGTATCTCCAAAAGCCTTGATGTTCATGTGTCCACGGTAAGACAGACTGTCTACAAATGGAGAAAGTTTAGCATTGTTGCTACTCTCCCTAGGCGTGGTTGTCCTATAAAAATGACTGCAAGAGCACAGCGCAGAATGCTTCATAAGGTAAAGAAGAATCCTAGAGTGTCAGCTAAAGACCTACAGAAATCTCTGGCACATGCTAACATTTTTGTTGACCCATCTACAATAAAGAAAACATTAAACAAAAATGGAGTACATGGGAGGACACCACGGAAGAAGCCATTGCTGTCCAAAAAAAATATTGCAGCACGTTTGAAGTTTGCAAAAGAGCACCTGGATGTTCCACAGCACTACTGGCAAAATATACTGTGGACAGATGAAACCAAAATTGAGTTGTTTGGGAAGAACACACAACACTATGTGTGGAGAAAAAAAGGCACAGCACACCAACATCAAAACCTCATCCCCACTGTAAAACATGGCGGAGGGAGCATCATGGTTTGGGGCTGCTTTGCTGCCTCAGGGCCTGGACGGATTGTTGTCATTGATGGGAAAATGAATTCCAGAGTTTATCAAGACATTTTGCAAGAAAACGTACGACCATCTGTCCACCAACTGAAGCTCCGCAGAGGATGGATGATGCAACAGGACAATGACCCAAAGCATACAAGTAATTCAACAAAAAAATGGCTTCAACAGCACAGAATACGCCTTCTGGAGTGGCCCAGTCAGAGTCCTGACCTCAACCCGATTGAAATGCTGTGGCATGACCTTAAGAGAGCGATTCACACCAGACATCCCAAGAATATTGCTACACTGAAACAGTTTTGTGAAGAGGAGTAGTCCAAAATAACTCCAGATCGTTGTGCAGGTCTGATCTGCAACTACAGGAAACGTTTGGTTGAGGTTATTGCTGCCAAAGGAGGGTCAACCAGTTATTAAGTCCAAAGTTTCACATACTTTTTCCTCCCTGCACTGTGAATGTTTACATGTTATGTTCCATTAAACCATGGCAACATCTAATGTTTGTGTATATTATTTTAAGCAGACTGTGTTTTTCTATTGTTGTGACTTAGATGAAGTTCAGAGCACATTTTATGACCAATTCATGCAAAACTCCACGTAATCCCAAAGGGTTCACATACTTTTTCTTGCAACTGTATCTATGTAGTCTTCAACTTACAAACACAATTGAGCCCAACATTTCTGTTGCTAAACAAGGCACTTCTTAAGTAAGTTTTGCTGCATTTTATGACATTTGTTGGCACAGTTAAGTGAATCACTGCAATTGTTAAGTTAGTAACGTCGTTGTTAAGTGAATCTGGCTTTCCCATTGATTCGCTTGGCAGAAAGTCACAAAAGGTGATCAGCTGACCCTAGGACACTGCAACTGTCATAAATATAAGCCAACTGCCACACATCTGAATTTTGACCACGTGACATATGGATACTACAATGGTCATGTCACTTTTATCAGTGTGGTTGTAATTTCGAACGGTCACTACATGAATGGTTGTAAGTCAAGGACTTCCTATATTCACTTGGAATATTTTCCCCATCTTGGAAGGGGTTAGTATAGGTTTTTTTTGGACAGGAGGAACTTACAAAACTTACCATCTATCTAATGGTGGAATGCACTAGTGTCAAAATTACAAAATTATTCTACAAAATGTAACTGGTGCATGATATTTGTTGTATATGTGCATGCTTCAATAAGTTGAAATATTTCAGTGGCGTGTATTTGCTTTTTCACATGACTGTATAATCTAAGGCTAGTTCTAAAACCTTACAAATCCTTTTTTGAGTAATTAGTTTAGCAAACAGTGGCTAACAATGAGATGGGCGGTATTCCATGTAGTCATAAACACTACTAGTTTCACTTAAGTTAAAAAAAAAATTAAGATCACAATATTGTTGCATTATAGCATGATACTTACCGATGTGAGTTCAGAAGAAGCAACCCATATGACATCAACCAGAAGAAGAATGACAATGCCAAGAGCCATTCGCTTACGCTGAGTCAGAGAACTGCTTTGCGGGTTCATCCGATTCATGATAAAAATCCAAACCATTTGTAATTTGTCAAACAAGAGCAGTGACAATGAGTTTTTAAAATGAATTGAAACAGGCTTTATCCTCCAGGAACTGGGTGGAACAGGCATTCAAATATTAAAGTACAGCAAAAATGTAAACCAATGATCAATCTGTATGGTATGAAATAAAAAACACAATTTATCTTATTCCATAAGCAGAATATTAAAATTCCTTTTTCTCCCAACTACTATCTATACTGGCAGAGAAATCCCCAAAATATTGTTTTGTACTAACATTGCTACCATTAGCATCCACTGTTGTTTTCCTGCCTGCTCTGTTTCAGGCAATCCATTTTGGTGGCCCTGATCTCTCTGAACACTCGTAGTACTGTATAAAGATAATGTTTGGTCTGCTACTATGACCTGGGAAAATATAGCTGCCCAAGGGACAGGAGAAGGAGGGAAAGGAGTTGGGTGTGAAGAGACTACATCTGGATGTTTAGTTGTCAGAATTTTTCTGCCAGGCAAGGCTTGTGGAAAACAATAAATAAGTAACATATTTCTACCAGGCAAAGGAAGTAATGAGAAAGAAAAGCAATGAGAAAAAGATAAAAGGAAAGAAAAATCTCTTTGCTCGGTAAAAAGAGAAAAAATAAATAAAAAGATTTAGCAGCTCCTATTGGTAAGGGTTTCTTAGATTAGTGTAGATATGATCATGAAAACATATTAGATTCCAACCCAGTAATAAAGCCAATTATTGCATTTTGATTAATGAAAAAACCTATCCAGCTATGTAGCCTGAGTGAAATGGTTGTTTTGCAGATGTTTCACAAGCTTCTCTGTTTTGTAATAAAAAACAATTAGCTAATAAATTTAAGGGTGCATTGTGATATTTGTTTTTCACTTCCCAATCAGTAAAAATCTCTGTGCCACTGTATTAACATATTTCAATGCTTCAGACCTTAGTTTAATAAATAGTCTTCATGGGGTTATTATGGAATAGTCTTTGTGATAGTCTGAATTTCAGATCTTTGATTAAAGCATGAATAACTGAGGTAAAATCTGATTTCTCTATAAACTCCCGCCCACACTTGACAAAAGATGAAACAGATAGAAAGCACTCCTAAAATGCAAATTGCTGCTTTAAAGACAGTATAAACCTATTCCTTTTATGTCTAGCAAGGGTCTTGTCATGATAAGATTTAATTTGTTCCTCTTCATTCACATAAAGCTAGAACTGAAACCAGTAGTGGTTTGATGATTCAAATATGAAAGGAAAAGAGAAATCAGAGTGCCATCTGCATGTTGATGGCACCAATATTTCTGGATATAACAAACATTATTTGATGCCTTGTCAGAACAGAATACAAATACAAGCCATTTGTGAGCCTCTGTACTAGACAATTGCTAGCACATTTAAGTCTGCGAGACTGAAACACCCTTACAATGTTCAGGCTTGCAGCCCAAACACATTTGTCTTTTTAAGTAGCTGACATACAAATTAAATATGAATAGCGGAAATGTGAAGTATAAAAGGCCTAAACAGGTTATCCTGAATTTAATTGGGGAAAAGGTTAAATACCACACTACTTATGTCTGGATTAAAATTGGAGCACAGAAAATAAAAGAAATACACTGTGTGCATATTTTGAACTGCATCTATTTTCATCTAAACTACTCAATGCTTTTTTTACTTATACTTTATCCCAGGGGTCTCTACACTTGGCTACTTTAAGACTTGTGGACTTCAACTCCCAGAATGCCCCACAGCCAATATGACTGGCTGAGGAATTCTTGGAACTGGAGTCCACAAGACTTAAAAGTTGCCAAATTTGGAGACCCCTGCTTTATTCTAATAGCCTTGTATTTTGGATATGCCAATTATTTCCCATGGTTATTTTCATACCTGTTTTCTAACCTTTTAAGAATAAAATAATGAGTGGACTTCAATGAGCTTCATGGCATCATGTAAAGGTGAAGTGTATCTCCTAAAAAAAAATTAATTAAATAAATAAATAAAGGGCGTCAACTGCCTACAGGATAATAGGCTTTTTCAACTTTCAATCAGATCTTAATCTGCCAATTTTGCAATCCAAGAGTTCCACTTTGAAAACACAGACATGATATGCACAATGCATATGCATACATAGGGCGTGGGGGTGTAATTGAAAAAACGTGTGTTGTGACATCTTGATGCAATTCTGTCTGTTGTGTATTTGCATGCAATGTTCTGATACAGGAAGGGAAGAAATTGTGCTATAAAGGTTTCTTTATTTTGACAAATTGTAACTAGCTGTGGATGCCTATAGTTATGTACAATAGTAATATGATAACAGCCTCCTCCCCAGCTGAATTTGGGTGTTAATCAAAAACTACAGTTTAGATAAAGAGAATAAATATCAACATTAAATATATGATTTCAGACAGAGATATACTGCACTAGAGTATCAACTACAGACACTTGGTATGCAGTAGTTATTAGAAGGTAATCATTTTTTCCTATTTTTCTTTAGAAGCATCCCAAAATGAACATGCTTTCCATGGAAACATGTCAAATTTATAAGGTCAAACTCATAGCTAAAACAAAAGTAACATGGCAGAATTCAAGCCAACTTAAAATTATTTCGTTAACAAACTATCCCTTATGAGTTGTGTATAAAGCAGTATCCTGCATTAGTGCAACCAAGAAAAAAGATGTAAGCTAAGTTTATTAAATTATACTCTGTTGTAATTTGATTATTCTCAGCAGTTTAAAGTCTATATACAATATGATTACAATTAAAATATTTCTCATCTCCCAGAAGTGTGAGACTTCCCTATAAGATCTAGCATGACAAGACAATTCTGGTTACAGCAGGTAATCCTGCATGTATTTCAAAACCCAGCCGTGAAGGGTTTTTTAAATCAATATAAGCAACGTAAATTTTAGTTGGAAACCAATCAACAACTAGCACAGAATAATTCATGCCCCCAATAACTGAGGGCCAGTAAATATTCTGGACTAGTTGTGGTTTTCAAGAGGTCTTTAAGCACATTGCAATACTGTCTAGTGCATTAATTACTATATCCAGGTCCTCTTGTACCAATTGGTAGACTAGCCAAAGCCAGGCAAAAGCTCTTTGAAAGTGGAATCACTGCAAAACAGAGCTGCCAAAACTAAGTCTCATAAGTCCAATAAGATACCATAGATGATGGCGCAGATGTAGTTTTCTTCATTTTGAGATGCTTTAATAATTTTAAAGCAATTATTGAAAATAATAACTACTGTCTCCTTCCAATTTCCCCTTTTACAAAGCTATTCAGGACTCAGAGTATTCAATGTTACAGTATCCCTTTTTCCTTCATTCATCAGTAATATATCACATAAATTTAAACAGCTGCGAACCAATACCATAATTCTTTATAAAAAATTATGTAGATGCCTATTTATTTTCCTCAAGCTAGTTACAACAAAATGCTTTTTGGAGACTGAGTTAAGGTCCTGAAAGTTTGTATGCTGGAATTTAATGAAACATGCAAAACAGGACTAACTGGCTGTGTGTGTTTTCTAAAGAATTATCAGCTACAGTTCTAACTACCCTGCCCAAACAAATCAGCTGGTTCAGTTTCAGTAAGAACATCAACCTAAATGATTTCTTGCTGTCAAAAAATGTACATCATAGGTAACTAATGAACATTTGTAACGCTCAAGTAAAATAGGAAGAATTAATAGTTATTTGGATGAAAAGAGAAACTAATTACTATATGCTCTATTTTTTTAACTATAGAGTTTTACAATTTAATTATTCAAGAAATATTAATACATGAAAAAAGCATATTTATATTTATTTTGTTTTTTATATTAATTATATATGACAGTTTTCCTTACCTTCTAGATTTTTGTAAGTATGACACAGACATATCCGTGGAACATATTTTTATCTACATTCTTGAGCATTTTCTGCAAAAATTCAAGAAGTAAGTAAGTCCTTAGCATTTTCAATCATTTATCAAAGGTTATTATTCTGTCTTTTATTACAATGTATTAGAGTAGATAAATTTAGTATAGATACTGGTAGATACACATTAATAGATGGCTTTCCTATACTTATTCAAACATACAAATATATTTCAGTTGATGACAGTTCCATTTTATAGTAAAAATACATTACTCAAACAATATCACTTTAAAATGAAAATCTTTAACTTCTGCAGAGATTTTTCTTTATTTTCTTCAGATTGTCATAAAACACACTCACCATAAACTATGTTTAACCCTATATCACATATTTACTTTTACAGAATGTAAATGACGCCTTAGGTTTTACCAACTAAAAATAAATGTTAAACTCAAATATTGATAGAGTTGGCCCACAACCTTAAGATTGTGCAGAAATGGACTCAAATTTGCCACTAATCCCTAGTAATTTCATAGAAGTGGAATGTACACAAGTCACTTCCATAGCAACTGGTCAAAACTTCTGAAGCTTCCTGCATATGGTACATTTAAAGAAAACCTCATTAATGTATATTTGGGAAACTAGGCCACTCAATATTGTCTAAAACACATTTGTTTTTCTCAAGTTATAAATTCTCAAGATTAAATCAAGAATGAAAGCCACTTTATTTTACCTTTTAATGAGAAATCCAAGAAAATAAATTTTGTTCAAAGATAAAAATTTAAAGGATTAACCTGAAGAACTAAGTAATAGGTTTGTATTGTATTGTAGAATAGTCGGTGGCAATTCTGTCTTTTTCCTACTGACAGTGGAGACAACATTTATAACTGATGATTATCTTTCTAATTAAGAGGCATACAGATATACAAAAGCACCCATTAGAACACAAACCTTTCATCTGCATTTTATTAAAAGTTTTTAAAAATTCTCACGAGCTGTAAATCTAGTCATAATTGCTCAGATTAAAAATCAGAAAACACAGTGCATTGATTAAGAATGTAATGTTTCTTTAAAAATCACTAATCCATTCTTACCAAGATATTTTGTTGCCATGGTAGTGGCAGGTTTTGCAGTATTGTTTGGTGTAGTTACTTTCAAACGTCTATTCTAAAAAAAGAAGATAAAGACTATTATTTCTGAAATTATCAGTACTCAAATTTAACTTCATTTTAATTTTTAAAATTTTTAATACCTATTACATGCCTCATTATTTTATAGTTGACATTACAATAGTTAAATAAGGTCTTTACGGTATAAATCATCACACAGGTCTATATATACTTGGTCACAGGTAATTCAGAGGATGGTGTGTTACGCTGAAGAGCAACAAGAGTATTTTTACTTACTGCCCAACTTCTAATTATGGTGATATCTCATTCTCCCAAAGCACAACCTTCAGATTCCAGTAGGTAAATATACTACTGTTGAATCAAAATGTTCACTTTTGTAAGCTTGATATGAATATTAAAAAATACTGTTTTATTTCTTCTACACTTTGAGATAACTTAGAAGTGGATTCAAACCTGATACAAAATCACCAAATAGGTTTCACTGCTATCATCATGTTGTTGTGATATACTAGTACCTTTTTTTACAGATGTATGAAACTATTCATACAACAGAAGAAAGCAAAATGTTTTATTAGACACCACATAGCATGTGACACCCCATAGTATGTAGCTTGGAAACTAAGCAAGAACAAATGTATGGTAGTTACTACTTGGAAAAATTTGAAAAACATAAGGGGCACACACTAGGCTTGGGAATTGAAAAAAAAAACACATCCTAGAATAAGGCACTGGCAAACTACAGCGGCAAAGAAAACTACATGATAGCATCTATACTGTATAATCCACAAAAAAGTCAAGCTTAACTCGAAGATGACTTTATTTTTATAATTATAGAGACAGTTGGGGTTACAACTAAACTTAAAAATTGCAGTCAATAAACATTCAAACAATTTTATATCTATTGTCTCATTCTGGAATTTAACAAATGTAATCAAGTTTTGGAAACTGGCTTTGCTTCCAATACCAATAAATAATATATACGTTCTGAATCAAAGAACAATTATTATAGGTATACAGTATGTTTGAATTCCCAGGGAGGGGATTAGATTTGAAGGCTGAATTGTCTGCAATCCATGTTATTTTTTTAATACATCAATAGGACTTCCAATTTACAAACCATTTAACAGCTGCAAAAACAAATGCAAGAAAAAAATTCCTTTCCATGACTGAAATTCTTTGTTATTTCCAATTATTTAAATTGTAGTTTTTAATACATCTGGAAGCATTAGCTGAGAATAAATTGGCTCAGATCTTGGTGTAATTCTATTAGGCAGTTCAATGTCAGGTGAGAATTCTGGATCCTTAATAACTTTGGACTCTTTATCAGGGTCATACTAACCCAGTCTTTCAAATGGCAGAAAAGTGTGTTGACATAACTACACTGCCCTAACAATTCAGTAACAAGGCTGAAACACAAGAAGTACCTTTGAAGCTTTAATGTGGGACAAACTAAGGAGAGCAATTGGTGGATTATCCAGGTAGCTTTTTTCACCCTTTCCCATCATTACTAAAACATGTGAAAATCAATAATTATTTTCCTTACTATATGGTGAAGTAGAGTTGAGTGAATCAGTGAAATGGGGTTGAATGATGGAGTTTTATTATTTTCAAGATGCTCAAATGACAGGTCAATAAACTAGAAGTGCTCTGCACTGTCAGTTGGTTTATTTCTGAACAAAGGTTTGGTGGTCTCCTGGAAGAATGCTAGATACTTTTGCTTAAACACATATCTACCACTCTTCTGGAATAGAACGATTATTTTTGTTCAAAAATATTTGGTTTATATTTCACTGAAAGATTCTACAGAATATTAGAATAACTTTCTTCCACTTCAATCCCTCCCTTGGCTACACCCTATTTGGTTAAAACGGAGAACAATCAAACCTCTTATCAATTCAACCCACATCTCATATATTCCAAATCATTAAAGAAATGGCAGTATCAGCAATGAGCAGCCAAGCCCCACAGCACCTGAAAGTACAGGTAGTCCTCACTTAGTGATGGTATTTAGGACCAGTAACTTAGGATAGCAGCAGTAGTCATTAGGTGAATCCCTTAGGGTCCCAGAATCAGGTGATCACCATTTGTGACTTCCTCCAGGCTTCTCTATTGACTTTGCTGGTTGGAACTGGCAGTGAAGGTCACAAATGGCAATCGTGTGACTGCAAAATGCTGCAACATAATTGTGAATTGGTTGCTAAGTGCCCAAATTATGAGTATATTATAATAACAGTAAGTAAAAGTAATGATAGTAAATCCTCTTGTTCAGCACTGTTATAAGCTCTAATAGCCACTGAATGAGATCTACCTGCATGCAAGATGGCAATGGACTTGGCCATGTGAAGTTTATATTTTTTGTAGAAGCAGCAGAAAACCTATGTATACCAATAAAAATTAGTTGGCAGAAATAGCATTTTTAAAAGACCGATCTCACACTCTTTTTAAGGACTGTTGAACAAGGGTTTTAAGGAAACAGTTCCTGTGTTCTTGCAGAACATCACATTTATTTTAGCAAGGAGCCCATTAAACATATAACAAATGCTTTGAAATTGGCATAAGGCATAATGTTGAAGCTAGATGCCTGCTCTCTCTTTCAGCTCAAGCTAAAATAGCCATTGAATGCAATATCAAGCTACAAGAGAGAAATGCCCACAGCAGCTGCGGAAATCCCAGCCCATAATTGTATTATTACCAACACTGTTAGTGAGCTATTGCAGATCATTCATACAACAAGAGTGCACAACTGTAATCAAGAACTATAAGATTATGAATGTTAGTATTGAAAATAGAGATGTACATAACTATAATCACAATAATCAACAAAAATGTAAATAAGCTAATGTAAGAATAAACTTAGTTAAAGCTTTTTGGTTATATTATTATTGCTATAGTATTGTTGTTGTTGTTATTGTTAATATTTAATATCACTCTTTCTTTGGTCTTTTTTATTTGTAAATGGTATACCCTGACAATGCACTGAATTAATGTTCCTCATCATAGTGGGAAGTATTCTCGGAAAGGACAGGCAAAGAAATTTGGAAGTACATGCCAAGAGTATATATTTCCAACAGGGTCACCAAGGTGTGAGGTTATCCCAGCTGTCTTGCTAAACCAAATGTGCACCTATATTGGGAAACAATGATACAGGAAGATGCTGGAGGTAGATGATCACTTTAACAGTGGCAAAGACATCAATTCACTCTGCACGGGAAAAGGCAATAGTAAACAATCCCTGTACTTTTAGCAAGAAAACTACATCTTTAGTGGTTTTCTTGCTAAAAGAAAGCATAAAATTGATTATACAGTGTTGGATGTTGGGCCCCTCAGGTTAGATGACATGACTGAGGAAGAGCTGAGTTTTAATGGTGTTTATGATTTGTCTAAATTAAAGTCTTTGGGATGTCTATTTCCTGAAGTTGTCATACAGGAAAATACCAAGCTGCAAAGTCAGGATTACACTAGAACACAAAACATAAGATACATGAACCCAGGAAAATTAAACACAAACTTGAAATAAAACAACTACAGATGGACATATAGAAAGTTAATAAAATAAATAAATAAATAAATATAAGGCATCAGTGAATCAAGATAGATTAGGATTGGACAATTTCACTCAGAAGATTATACTGTTTTCTGCTTAGGATACAAAACACAAAGAAGGAACAGCACTGTTTTATAGTTAGGAAGGATGTAGCAAGAAAAATATTTGGCTAAAATGTGATCAATGACTGAATAATACCAGAGTTCATGGACAATATGAATTTCACATGTTAGCAAAATAAGCATAGGATGATCCAAAACAGATTAGAGCCCTACATGGAAAAGAAGATGCCAGATGTTCAAGCTAGGTTTAGAAAAGGCTGAGGAAAACAAGGTATTATTGCTGATGTACCCTGGATAACTCAGAAACCTAAAAAATACCAAGAAATTACTATATGTTCATTGATTATAGAAAGATCTTAGATGGTGTCAATCACATCAAGCTATGGAACATGCTTAGGAAAATAGAAACCTCAAATCAGCTTGTTTTCCTCCTGCAAAACCTATCTACTACATGGATTGGGGAGACAAAGTATGGCTACATAACATGGTGAAACAGACTGACTTCAAGTTAGCAAATGAGAAAAGTCTGCATACTCTTCTCTTGTATACTCAACCTATATGCTCAATATATATTAAGCAAAGATTACTGAAAGAAAATCGGTATGGTTTTACAACTGAAGGAAAAAACATGAATAACTCGTGGCTATTCATGTTAGACTGCGGTGCAGTATGCTGAAGATACTATTGTACTCAGATAGACAAAAAAGCAAAGGATCTGCAAACTTTAGTAACAAAGTCAAGGAGAAAGTGAAAAATGAGATTCAAATTAAACATAAAGAAGATTAAATTAATGACAACAGGTAGAACAACAAGCTTTAGAACTATCAATGAAGCTATGAAAATGGGAAATATCTTCTGCCTTTTAGGATCTTTTACCAGCAGTAAAAGAACAAGCAGCCAAGAAATACACCCTAGACTACCATGTGGTAGAGCAGTCATGAAGGCTTTGGAAAAGATATCCAGATGCTATGATGTGTCTGTACCTACAAAGATCAGAACTGTGCGAGCCATGGTTATTCCCCGTGACACTCTATGGAAGTCAAAGTTGGACTTTGAAAAAGCAGGATAGAAAAAGTATTGATGCTCCTGAAATCTGATATTGACCAATGCTCTGAATACTGTGGGCAGCCAAGTAAACAAACTAATTGAACATGTCAATCCAGAGTTCTCATTCAAAATACAAATGACCAGGTTCAAATTATTCTTCGATTCAGTTAAAGTTTGGCAAGATGTTGTTTAGAATATCTTGGCACTGCACCATGAAGGGTTTTAAAGTTTGAAGCAGTCTGAACTGGGCCCAGAAGCCCAGTGGCAACCCATAGAATTATCAATTTCATATTAATAATAACACTTATTAATTTCAAAATAAGTGTTATCCTAGTTTGCCAGAGTAGTCCAGTCAGGAGTCTAAGCAACTGTAGCTTATCCAAAGGTAGCCCCATAATCAACTGGTGAGAAAGAGTTGCATTATCATCACCAAGACAGCAATAAAAACTGCACCAGCCAGATTTGGGCAAAGGCTTGCCTGATTTCCACTTACTTTTCAAAGCAGGAACCAAGAAGCTAGACAAACTCCCCAAATTAAAACGATCTCTTTAAGAGTTTTCTATATCACTCTGTTAATATTGAGTGGTCACCCAGATTATTGTAGCCTAGATACGGGAGGCTCTATGCAGAGGAACCAAACTTGCAACATGTGCCCCTTTTCCTTCAACCAACATTTTGCAAACTACCTTTTCTTTATTTTCTACTGGTCTAGTTAGCAGATTTTGAGCCTGTCATTCTCCCCAACCCCCCCCCCAACCAAAATAAATAAATAAATAAAAAAATAACCCAGTTTGCCAAAAGTCTGCTGTCCACCTCTGCTTTGACATATTGAACACTAAGAACGAGCTTCGAAACTTCTCCCACCCACACGCTCTTCGCGGCCAAAGAGGAAATACAGATAGACTTTTACACACACCCTAAACACACACACGCACACGGACACGCAAACGTCAAACCAAGCGAGTTTCTGACTCCTCCGCGGGACGGCTTGAAATCTGAAAAGGAGAAATCCAGATCAAGAGAAATCCAGATTATATATATATATATATATATATATATATAAAGTTCTTTTGCTCAGCTCCCTTGAGGTTCGCGGAGCTCGTCCCGCCGCCTTTCCTAACTTGTTCCCCCTTCCACCTTTTTGCTTCAGCCCGGCTGCCACAGCCGCAGCTCCGAAAGCGCTTCCGAGGCGGGCGGCTTTCCTGCCAAAATCCTGGCGGGAGCTTGACAGGAAAGCGGCTGGAAAGAGCTCCAGCGTTCTTCACCCGGGGACCTCAGCAAAATGCACAGCCCACGGTTTGACCCAGCGGAGTACCTCTCCGTCCTGTGCGCCGACTCCCTGGCTCGCCCGCTCGACCGGAGTCCCGTTTCCCAAAGATGGTGGCCAACCCCTCTCCTCTGCCCCGCTCTCGCCGTCCCAGCTGACTCGGCCGAGGACTCGGCTGGTTGCCTGGGCCGAAGTGAATCGACGGCCGAAAGGAGGAGCCACTCGCTCAGGCTGTTCATCGAGTCGCTCGGAGCTCTGTTGGCGGACCTGTATCGGCTTTTCTCCGCCCTCCCCACTCCCCCACCCCTCGGCCGTCTCGAGGCCGTTGGGCGCGTGCTCCCGCCTTGCTTGCTTGGTTGCCTCGCCCGTGGAGAGCAATGGATAGGACGGGGAGAGGCTAGGCGAGGGAGGGAAGGGGTGGCTGGTAGGGGTATACGGGAGGGTAGTAAGGAAGAAGGGGTGGGTGGGGGGGAGAAGCTGTCTTTTGGAGGAATCTTTTCAATAAAAAAAAAAGAGAAAATGAGAGCTACAATGAGAGCTGCCAAAAAAGAAACGCCAACACAGTCCTAGGGTGCATTAACAGAGGGATAGAATCAAGATCACGTGAAGTGTTAATACCATTTTATCATGCCTTGGTAAGGCCACAATTGGAATATTGCATTCAGTTTTGGTTGCCACGATATGTAAACAAAGACGTTGAGACTGCAGAGAAGAGCAACAGAGGATCGGGGAACTGGAGGCTAATACATATAAAGAACGGCTGTTGGAATTGAGTATGTCTAGTTTAATGAAAAGAAGGACTAGGAAAGACATAGCAGTGTTCCTATATTTCAGGGGCTGCCACAAAGAAGAGGGAGTCAAGCTATTTTCCAAAGCACCTAAAGGCAGGACAAGAAACAATGGACGGAAACTATTCAAGGAGAGAAGCAACCTAGAACTAAGAAGAAATTTTCTGACAGTTATAACCATTAATCAGTGGAACAACTTGCCTCCAGAAGTTGTGAATACTCCAACACTGGAAGTTTTTAAGAAGAGATTGGATATTTGTCTGAAATGGTATAGGGTTTCCTGTCTAAGCAGTGGTTTGGATTTGAAGACCTCCAAGGTCCCTTCCAACTCTATTATTCTAGTCTAGTCTAGTCAAGTCTCTATCCATAGGCTGCAAAAATCCGGATAACCACTAGATGGCAGCAGAGATGCACAAGAAGTTCTGTTTTTTGCTGCTGTCTAGATTTTTGCTGGACAGGTTTAGTAGTCCTGCACTAAATAGCTTAGGGCTGCGATCTTATACAGATTACAGTATTGGGACTCCCTTCATTGAAACTGATCAGTTCTTCAGATCAGGGAGCATACGCAGGATCTGGGCTGGAATTCACACAAAGTGCGTGTCAAGTTTCGAGGTCGTCTCAAATAAATTGCATTTCAAACAAAGTCTTTGATGAAAAACTTCCATTTATTAAGCATGACATTCTAACTCCAACTCCATCGCAGCCAACACTGACTTCCTGACCCAAAACCCTCCTTTTCCTTTCCCCACTCCTCTGCACTCATTGGCCATCTTCCAAGTCACTCTACCCCTAATCTACTGCTCCGGCTCAAAGGATTTTCCCCCCTCCCGTCCATCTCCTAGGGGATATTATCTCCAGGGAAAATAAGTAGGTGAAAAGTCAAACGTCCCTTTCCAGATGCCTCCGCTTCTCCTTATGTCAGCACTAGAGTAAATGCAGCTTGAAGTGCTGAAAGCGCAATGCTACAATGGGATTGGCTTAGTGTGTTTCGCACACAGTCGTTGGAAGGCATCTGTATTCATTGTAATTATGAAGTATAAAGGAGCCTTAGGGAGGCTGCACAAAGCTTCAGAAGGATGTTTTGCTTCAATAATATCCTGAATTAACATACCTTTAAATTAGTTTTACAATGCCCCTTAACATTGTACAACTGCCAAGTACAACTGCCAGGTGATTTTTCTCTCTGTCAGATATATTGCTGAAGTCAAGGTGCATTATTGTATATCCACTATTTCCATGACCAATTAAACTGGTTATGATGTCACAAAAAGGAGATTGGGTTGGTTTGGCAAGATTTAACCTGGACAATCCCATGCTGATTCTTGCCAGATTTCTTTCCCAAGTGATCACGAACATCATTTGTCTTACACTGTCTTCTACTATTGCCATTTTTGAAATTGCTTCTAATTGAGCTTTCAATATCTTTTTAGGAACTCTGGCTGTATTAGAATTTCCCCCATTTTGTTTCTTCTGTATGGAATTCCACACTGCATTATTTGCACTGGTTTTCAAGGTACACATTTGAGTACAGTTGTTTTCAGTTTCCTTTAAAATCAACTAATCTAAACTTTGAACCATATCCATCATCTACTAAGGCTTACCTGGTTGGAGTAAAGTCAGGATCTTCCTGTGCCATCTTCTATTCTATGGAAGAGAAAGTTATCAGCAAGGCAGCTAAGTCTTGGAGGAACCCCAATTTGATAAATGTTGGCTTTCAACAGATGTTAAGGAAATAAGTTGGTCTAATCATTTCTTTAAAAGTCTGTTTTCCTATATTATGCAATGAAATAAGATACAATTTGCTGCCACTGGTACTCCTCCATTGTTAAATACATTTTACATGAGCTGTTGCCTACATTCTTAATTTGAAAGAATAATAATAAAAAACCCACAGTAATTTTGCAAAAATTACCAGAACTTTTTAATATTGCTAGTGGGTTGTACTCTATTTCAAGCATTAGAAATTATCAGTCATGGAATTCAAAAGCAATAAAATGAAAAGTTTCAGAAAAAATGTGCACCTTGTGTTTATAAACCTGTGAAGCAATAAGAAATACAATCCATTTCATTTATCATCACTAGAGCTGTCAATTGAGTACAGTATGCATGAAAATAGAAAATATTACGCAAATAATTTGCATAATTTCAAAAGCATCTTAGGTTTAACTCCTGTTGAGGAGACTTCTAAGTTATAAATATTGTGAGTTATTTTGAGAATGGAAAGCCACTTGTAGCCTTCAATAGAATAATAGAATCAAATATTGTAGTTTTAAACATTTTTGAGTTTGAGTTTTCCAATCCCTACCAATTAAAAGTTGTCAGACTTAGTTATTTCTCTTTATTATTTACTTGGTTTATCCTGCATTGATTGATTGATTGAGTGATTGGGTCAATTCAAGGCAGCTTATATACCTAATGCTGCCACTCATATTTTTCCTACAACAACCCTATAAGATTTGATTTCTAGGACATTTTATAAAATATGTATTGTAGTCTAACTTGTTAGAAGAATATCATGGCTAAGAGGAGGGAGGGGGAAAGGATGGCACTTGGAATGTCAGGGATCAGGTGACAAATGCTGGTAAGAGACCCAGAATCATAAAATGAGTGGGTGGGATATGCAGTGCCGATAACTATCAATCTTGGGTGAGGTATACACCAGTGTTGTCCTACTAGCTCCATAAAATCTCTCTTGAGTTTTTCCAGATTTTGTTTTATCTGAAGACCAAAGTACTGAAGCATTCTGTATCCAGGTTTGAAACAAAGTGCATTCTTTGTTTTGTGTGTACTCCAAGTTTTGGGGTTAATCTTAAACTTCTGTTAAGATAGTTAACATCTTGAATAAAAGAATGTAAACAAAAGCGGTACTTTTCACATGTTGAATTTATTTGCACTAGGGGCTTGAAAACACAGGTCAGAATATGTTTTTGAGAAAGCAGTGGAGAAGAAGTTGACAATGTAAATTGAATGAGATTTTGTGATACAGCTTTTAAAAATGAGAGTTTGACCACACTGCTAGGGTTTCTCTTCTTTTTCAAAGGCTAAAGTGAGTCACTGAACAGTTGCATATGTGAGAAACCAAGATTCAGTAGCCAGTTAAGCAGCAAAGAGAGGCAGAGCATATGACTCACCCATCCCATGATTCTCTTCATTAGTAGCTTATGTTTTCCCAGTTTCTGACAGACGACAGACTTTGTTCCCGGTTGAAATTGGAGACAGATGTCATCTTTACCTCCAGAAGATTGTGAAAAGAAAAAGAAAAAATAGAGCTCAAAGCCAAGTTGTGAAATTTACCTTTATTGTTGCATATTTTTTTCTAGGCTAAAGGTCACACTCTGCTTTTGAATACCATGCCGCTCCCGAAACTGGGTGGGCCAGAATCAAAACTGGTTTAAAATTTCACTTCATTTTGAATGCAGTATCATTAGAGTTAATATAGTTGATATCAACCATGCATTTAATGATTTTCCTCATTTATTTCATTACAATTTGGTGAGAACCTCTGGAACACCTGAGGGCATAGACATGTAAAATGCATGGGATGGATGGTGAGAAAACTGTCCTGCATGTTTATATTTGTTTTTACTGCTATATTTAATTGATGTTACCTTTTTTTCTTTAGGGTGGTTTAAAGATTCTTCAAACAAAATGTAAGAATACAGATTAAATGAAAGAATGCACTATGAACTGATGGGGAGAGTCAAGAAGGCCACACTTGTGTTGCAATATCACCCAACCAATGAGATCATGATGATGATGATGATATTATCTATTCAATCATGCCCGACTCTTGGTGATTCTATGGGCTCTGTATCTTCCAATTTTTCACAACTTCTTTAAGTTTTTGTATGCTCTGATTGGTGTCAGCTTTGATGGTGTCCAGCCACCATGTTTTTTGATAGCCTGATTTCCTACCAATGACATAGCATGACATAATTATATTACTGGATCATTGATATGATCTAGTCACAACATACATGATCATTATGACATCTTTGTGATTTGTTGCTGATGCCTCCATGGCCTGAATCAGTTTGCAGCCCTTAGACTTCTAAAAAAATGTGCTGCCCAAGTGCTGTTTTTGGGTACTAAGAGATTAGCCACCACTTCTACTGTTTCCACAAACCAGAGTAGAAGGATTTACACAGCGCTCTAACCAAAACCTATTATGACTGATTTTGCTCTATATGCTGGGGCAGAAGTAAGATAAAATAACCAACGTTTGCTTTTTGTTAATTTGCCGGATGTGGATTTTGGATGAGTTGTCAGTCATCCCCAACAGCAGAAATTATTTTTCTCACAATAATTTGACATCCTGCAAACAGTGGAGATGATCATGTATAATGCCCAATTTTCATCTTCCCTAGAATGAGATATTAAAATGTGATTATGTTGTCTGAAGGAAATGGCTCAGTGAGATAATAACTTTAAGTGGATGGTTTTAGAAGAAACATCCTATAAAGTATAAGATTTGAATTGTCTTTTGGGCTACATTGACTTTTCCTGCCAAAGTGGTTAAGTGAATCACTTCAGTTGTTCAGTGAATAACAACAGTTGTTAGGTCAATCTGACTTCTCCATTGACCCTACAACCATCACAAATACATGGCAGTTGGCAAGGGTCTGAATTTTGACTACATGATCATGAGGTTGCTGCAACAGTCTTAAGTTAAAAAATGATCGTAAGTCACTTTTTTCTGTGCCGTTGTATCTTTGGTCACTAAATGAATTGTAAGTCGAGGGCTGCCTCTGTTTCTGAAATTAAATAAAATTATCAGTATGGCTCATGCATTTTATTAGAAAAAGTTCCATTGGAATGCAAAGAACAAATAAGAAAATGGATACTGTTTAGATTTCCTGAAAGTAATATATAGAGCACTTGTGACCTATTGCAGATCTTAGGAGAAAAAAAAATCTAGTATACAGAAAATATGCTAAGTATTCATCAAAGCACAATTCTTTCATGTATTAGCTCTTTTGCCATAAGAGGTATGATGTAAGGAAGTAATAAATATTTTTTAATTTCCAAAAGATGAGGATAAGGATATATTTTTTCCCCTATCAAAGGCCAGCCATTTAGAATAGATGAACTTCTGCTTGTTTCCATTGATATCCTTGAAAAAAATCAAGGTGTGGTAATTTCTTAATATTTCAGAACAGTCGGGACGGAGGACATAATCTAGTTCGTCTGGCTTTGAGTTATCTTCGAGAAAATTAGTTCCCATCATGAATCTTTTCTGAAAATAGTGTGAGCCTCCTTCTCTTAGTCTATGGACACATTTTGAAGTGCAGCATGACCTGTAGCAACCAGTCCTTATGCATGTTTACTCAAAAAGTAAGTCAAGGTGTGTTCAGCTGCAGTGACTGCACCCTATGAATGAATCTCTCTGATCTCGGAGGGTCTTTTGAGAAATCATGTGTCATGTCCTAAAGTTGCAAATATGTACACACTTATAACAATGAGACTTAACTCTAAGCAAACAGGTAGAATTGTACTGGCTGATCTGTGTTGCAAATACAGGGATATTGATGGAAACACATTGTGTGAAACACTTTGTTTGCCACATTGTGGTCATTCTGAATTTGGATAGCCAGATCTGGTAGCTCTGGCTACCAGAAACAAGGACAAATCTAGCCTCTTATTTTTCACTCTTGACTTTTTGTTTGAATAACTATTATCTCAAGTGGCAGCTATATTCCTGCAGCTAAATAAAAGGGATAGATTACAAGTTTCAAGTACACAACTCAGGAGGAAATACTTTGGTTACTTTGTGACTATTTTTATAGCCGATTCTGACGTTGGCCTTTATTTCTGTACTACTTACAGTAACTAACTAATATTTCTGACATTGATTATTTTCATGTATTCCATAAATACACAAACATTTCAGATATCTTTTCCAGAATTTGTGTTCATATAATTTTTAAGTATCTTTTCCAAGATTTAGAGCAAAAATGCTTCAGCTTACAGAACTCAACCCTATATATAACCTTGCAGTTTAAAAGACATGATACAGAAACAAAAGGAGTAGGGGGAGAAGGCTGGGGGGAGGGGAGAGTCAATTTAGATAGCTTTCAGCATTAAACTGTAGTTATTCACATGACAGCTAGAAACAATTGAGATTGTAAGTGAGAAAGAGCCTATAGCAGTGATGGCTAACCATTTCAGGACCGAATGCCCAAAGCACAATGTGTGGGTGTGCCCCGCACATGTGCCCTGCCCCTGCGCATGTGCATGCAGCCCCTGCACATGTGCATGTGGGTCCCGTGCATGCATACGCCCCCGCATGCCCCCCATCCCGCACATGCACATGCCCCTGCATATGCTTTGCCACCCATGCATGTGTGCGCGGGCCCCCACATGTGCCCCACCCCTCTACACATGCACAGCAGAGACACGATGAGCAGCTGGTTTGTGGGAGGGGCACGCGCATGCGCAGCAGAGCTGAACTGGAGCAATGGCTCGCATGCCTACAGAGAGGGCACACGTGCCATAGGTTCGCCATTATGGGCCTGCAGTATTGTCTTTTCAGTGGTGTTGTTGGAATGATTCTTGCTTCTCATTCCCAGTTGTTCTTCTGAATCTCATTCATGAAAGAATCACATTCATCCCACAAGTTCCTGCAGAATCAATATGTCTGGGGGCACACCTTGTGCTAAGTGACAATGTGGCATTTTTTAGTTTAGCACAAATTCATGAAGCTGCTCTTTAGCTTCATCTTATGCCTGAACCAGACATATTGACTTATTTTTACATTTCTGCCTAACAATATCTGGATCCAGCTGTTGGCACTCATTGCAGCCAGAAAGACTTGACAGACTGAATGCCTGTTTGCAGATCCTAACTTATTTGGATTTTGAGCAGTCCCTGGAGTATTGAGAGAAAGACCAGGCAAAGTTCCCAGGAGTCTTTCCTGGAGAAGATAAAAGGCACACACAAATGTCTAATAAATATCAAAAAGGAATTTATTTTGGATCAATCCAAATTATCAATGCAATTATCAATGACACCTGGATACCAAATCAGCCAAACTGGATTCACCAGCTGAATCAAGAGGTCTCCAAATCAAATCTACTCTCTTTCTCCTCCAATCTTTCTCCTTAGGTAGAGGAGCTGTCTGTCAGTTGTCTGACACCTAAAGGATATTTTACTCCTCTGACAACCTTCATTGTTTCTCTGTCGCATCACCCTTGCCTTGCCAGCTTTTAATTAATAGTTATGGCCGCTGTAATTATTTCTTCCTGCTCTTCATTTCCCTGAAGACTATCGAACACAACAGGAAGTGAATAACAACAGTGGAAGATGGTTTACACACGTGCTTTAGTTGAGCCATTTTCCCCTTGGCTTTCATGTTTTATCTTTCAAATCTGCCTTTCATATTTTTTTAACAGTATATTGTATGTACATGACTGATTATGTAAACATCTCTATAATTACCAGAATTAGTTAGTGATTAACTTTCTTTTCATATTTTACCTTTGCATTTTGTACTTAGGATAAAGTGCTTCTATATTATTATCCTTGCCTACATGTTAATATATTTTGGATAAATCTGAGTAAACCTGCATAAGTTGTTAGTGTCCTTGGCTGCTCTAACCTGGGCCTTGTCAAATAGTATTCCATGACTATAATTTTCTAATAGTAGGCTCTTGTAATCAGAACTCCATGCCATTTAAGTTTCCTTATTTACATTGGCTGGATATATTTCCCACCGGGGTTTTGTAAAAAAAAAAAAAAAAAAAAATTAGCAAGTTCTAAAAACTTGATTAAGAGAGCAATTCAGTCTTCAAAGCCCACTGAGTCTGTTTGCAGAGCCCTTTCAGTCTGTTGCAAACTCTGATAATTTGTAATGATGTATAGTATATCTTCTTTTGTACTTCAGTTGCAATATTAATATTTAAAACCTTTGTTCAATTTTGGACATTTTTTTTCTCCGAGAACCACTGCCTGCATGCAGTTCAGATGGTCTGGGAAAGGAAAGAAGAGGTGAGAAAAATTCCTTCAACTAATATGCATGCGAAAGGATCTTAGGATCTACTTCAACTATTTATAAAGCAAAACATGGTCATGATTTTATTTGAAGAAGAAAAAGTCCATTTTCCCTTAGACTTTCTTTCCATTGGAACGACAAAGCTTTTTGTCAGGATTCAAAAAGGATATAGGCCCATAAAATCTAAATCTAAAGTTTTTTTTTTAATGTTGAAGGAAGTATTTTAAATAAAATATATGGTAGTATTCAGACATGCCCAGTTTTCTGTATGACTCTATATGCTTGTTGTTCAAAAATCATTAATGTTAATCATTAATTGTGATCCCTGCCCAATTTATTGTTCTGAATATGAGATTAAAGATTAAACGAGTTCAATTTTAACTACCTGTATCAAAGGCACAAATCTGTTGTTTGTGAATCTAACATGGCATTCGTTTTGTACAGAAACCCCTTTGCTAAAAACTGAAGCGACTGTGCTTTCCTGCACAAATGTCTGTTCCGAGGAAAAATGTCTATCCTTTATTGATAAATGATAAAATGAATGGATGCTGTTAGTTATTCAGTGCAGGCATGAGTGCTTTGATAAAAACCTCTCTTGCTGATTTTCTGCCTGTAGCGTAAATTCTTAACAACTGGTTTCTCCCTGTGTAAACTAGCAGGGACTTCATCCTTGGGTCTGCTCTATTATCAGTGAACAACTGTTTGCAACTTCACCCAGGAGCGACGAAGCATTTGCTGCAAGCGATCGCAAGATGGCAGTACAGAAGTAAAATCGAAGACTTAGAATAAAGAATAGCTCCGTTTGGGATTAATTACATTTCTTTACATGGGTGAATTTCATGCTTGTCCATAGCAGTCAGGAAAGCTCCTTTTCCTGTACTAATTAGTTATTTCCTAAATGTTTTAAACATTGGACTGCTGTCGGAAGTGAAGGCAACTTTTGACTAATGAAAACAAATATAAATTTATTTATTTATTTATTGGTTCAATTTATATGCCGTCCTTCTCTGGAGACTCAGGGCGGCTTACAATGTGTTAAGCAACAGCCTTCATACTTTTGTATATACCTGCTTAGTAGGGCTTTTGTCCCTCCTAAGCGGTGTTCTTTTTTTTTTAATACAAAGTCAGCTTATTGCCCCCACAATCCGGGTCCTCATTTTACCTACCTCAGAAGGATGGAAGGCTGAGTCAACCTTGAGCCTGGTGAGATTTGAACTCGCAGTAATTGCAGGCAGCTGGCAGCTAAGTGCTATTTAACAGGATTTTAGTCCGCTGTGCCACCAAGGTTATTTATATTAATATTAATATTAAGTACTCCACAGATGGACTTCCAGAGGAATCCTTGAGGCTGCAGTACTAAACATTTTTTAGAAGTGGGTCTCATTGACTATACGATTATACTATAGATGTCCTATTTCTAACCTTTTGACATTATCTGGTGTGGAGAGAATTAATTCAAGTAGATAAAAAAGATGGCAATTCATTTCTTGTTCCTTAAGTTTGTGACCTACTGATCCCAGCATCACTCCCCATTGGTCTTGCTGGCTAATACCACTTGGAATTGTATTTCAGACACTCCACCCCTGAGATCAATATAGGTAGTAGTTCTATTGGTACCACAAAAGAAAAAAATATAATACATAGATAGAATAAATAGAATAAAAGGTGTGTTTAGGACAAGAGTAACAACAGGTATACTCTTGCTTCCTGTGTTGGAACTTTACCTTTGGGCCAGGGAAACATTAGAGATCTGTTTCTTGATTAGGATGCTTCGAGAGATGGTACAAAATATTATTCTGATATTTTATCCCAGTATAGGTAGTCCTTGACTTTCAAGCACAATTGGGACCAGAATTACTGTTGCTAAGCAAGACTGTTAAATGAGTCATGTCCAATTTTATGACCTTCTTTTGCCCTGATTGCTAAGCAAATTGTGGTGGTTAAGTGAATTATGTGGCCATTAAGTGAATCCATCTCCTCCCATTGACTTTGCTTGTCTGAAGCCAGTTGGGAAGATTGCAAATGGCAATCTCATGGCCCCTGCAACTGTTGTAAATATAAAACCAAATTTTGATCATGTGACCATGAGGAGGCTAAGACTTTCCCCTGTTGTGTTGTAACTTTGAATGGTCACTAAATGAATGCCGCAAGTCAAGAACTACTTATGTCTGTTTAATATTGCTGGCGATCTACTCAGGAAGACTTTTGCATTCCTCCACTTAAGCCTTTGCCTTCTTCTGTTTCTGATAGGGAAATTTTTCAAATGGCCAAGAGAACAGCAATTTTTTCCTCCTGATGCTGGATAAGTGGAGAGCATCATTCAATATGTGCTCTGTTGCCATAGCTTTGATGAGATTAGAGGGAAAACATAGATAAAGCTAGGGAATTAAATACAGAACGGTGGAATTCTCTGTTAGCTTCTGCTTCTTAACAGTCAGGTTAATAGCAATAGCAATAGCACTTAGACTTATATACAGCTTCACAGTGCTTTTACAGCCCTATCTAAGTGGTTTACAGAGTCAGCATACTGCCCCCAACAGTCTGGGTCCTCATTTTATTCACCTCAGAAGGATGGAAGGCTGAGTCGACCTTGAGCCAGTGAGACCCGAACTGCCAAACTGCTGGCAGCCAGCAGAAGTAGCCTGCAGTACTGCATTCTAACCACTACGTCACAGCGGCTCTTATTTTTTCTGTGGTCTCTGACAATTGGGAATACATTTTTATACTCTCAATTATAGCACTGGTTTCTTGTTATGCATGTTGTGTTTCTTTTTATTACTATCATTTTAATTTTTTAATTTCGCACTGTCTTTTTACAATCTGCAGTTGCAACAGTAAACTTAGTTCTTACTTAATAGCTACTGTACCTTAAAAAACAAACCAACCAAGATTTATGACCTTTAGTTACCTGAAACACAGTCTCTTCTGATTGCTTCCCCTGATACATGGCAATTTTATATAATTATCTTCATATAATTCCCACACTTGAATAATCAATTTATTTATTCAGATCAATCTGTCACATTGCAAGCAACAAGAATTAAATCTGTTTCCTTGCTTGGTTGTTCAGGAGTTAAAGAATTACACTTTAATAACACTTTAATAAGTAAGTGGGTATAATTATGAGCTTTGATATGACATATTAATATAGCAAATGAAAAAAAATAGCCACTGATGCCAAGCATATTTTTGGGGAAACGTATATAAAACTTACACATTTAAGAATTTTTTTTTTAAAAAATGATATTTTTATGACACCACACATTCTTTAAAAGCATAATAGTAAATTTTTATTCCTGGTGATCACATTCCTCTTCAAGGGTGGTTGTTGTTGTTTTTAAATGTCCCAGTCTAGGGACAACCTTTGGATTTTTTGGTGGTCTCCCACCCAAGTTCTATACCTTTTATGTGTGTGTATCTATTGTTGTTTTAATCAGCTACAGTTAGTTTGAGAGCTAGATTGGTATAGTGATTTAAGGCCCCAGACTAGAAGCCAGAAGAACTTTGAATTCTAACTCTGCCTTGGGTACAAAGCCAGCTGGATGACCTTGAGCCAGTAGGTCTGTCTCAGCCTTAGGAAGAAGAAAGCAAGGGCAAAAACCTCTTCTGAAGCCTTGGCGAGAAAACTGCAGCAACTTGTCCAGATAGTCAATATGAGTCAATACTGACTTGAAGAACCACAAGAAACAAGATTAGTTTAGTGATGCCACAGGCTTAAGTGAGCGGCAGAAGGAAAATTATGAAAGGTATGGAGAGCCATCATACTAAAAGAACATCGTATTAACTAAAATAATTCAAAATTTTTGTCCTGGACTTACTTCGTTCTTGAACTAGTGCCCTTGGCCACATGTAGGACTTAATCCAAAAAAGCCTGCACAATCTGTCTGAAAGAGATCTTAGTAAATTCTTCTCCTTTGCAGCCACCAGTGTTCTGAAGTGATCGACAAGCATCCAGAATACATTTTTGAGGAAGAACAGAGAAGTCCAAGAAACGTCTCCTCCCCGTTCCATTAATAGAAGCTCTCAACTGAATTTGTATCTTCTTCAGACAGAAGAACTTGGCTCCACGTTTAGTAGTGGCAATCAGAATGTGGCAGCCAGATTGTTAACTGGCTGACTGTCAAGAACATTGTTCTAGGCTTTTGAATTTTTTCTGAGAGATTCTAGCTTGCTCCAGAATTCAGTTTATCATCCTGGACTTAGTTTGTTATCTTCCAAGCAGCCTGAAATTAGACAACGGTAGTCAGTGGAGAGATGGCCTTTTCTGTAATAGCATTCTAGTTTATGGACCCTTTTGTCTAGATATATTCACTTATTTGTTTCTTTGCCATCTTTTAGTTTCCAGGCAGACTGAAATTTGTGTTCTTTTGTATTTATATACTTAAAATCATTAACAATATTTTATTATTTTGGGATTATGGGAATCTCAAATAAGGTATGCCTAGCAAATGGCTTGCTAATCTGTGCTTAGATTGAAGTTATGCTATTTGGTAAATCATTAGATGCCATCACTGTTTTAAGAATAGCAGATATGCTGGGGAATGCATTGATGGCAAATCAATTTTACTGGCAAAGACACAGGAGGAAAATGATTGAAAGGGGGTGGGGCCATCATAGCATAGAAACGTACAAGTAAGATCACTTGTATTTAAATCAATCAGAATACAGCTGGAAGGGGCCTTGGAGGTCTTCTAGTCCAGCTCCTTGCTCAAGCAGGAAATCCTATACCATTTCAGACAAGTGACTGTCCAGTCTCTTCTTAAAAACCTCCAGTGATGAAATACCCACAACTTCTGAAGGCACACGGTTCCACTAGTTAATTGTCCTCACTGTTAGGAAGTTTCTTCTCAATTCCAGGTTGCTTTTCTCCTTGATTAGTCTCCATCCATTGTTTCTTGTCCTGCCTCTGGTGCTTTGGAAAATAAATTGACCCCCTCCTCTTTGTGGCAGCCTCTCAAATACTGGAATACTGCTATTCTGTTCCCCTTTGTCCTTCTTTTCTCTAGACTAGCCAAACCCAAATCCTGCAACCGTTTTTCATATGTTTTAGTCTTCAGGCCTTTAATCATCTTAGTTGCTGTTCTTTGCACTTTTTCCAAAGTCTCAACATCTTTTTTGTAATGTGGTGATCAAAACTAGATGCAGCATTCCAGTATTTTCCATTCCTTTCATTAGTATCTACTAAAGCAGCTTTACAAAAATATCAGATTTGGTGTAAATAACTCCTCCTTTCTCAACAATGGGATGGGGAGAATAAAACATGGCTACCCTACTATCCTAATTTTGTTAATGCTACAACACAGCATAGATATAACAGTGCTTCAGAGTCTTGGCAAGAAGATAGTGGTTTGTAAAAGCTTTTATAAGCAGAGGATGTCATTCTTTTCTATTCCATTCATTCATCCCCATCTGACTCTAATAACAGTGGGGCATGCCAGTAGGCTAATGGCCAGCTGTGCTATTTGGGCTGTTGGGAGTCATCCATGACTAGTGTGGTGATATAAGGATATTTTGTCAGTCACGAAAGACCAGGTACACATTGATTTATTTGCTAAAAATCCTATTGCACAAGAATCTTCAGTTAATGGTCAGCATCTCATTACAGTTAATAAGGGTCAGGGATACTTAAGGATGTGTGTGTTGGATTTCATTTACTTGGGCTATGTAAGGATTCTAGGCCAATCCCTTCTTTCACTCCACTACCAGGTTCTGCCATTTCTTCTCCTACATATATGGTGTAATGGGCAGCACATCTGCCATGACTTCCTTGACTCACTTCAGGTATGGATAGCATCCTTCCCCCAGTGTGGACACAGGTTGGTATTTCTGGGAAACTGGGAGTCTGTAGTTTGTCATCTATCTGTCCTTTTTCTGGTTCTGGTTCTGTATTTCTACCATTAGTATTTTCATTCTGGCACCTCATTTTGCGTTTCTGCTTGTATGCTTTTCTGTTGTACCTCCATTCAGTGTCTATTGGACTGATGTATTTCTACTTCTAGTGTTATGCAAGTATAAGATTGTTAACTGCAGTTAGCTGCTGTTATGTTTCATTGGGATTTCTTTAATCTTTGGTGTGATTATAGCCTAAAAGGCAGAGTAAAAATAATGAGAATCAGAAACAAATTTTTCTTTTTTCCAGCATAGATTTAGTTTGAATGGGTATTGTGTTTCAAGTACAGAGATAGCTAGTTCCAGAACAAATATGCCAAAACATATGAAAAATGGTTGCAGGACTTGGATATAGCTCATCTAATAGAAAGAAGGACTAGGGAAGACATGATAGCAGTGTTCCGATATTTGAGAGGCTACCACAAAGAAGAGGAATCAACCTATTTTCCAGAGTACTAGAAGGAAGAACAAGAAGGAATAGATGAAAACTAGTTAAGGAGAGAAGCAACCTAGAAATAAGGAGAAATTTCCTAATTGAGAACAATAAACCTGTGGAATGGCTTACATTCAGAAGTTGTGGGTGCCCCATCACTTTCAAGAAGAGATTGGACAACCATTTGTCTGAAATGGTATAGGGTCTTCTGCTCAAGCAGTGGGTTGGACTAGATGACCTTCAAGACTCTTCCAAAACTGTTATTCTATGTTCTAAACATAACAATATATCTGCTTTGAAGTTCTTTTAGCAACTGTCACAGATTGATAAGGTTGTCTTCAATTAGACCTTTCAGCATATAATAATGGCTTGTTGACTGCAGTTTCATCGAACATCCAGATAGCATCTTTGTCCTTTGGTTACTAATCTATACATTTCTATTTTTTCCTTAGTTCAGATACTTGAAATGTTCAACACCTGAGGCTGCTTGCATATTTATTTTTCATGACTTTTTAAGTATTGGAATTCCGCAATTGCAGAATTCCTGTTTTGGGGCATTGTTCATCTTTCACATTCAGAATTTAAGGAACATTTTTCCTTGCCAGTACAGTAGTGTGTAGCTTCCTTGTAGGTCCAAGTTTTTAAAAAGTTTTGTTCTGCATAGGTAAGATTTTATGCCAAATTCAATTCCCAATGCTTGAATTGGGACAGATTTTCAGCAGCAGTAGAAGACTGGCTGCCTTCTGAGATGGTGTTCAATTTCTCGGTCTAGCTTAAACCCCAAAATTTTCCAATGCTCTCCAATTCAATACTTAACTTGCATGACATTTTGAGATGAGTCAAGGTCTGCTGGGTTACCGGCTACAAATTAGTATGATGTAGTGGGCATCAGACTAGAAACTGAGAGACTGTTAGTTTTAGTCTTGAGTTGGGCACAAAGCCAGCTGGGACCTAGGGTCAATCTCAATCTCTCTCTCTCTCTCTCTCTCTCTCGCTCCCTCTCTCTCCCTCCCTCCCTCCCTCCCTCAACTTTCTCAACAATACGAGGAAGGCAAGAGCCAACCACTTCTGAAATTTCACCAAGAAAATTGTAGAGACTTGTCCAGTCAGTCACCAGTAGGCAACACTTACTCCAAGACTCCTCCTCCCAATAAAAAACCCCAAACAAATCCAGTTTGGAAGAAAGAAAGAAAACAGAATAGCAGCACAATGGGTCTCCAAATCAACTCTGGAAGAACCCTCATATTCCAGAGCAAAGTACATGGAAGTTTTGAGGATATAAAAGGATGAAAGCATTATGTAGAAGCCAAAAATATCAATAACAGGTGCCGCCAATGGTACATGCCAGGGGTCTGCAACCTTAAACACTCAAAGAGCCATTTGGACCTGTTTCCCACAGAAAACACAACACTGGGAGCCATGAAACCCTTCCTGTGCCTGACTATTTCTTGAGCAGCCACAAAACTAGCATATGTAGTTGAATTAAACGTTCTGTTTTCTTCTGAAACTTTTCTTTTCTTGGATTTTTGCGTGCCGATGGGTGTTGCACATTGGTGGTTATGATGCATATTTTGAGTGACAGGAAGCTGCAGCAGAGGGGTAAAAGAGCCACATGCGGCTCCAGAGCCACAGGTTGCTGACCCCTGGTATATGTGATGTCATAATCAACTGTGCTCTGATATTTGATAGTTCTGGAATTACAAAGCATATAACATGATGCTAGATGCCAAGGTAACTTTGTGTAAAACAACCATGCACATTGTCATAATTATCCTTGTGTTGTGGGTCAGGGACTGAACAGACACCAGCTGTGGATTTGCTTGAAATATTTAGGACAGGAATAATTTGTATAAATTGCCCACTGCAGTTGTGAAAGCAGAAAAAATGGAAAATTTATAGCATGATGCAAGGGAAGACACAGGAAATTTTTAAAGAAAGAGATAATAGATATGTAAACTATCCCGTGATGTTATTCTGTCTTCAAATTGTAGGAATCCTGTAATAAGAAAATAAGTTTTAAATAACATTTTTAAAAAAACCTGATACTGAGAATCCAAGCTATGATGACCAGAATTTTGTAATGAAAATTAATCATTTTTCTAAGTTTTTGCTTATTTGCAGTTCCCAAATTGCATTGATACAAGAGACTTTGCTATCAGGTGGCCACTCAGAATCTATAACTTCCATTGAATCTTCAATAATACATTACATTGCAAGATCTGGTTTACTAACTACAGGTAATCCTCGATTTACAAGCACAATTGACCCCAAAATCTCTGTTGCTAAGCAAGACAGTTGTTAAATAAGTTTTGTCCCATTTTATGATCTTTCTTGCGAGTTTTTAAGTGAATCACTGCAGTCATTAAGTTAGCAACACAGTTGTTAAGCGAATCTGGCTTCTCCACTGACTTCACTTGTCAGAAGGTTGCAAAAGGTGATCACAGGACACTGCATCTGCCATAAATATGAGTCAGTTGCCAAATATCCAAATTTTGATCATGTGATCATAGGGATGTTGCAACAGTTGTAAGTGTGAAAAATGGTCATAAATTATTTTTTTTCAGTTCTGTTGTAACTACGAACAGTCATTAAATGAAAGGTTGTAAGGGCTACCTATATCTGACATGCAACAATCAAGCTCCTATGCCATTACTTTAAAGGAGAAATGGACACATTGTGATATGCTAATAATCTCTTGCAGATTTGGAGTAAAGTATTCAAGAATTTCCAGCTTCCAGTTGTTAAGCAAGAGCAATAAAGTATAACTCTAATCCTGTTCTAAATTATGCAGCTGGAATGTTGAATGTGTGGGGTAACAGGATTATTTTCATCTCTGTGCACTCTACTTATTTTGGTACTCAGTAAATTCCTGGCTTCTGGATGATTTCCTTCTGGCTCTGGTTGATGGACCTTGGGATGCTAGTAAAAACAAAATAGATTGTGCAAGTCTGAAATCTGCCTAAACTGGTGTAAAATAACACCAGAAAATGCTTCTTTTTTTCTTCACTAAAAATGTCTCCAAATCTCATATTCCATCATGGACAGAAGGCTTTTGCATAGCAATAGCACTTAGACTTATATATCATTTCACAGTGCTTTATAGCAGTACTTTAAAGCAATTTACAGAATCAGCATATTGAGGCTAACAATCTGGGTCCTCATTTTACTGACTTCGGAAGGATGGAAGGCTGAGTCAACCTTGAGCCAGTCAAGATCAAACTATGGGTAGTCGGCAAAATTAGCCTGCAATTCTGCATTGTAACCACTGCGCCACCATGGCTCAGTTTTTCTGTGTGTGCTTTTTTTGTTTTTCCTGTGGAAAAGATTCCATCATTGAGACGAAAGATTTGTTTAACTATCAACGAGCAAAATTCTTTGTGCATTTACTTGGAGATGCCTTTGGGGTTTAGTATGGTTTATTCCCTTATGAACGTGTTTGCTATGCTCTCCTTTTGTACAGGATATTTGCTGTGGCTTTCTGAGCAAATAAACTATTGCGCCAAAAATGCGCCAAAAATGTGAGCTAGCTATCAGAGCTACAGGAAAATAGTGGGTTGATTACAAGGCTAAGTGGCACAGCATGTAATGTAACTCTGTAATCAGTTTTGAGGACATTTATAAAAGTTGCTCAGTTATACCGCATGCAGACATGGCTCAAGAGCTGCAATTACTTCATAGTCTGCTTTCTTTGAAACATTTGACTCATTTTACTTTTCTTCTGGCTTTGTTGATTATTAGAATCTCACAAACGTTAGGTAAACACACAGCACACCTTTGTGTAAATTGTTGAGTAGGATACAAGAATTGGTCAGGATACAAAGAACTGGTTCACCAAAGGCCTTGCACACTTTGGACTTCCTGTTCTAGGACAGAGGATCCAAGTTGCCAAATATTAGCTGTCTTTTGAATTGAAAAAAGAAATGGGATTTAGATTTAACCTCCTTCCACTCCACCTTCAGCTGCCAAATCCTTGATAAAGAGGTTCAAGCTAACAGATAGGCTGCAATGGCGGCTTAAATTCTCTAGTTATTACAATATCTCATCTTTTTTTCCTCAGAACTCCTTGAAGGAAGAGATTATGAAGATGGTTGCTGACAATTCTGTTATAGAAATGAAAGAGAAATTGTCAACATCAACTTCCTTTAGAATCCAAGTGTTTAAAATTGGAAAGCCATTTGATTATTTATTTTAAGACAATAGCTTAAACTATTGTATTGTTTACATTATTTTGGGCTGGGGGAAGGTTTGAAGATTGGGCTGGGTTAAACAGAAGGGTGAGCAGCAATGGTTCTGTTCAGAAAAGCGCAGTAATAGAAGACAATAAGGAGAAGCCGAGAACTAGGACCTACTGGCATTGCTGCTCAAATCATGATCAACAGTACATCCAAATGCAAAGAAGGGAGTACATGAGCTAAGTTACCTCATGATGCATTTGCTAATAAGCCATTCAGGTAGCTGTGGTTGGTACAAATGTACCGTGTTTCCCTGAAAATAAGACCCTGTCTTATTTTTTTAACCCTGAAATAAGCGCTTGGCCTTATTGCCATGCAGTCAAAAGCCCGATTGGGCTTATTATCAGGGGTTGTCTTATTTTCAGGGAAACAGGGTATATGCACAAGGGGATATCAGTATGGGGAAGGTATCTATCCTCAGTTCCCAAACGGGTGGCTGAAAGACACACGAAGAGGTAAGGCAGAATTTAGCCTAAAAAGTTCTGTTATTTTCATGCTTTTAATCTGCAAAGGAAAGGCACAACCTACTAAGGTGAACAGCAGGGAATAAACAGGCAAATATACTTTAGTATATTTGTATACTTTAATATAGTATATATTTTTTGATATGTGCTTAGATTCAAGAGCTGTTCCACCCATTCCTGTAACAATACCTTGAGATAGGTTGGGTTGAAAAAAAACCTATCAGCCTTGTGAGATAACACACCCAAGGTACACACCCAAGGTACTATATTTTTATTGTAAGGTTGTACTAACAGAATCATACAGTTTGAAAGTGCATTTCTCCCATTACCTTTACAGTCCAAACAATTATAGAAAAATCCTTATGATATGTTTGCCACTGCCTCATTCCTTTTGTGGGCTCAGTTGCTTCTTATCTGACATTGCCTAGCCCAAGGCTCTTCCTCCTCTCTGCTAAGATCATTCACACATTCCATTACAATGACTGGTCCCATATTATCAAGGGAGCTCCCATGGCTGCAGGTGGGTTTTCCTTTTCATCCAACACTTTAACCTCTGCATCACTTTGGCTCTCTACCGAAGGTATAAATTCTGCAATGATGTAAGTCCACCCAGTGCATATACTTTCTTACCTACACTAACCTACACTCAAAGAGGCCATCTATGTCAAAATTCAACAGGGGGGGAGGAATATGACATCATCTATCTCCAGTCTACATACAACACAGTCCTTTCAACAGTTCCAAGAAGGCTCCATACCCATTTGCACCACTCAGGTGATTCTGATGACACAGATAAATCTCCAGGTGGCCTTAACGACTCGCTAAAAGAATGCAAATGACCAGCTATCTGCAAGGAGTATAAATCCTTCCATTCCCCACCATCCAGTCAAAGCTGAAGAAGCTTCTTGGATGAGAAGCAAAAAGTCTTCAAAGAAAAACCAAAAAGTCCAATTGCCTCTTGAAAAAGCACCTTTGGGACAACCATGACCTGGATGACTGAGGATCTCCATAGACATTTACCTATACTAACAGAATAACAGAATTGGAAGGGAACTTGAAGTATTCTGATCCAACCTCCTGCTCAGGCAGGAAGACCTATAACATTTCAGACAAATAGTCGTTCAATTTCTTCTTAAAAACTTCAATTGTTGGTACATTCATAACTTCTGCAGGCAAGTTGTTCTACTGATTAATTGTTCTAACTGTCAGGAAAATTCTTCTTAGTTCTAGGTTGCTTCTCTTCTTGATTAGTTTCCATCCATTGCTTCTTGTTCTACACTCAGGTGCTTTGAAGAATAGCTTGACTCCCTCTTCTTTGTGGCAACCCCTTAGATATTGGAACACTGCTATCTTCTCACTCCTAGTTTTTCTTTTCATTAAACTAGACATATCCAATTTCAGCAACCGTTCTTTGTTTTAACCTCCAATCCCCTAATGCAGAGTTCCCCAAAGTTTCCAGCTTTGTAAACTGGGAGGGGTCCGGAGAGGGGATGGTTCCACACAAGTGCTTGCACGCAGCTCCATTTGTGCAAGGGACATGCATTTGTGTGTTTGCTGCACATGCAAATGGAGCATGCACGCACATGCTCGTCTGCTGCTTGCACAAGTGAGGATGCGCGTGTGCTTGCCAGCCATTTCCATGGCCCAGTTGCAAACCCATCACAGCCCACAGGTTGGGGACTTCTGCCCTAATCATCTTTGTTGCTCTACTCTGCATTCTTTCTAGAATTTCAACATCTTTTTTACATTGTGGTGACCAAAACTAAAATGCAGTATTCCAAGTGTGGTCTTATCAAGGCATTATAAAGTGGTACTAACACTTCACATGATCTTGATTCTAGAAGACACTAGAAGTGCCTTCTGCTCCTGAGAATCCTTCTCCAGCTAATTTGTTTCCTAATTGAACACTTTCAGCTTGCTGAGATCACAGTCTTCAGAATTCCTAAATCCCTTGGCAAAGTCTTAGCAAGGGCTCATGTTGGGTGGGAATTGTAGTCTTAACCCTGTAACAGCCTATTAGATTTGGGAAAGTTCTGTTAGTGGATGGGAGAAAAAAACTGTTGATACCTGCTGCCAAGTTTTCCAACCTTCTCAGGGAGCTGGATCCCCTTCAGCTGAAGCAGAGCCAACAGTAGCAAAACAGGAAGAGTGGTAGCTTTCTGAAAACAAAATCTAGTCAGGCAAAATCCAGAGGGAAAGGAAGGGAAGGAAAAGAAAGACAAGGCTGCTGCTTCGATCAACTGACAAAGCTTCAATGCAGAAGACAAATGGATAGTTAGATAGATAGATGAGAAATTACAATGTTGAACAATGAGGAAAATACAAGATTTAGCAGGATTAAATGCCGGAGAAAATAAATAGATATTCAAGTGATAGGCAAAAGTTTACAAGGCTTGAGAATAGCCAAAATACATCGGGGAAAATGCCAAAATTGCAGCATCTGTGTCAGATTGTTATTCAGTGAATCACTAGTAGAATATACAGAGTCAAGGACTGCCAAATTCTAAGCCGATGATGGCAAATCTATGACACACATGTCAAAGGTAATATGCTAAGACATTTGGTTGACATGACAGTGTTCACCAACACTCAACAACTATTCTTGAAAGCCTGCCCCAATCTTGCTCAATTTGCAGAGGTTGAGCAAAAATGGAGTGTGCTCTCACATGGCCTCTGGACTCTCTGGAAGTTGCATGAGAGGGACATGTTTTCACCTGGCCTCTGGAGCCTAACGGGACACATTTTTGTGTGGTTTTCAGAGGCTGCAGAGGCCATGGAAGAGCAATCTCTAAAGCTGCTTCAAGAACCAAGACTCCGTGCAACCCAGAGCAGCCTCAGAGAAGCCATTGGAGCCTGTTAACAGAAAAAGAACACCACTTGAAAATAAGCAGCGTGTAGCAGATCCTGGGGGGTGCCAGGCTGTGGCAAAAATCACATTGGTTTCAAGGTTCGCTACCTTGGGTCATGGCTTGAGGCGGCCTGTTTCAGTGGCAATGATGGCATTATGACTGAAATCAAGGCACAGGCCTCTTCTACAGGCCTTGTCACTGTCAAGAGCTAGTGTTCAGAATGGTTTAAAGGGAGGAGAGTTAGAGAATTGTTTAGTTGTGAGTGGGGGGGGCATATATCCTCATTTAATGCCTGGAAAGAAAGATGCTATTAGCCTACACTTTGATTATAGAGTATAGGTCTCCCTGACCTGGCCTGGTTGAGCTTTGGACTCTGCTAAAGAGCAGCATAATCTCATATATGTGTGACGGTTTCCCCTTTGCAGGCAGTCATATTCAGAATGCAACTATCAGAGAAAACTAGAGAACTGTATGATTGAGGGCAGGGCCAGAATGTCCACCTCACTGCCTACAATATATTTGTACTGTATTCAATAGTTTAAAGATAAATGTAGGAGCGGTAGATAAGAGAGTCTTGTGAATATATTTAAATTGGTTTTGAAAATCAGCACGTATTAAACAAAACATAGACATTTCTAGGATATTATATTCCTCTTTGGTATAACTGATATGAGAACCAGTTTTGTGTAGTGCTTAAGGCAACAGGCTAGAACAACTCCCGGGCTGTGGCCCACTACCAGGCCATGGCCTACTCAGAATTGGGCAGTGCAAGTGGCTGGCTGGAACGTGTGCATGCAGCTCAATTGCATAAGCAGTGGGTTGGCAGGCACTTGTGCATGTGTGTGCCAGCCCACCATTCATGCAAGGACTGCATGTGTGCAGCCCAGTTCCCCTTCCCCCCCAACAGCTGGGGCACTAAGCCACGAATGTTGGGAACTGCTGGGCTAGAAACTGGGAGACTTGAGTTCTAGTCCCACTTTAGGCAGAAGCTGTACAACTCTAGGTATCTTAAGGCCAGTCAGTTTCTCTCAGTCCTAGGTAGGCCATGGAAAAACCCTTCTGAAAAACTTTGCTAACAAAATTGCAGAGACTTATTTAGGCAAATGTCAGGAGTCAAAATTCATTCTAAGGCACCAAAAACCAAAATAAAAATCCTATATGAAGTAAAAGGTATCAGACAGCATCATGAGGAAATAATCAAATGGAAGAATGGTATAATTGCATTGGAAATCTGTAATGCATTGGAAATCTGTAATGATTAATGCATAGCACTGCTTGGGAAGAAAAATTTGTAAGAAGTTATAGATAGTCCAGAAGTTCACAGTTTTAATAAGAATAGATCTGAATCCATTTGAATTTGAATTCTGCTTGCTCCATCTGGTTTTGGATGCATAAAATACAAGTAGTTGAAAGAAAGATGGCTGGAGCTTTTTTCTACTCCTTGTCCCATCTTGTAATGTCATTTGCCAGAAACTCCTAAGGCTTTTGACATATAATATTAAAATATATTCTTAAATGCCATGGGGTAGAGAAGGAAGAAGGGCTACAGTATAAAAGAATAATAATTAAATTCAGGGATTTTCTTGCGTAAGTGGAGATGCCACTCCATTTGCACTTTGGTTCTAGCAATACACACACACACACAAAATTAATATTTATATTAGAAGCCACATGATAATTACCCATCAAAGGCCTATGATTTGAGATGGAGGAAGACCTATAATTTTAAATAGATTATTTGTTGTCAGTTGAAACAACTGATTCAATATTAGAAGAACATTGCTTCCCAACATTGACCTCAACAGCACTTACACTAATGCAGTTTATGGAAACTGTCCAATAGATATGCTTCATTGGCCCACTGTTTTCCAACATTTAGAGGTCAAAGGTGAAGAAAAAAATATATCTTGTGGCTTGTGAAGAGGTATACAAGCACAGAAAAGCCATTTCAACCGCTGATTGGTCGTTTTTATTTGCAATATATTAGACGTATCAAAAAGTTTTCTAAAATGAAAAGAAACCTTCATATGCTTTACTAGGAAGCATGCATATTAATCTATGTATGTCTAAAGACTGACTTTAGGCACTAGCCCATGTTTACCCACATTATCATTTGTAAAGGCCAGCACTTCTGCTGTAGTACAAGATTTTAAAAAAAATTACCATGCCATTTAATTCACACATTTCTCCTCCTTAGAAACAAGCCTAAATCCCACAGTGGAATGATCTCAAGCCCAAAAGAAGATGCAAAAATCTGTAACCAGTTGTGGGATTCCAGTAATTTAACAACTGGTTCTCTACCCCAATAATTTCTTCCAACAACCAGTTTGCCAAACTGCTCAAAAAGTTAACAACCAGTTCTCCTGAAGTGGTGTGAACTGGCTGAATCCCACCACTGCCTGTAACCAAGTGTGAGAGTGATTGTAACTGCTCAATTGAACCAAAAGTGAATTGTGAGGAAGTAATTGTGAGGAGGTGTTCATGTCAGATAGCACTGGCTCACACAGCAATGATAAACATGAGGCAAATATGGAAAGGAAGGCCATCAGACTGGAAACCAAATGTAGATTAGTCCTGTCTATGGTGTTGCCCGTAGCTACCTATGGCTGTGAAAATTGGACCTTAAAAAAGCAAAATGGGAAGAAAATCGACTTGTTTGAGCTGTGGTGCTGGAGAAGGCTTCTGCGTATTCTTTGGATAGAAAAGGTGACCAACAAGCAAATACCGGAGCGCGTAACACTAGACATGTCACTTAGAAGGAAAAATCATGAAACTGCATCTGACTTACTGTGGCCATGACATGTAGGGAAAAATTGGCAGTAAAAGGAAACCAGGCTGCCTAAGAATATGGTGGCTGACACCATCAAAGTTGACACCACCAGAGCACAAAAAACCTCAAAAGAAGTAGTGCAAGATCGGAAGATGTGAAGAGACCTGGCCCATAGAATCACCAAAAGTTGGAAACAACTGAATGGATAACATCATGTTCAAGCAAGCAAGAAGGTGTCTGTGCCATAAAGGTGATGTTAGTATCATATGCTGAATCACAAATTAGATAACCACATTTTGACTTAATGTGTTATGAGCAACTAACTAGGGTGGTTAGTTTGTGGTTCTGATGGAATCTGGACCAGAAAAATTGAGGTATTGAGTAAACCCTAGAAATGCATTTATGGAAACACAAGTCAGTTTTGTGGTCCTTGGTCCTTGTCTTGGATGATCTGTTCTACCTCTTAATTTCAAATACATACTCAAGATTCATTTATAATCAAGTTTATAAAATGAATGCTCCCTGGCTTTGAAATATATCTTAGAGGAATTGCATTTAGTTTTTCTGCCTCTAGAAGAGCAATCAAGACACATTTCTTTTTGTCATGCTTTTAATGCTGAATCAACTATTCTGATATTTATTTTTTTATATTTACTTTATCGTTTTTTATATTTTTTATTCCATCTTCTTTACAATTGGCAAGTTTCAGTACAGGATTCAGACTAGTATAAATAGTCTGTATAGTATAAATAAAGACTAGTATAAATAGATAATAAATAGCTTGTTTAGGAAAAAATCAAGGCTGCAAGAATTGTTCAATGTGCTAACCCAAATGCAACTGATAGGTAATATAAAAATGTACCTGTAAGTCTTTGTATGTTAAATTATATGACAACAGCTAAATAGCTATTGTACTCAAAAAAACCCACTCAAGAGCCAGATCTAGTTAATCCTTGGATGGAAGGCCACAAGGAAATCTCATGTTTAACTTGGAATGTAAGAAACCCCCCCCCAGATTTAATAATTTTCTAAGAAGAAACTTTATGAGACACCCCATTAATTTTATATATACTTGGTTGAATATGATCGTGGTGCCTCCGCCTTTTCCATCCTTTCACTTGTATCCTGGGCCCTTCAGGGTGAGATGGTTTTAGAGATACTGATAGAAATGCCGGGGCAAGTCGAAAAAGCATCCGACAAAGGACTTCCTTTCGCTCTGAAAGAGGCGTGCAAATTCTGCCTAGTATGCAAGCATTAAGGCTACTGCAGCTCTGCAAAACCACTGCCTTTTAAAAGCCGGGATTCTGATAGCAGCCAGTTAGGAAGGTGGTCAAAGAAAGACGATTCCATCACGTGATTTAAAAAAAAAATGCCGTAAAAATTAAACCACGGCTTCCTAAGATACCGTTTCTGTCACTGAATAAAACGAGGAGGGCGACTCAAGCCAGCGAGCAACCCCGATCCTCCAGCCCCAACAAAGTGAAAGGAGGAGGAGCGCGAGAGCAGCGCCCGCCCGCGTCTCTTTTCCGCCCCCGAACAGTGCGCTTCTCCTAAAGGCCTCTTTTGTTTGACGCGCCCGCCCGCTCGCTCTATCTCTTTCCGCGGCGCCCCTCCCATGCCCGCGTTCAGGGAGGGAGGGAGCGACGGAAGAGGCGGCCATCTTGGGCTCCCTCGCCGGGGCTGTGCGTGTGCGAGCGGCGAGGGGGGGGAGGGAGGGAGGCAGGCAAGCCAAGGCTGGGGTAAAGGGAGTGACTCGCTCCTTTGCGGAAGTGGTGCCTTCACTCCCCCAGAGTGGAAGGAGACGAGAGAGAGGCCCGCGGGGTCGTCGGCACCTTTCCTCAGCGGCGTCTCAAAACCCGTGGAGGATGGCAGGGCGGCTCCCGGCCTGCGTGGTGGACTGTGGCACCGGGTGAGCCCAGAGAGAGAGAGAGAGAGAGAGAGAGAGAGAAAGAGAGAGAGATGAATGGGCGACTGGGCGCGCGGCAGCGGCGGAGGCTGACAGTTGGCTTCCAGCGCCGGAGAGGGCGGGGAAGGGAAGCGGCCGGGCTGCCTCTGCCTTTCATTGGGGCGCGTGGAGCGAGACGGGGCTTCTCTTGCCGTCTCTTCTCTCCCCCCCCCCCTCGCTGGGCATGGCAGGGCTCTCTGCCCCCTCACTTTATCGATGCCATTTGAGGGTGGCAGGTGGGGGGGGGGAAGGAGGAGGAGGAGGAGGAAGGGTATTCCCGACTGCCGGGCCGACTGGCTTCTTCCCGGCAGCTCTTTTTCTGCCTTTCGGCGTCGGCCGTCAAAGGCGAGGTTTTTTTTTTTTTTTTTGTGGGCAGAAGGGGCGAGTCCACGCCCTAAACTGCCCGGGTTCAAACCGGTCCCCTCTTCCACCCCGTTTTCCAATCCTGCGGGAGGCTTCGGCCTTTGCCAGAAGGAAGGCTTGCATTGTCTCCTCCTGATAAAAGTTAACCGGAGGTGGCCAGCGATCTTAATTCATTGTGTGGCTTTGCGAGGATGACAGAGCACCTTCCGCCGCTGGGAAGGAGACCCTTTTGGCCCGCTGAGTCTAGCATTTCCTTTCTCTCTCTCCCCCCCCCCTTCTTGGAGGGAGGAGGGTTGCAAGAGATTGGATTTGGATTTTTGCTGTTGCATCGGTCCAAGGCGTTTTTTCCCTGCATTGCTGTTAGGATGCAATTTTGGAGAAGAACGTCTGCAGCCTTAATTTCGTTTAGGAAATAGCCATTTGGGGGGGGGGGGGGAGGTTTGAAGAAAAAAAAAAAATCAGCGCCAGCCTTTCTCGGGTCAAACTGGCCTGTGTATAATTTTCAACTAAGTTCAGTATACAGGGACGAGGGGAGCCTTCAGATTGGTGGCTTCCTTTTGCAGTGCCATGATTTGTCCATATGTGCCATTTATTCAGCATTACTTCTCTCTGTGTGGGTGGAAAAAAAAAAGTCTGCCCTCTGTTAATGAGCAAGCGCAGAGGAACTTCCTTAGTTTTGTCAAAGGCGCTTCCTCCTTTCAGGCTTTTATACCTTATAAGGCAGTTTTCAGTGACAAACCTGAAACAAATCCTTTTGAGAAACTACTTTTCTTATTTTGTAATTACTAATTAACGTGGAGAAAAGGCGCTCAATGTTGCTATTTTCTAACATGTCCCTCATAGAAAAGAACTTCAATGACATTTCTCTCAGGGAAGAGCAGGCATGGAGGATGGCATTGGAGATTTATCTAGGAAGCAAAGACTTCCTGGTACATAGGTACTTTATGTCCTTCATTACAGTTTCTTAAGGAACTGAGTTGAGGCGACTTCATTTTGTGCTTTCACTTTGCTTCATGCTAATAAAGATGGGTTTCATAGAAAATTCTGCATGCAAGTTGATCATTGCAGCATTAGCTCAATATAATTGCAAGTAAAACACTTCTAACTAATCATTCATCCATCAGCCATAGTTTTCTGTTTAAAAATGGTTAATTACATTAAAAAATATTTTGAGAAATGTGTCATCAAACAACATTCTTTGGAAATTGTGACCTTACCTTTCCATTTGAAAAACAAACCAAAACCTAAACGTATCTATATAAGGAATATGATTACAATAGTTCACTAAAATGGAGCACAGAATATACAGTTGGATGTAAAACTGCACTAAATTACAACTTGTACTGGTTGCTGTTCTGCTGCCTATAGTAACTTACAAGATATGTGTAGGTACATTGCAATTACAGTACAGTGTTCATTGTAATACACTAAAGAACATGTCCTTTTTTTCATACAAAGCTGTTTTTGCATATTGAGAGGCTAACTATACCAATAGGGATCTCTGGTGACATGTTTCATTTATAAATTTGTGCATAAATCAAAATGATGAGAAATAATCAAAAGAGAAAAAGGGATTTAATTTTAGATTCTGCAAAGGGGGCTATCCAATGAATGCACAGTCATTGGTGTGCAAAGCGCAGCATCTTTTAATTAGTAACTATGATTACACAATTACTAAATTGAAATGTGTCAGTGGCCCTGAAAAATCTGGACTCTGAGATCACAAGCTTTAAAACATTAGATCTGAACATTAGAGAATTAGAACTCCAATACATTTTAAGGATGCATCTTTTTTATAATCTCTTAGTATCACTGTGTAGACAGACCCTATCTTTTTCTTGAGGTGATTATATGTGCACATATAAATTTGTGCACGTTTCCACTGTATTCTGCTAGTCTTATATATTGGTCTCAAAATATGAGGGGAATAGGTTGGAATATTAAAGGGAAAAGGCTAGATAGCCTGTTATGCTAATATGTGCAATATGAAAATGTTTTAAAATTGCTTTAGAAAATTTGTCACATATTTATGCCTTATTAACTTTGGATACAGTTATAAATATTTGAATAATTACTAATTTCCACTGTTGGTTAAAATGTTTCATTATAGTATTGTACACTTTTTGCAAATGTGTTACTACATTTATGATTGCTGTAGTTCACAGTTAAAAGTGCAAAGAATTACAACATACGACAACAATTGAGCCCAAAATTTATGTTGCTGAGTGAGAAATTTGTTAAGTGAGTTTTGCTCCATTTTACAACTTTTCTCACCACATTTGTTAAGTGAATCACTGCAGTTCTTACATTAGTAACATGGTTGTTAAGTGATTCTGGTTTCCCCATTGACTTTGCTTGTCAGAAGGTTGCAAAAAAGGATTACATGACTCCGGGACACTGCAACCATATCAATATGAACCAGTTGTCAAACATTCGAATGTAAATCACATGACCATGGGGATGCTGCAATGGTCATAAGTTTGAAAAATGGTCATAAACCATTTTTTCCAGTGCAACTTTGAACTGCCATTAAATGAACTGTTGTAAGTTGAGGACTACTTGTAGTGGCTTCCAGGGCACTTATATTTTGCAGTATTCACTTTATGTCCAAGAGATGTATTGGAGAACAGCAAAACTAAAATACTTCCTATTGCATCAGGAATACATTGAGGTTCCTGAATTAAGTGCATGAGAAGTCTTAAAATGTGAATATTGAAGTAAAACATTAGAATGTGATTGGCTTGAAATGTTGAAGTATAGCTTAATTCAGACATGAAGTTAAATCAGGTTTACTATATGAGTTTAAGTATGGACTAGATGATATTAATCTCATCTGCTTTAATTTGGAATCCTGCTTTAATTTGGAATCCTGCATTGATCAGGAGATTAATGACATAAAAGTCTGCCTCCAATTCTGGGACTGATGACATAAAAGTGCTTCAACTTCCAAGATTCTGGGATTGCAAAATGATGTTTGAATATTTGTGAATGATTTGAATATGTACCTAAAATGTGCTTACTGAATTACATTTAGAGAAAAGTAATATTCCTGAATTTATCATATTTTATAAATTTATTATGTAATCTTTTTCATTTGGATATCGGGATGTATAAATGAATGTTTATTATGGGTTGTTGTTGATTAATATTTTAAATTATTTTTGAGATGAAACATTCTATGTGATATATTACTAAATGTGATTCAGATTGTAGTTGCCTTAAATGAGAAAACGTTGCATGTGCATTTATCAATATATTTTATAAAAATTGTGCACTTGGGTGCTTATGCACAATTCCCACTAATTTTAGTGCTTTTAAATATGCGTGAGCAAGCCCAGAATTATTATACATGATAAAAATAATAGCTGCAGAAAAAATGGAATTAGTAAAAACATGAATCAAAAGTTTTATAAGTTTGTATCTTTACGCCAAGCTGCACAAGTGATGTTGCATTGTATAGTAAAGACCACACTCCAGAAGTAGAAAGGGCAGGAAGACCCCAATGTGGTAAATGGTGTTCAGAAATAAAATAGTGCATAAAGCTAAATTGTAAATTCATCACTAAGGGCTCACTTTTTTCACTCCCGCTGTAGGCCTCAGAACTCTTTCAAGATGTCACAGAAGTGAGTACACCCCCTCACATTATGTAAATATTTAAGTATATCTTTTCATATGACAACACTGAAGAAATGACACTTAGCTACAATATAAAGTAGTGAGTATACAGCTTGTATAACAGTGTAAATGTGCTGTCCCCTCAAAATAATGCAACACACACCAATTAATATCCAAATTGCTGGCAACAAAAGTGAGTACACCCCTAAGTGATAATGTCCAAACGGCGCCCAAGTAGCCGTTTTCCCTCCCTGGTGTCATGTGATGTGTTAATGTTACAGGATATCAGGTGTGAATGGGGAGTAGGTGTGTTAAATTTGGTGTTATCTCCCTATCTCTCTCTCATACTGGTCACTAGAAGTTCAACATTGCACCTCATGGCAATGAACTCTCTGAGGATTTGAAAAAACGAATTGTTGCTCTACATAAAGATGGCCTAGGCTATAAGAAGATTGCCAAGACCCTGAAACTGAGCAGCAGCGTGGTGGCCAAGACCATACAGCAGTTTAACAGGACAGGTTCTGCTGAGAACAGGCCTCGCCATGGTCGACCAAAGAAGTTGAGTGCCTGTGCTCAGCGTCATATCCAGAGGCTGACTTTGGGAAATAGACGTATGAATGCTGCCAGCATTGCTGCAGAGGTTGAATGGGTGGAGGGTCAGCTATCCGTGCTCAGACCATACACTGCATACTGCATCAAATTGGTCTGCAGGGTTGTAGTCACAGAAGGAAGCCTCTTCTAAAGATGATGCACAAGGAAGCCCGCAAACAGTTTGCTGCAGACAAGCAGACTTAGGACATGGATTCCGAGAACCATGTCTTGTGGTCCGATGAGACCAAGATAAACATATTTGGTTCAGATGGTGTCAAGCATGTGTGGTGGAAACCAGGTGAGTACAAAGACAAGTGTGTCTTGCCTATAGTCAAGCGTGGTGGGAATGTCATGGTCTGGGGCTGCATGAGTGCTGCCGGTACTGGGGAGCTACAGTTCATTGAGGGAACCATGAACGCCAACATGTACTGTGACATACTGAAGCAGAGCATGATCCCCTCTTTTCGGAGATTGGGCCGCAGGGCAGTATTCCAACATGATAATGACTCCAAATACACCTCCAAAATGACCACTGTCTTGCTAAAGAAGCTGAGAGTAAAGGTAATGGAGTGGCCAAGCATGTCTCCAAACCTAAACCCTATTGAGCATCTGTGGGGCATCCTGAAATGGAAGGTGGAGGTGCCCAAGGTCTCTAACATCCACCAGCTCCCTGATGTCATGGAGGAGTGGAAGAGGACTCCAGTGGCAAGCAACCTGTGAAGCGCTGATGAACTCTATGCCCAAGAGGGTTAAGACAGTGCTGGAAAATAATGGCCACAAACAATATTGACACTTTGGGTCCCATTTGGACATTATCAGTTAGGGGTATACTCACTTTTGTTGCCAGCAGTTTAGACATTAATGTCTGTGTGTTGTGTTATTTTGAGGGGACAGCACATTTACATTGTTTTACAAGCTGTATACTCACTATATTGTAGCCAAGTGTCATTTCTTCAGTGTTATCACATGAAAAGATATACTTAAATATTTACAAAATGTGAGGGGGTGTACTCACTTCTGTGACATACTGTAAATATTCCACTCATAAAGCTATTCCCAGTAGATAATATAGAATGGTTAAAATAAGATTGAAAGAAAAGTTGAGTGGTTATTTGGGCTTGCTAATAAAACTAATTTTCCCAAGTTTATATTATCAAAAACTGCCTTGGTTTAGGACTTTGGATGATTTTAGGGATATTGTACACAGAAAGGCAAGGAGGACAGAAGACATGAAAGTTCATTGTGTGTCTGGAAAACCATATATTATTTTACGTAGACCAGTGTGCCAATAGCTAGTCAGAAATAGTTTTCCCAGCATTGCTTACTAAGTGCATGAACTAACTGCCTGAACTGTTACAACTAACAATTACTGCAAAAAATGTGCTTTATTTTAGGAAGACACTTAGAACTTGATAGCATACACTACATAGGTCTCCTGCCTAAATTGCTTTTTCTGAACCTTACAGAATGAATAATCTCATGTTGAAAATAGGAAACATACTTCACTGAGTGACTGTGAATTAGTCACTCCTCACCCAGCCTACCTCAGAGTATGGTTATAGGGGAAAATGGAAGAGCATGTGCTTCTATGCTACATTGAGTGTTTGGAGGAAGTTGGGGTATAAAACTAACACACTTATATCCTCTCTTTTATGCAGTACAATAAATTATTTGTTTAGCAGCCCCCCCCCCTTTTAGTGGCTGTAATAGATTATATTTATGTACAGGGATCCCCCCCCCAAATATCAGCCAAATTTATTGCTTCAACGTCTGATTTTTAGAAGGCAGCTAAACATATATTAATTTTGCATACTAATAGAATAGAATGTTATATAATTTGTGGTTAGTGTGTGTGCGTGTATGTATATATGTACGTACCCTAATGCTGTCAAGTTGATACGTTTTAAGAATTTGTAAACTCAATAAATATGCTTAATATTATAAAAGAAAATCATAGCCAATTAATGATAATGTATTTGTAGTATTTTAATGATAGCAATTCAGTGCTGTAAGTACATAATAGTACAATTTTTACATATATCCTGCTTTTCTAAGATTTGTTATTTTCATCATTTTTATCAGATAGCAGTGTTAGAAAGCACAATTCACTATAATCCGGTATCTCCAGATATATTGAAAAAAGATATCCTTGGTGGAGGTTCAAAAAACTCAAGATTGTGGCCCCTGCAGATGTCCTTGATGTTGCGACTATTGCTACATTTATTTCTTTACATCATACCTTTATTATTTATATAAATAACTTAAGACAACAAATATACTTAATACTCCTTCCTCCTTCTATTTTACCCACAACAACAACAACCCTGTGAGGTGGGTTTGGCTAAGAGAGAGTGACTAGCTCAAAGTCTCCCAACTGGTTTTTCAATCTAAGGCAGAACAAGAACTCAATCTAAGGCAGAACTGGGAAAGATTGCATTTGTAATCCATAAATATAAATAGCGATGACTTTAATGATCCTTTAAATATTTTCTTTGCTTAGTAGGTATAATGATAAATATTTATATCCTATTTATCAGGTCAACCTGCAGTAAAGGATAGTTTATTTTATTAACATTATTTAAAATAATCAAACAATGGCTTCCCTAACAAGGGGAAATAGAACTACTTTTTTTGCATCATTAAAGCAGCAATATTTTCAGCTTGCTGGAACAAACCAAAGTGTTTCTGTGCATCCATGCACTTGTAATCAATTAGGAGTACCATTTGAAACAGCTGTAAAAGCCTTTTAAACAATTGCTTTGTCCATATTACTTGTAAACAAATAATAGTTGCCAATCTTCCCCAATATTGATATACTGTGTAGAATTCCTTAATAACTGTTTTAAAAACTGACAATTAGAATGAAGCATTCTGCAGAGTTCATTTGTGAGTTTACATGCCTAATTCAGCAGTAAAATATTCCATGTGATTTCAGATCCGGTACAATGTTACAGGGGCTCCACTTGGTAGTACTTGAATATCTGTAACATACTGCTTTCTGTGAATCTTTTCTTATTTGCTAGCTGTGAATGTGAGAGTTGTAGTCCAGCAAATTGGGAAGATGTTAAAATATGTCAGACTGGACAAAGTCATTCAGATGAAACTTGCACGTATGGAAGTGAATAGGTCTGTTACTTCCTATCACTTGAATTGTTGTTACTTTACAATTGTCTCATTATAGTACTGACAGAGTTGGGCATGCATCATTATATGCACGTTCTCTCCTGTCTTTCTCAGATCCTAATTCCAATGTAATTTCAAAGGCTAAAATATATATTTTGATGCTTTTTAAAAATTATAACACTCTCTCCAGCTCTAATCTCTTCTCCTGTTTCAGTGTCGGCCTGAGTCAACTGAGGCAAGTGAGCTGACTGATTTGAATAGCTCTATGCTAGGATTACCAGATCTGGAATCCAAAAATCCAGAAATCAACCAAATGCCACCTCAGATGCTAGTATGGATCAGTGATAGCCATTGATAAGAAATTTATTGCTTAAGTTTTTAATCTTGAGTGTTTATTAGCCCCTATAAGTATACCTACACTGGGCCATTAGCTAATATGTAAATATTATTTGAAAAGACTAATATTTGTTGCAACAGTAATTATTGAACTGAGTAAGCCAGTCTGTGGTTTGTTGCCTCTATTCCCTCTTCCTCTTTATAAATTAACAAAGGGTTATTTGTTTGCAACCTTGAAGTATCAGTTTCTTCCTCCAACTTCACAGACTTTACAAATGGCAGTTAGAGTTGTTCCTTATTTTAAATCCACATTAGTTTAAGTACTTAACTAAGAAGAAACCTGCAGACCAATATGCACCATCACAGCCAACAATTATTTGAAAAGGTATTTTGATGAATGTTCTAAAGCAAAACCTACTTTTTAATAAATGAAGTAGATATTGCTTGCATTGTTTATATGAATTTCACATTTACCTAAATTAATTTTTAACTGATTTGAGTGATATCACCTTGTCCTATATATGAATAACTTCAGAGCAGGTATTGGTTAGTTACTATTTAGCAAGACTTGAATAATATTTGCATTCTAAACAAATTATTTCTTCAATAACATTCTTAGCTGTAATTTGTCTATTAAATTTTTATTAACTAGCTATATTGGAGAATTTCAGTTTATAATATTAAACCATTAATAATGTGATTAAAAACTATAACAAAAAATAAATGTGAATAGCTACCCTGTTTCCCCCAAAATAAGACATCCCCTGATAATAAGCCCAATTGGGATTTTGAGCGCATGACAATAAGGCCAAGCGCCTATTTCAGAGTTCAAAAAAATATAAGACAGGGTCTTATTTTCAGGGAAACACGGTATATATTATCACTGGTGCCAACCCAAAAATCTAATAACATTTAACTTTTGAGCCCCCAGTGGAAATTTTTGTCTTAAAAACTTTAAAAAAGGGTGAGCACCAACTGGGCCTCTGTGGAAGTGAGCTAATTTCCTGAAGTGCAGTCCATCACAGAGAAGAACTTTTCCCAGGCCTCTGCCATTAGCACCTCTTGAATCTGGGAAACGCCCAATATTCCCTTTTGGGATGAGCACACTGGACAGAAATCAACCAAATGCCAAGAACCAACTGGACAGGTTGGTTCTATTTGGAGGACATGTTCCTGCAGATGTAGGGCTTTTAAGGTTAATAACCACACTTTGAATTACAGCTGAAGTTAATGCTATTCTGCAGAATCGGTGTTATGTGCTTGCAGTTGTTCTCATCTGCTAATGTGAATAGTTTCATCTGTACCAATTAAATTTTCCAAATAGTTGTAGTAGTCTGTTGTGATGCTAGGAGTGTGAATAAACATTACCAGAGCCCCTTGTATGTAGATTTAAAACTGGTAAATCAGACATAGTTGGTTTGCTGATTAACAATCACGTTATTGATCATTGAAATTAAATGACTTAGTGGCTAGGAAAACAAGTTTAAAACATCACAATAGGAAGAAGATCAACATTAAAAAAGTGATGGTGAATTCAGACATCTGCTTTCTAGATCCATGCTTCTGCTGGCTAACTAAAGCTGCCTGGTGGTGATGGGAGGTCAGGGTTCTAACAGCGGAATCCCTCCTTGAGTGAGGAAGTTGTTCTTCTACCTCTTCACCCTCTGGTTCACCCTCTGCTCAAGAAATTACAATTGGACCTTACCATACTGGGCAATTTTTAGTACTATGCAACCTCCTCCTCCTGTACTGTGGTTACAGTACAGCCTCGGGACCCAGGATAAAATAGATTAATTGGACCCCTTTCAGTTAGGATTCAGGCCTGAGTATAGGTCAGAAATGACTTTGGTTCATTTTCAGTAACCTCTTCAGGAGACAGGTTTGGGGATCTGCATCCATGCTTGACCTTTTGATGGCCTAGGTACCATTGGTCATTATATCCCTCTGGATTGGCTCAGAGAGTTGGGGGTAGGTGGCACAGAGTTGTACTGGTTCATCTCTTTCCTCAATTCCAGTTGATGCTAATTAGGCAGATATCTCACCTTGGCCCCCAGTATGTGGAATGCTGCAGGTTTTTTGCTCTCTGGTGCAAAATACAGTGGCATGGACAGTTATATATACAGCTAGAATGACACATATTACACCGATGCTCTGTGAGCTGCATTAATTAGTTGCTAGTTTGCTTCCAGGTTCAATTAAATATGCTGTTTTGACCCTTAATGACCTTTATTATTGGGGTTGGATTATTTGAGGGACAGTCTTTTCCTAGTTACTTCTGCCCATTCCATGAGGTGGATCCCATCTGCTAAAGAACTACACCTGGTGAGACCCAGGATGTAAAGCTTTTCTGCCAAGGCCCCTGCCCTGTGGAACATTATCTCCCCCAGGGTGAAATTGGCTCCATCTTTTGGAAGTTCCTCAAAAACTCTGCAGCATCACTTGAACATCATCAGCATTAGCAGATCAGTCAGGTGCAAAAGGCAGCTTTGCTTGTAACACCTTACATTAGGGGTGTTAAACACAAGGTCCGGGGGCTGGATCCAGCCTGAAGAGTGCTTAGATCTGGCCAGCAGAGACACCCTGGAAACAGCAAAGGACCAGCCCGCGATGCCTGCAGACCACAGGCAGCCTTTCCAAGCTCCATTTTCGCTGGCAGAAGGTTGCAGGAAGCCAAACCAGCTGAAAACGGAGCTCTGGAGCCTGTTTTTGCTGGCAGAGCGTTCAGGCCACCACAGGTGCCCCCGACACAAGTGACATCGAGCTGGCCATGCCTACCCTGGCCACACCCACCCTGGCTCCCCGAGGTCAAATACAACCCTTATGTGGCCCTCAATGAAATTGAGTTTGATACCCTTGGCTTACATCCTTACTTGGAAAGTGTTACAAGCAAAGCTTATCCTTTTAATACTATCAAGCAACTGTATGTGCTTCTCCCAGATCCTTAGCAATGATTCAATAGGTGGATAAAAATATCAAATCCAGTCCAAACATTTGGCTGACTGTCAAACCATAATAATGTTTTTAATTGTAGATTATTTTTTTGAAAAAATACTTTATGGTCTTTATTGTACCTGGCCCAGAATCACAGTTTGTGAGATGGGTGGCATATAAATATGATAAAAATAACAGTTCAAAACAAACATGGACTGATTAGAATAACTGTTCAGTCCATGATAAGAGGTCATCTGTTATGCATTGCAGGTCAGGCCAGAAATGCTGTGGAACTCCTGACTCAAAGTTTAAAGGCAGTGAAAGTCTGGATGGAACAAGTTGGAGCTGAGTTTCAAGTCTAACAAGCAGTGTTGCTATTTCTCCAGGATACACCTTCTCAGTAGAAGTACCATTTTTGAGAAATAGTCTCGCTGTAGCATCAAGCTGGCCCTCCCTAATCACATTTAGAAAGATGCTGAAAACAGAATTATTCTATCTATCCCTGTAGTCTCGTGTTTGTTAAAAAGTGGGAAAGAAAAGAACAATTCCTAATAGCATAGTAGCTATTTAATTATTCAGTGTGTTTCCTCTGTATTGAATTGGAAACAATTGGAATATTTTATCCTTTCCTCGCAGTGTAGCCTGATTCAGTTCTTTAATTTAAAAATCTAGGAAGGTAAAAGGAACTTTTTATCTGATCCTGCAAAATGGCATTGGAATGCTCTAGTTTCAAATACTGAATCAGATATAACAATTTACTCTGTGTAACCTAAGTTGTATATTACTTACTCAGAAAATATGAGAATATAATATATTGCCAATAACAGATTTCCAAGATAATTAAGATTAGTGTTTGTTATTAAATTGGAAATTAAAGATGTCCCATGATAATTCTTCAAAGAATTGTATATCTTCTTTTTCATGATTTAAAATAATGCATTGAGATAAAAAAATCCTTAAATATTTTTGATTCAATGCACCTTTTTCTTTGAAAAAAATCTAGATCTATGTATTGTTGAGTATCATTACTTCTCCTGTTGTTCTTGTCCATTAGTTTCTTGCACAATATAATTTGATATCCATCTTATTCTGAATGAGAAATTACTGTTTAAAATGAATTTTAGATCTTTGAACAATAAAGTAGTATAAGAGCAAACAGGCTTGGTATTAGGTGTCCTCAGTGTCTGCCAATAACCATGTTTATTTTCATGATTCATTCTTCTACATTTTTGCTAGAGTAGCTATGAATATTTTTAGATATGCTGAACTGTGCAGTATAGACTTTACTGGAAATACGTATAACATTTTTCTTCTAATCCTTAAAATACTTTGCAGAAAATAATTTCCTTCACAAGATACTAAATTTTATATAGTGAATAGTATTGTTTTAGTTTTCCAAACTTATCATTTCTGGGTGTTGAAGTATTGCTTGACTTATGTTTCTTTATTGGAACTTCTTTCGCACTAATAGTCTGATCTTGAGAGTCTTTCTTTAAAGTAACTCCTGATTAGTTTAGTAGTAGTATGGTATCCTGCAAATGAGCAAGTGTAGAACTAAATACTAAATTTCCAGTTTCTTAGGGTATTTCAAAATTTACTAGCACATGTAATCCTTGGTTAACAATTGTTCTATTTAGCAACCATTCAAAATTTAAGATGGCTGGAAAAATAATTTTATGACCAGTCCTCATACTTATAACTCTTGCAGCATCTCAGCAATCATGTGATTGCGATTTGCAAGCTTTTCAACCAGTGTGTGTTTATGTACTGTTGAAGCATCTTGAAGTAATGATTGCAATTTGGAAGCTTCACAGCTGGCTTTTGACAAGCCAAGTTAATAGAGAACCTGGCAAGTCACAGTCATGTGATGCCTCCCTAAACTGTGGGTGATTTGCTTAATAGCCATACTGGGACTGATGTTAAGTCCGGCATGATAAGTGATGTTCCATTTAATGACCGTGTCACTTGGCAATGGAATTGCTGTTCCCAATTGTGGCAGTTAAGTTAGGACTACCTGTACTTTCCAGCATAAGATTTCTCATCTTAATCTTTACAGATAACCTTCTTGTGATCAAAATTTGGGTGCTTGGCAGGTTGCCCATGTTTATGATCTCTGTGCAGTTCAACTGCCCCTCCCTCATCTTTGCCCTTTTGGCAACCCTAATTTTTACCACCTTTGCCTACCCCTGCTGTCTTTTTCCTTCTACTGCTGATGAGGTACACCTGGCCTCTTGTGATCTCTATGCCAGACATACTTCATCAGTAGCAGGAAAAAGAGGATTGGGAAGGTTCCTTCCCCCTTCCTTCCTTCCTTCCTTCCTTCCTTCCTTCCTTCCTTCCTTCCTTCCTTCCTAGTGGCTTCAAATTAGCAGTACATCAATAATAAAACAGATACCATGTTTCCCTGAAAATAAGACCCTGTCTTATATATTTTTTTGAACCCTGAAATAAGCCTTTGGCCTTATTGCCATGCGCTCAAAAGCCTGATTGGGCTTATTATTAGGGATGTCTTATTTTGGGGAAAACAGGGTAGATGATGGTAGGTAGGTAGGTAGGTAGGTAGGTAGGTAGGTAGGTAGGTAGGTAGATAGATAGATAGATAGATAGATAGATAGATAGATAGATAGATAGATAGATAGATACACACACACATATATATCCATTTGTGTACACACACACACACACACACACACACAATAAAAACCTGGCACCAAAGTGAAGATTTCATATGCAGTCTTCTTATCCACCTCACCATATCCCATACCTGGGGGAGAAAGCCAGGTCTTTTCCAAAGTTTAGGAGCGTAGAACCCTGCCAAACTTCAAGAATTGTGTAAATAAGTCTTGGGACTATGTCTATTCACCGGTTTTATTTTCTAACATCTTTGGGGAACTCAAAGACATTCTCTTAAATAGAGATGATAGCAAAACTTGGTTATTTGGTTTCTGGGATGCCAGCTTCGCAATCAATATTTTAAAATAAGCTTTAAAAAAAAAATATGAGCAGGGATCCTGTCAAGCACTAAGAGTGCCCATAGTTACCATAGAAACATATTGCCTGTTTCTCTCATATATAGTTCACAAATTAGCTTTTTAGGTAAAGATATAATAGTATTGTACTTACGTAGCATCATTATATGAATGACTAAAGACTACATGACATACAAATAATAACCCTAACCGTCTTTTATGACTGATCTTTAAAAATGTCAGGTACAGGAAAAAAGAGGAGGTGGCAAATTATTCAGATCCAACATACATATACTTCATTGAATGCCAGATGGTGAGAGCAAATTGGATTCTGAAAAATAACAAGTAGAAAGGCATTTTAAAAATCTCCATGAAAATCTCCTGCTTTTAATTAGGGAATATGGCCCATATGAGAACAAAGAGCAATCAATGGTGCAGCTATTGCAAAGGGAAAAGATGTGATATTTACAGAGAAAGGTGAAAGTTGATGCAGAGAACAAAGACAGAGGACAGATGAACTGTTGAATACATATGGATGGGCAACAAAGATTTGTTAGGTTGTGCAGTACTAAATGTGACTGAATCCATGTAGTGGCTAGTATACAGTAGTGGCTAAAATTGTGGAAACCTTTTGGGAAAATGTATTTTTGAGGTTTGATGTCTAATAACACCACTTTTTTTGGAGTAGTACCATAAGATTATATATCAATGGAAAGATAATTTAACCAAGAATATAATGCAACAAAGGTTGTTCAATTATCTGTATTCCATGAAAAGATATAGCCAAATAACCAGAAAAAGGAAGCACAACTTGCTTAGGTTGATATCAGGTAGCTTTCCTTCATCTGATTGTAACCAGTGAGCATGAATGTTTAGAGAGACAATCAAGTGTCATCTTGTTTTAGCAATGAGCCAATCAGATCACAGTAGGATTCAGTTATTGATGTCATGTATTGAAGTTGAGAGGAGGACATTTGTCAGTGTGTTATGTGATCACTATCAAGTTGGTTGGGGTTTTTTGTGTTCTTTCATTTAGTGAACTTGTAAAACGTAATAAAATTAAAGTAATGATGCAAAGAGTTGTCGCCCAGAAGGTGATGTAAAATAGTATTATTAAGTGAACAAGGTTAAAGAAATTAGAAGAAAAATTGGTGGAAATGTGGCATTTCTAAGTTTTTGAAGAGGTATAAGGAGACTCAGTCACTACAAAACCACACTGGTAAAAGCAGGAAAAGGTGCACAACAGCAAGTGATGATAGAAGAATTAAGAGACTGTGCCTACGTGACAGAAGAAAATCATCTGGGTGTATACAAGATGAAATGGCACAATGCAAATGTGGAGTGCAAGGACTGTTCAGTGCAGACCGTAGGATTTTGGCCTAAAATCTAGAATTCCACAAAAAAGCCACTTTTATCTCTCAAACAAAGGTTGAAAAGCATTACATTCTTGATTAAATTACCTTTCCATTTGATATATAATTTTATGGTACTACTCCCCCCCCCTAAAAAAAGTGGTGTTATTTGCCATCAAACCTCAAAAATACACTTTTCCCAAAAGGTTTCCACAATTTTGGCCACTACTGTAGTAAGGTACATTGCTTATGGACACACGTTGAGAATTTTTGGCTTTATTACTAACACTGTGTTAAATATCCTGGAAACAGTTATTTAAATTTCCAGCCTCTCAGCAAAATATGGTATTTGTTTATTGCATTTATAGTCTAACTTTTCTTTGGGAATTCAAAGAAAAGACACAAAGGCACAAAGAGAGAGCTTCTCTCATTTTATCACTACATCAAGAACTCTGTGAGGAAACTTGAGTTAAGCAATTGACCCATATTTATTTCACAAACTCCATAGTTAAATGGGAAGTTTCACTCGAACAGCATTTAATAATGACAGGAGACGATGAGGCTGTAACTGAAACACTTGATTTCAGTAGTGGAATAATGATTCCTCTATTTCTTAGGGGGGGGGGTAAGATATTTGTCTTTTTTTTTTTCCTTAACAGACTGTTAATGTGGGGCTAGAAATATAAAACCAGCCATGTCTCAAGACACATTTATTTATTTATTTGCAGGACTTACAAGCGAATCATATGATTTTTAAGTGAATTTGGCTTCCCCCATTGACTTCATTAGTTTGAAGCCCCTGGAAAGGTAGAAATGGCGATAAGTGACAACCCCCCCCCAGTGTGCTGCAATCAAAAATGGTGATCATGTGACCGTGGGGACGCTCCACAGTCATAAATGCAAGGACCATTTGTAAGTCAGTTTTTTCAGCACTGTTGTAATTTCAAATGGTCACTTAAAAAACTCCCTGTATGTGGTTGCCTATTTCATATGATGACTCACAATAATTCATAAGGGAGTGGTTTTAATTACAGGCAGTCCTCAACTTACAACAGTTCATTTAGTGACCGTTCAAAGTTACAACAGCACTGAAAAAAATTACTTGTGACCATTTTTCACATTTACGACTACTGTAGCATCCCAATGGTCACATGATCAAAATTCAGGTGCTTGGCAACTGGTTCATATTTATGATGGCTGTAGGTCCTAAGGTCATGTGATCAATTTTTGCAACCTCCTGACAAGCAAAGTCAATATGGAAGACAGGTTCATTTAACAACCATGTTACAAACTTAACAAATGCAATGATTCACTTAACATCTGTGGCAAGAAAAGATGTAAAATGGGGCAAAATCACTTGACAAATGTTTCAATTAGCAACATAATTTTTTGGTTCAATCGAGGACTACCTGTATATGGCCCATTAGACTAGTGTATTCTAAATGGAAAAGCTTTTTAAAAACTTGATTGTTCAGTTGCAGTGAAGCTTTAAACATGGTTGAGTGGGTGTGCCTTACTACGTCTGTATCTGGCTGCCACATTTCACAAGGAGTTCTTTTAACAGCTACAGTCAGTGTCAATTCTGTAAGGCAGCTTAGCAACCATAGCTATCTTGGTTCTCTAATTCTAATAAATAAATTATTCAGCAGCAAAATAGTCCCAATGATTATATAAAGTCAGAAATGTGGGAGATATATAAATGTTCCCTTATTGGAATAGATATAGCCCAAGTCCAAGAAAAAGTTTCAAAGAAAGGGTCTCAGGTGTTGCTGCCCAAGATGATACCACATCTGTCACAAATTAGCCTCCCAGATAGAAAAGTATTTAATAACCTTTTAGACTAGCTTTCCACCAGAGCCCATTTTAACAACTAGATTCTATGATAAGGTATGGAAGATTCCAATTCAGGGCTGTGGAGTCGGGAGATAAATGTTCCGACTCCGACTCCTCAGTTTGTTGTATTTCCGACTCCGACTTCAGGTACCCAAAATTTCCTCCGACTCCTCGACTCAGACTCCACAGCACTGGATTCCATAGAGTTCTGATTAAAAAAAGACTATGAATAGTGCACTAGCTGTTAAGACATATCTTGCTTTGATTGCAAACTCTATTCACTCAACAAAACTGAAAATTTCTTGCAGGAAATAAACCTGCATATCCCTAGCAAGATAGCATTTTTATATCAAAGACCATTTTGAAGAGAATAGACTATTTAGAAGAGATTGGGATCGACTGGAAGGGTGACAGTTTATTATGAATATGCCCTACTATTTTCTCTATTGTTTTAATAGGGTTTTTGTTGTTGTTATGGTCAGATAATTAATCAGTACAAGGTGTTCAGTATATCTTAGCATTGTCACTTGAAACAAAAATATTACCTTGTGCTGCCTGACTTATGGGCAGTTATATGGACTTCTACCCAGTTCTTATAGGTATTGTTTTGGCAAATATATAGTTGGCATCAGCATTAGCCTTTTCAGATTTAGGCTAATGACTCTCAGTGAGGGGACTGTGTCTCTGATTAATATTTTTATACATCAATATTTGATCATGTGACTTTGATTTGTAAATACTGCAGTTTTGCTGATCATTTTTAAAGTAGCTTGTTTATGTTGCTTTGTCTTACAGGTATACCAAACTGGGATATGCTGGTAATACAGAGCCACAGTTCATCATTCCTTCATGTAAGTGTTTTGGGGTACACTGTTGTATTAAAGGATGTAACTGCATTTGTCACTTGATTTAGCTCACAGTTTTAAGAATATTCATACTTTTGAAATTCCCTTTAAATGAGGTTTTATACTGTACATGATAGATTTTTTTGAAACCACTTTGAATGTGTTTTCAGATTACTAGAAAAACCTGAAAAAATATGTAATGGCATTAGTATTGAGTTCATTTAGGCCCCCTTTTGCTATTTTATCAAACTATGTCTTTTAGCTAAAGTTATTCTGATTAGGATATAGAGCAAAACTAACTATCTGTTGGAAATTTTTATCCTTTCTGGTAGTTTGGCACTGGTTGAATGATTAGTTGAGTCTTGATGGAGCAGAACAATTCATTTCACTGACTAATAAATAGAAGCACGTGTGATTAGAACAAAAGATGATTAAATGAGAAAGTTTTATCAATTGTCAGGAGAATTGCAATCTTGGCTCTTCTACTGAACCAGGATTTTATCATTCCCCTTTCCTTTTTTTGGTGCTTGAGTATTCTGGATTAGTAACAGCATTATTCTACTGTGGGAACCAGCTGGTATTAAATTGCTGCTTTGGTTTGCCTTGTCTGCATAGCTGTTTATCTTTGGAAGCCTTTCCTGGTTTTTCCTTTTTAAATGCCATGTGGAATTTGGATGTATTCTGGGGAGAACTGCTAAGAAACATTAACAATAAATATTCTGGAGGTATTCTCTCTTTTCTTTCTCTCCAGGGAAGAACAGATTATATCTACCTTTTGCACTACTATTCTAAAGAGATGTGCCATCAGTTGATGAAATTAAATGTGGGGATTTTTTGGTTCTTGAAGACAAATTCAGGAATAATTATACTAATTGCCATTGCTTATTTCATTCTGTCATTCAGAATACAACTAATCAACATTTTGCTCCTTCAGCATTCTCAGACTGTCAATGAAATGATAACTTCATTCCGTGCTCACGTGGCATTCCTTATTCAATATTTCCTTAATTTCCCCTATAAATACACTACTAATAATTATGAGCTTAAAGAGATGCCATTCTATGTAGTTTTTCATAACAGTTTAGTTTAACCTATCCCTGGTTATTAAACATGCCAAAATAAATTACAAAAAATACAGTGAACAAATGTATGAGAAGCAAGAGAAGGGGCTATGTCATGCCATTGTTTGATGGATAAATAATATTTTCCTTGGTAGCAATAGCAATGGCACTTAGACTTTTATACTGCTTTACAGTACTTTACAGCCCTCTCTAAGCGGTTTACAGAGTTAGCATATTGCCCCCAACAATTTGGCTCCTCATTTTACCTCATTTTATCAGAAGGATGGAAGGCTGAGTCAAACTTGAACCTGGTGAGATTCTAACTGCCAAATAGCAGGCAGCCGGCAGTCACAGAAGTAGTATCCAGTACTACACTCTAACCACTGTGTCACCATGGCTCATGATGATGAGTTGATGGTGAGTTGAAATAGTTAAATGCTGAAAGAAGTCAGAATGTGGCCACTGGTGAATAAGAGAGAAGAAACAGTATGCTGAAGTAAAAGATACAGGGATTCAAAAGGTTAAATTGAACATAGACCATCCCAAAATAAATCAGAAAACAAAAGAAAAAGAAAAAGAAAGTGAGAATTGAACAGGATCAGTGCTACCACAAACTGCAGGATGTTTGAAAATGAGAACTGGAGTGATTATGGGTAATGACTGCCTGGTTGAACCCCTTAACAAGCTCTTATATTATCCTAAATTTATTTTATTTTGATTTATTGTATTTTATTATTTTATTTTAAATATTTACATAGCCATCCAGCTTACATCAAACTCTGAAATGATGAAAAAGCATACTTGGCCTAAAAATGTCGTTATGGGATAAGGATTCTTGCAATATTTTGTGGCAGACTCTACGGTGTCTAGAGAGTCATTTATTGTGATGCTTTAATTTGAATACTTGAAGTGGGCAGAGGGTTTTGTTCCATGGCCCTTTTGTCTCCATGATTCATTGTAACATTTTACTAACCATATCATTTATCATAAGTGTCTTAAGTAATGCCTTGCATACATAGCATAGCAAGTGGCAAGCTCAAATCCACTTTTACTCATTTTATTAAATCTAAACATGTTTGGATTAAGTTGATATGGGATTTCAAGAGTCTTTCCCCTTCCAATAACTGGGATGTTGGAAAAAAATACACTGGAAAAAGGCAGTAACAAATCACTTCCATATTGCCTGTGAGTCAGAATGACTATCTTTATGCAATCACCAGGTAAAGCTGCATTTAGGTTATATATTTTACAGCAGAAACAACACATTAGTTAACAAGAAATTTAAAAGTTTCTAGAATATTTTTTGGAAAATACGTTATAGCCTGTTTTCTTTGTTATTATCATATTATCAATTATCTTTCCTTAATATATGGCATTTCAATGTCATTGAAAATGCTAATTTATGTTTTATTCACCACACTGACCATTTATAGATTATAAAGTCATCAACAATATATGTAGTCTTTTGTATATTTTACTTATTTTAATAAGCTTCCTTTACATTTTTACTAATTATCTTTAAGAGGTTGGAGTAATGACTTAATCATTAAAAGTACTTAAAATATCATATTTGTTTCAGGGCTTTTTAAAATTCTCATGCAGCATAAATCCAAGGCAGTCATTTTATATTGCATGAATAATTCCTGTCTTTAAACACCATGGTAACCTTTTTTTTTTATAAAAAAATATCCAGATATAATTTTCAGTTCATAGTGTCAGATGTGTTGTTTTTTTCAGTGCTATCTTTCTTTTTTAATATTTTAACTAGCCAAAGAACTTGCATGATTTAGCAGCCAGATTTTATATTTTATATATGATACCTTGTTATTTCTGTAATCTAGAATCAGACAAATAGACAAGTGTCATTAGTAGTGCACTTGAGAAATAAAATCTGATAATGTATTTCAGCATTGGTGAAGGGCCAGGAAGGGAGGGGGGGAGGAAGGAACACAGGGATTATAATCAATTCAGGCAGTCTGTCCTTCCATAGATTTATAATTTATCAAGTGTTGTGATAATTTGATTATTTCTGTTATTTTATTATTATTTCTAATATATTGTTATTTCTATTCTCTGTCCATTCAGAATATTATTTATTATTTACATGTTTTAAAGAAGAGTGTTAATGGTCTGGGTTAAAGATGAAAGTTTTGTCTGGTTATAGTGATCAATTGATTATATACCATCAGGTTGTCAATTCTCAGTGATCTCTTTTCTAAAAACTGCTTCAGTACTTTTTGATTTATAATTATGCATTTTTACGCATATTTAGAATGTAAAGTGAACATTTTGACAAACAGAGCTTGGATAATAAATATTTGCTATACAAAAGAAAGTTAAGAAATAAGAAGAAAGCTCCATGAAACAATATTCCAAGAATTTATTATAAAATAACTGGTATTATATAAACGTCATGAGGCTGTATTTCTGGTATAATGCCTTGTGCTTGGCATAAAAAATTATAATTCTACTTCATTTATATATCTGAAGCACTGTTCTGTCCCCGTCCGCCCACACACACAAACAGCCAGCCAGGGGTTAAAGAAGTACTCACACAAGGTTTGTTATCAGGAACTTGGCAGCAATAGATAATTGTCTGCCAAGTGCTTTACTACAAGAAGAGGGAATGTTCCTCCACCAGATAACACCAACGAATACACACAGTTTTCAAAACAGTCCAGCTCAAACATGAAACCTTCAGCAGATTTGGCGTTGTACAAAGTGACTAGCCAGAAGTTAGCTTTGTCCGTCACAGAGTCTAAATGGCCACCACACTCTCTTATATAGCCTGTGGGGTGTGGTCCAGTGACTCAGCTTAATCCCTGGCACGCCGCCTCATCTGCTGCAAACGTTTATCTCGCCTTCGTTGGCGTGGATCCAGGAATGACTTATCACCCCCATCGCTGTCATCGGAGACACCTGGCTCCTGGTCAATCTCCTCTCCCTCAGCAGACACCTGAGGCATTGCCAGAGAGGAGGGGCCTGGAGAGGGAGGCCTGGCCGGCTCCTCTCCTTCATGTTCGGAGCCTTCTTCCTCCGATAAGATAGGCTCGGAGGACGGAACCACAACAAGCACATTATATTTAAGCCCTTTTTATTGAATTGGAAATAGTGAAATTACAATTTGAATGTTTAATATAGAAAACCAGATTTGTACTTTGGCTTTATCTCTTAAAGTCCATTGCCACTAATGGCAAACATGGTGGTATTCAGCTGGTTCGGACTGGTTTGGGCAAACCAGTAGTGGTGACCTGTGGTGCCCACCCACCTGCCCCGGCACTATGATGTCCTATTTAGCCATGTTTTCTAAGCCATGCGCATGCGTGCAAGCCGCGCACAAAAGCAAAGCGTACGTGCGGAAGGCATTTTCGGTCTACGGCGAACCGGTGGTAAAATTATGTAAAACCCACCTCTGGTTTGTCTGTATTGTTGGTTCTAGTACTTCTGTGCAGAATGCTATTATCTCTCAACTCTGCTTGATTCAGGCAAACATTTAACACTCTACCCATATCTATGAGCTCTGTAAAAAAAATTTGTACTTTTAAAAAAATAACACTCAGATTTAACGGACATTTGCATTAACACCCCCCCCCCCAAATTCTAGTGATGCTTTAAGTAGAAGGTTGACTTGTATTTGAATTTTATTTTTTCTAGAAAACTGGATAAACATATCAACAGTAATATCCTTCAGAGTAATAAGTCTTTGTAGAAGAATAAATGTTTTATTAAAAATTAAGGGTATAATTCTATCTGTAATTTGCTCTTATTTTCTGTAACAAAGGTATTGCCATTAAGGAATCGGCCAAAGTTGTCGATCAGGCACAAAGAAGGGTTATGAAAGGTGTGGATGACTTAGACTTCTTTATCGGGGATGAAGCAATAGAAAAACCCACATATGCAACAAAGGTATTAAAATAAAAAGTGGCATTTTTTCTCTTTTTTAAGCAAAGAAAGAAAGATTGTCTTAACTTTCAGGGATGAATAATAATTTGAACTTAATTTTCCTCATACAAATTAATGCTTTATTTACTGTATCATATAATTTATTATAAACAGCAGTATGTTAATATTTCAGGTTAAGATAAAGTTTTAAGATGCTTACCAGTATATTTTAAAACAAGTTATGATAATTGATTTAATTTAAAAAGAGCAGTATCATGTAAAAATATAAACTCTATACTTAACAGTACAAATAAGCCAGAGCAAAGTTAAAGGCCGCCTTCTATATTTATTCATATTTATGTGATTCTACCATAAGTTTAAATTTAGTATTCTTTTAACAATGTGCACATTTTAAACAGTGGCCCATTCGCCATGGCATAGTTGAAGATTGGGACTTGATGGAGAGATTTATGGAACAAGTTATCTTTAAATATTTAAGGGCAGAACCTGAAGACCATTATTTTCTTTTGGTGAGTATAAAATCCGATTTGAAGTAATCAGGATACTGATTACTCAAAGTAGAACAAATCCTTTAATTTGTAAAAACAAGTGTAATAGATAATTGAGCACAGACTGAAAAGTATTACCTCTGATATAAATTACAGCACAACAAAATGGTATATAATACAAAATTACATTGTAATAAAAATTAAAAAATGTGGTGCAGCAAAGTAAAATAAGGTAGGCTCACAGTTTAAGCCCTGGGGGCATAGTGACTAGAATGCAGTATTGCAGGCAAACTGCGCACAGCCTGGAGTTCGATCCTAATGGGGCTCAAAGTTTCCTCAGCCTTCCATCCTTCTGAGGTTGGTAAAATGAGGACCCATATTGTTTGGGGCAATATGCTGACATTATAAACTGCCCAGAGAGTGCTGAAAATACTGTGTTTCCCCTAAAATAAGACTCACCCCAAAAAGAAGCATTATTATTATTATTATTATTATTATTATTATTATTATTATTATTCATATTTCTATGCCGCCCATTCTCCGAGGACTCTGGGCAGCTTACACCAAAGACAGTATACTAAATAGCATATTGCCCCCAACAATCTGGGTCCTCATTTTATCCATCTCGGAAGGATGGAAGGCTGAGTCAACCTTGAGCCGGTGAGATTTGATCCGCTGATCTGCTGAACTAGCAGTCAGCTGAAGTAGCTGCAGTACTGCACTCTAACCACTGCGCCACCTCGGCTCTCGGCTATCACAGTGATAGATAACCTTTTTGCCATCGCGTGCGGGGGCGGGGTGTTGCTCGCGCATGTGCCCACACCCATAGTTCTATGCACCCCGCCCCCCCTGCACATGCATGCAATCCTCCCGCTCCCCCCGCTTTTGGCACACGGTGGGCCCGGTAGGCCCATTTTTTGCTCTTCCCCAGGCTCCAGAGCCTTTCTAGGAGGCTGGGGAGGGTGAAAACGGCCTTCCCCACCACCCGGAAGCCCTCTGGAGCCTGGAAACGGCCTTTTTCCTGATTTTCAGTGGGCCCAAAAGGCCTGAAAATCAGCTGGTGCGCGCATGCATGCATGCCAAAGCTGAGCTCGCGTGCCCACTGATATGGCTCCGCGTGCCACAGGTTCGCCATTATGACCCTATCATGTTTTTGAATGCATGCACTTAAATTAAGCCCTACCTCCAAAATTAGCACTAATTAAGACCCCGCCCACCCTGGGGTGCAGAGGGTGGGGGAAGGTAAAAATTAAGCTAGGGTGGGAATGGAGGGATAGACTGCTCTCCTTACCAGGCCTCGCACACCCCAACACCTGCCTTGCCTTCTTCTGCAGCCACATTTTCTGCATCCCCACTTCTGCAGTTACTTGCCCCTCCTTGCACACATCGCCCCCCAACTCCGTTTCACTGTAAGAGCCTTCTGGAAACCCCTGTGTAGCTGAGAAACTTGCTCTGGATTGATGTGTGTGGCACCCCCTGGCTTCCGTTTTGCCTTCAGATGTCTTCCGGAAAGCCCTCTACATCCGATAACAGAGCTCCGGATTAATCCGGATTAAATGGAGGCCGGGGGCGATGCATACAAGCAGCATCAAGCAGCCGCAGAAGTGGGCGGGCAGCTGCCTCCTGCGGGTGGGTCTGTTGGTGCCGTGGCGGTGAGATGAGTCAATAATTAGAAAAGAAGCCCTAGAATTTTTTTCGGGGGTCAAAAGAAAATAAGATGTCTTATTTTCAGGGAAACATGGTATGTCTTATTGCTATAACACTGGGAACACATAAAAAACAAACTCATAAAACAGATACCAAGTGAATAATTCTTTGGGGGAAATAATTATCTGGGGAAACTGTTTCTAAAGGTATCTATTATTAAGACATATATAATCATAAATTTTAACAAACAAAGCCAGTTCAGAGAGCTTCCCTTTGATGGATTTATTGAAGCAGAAGTTTGGTAGGTAATTTGTCAAGGATGCATTCCTTCTTTAATCAGAGAATTTGGATTCTTTCTATTTAGGAGGCAGATGGACTCCGTAGCCCAATTGTTCCCTTCCATATCTATAATTATAGCAATTATTGTGACAATAACCAACCTAAAGTACTCCTCTAAAATGCTTCTGCATTTTATAGCTTTAAAATCTTGAAATAATATTTGTAGTTTCTGAAACCAGATCACAGAAGAAAGTCGGAATTTACCTAGTATTTAATGGCTGTAAGGCTATTATAATAAAATACATAATTGCAGTATATGAAAAAATACGTAAAATTGCTGACTTCATTTAGCTCACTAAAGAATTCTTCAGGAGCAGTCTTGATTTTTAAGACAAAATGTTCATGAAATTATGTAAGATGTATTGTCTCGCTATTAAATCTTTTCCTCACTCACTGACATTAACAAAGTTTCCAATTTGTATGTAATTCCTTAGCAGAATTAAGAGAGTTAACAGAGTTCTTCTGTTGTTTGAGAAAGTAATGTCGGGGAATAATGGGACAACAGTGTTCTGTATTTACAGGCACTACTTTCTTTTTATGAGGGAAAAATAAGCATACTTAGGAAGTTACAGTTCTTTCAGTAAGAAATCAGTTCATCTGTGGTGTTGGATATATTAGATCCTGTAAAGCTATCAAAACAAGTAAAATGAAGGATAATTATTCAGGTAAAAATATTACATGGCCTACAGAAAGTAGATTAGATTGAGCTGAATAGTTTTTTTTCTTCACAGACTGAACCTCCTCTAAATACTCCAGAAAACAGGGAATATACTGCTGAAATCATGTTTGAATCCTTCAATGTTCCTGGGCTTTACATTGCTGTTCAGGTGAGATGTAGAGTTCTGATTTTATTAAGTAATAGTCCTTAAGAAACTATGTGGATTCTACATCAATTGCCCTAGAATTAGCCTGTTCTGCATCAGCTGCACTTAGAACTTTTCTTCTGACCTAAATGATAATGGTAATTTTATGAGAACTTCTTTCGTGCTATGTCCCAACTAGCCCACTGGACAGACAATGAGATCACCCAATTTGAGGTGAGAGGCCTTTTGCATGAAACTCACACATTTGGAAATGTTCTAAATATGTTCTGAAGTATAATATAAAGTTTTGTAAAGTCTAGGTTTGTAAATGACTAAAACGCACTCCTTTATCTTCTTTGTTTTCTTCTGACTGTTAATTTGGGATACATAAATCACTGTTCCTAGTATGGGACATCTAGTCCTGTCTTTTACCTTTTGTTGGATAGCATGCTTAACTAAACAATGAACACTAGTGATGCTGCTTGGGAGGGGTGGCTAATAGTTTCTGTACAAAATGCACTAACTGCCTCTTATGATTAGGTGTGATGTGGAAATACTACCAATGTGCAAATCACACTAATGTAGAATTTCATAAAGTAATACAAATTAACTTTCTATCAAATTGAGGTAAGAGCAAAATCATCTCATAAAGTATAGTTTGTCTTTGTTTTATGTGATCTATAATTGTCTGTGAACTCTGCTTCTTGGAGGAAAGAATGATCATTAGCACAGCAATTGCTATGTAAGTTGTCAATCAGAATTTCACTTCTGCCTACTCTCAGGATATAGAGCACTTTAATAAGTGTTTATTGGATGAAAGAGCAGCATGGTGCCTATAGTTTTATTATTTCTATACTTAACTCTTCTATAGTGTGTCCATGGTTTGCTACCACAGTATTTCTTTTGATAGGATTTATTTTTTGTTTAACATTTACAAGACATTTGGCATTGCTTTGCAGTTGAAGATAATTTTTATTTTAAGTCATAATTCTGACTTATTAACATTTCTTATCAATATTTATTGACTATGTATATTACACTTCTTAACAAAGGATAATCTTAACACAGTATTGTATTGAGTTCTTATACCTGAACTCATCATATTTGCAATCACTTTATGCCAGAAAGATAACATGAAAAAGAATATTGTATTTTCAGCCAGTCTGAAATTAATGTAGCTTCAGTGGGATAGTGCTGCTTTCCATCAATACTTTACCTACTGAGATTGTCTCAATGCTTGAGTGTGAATTTAAGAAGAGTTCTATTTTTCTTTTCTGTAGTGCTGCTGCAATTGTTTAAAATTTAACAAACTATATTTGTTCTTATATGTTCTTTGTTTTCTTTTTCACTTTATTCTTGTAATGTGTATAATTTTCTTGGGCTATGTAATGCAGTATAAATATATTGTATGATTTTGTCTCATGTAGTATTCATTTTCTGGAGATTATGAAACACTTATGCTCATACTGTTTCTTTGGTAGGCTGTCCTTGCTTTAGCTGCATCTTGGACATCAAGACAAGTAGGAGAACGAACACTGACTGGAACGGTTATAGATAGCGGGGATGGTGTCACTCATGTCATTCCTGTGGTAAGATATAATTACAGTTTCGTTTATTAAAGTACAGTTCCTAATACTGTAATTATTATGGAAAGCACAATCTTTTGTTTTCAGCCTTCCCCCTATGAGTTCAGAGCTATGTAACTATCCCCTACAAATTACAAAATGCAAAATTTTAACACTTTTATTATTTTTAACTAGTATTAAGAAATACATTTTCTTAGTTTGCAAACTATAAGGCACTTAAACAGCCTGTTTATTTTATTTTAAAATATTTCAGTGATAGTTAACCTGTTGTCTTCAAGATATTTCATTAACAATTCCTAAAATTCCATACTTGTGGCTGATAGAAATTAAGTCTAAAACATGAGAAAGACACCATTTGGTATACCTGTTGAAAAGCTATGGTCTTCAAAAATTTCATGATATAGAAAATGCTAATCCTGAAATACTTGTTTTGGTGTTCTCACTCTTGAGAAAGTTATATTAGATATTATTATTAGATTGTGCTGTAGGATGCCTTGAAAGTTATATAAATAGAAAGGCAGGGTACAAATGCATTATTGAAATGCCCTACAGGTGATCTGTAGCCCTATGAAATGCAAGTCTTGCTACTTTTATTAACTCTGAACATAAGTTAGGGAGTGAGGGGAAGGATTATTAGATGAGCAGAATTTTATCTTTTCATCTGCTTAGTGTGACATCATCAGAATTGGTTCTGATGAGGTACAGTGTCAAGTACATTCCTGCCCAGCAATGCACCAGTGGGAAGAAGATCAAAGGTAGTCTTTATGATTGTTACTGAGGACATTCTTTTATTTCTAGGCTGAAGGTTATGTAATTGGTAGCTGTATCAAACATATTCCAATAGCCGGACGAGATATAACTTACTTTATTCAGCAACTGCTAAGAGAACGAGAAGTAGGAATCCCTCCAGAGCAATCATTGGAAACTGCTAAAGCAGTCAAGGTAATATATTTGGTTAATGTAAATGGATATATCAGCAATATTTTTAATGAAATATTTATTTATTAAGACCCAAATGCAAATAGATATATTAAAATGCAAACCCTGACTTTGCATATGTATATTCTGTGCCATCCAGCAGCCTTCACAGCAAACTGGAATGAAGCCCAAAAATGACAATCCACTCTACAATTATGCACTTGCGTCAAGATTTTGTGATGCACCAGAAATGGCACAGTCCTTATTTATTTGGATTACTTAACATTTTCAAGGCATTTACATTCCCTGTAGCAAGATTCCCTTCATGCTTGGGTATACTACAACTTTCTAACTAGAGCTGCCTTTGAAGAGTGGAAATTTTAATAGGTTCAGTATCTTCATCCAAAATGATATTCACTCTTTGTACAATCCTCGGTTACAAGAATTTGAGTTCAACTCTGTATTGTAAGTCAATAATTGCTTTACATCATTAAGTTAATTTTAATTACCGTATTTTTTGGAGTATAAGATACATCTTTTTCCCCCCTAAAAGAGGCTGAAAATTTGGATGCATCTTATACTCCGAATATAGCTTTTTTGAAGCTTTTTTCAGCCCTAATGAGGTGCTAGCGAGGCGCTAGAGAGTGAAGCGATCTTCCCCACTTTGCCTGCTCCCTTGACTCTCCACTGTGCTTTAATGAGGCGCTAGTGAGTGAAGCGATCTCCATGCTTTGCTCCGACTCTCAGCTGTTCTTTAGAAGCTTTTTTTCAGCCCTAACTAGGCTTCACTTGGCTAGCGCCTAGTTAGGGCTGAAAAAAAACTTCTATAGAACAGCTGAAAGTTGGAGCAAAGCATGGAGATCGCTTGTTAACGCACAGCGGAGAGTCGAAAAGCCTGCTTTTCTCATTGCTGCTTCCTCTCAGCTGTGCCTTAGAAGCTGTTTTTTATCCCCAAGCAGGGGATAAAAAACCAGCAAACTAATGTGCTGAAGCTGACCAGACTAAGGACGCTAGCCAGATGAATACCTGGTAGACAGATTTTTTTTTCTTATTTTCCTCCCCAAAAACTAAGCTGATACTCCAGTGCATCTTATACTCTGAAAAATACGGTACTTGTCAAGTCTGATAGATTTTATGGCTAATCCATGAATAAATGTAAAATAGTTAATATTAGGAACGGAAAGGGTAATTAGCCAGCAACTTATTTTTTCTTCTATATGTTATAATTTAAATAGATTTCTGGTTTTACATTGCGAAGACCTATCATTCCTTTTCTGGCTGTTCTTTGTCTATATTTCCCCACAAACACATCTATTATTATTGATAGGTATTTGGTTATACAATTGTACAGAATGTTACTATAGCAACAATATGTATGATTGGATTTTTTCCATTACTATCTTGCTGCTGAAAGAATTAAAACTGTTCAGGCTCTCTGGATTCTATACATTTTGTTAGCAAGGCATAAAATGTATCTATACTAAGAATCCAAGTACTAATTATCTAAACATAGGTGATTAATATTAGTTTTTGATATCCTCCCATTTATGCCATTTGTATAATGCCCACAGTCACTTTACCGGTAGCTGAGATGGGCAAAGTAGAAATTTGATAAATAAATAAGTACTAGTCTGTATCATATTTTTCAAGGAAACATTTAGTCCTGTTATATCTAAAAAAGATCAGATAAAAAGCTTGGATATTTAGTCATTTTAATAAATGTGTGTTCTTGTTTTTCCAGGAACGTTTTAGTTATGTCTGTCCAGACTTAGTGAAAGAATTTAATAAATATGATGTAGATGGTACCAAGTGGATTAAACAATATACTGGAATCAATGCTATCTCAAAGAAAGAATTTACCATTGATGTTGGCTATGAAAGATTCTTAGGGCCAGAAATCTTCTTTCATCCTGAGGTAAATTGAAGCATATTATATGTGTGTGTGTGAATTCTTCCTAAATAATATTTGAAGTAAAAGAGGGGATGGTTGTTACATTTTAAACCTACACCAGTGGTGTATCTCTCTTCCTACTGTGAATTGTTTTAATTATATCACCAGTGTAGTTTTTATGTTGAGCTGTAAGGTTAAATGTTTCTCCCAGCTGATGCCATTTTTTTATATTGAACTGCTTGATTCATTGCTTAGCATTTGAGATGTGTAGGTGGACTCTGAATTGTTCAGCATAAGATAACAGCAGGCAAAATAGAAAGAGGAAAGTGATCAGAGGACACATTCTGGCTTTCAGTGGGCTGAATCTGGCCTTTACAAGTGCGCTTTTTCTCTCAGAACAAATGTTTCTATTCTGTTTTCCCTCTGCAGTTCTGTGTGGCCCTGCGATCCACCTCTGTGTGCATGATTAAGCACATCCCTTTATCTGTATTATGAAGCTGGAGTATTTTGCTTTAAATCATAATGATACTGTTAGTCACTTTTGATGTGGTATGATTGAAGGGCTGAATTGCATCCTCCTAGATCAAGATAAGTTTATCTGAAGTGTTACATGTTTGAAAGAAAAACCCTACCTCTACATTTATATATATCTTAAGAGATGGGTAACTGGATACTTTAGAGCTATATTGACCTAAAGTTTCCACAAGTGCTGAAAATTGGTGGCATGGTTTCCATTATTTAGAGGTAAGAAAACAATCTAGTATAAGCTCTAAAATTCCTTAACAGAGCTTTTAAAAAAGCTGAGGGAAATGCTCAAATTTTAGCAATAGCAATAGCACTTAACTTATATACTGCTTCATAGTGCTTTATAGCGCTCTGTAAGCGGTTTACAGAATCAGCATATTGCCCCCAACAATTTGGGTCCTCATTTTACTGATCTCGGAAGGATGGAAGGATGAGTCAACCTTGAGCTGGTCAGGATCAAACTCCAGACTGTGGGCAGAATTTGTCTGCAATACTGCATTCTAACCACTGCGCCACCACAGCTCAGGGTATTTTCCCTCATAACCCAAAGCTATTCCTGCAGAAAAGTTGGTCCTATCTATTTTATATCACTACCTCACTACAATGGTCTTAGACATATACAGACATGTTAGATACAGTCACAAAAAGCTTTTCCAAGCCTATTATAACAGAAAACAAGGCTGAAGTTGTGGATGTTTGTTTTCCTTCACTTTTCTAACTTCACTTTCCTTTTAATTAGAAATAATTCTTCCTTAAATCATGCCATTTTTAATATAAAACGCCTAGCCAAATCACAATTTCTTTTCATACATTGCTTCCCATTTAATTTTGGGTTAATTATCTCTAGTTGTTAAATTTATTCCATCTTTCTTCTAGTTTATTTTCTTGAGGATGCTAGAACAATCTATACTAATCATTCCATTCTATTTTTAAAAAAATATGTGGGATTGTTCAAGGCACCAGGCTAGAAACCAGGAGACTGTGAGTTCAAGGTCTGCTTTAGGAATGAAAATTGTCTGGGTGACTTTGGGCTAGTCATTTTCTATCAGATCACTCTTCCAGGGTGGTGGTTGTAGAGAAAACAGAAGGCAGGAGTATTAGATATGTTCACCATCCTAAAAGAGACAGAAACTTAGCAAGGTAAAAATACAACAACAACAACAACAACAACAACAACAACAATAATAATAATAGGAATACCTACTTCTGTTTTCAGTTTGCTAATCCAGACTTCACACAGCCCATCTCAGAAGTAGTAGATGAAGTTATTCAGAACTGTCCTATTGATGTTAGACGTCCACTGTATAAGGTTAGTCAAATGAGAGAAGGTAAGAAAGTATGGATGTAAAAAGATGTTGCTAGATGCAAAGCATCTATTTTTTTCTATTTCTAAGAATCTCCCTCTCTTTTAGATAAAAGCAGAGTTTTTAAAAAGTCTTAATATAGATAACTAAAAATAATATTTGAAAGCATGGGGGTTATATTTATCATAAATATAGATATAGATATAAATGTTGGGATATTAACAATTGAGCTTGATATTAACTGGTTCTGCTTATTGCTTTACTTGTACTGTCTTCCACTATGTCTGATGGAATTTGTACATGATTTGATGTAGTACAACTTTATTGATGTGAGGAATTAACATTTTAGTCATAGTTAAACGTAGACAAACTGCTGAAATCAGTTGTCATGTGATCAGCAGGCCAGTCTAGTTTGTGAAACTTAAAAGGAGTTTTTGTGATCTCCTCTAGATTCTGACCTTCCCAGAATAAATGTCTCCTTGGAGACCTTTGCACAGGAATCCCCTGGGCCTTGAGGATAACTGTGCTAGCCAGCTTGGAAATGCTTTCTGTCAACAGAAGGTCATTTTATCTCATCTGAATTCTCTCAGCTGCTGCCTGACTTTTAAGATTTGCTTTTGTTCTGTAAAATTAAATTTTGTTGATTGGTGAAAGCATATTTGAGCAACACTATTCTCCCTTTTTAAGATTGCTCAACGCATTACTTAAAAGATACAACTTTGCCTTCTATGTAGGAAATAAAGTCTGTGAACAGGTCACATGTATAGAAATTGCAGCTGTTTTTCTGTCTTTTATGACTGGTTAGAAATGTCATTATTACCACTATTCCTAATTCCAGAAGTGAATATCTCAGTTTCACTGCTGCATAAATGATTTGATTTTGTTTGTGCAATTTTAATTCAGAATATTGTCCTTTCTGGAGGCTCAACAATGTTCAGGGATTTTGGACGGCGTTTGCAGCGGGACTTGAAAAGGACTGTGGATGCTAGACTGAAACTCAGTGAAGAACTGAGTGGTGGCAGACTGAAGGTTTGTTTCCTAGACAATAGAATGCATTGATGTAGTTGGCAGGTACTCTGATTTAAATGCTTGCTTGGAATGGAAACCTTTAACAACGTCCTTATAGTACTGAATAGTAGTATTAATCTGATTTTCCTTGTTATCTTCATAACTTTTTTTATTGCTGTAGAAAGTACTCAGATCTGTGCTTTTGAAATGAACAGTTGCGATGAAGTGGTGATCTTTACCACCTAATGCAGGCAGCTGAGTACTTGGTGTTTCAGAAATTCATAGGCAATTGATCTATTAGTCACCTCATGCTTTGGGTACTTCATCTTCTCTCTGCACCTTTTCCTGTTGGCTCAGTTTCATTTTACCTCATTATTTGATAGTGTTTACATTTTATTCATTATTATTTTATTTAATTATTGTATTTTTTATTGGCCCTACAATATCTCTGATGGATAATGTATATCCGAAAACATGAAAAGCAGATACTAAAAGCATATTCGTTTTAGTATTATTCAGCAATTGCAATTAAATATTGCTTGAGCCTGAAAGTATTAGTGAGGTAATATTGGCAATAACCAGCTATGGAGTTATAGACCCTCTAGGCTTGGTGAGGCAACAGACCATTTAATTCATCTATCTCAAAGAAAGTTTTCATTCTCTATTATGAAAGAAGTTGCCATAGAAGCTTCAGTACTATCCCCTACAAAGCAAGTATCAGAAATGATTTAATAAGGTTAATTTGAAGCATCTCAATTTTGCAAATTTGTAATGGCCTGCTCTATACATTTTGAAAGTGTTTAAAGTTTGAAAACCAGCTGCAAATACACTGAACCTACCTGCTTACCTGCTGAAAATGCCCTTTCAAGGTTCAGATAGTTCAAATTGAAATATTTGGCACATCTCTAATTTTGAGAATCTTTTTCTTGTTTAAAAATTCATTTTGGTCTTTACTAACACGTACTAAATTAGATTTTATTTTGTTTCAGCTCTGGATGTTGCTCTGACTCAAGCAGCATATTAGGAATAGCCAGTATTTAGTTGAATAGTATTTTCTAAATAAACAGTGATTACAATAAAAAATGTGATGAGCTTAAAAGAGATTTATTAGAATTTAAGAAACACATTGCTATTATATTATTTTTATAAATTGTTATAAATGAATTTAATAAAGGTGACTTGGTACTTTCCTAAACTTTAACTGCTAAATTATTTTTACTACTTTTACCATGGAAATGCAGTGGAATTAAAACAAATATTAAATAAAACTAAATAAAAATTGAGTTAAAGTTATGTAAATATATTCTCAATAGAAGTGATGGTACAGTCGTAACTGTGTTTTATTCCTTGGAATAATGTTAAAGTATTTATTTTTATACAAGGTAATATTGCAATATAGTAAATTTTGTATAAGTGGACTTGTACATTTTTTGGAATTAATCTTATACTGATTTTGTTTTCCATTATAGCCAAAACCTATTGATGTACAAGTTATTACTCATCATATGCAAAGATACGCTGTTTGGTTTGGAGGATCAATGCTGGCTTCCACAGTAAGTTTACAAAAATGGAAAAGGAATCTGAAGAGATGGTTCACTATAACAGTTATTGCAATATTACAATAGGTAATAGGCATTACAATAAATGTTGTAAAAATATTCAGAAAGAACTTTCTTTAATATTTCTTTGATTGGGAACTGCCCAGAGTATCTTTATCTCTTCCTGGTCCAGATGATATTCTGAAATTTTAGAATAGGGATAGATAGCACTTTTATCTAGGATAAGCTATAAGACTTATGAGTTTATAGAAGGTTACATTATTTGGCTTTAAGCCTTTTCAAGCAGGGAAAAACACGGAAATCTTTGAGTAGTTCATGACTTTTAATAGGAGTAGTGAGTGCCTCAAACCATTTGAGATGACTTCCTGAGAATACAGGAAAAGACTTTAAAACTTCAGGTCCTTCTACTCTGGAGTTCCAGGCACCTAGCCTTCAAATGTACAATAAAAACTGAACACAATATTCAAGAACACCAATTTACTGCTTATATCTTCATTTCAAAAATTGGAAACATTTATTTTTATAGGTAACAGCATCATTTGTGATAACGTTAATACAATAATCTTTCTTACGGAATTTTTTGGTCCTTTTACAAAATGTTTATTTTAATAAATATAAAATTGCAATATGATCCAGTGCATTAATTAAATTTCTCTTTTGTCTTCTTTTTCAGCCTGAGTTCTACCAAGTATGCCACACCAAAAAAGATTATGAAGAAATTGGTCCTAGCATCTGTCGTCACAACCCAGTTTTTGGAGTTATGTCTTAAATCTGACATTTAATGATTGAGTTTAGCGAGGCAAGGAAATGGTCTTTCTCAGTGCTTGTTTGTCTGGATGGTCGGTATTAAGATAAGAAACGTGACTTGAAAATAAGAAAAAAAAAAAAAAGACCAAACACAATTAAACAGGAATATTTTAATAACTGTCTCAACATGCTGATATAGTGGGAAGCCAAAACAATTCAAAGTGTTTTTTTCTTTTGACTAAATATTTGAAGCTGTGCATAAACAAAACAAAAGGAGTTGGTCTTTGTTCTTTTTGTGCCCTAATATTTTGTATATTAATGGAATATCCAAGATTTGATGGTTTGTAGATAGTCAGCTCTATAATTCTTCTATTGTACTCTTAATTGTGTACAATGCAAGAGCCTGTTTATATTTCCTACTTTTTTATACATTGAGAAAAAAAATATCAGTGATTGAAAGTAATGTTAATATTTGACAAGAAAAAACACCAGTGACCAATTGGAGGGGAATGTGAAAATTAATAATGCCCACATGGAGTTTCATCATGTAAATCTCTAATAATGTCAAAATATGACCAATCTTCCACTTGCATTCCATACATAATGCAACTTGGCAAATGCTTTTGGACCTGAGGGACTAGAATCTTGGATTAAGTGATGCCTGCTAGTGCTTTCTGATTATTCGGTGCATTTTCATTCTATTTCTTGCTTGGGGAAGGGGCGGGAAAGTAAAGGCAAGACTGTTGGACAAGTATTGCAGTTCTGTAGTGTCATTTCTAATTGCAACCAAATATTCCGATTATGAAAATGGGTGTATTCCACCATTCCAATAAAGACACAACATTCTTTTTTAATATTCATGTGAGGCCTTTCAATTTCGTTGTTTAATCATTTGTGAAGGTCCTTCTAATCTGCAATTACAGTTTCTCACTCCCTAATTTGGAAAAGATGAGAGGGGATACATGTATGCAAGTGGTGTGTTATCTATTTAATAGCATAATGCAGTTTTAGAAGCGTAATTCTAATTAAATATATGTTTTTCATGAGATTTTGGTAAATAAAGCTGTTGCATTCCTGGCGTCTTGTGTCACAGATTTGATACTGTAACTCAAGAGAAACAAGTATAAGAACTATATAAACATGGTATGTTTAGTCAGAAGCAGACCTGGTGGGGCTGAATATCAAATATGTAGAGTACGTAAAAATGGAAGTATTGCTGCGTTTAACTGAATGTCATGACAAAGTTCTCCTTGACTGGAAGCTTTGAACAGAGAAAGTTTCTGATCATTCAGAATTATAGTTAAATTTCCATCTTAAACTTTTGGGTAAGTGTGCGGTGGTCATAACCGAAGACTGGGATTTAAAGTGCATCCTGGCGGTGATCCATCTTTACAAATATTGAATGTCTGAACAAAATTATAACCAAGTATGACACCTGAATCTAGAATAATGTTAGATATGCTCACACAAGCATAATAAGCTTGCTATGAACTAGGGTTTATTAAGAGCTTACAAATCTCAAAATCTAAGTTTTTTAAAAATAGTTTTTATTGAAGTTTAAAAATGCAGAGATAAAAAAACTAATGCAAAATAAGAAAAAATAAAACAAGAACAAAAAAGTGCAGAGACAAAAATGGGAAGGGAAGGAAGAAAAAAAAATAATCCAAATTTGGATGTCCCATGAAACTGTGCCCATAGTGGTTGGTTTACCTGCTGATGTGAAAAAAAGAGTAAAGCAGAAATTGGAAGCTGCATATAAATGACTTCATTCACAAGTCAGGATTCCTTATGTCTTATTGTAACACTTGTCTCATAAAGAATAGGGTTTTCTTCATAGTATCACAGACTGAACTATATGTAGCCTGAAGTGAAGTATCATATACAATACCAAGATTTATTTTGTGGTTTTCCTCGTGGAACCTAGGATAGCAAATTGTCATAGATTTTTGCCAGAAGATACCTTTTGGTATCTAACTCTGATTATCAAATAAACTCACCAGAAAGAAGTTGTTGTGCTTCTGTGTATTTAAGATTCAATTATATTTTTTTTCAGTGAGTTTAGTTTAAAAATTAAGGATATTTATATAAAATCTTGATTTTAAGGCCAGTTATGGGGAAGGGATGTCCATTAAATGTATGTTTACATAAGTGATATATGTATGTCAGTTGTATGATTATGGAAGTAATATAATTACATAATTTGCATAATGATGCAGATTAAATTGCATCAGTTACATAATTATGAAACGACATAAATAATGTTACTTGTGTGAACTGCTTACAATGAACATTGGGGGGGCTAAGATATGACTTGACTTTGCATCTGAAGTTGGCTGAACAAGGATTCATAAAACCTTGCATCAAACTGAATAATGATTTACTTAACATCTGGAGAAACAGTACTTTACTTCAGGAGCTGCCAGCTCTTGATTCTGAAAAAGTCAGTGGTGTTACACATCAATCCTAATTAGATTTGCACAGAAGTAAATTCTATGTTACACCATAATTCAGTAGGACTCATGTGGAATTCTTTGTGGTCAAGTTTGCCCTCTTGGTCTTCAAGTAAATAGTCTTGTTTATTTTTGCATTGTAGAGATAATGCTAAAACCTGTTCCTCATCTCCAGTTCTTCAAACCTTGTGTTATAATCTTGGTTTGTAAAACAGTTCTTTTTAGGTACCAGCTGATACGATTAGTTGGTAGTAACCTGTGTTTATAGCAATTAAAATTATTTAAATGCTTACTACAGAAATAAAAAGAATCAAATAAGGTTTTTTATCTTGATAACTTCTATCAGTCCATCCTGTGTGTGTTAATAAGTTAATGGCAAGAATTTACTTACTCTAAGTAACTTGTAAAGGAACTGGATAATTACTTGTTTTTTGTAGCAACTGGAATGCATTAAATTAACTTTTTAAAAAAAAAATCAAAATTTTAATGAAATATTACTTATAAATGAAAGCCTCTGTTCAGTACCTTAATAAATTCATTGTAAGGAAAATGTATGGATTTTCTATTTAAAATGAAATTTGTTGAATTATATGAAAATCCTTTGTAATAATAATAAAGAATTGGCATTACCAAAAAATTGTGAAAGACAATTTTGAAAATAATATATTGCATGTAACTGCTAAATATTAGAATACATATATAATGTGTACTGTTCTAATCTTTAATAAAAGCTTTTGCTGTCTTCTAGAAAGCTGACAGCAGAGAAAATTCTGCACAAAATATTAGTTCTTATCTCCTAAACTTCAGTATTTAAAATATAACCTTTGTCAGTTTGCATCTGGAGAGCTTAAAATAGTGTATTTTTTATTTTATGCAGAATTGTAATACTAGGATTTTTCTTTTGGTGTAGCTACATAGACTTTTTCCCATGACACTATTTCATAGAGAGGACTAATTTATAGGTTTGAAATAGGCTGGGTATGTGATGATCATGAAACAAATTGGTATCAATTCCAGTGTAATTTTGGGCTTCCAAGACTCCTTGAGTGCAGAGCCTTCAAATCTAGGATAGGTGTTTTCTAGGCAACTTGAATCCATATATAAAGTTAAAATATTCCCCACCCATCGCTATGATTGTGCTTTCCAATATTAATATGCCTAGGCAAAAATTTTAGGGAAAATGTCATGGTTAGATCTTTTGAAGTGTCAACAAGGGTTGTTGGTTTTTTTGAGCAGTGCTTTTCATTGCCATTCTAACTTGACTGTTCAATAGTCAAATCATTGGGGGGAGGAAATAGATTTCCAAATTATGGCCCTCTACTTTTACTGTCTTACAAAATAGATAAGGAACCATCATAATGCAACAGCCTAGATTCCTTTAGTGATTGTCCTGTTGAGATTCATCACTGACCTTGTAATGCAGCTCGAAACCTTGACAGCTAGGTAAACTTCTATTATGATATTATTTATTTAATGTGATACACTGAGGCTACTTTAACAAGGAATATGTTGATTTCCCCTCAGTTCAGCCATACCATATTTCAAAATCCGTTTTAAGAACGTTTAAGAGAAATTCTGAAACATTTATGTTAATTTTGGAAGCTATTTTTAAACTCTGGGAATTAGGGAATGAGATCTAGAGACTTTGCATTGCCAGACGTGGCCCCCAAATCACTAAATAAACCATTCTGGTTCAGATTATGTGTAGCGTCTATTTTTGAATATCATGTAGGGAGATCTTGTTCTTCATCTGTCTGTTTTTCTACCTCTGTTACCAGTTGGATATATAAACAAAAAGATGCATGCATATGAAAGTGTCCTTAGTACTGAAAACAAATTCCTATTTAAAATGTTCTTTTGATAGCACCTAGCCTGCAGTTTGTAAGCCCAAAACAAATAATTAAAAAGTATAATTTGTTTATTTGACTATAATAATGCCCCCCTTTTATTTTTTAAAAGTAGTCACGTTGCACTGGAATTTAATATATGTTAATACTGTATTGTATATACACATGCAGGTATGCTTACCATTTTAAACTTTATATATTTATTCAATAGCAGAAATGTGTTAATTGCCTTTTAGGTAGCTATTGAAAATGAAATTCAAAGATATACATTGAAATAATATTATTAAATTATAATAATTAACAACATGATAAGAGTCCTGATACAGAACTCCACAAGTCTTTTTATGTTGTATGTTCAAAATCACCTTCAGTGTCTATAAGAAATACAGCATTTCTAAATGAAAACTGTATTCTAAAGTCTTTACAACACTTTATTAGAAAAAAAATTAAATCTATGCTGATCTTCTTTGGAACCAATAATACTGATCTTTATGCTAGCTACATTCAATATTCCTCATTTCAGCATTATTATAAAATAACTTCTGACTGAAGTAGCAGATAAAAATCAGTAGTTATTAAATCAGAAGTAGTGATTTCGATCAGTCTTTGGAGCCAATCTTCTGCTTATGCTTGGAATATTATGCACTTCTACAATGTATATTTTCCAATATCTGCTCTGAACTTTATAATGAAACTGGAATCAGAATACAGCTGTCTATTATAGTGACAACCACAATAAGCCTCTTAAAGCATGCTTCCAACATAAGGCTAGAGAATGCAGAACTCCAGTCAATCCAAGTTAATGATACTTGTAGAAAATGATTATTAGTCCCAAATTTTTAGACTGTACATATCTTCAAAGCTATTCCTTATATCAATAGCACCAACCATCTGATAAATGTTGGCTGACATTTTAACAGCTCACAAAGAAACTGAATACGTCTTCCATCTCTGAAGAGGCTTAATATGTTGGAAAAAAGTAGAAGCCAATGCTCTATAATTAGAAGTATGAATAATTTATTAAACATCTTGGCACTACAGCACTTATATGTTAATTTTTATCCTGATAGAAATCCTAAATGTAGATACCATCAAGTGGTAAATATGTTAGCTCCCCATTTAACTTCAGATAGTCTTTGACGTACAAGTTTGTTTAGTGACCGTTCAAAGTTGCAACGGCACTGAAAAAAAGGGACTTATGACCATTTTTCACACTTATGACCATGGCAGCATCCCCATGTTCACATGATTTACATTCAGACGCTTGGATACTGACTCACTTTTATGACGGTCGCTGTGTCCTGTGATCCCCTTTTGCAACTTGACAAGTAAAGTTAATGGGGAAGCCAGATTCATTTAACAACGGTTTACTAATTTAACAACTGCAGTGATTCACTTAACAAAAGTTGTAAAATGGGGCAAAACTTAATTGACAAATTTCTCTCAGCAACATAAATTTTGGGCTCAATTGTCGTAAATTGAGGATTACCTGTAATTGGGGAGCAAGCGTATTAACGAGAGAAGAGAAGAAGATTCCATTTCTTAGGGCAGTTTTCTGTTTGCCTTGTCATTTGATCAGCTATACAATCTGGATTTTAAATAAGCGTAAACAGAATTGTGAGACACTCATTTTACTTTTTTTCTAAAAAAATATTTACTTAAGTTCATAATTTGGTTTATTGTTCACTTTTGGGACTGACCCTTTGGCTTCCTCTCTCAACTGCATTTTATGTCTTAATTTGCTTTTCTGTACAACTTTTAAGATACTGTGTAAAAAGCTCTTTTGTTGTTCCAAACCTAAGTTGCCTATCTTAACAATAAAAGTATAATGTATAATTCTGGAATACAAGTCAATGCGATCTAATGTGTGCATAGCTGTTTTTTTCTCTTTTAATTATTATTTTACACATAATCCAGCTAATCACATATGCATGAGTCATGCTTTTTAGAAAAGAAATACATGCGCACAAAGCGCTCCAGAATACTGTAATTGCTCATTGAGAAAAAAATGAAAACTTTAATCTTATGATTTATTTAAACCTCTGGACACAATGTTTATTCCACTCCACTTAAAGAGATCCTTGAAGAGTTAGCTCTTTCCTCAGCCGATAGGATGATATGCCTGCCCATTGTTGAGGCTGAGTTGTGAACAATACGATAGTTTTCTTTCCCCAATATGGCTATTTTGTTCCTGTTTTAATTGTTAACTAATTAATAAAGGTTTGTTTTTAATCTTTATTAGCCACCCAGAGTTGAATATGAATTGGGAAGCCATAGAAATGAGAGGGAGGGAGAGGGGGAGAGATTTATATATTATTTAACCAAGACTGTTAATGCTCTTGTACCACAGACCGGCAGGGTCAATTCAAAATGCTATCCTTCATTCCCCAGTTCACTGATAACATAAATTTTTAATCTGGCCTGAACTTCCCATTTTCATGGGATGACATTTCCCCTTTTCTCTTCTCCATAGCACATATAAGTGTACCTACCTTTGTCAGATCAATTCTATACTTACTTTCTTTTTTCCTCCCAAAGTCCAGATGTTGAAACCATTCAACACAAAAAGTTACTTTAGTCTTTGGCCACCTTGGTTGCCTATTGATGTCCAATTTCCAATTCTAGCCAATCTTTCTGATGGTGAGCAATAGGCAATACACAATTTTTTATTCACCACAATTCTAAGTTTTCCTTCCTGATCAATTGCTGCATGCCAGATGAGATTTCTTCAGAGTAGATTGCCAGAATTTTACCTTTCTTTGCTTTGAAGTGTGTGCATCAATTCCCAATCCCACAATCTAGAGCAGGGGTATCAAACTGGATTTCTTCGAGGGCCAGACCATCATTGTAGTTTGCGGGGGGGGGATTGGCGGGGGGGACAGATGCCTCCAGCACCCTGCTAGCCAAAATGGGGTGCATCCGCGTGCTGCCCCCCTACACCTCATTTTCACCCTCCATAGCCTCCTGCAGCACTCTGCCAGCTGTTTGGGGGGCCATTTTTGGGCCATTTTTCAGCCCATTTTCCAGGATCATTTCTGGGATTGTTTTGGGGCCTGTTTTTGGCCAGCAGAGTTCTGCAGGAGGCCATGGAGGCTGAAAACGAGGCGCGGCAGGAGGGGCCGTACACATCCCGCTTCAGCCACCAGAGGCACTGTGGGCTGGTCCTTTGATATTTTCAGGACAGACCCGCTGGTCGGATTTAAGCACCCCACGGGATGCATCTGGCCCGCAGGACTTGAGATTGACACCCCTGATCAAGAGAGATTCTTTGAGTTTTTTGTTTGGACTAGTCTTGTTAAGGTGTCATCAATAAAGTTGGCCACTCTGCTTAATTGTTAGATGTTTATGAACAACTTAAAACATGCTGATGCCCACATTCTTTTCTGCTGTACTTAATGTGCATCTTTCTCTACCTGTTCTTCAATGAATGATTCATAAGAGATGGGAAATTTGTGAGCTGCAGCTAGAAGAATTTTTGATAATTTCATCCTGCTAAAACTGGCTTCAGGGTGAATGCGCTATGGGGATCAGGATGGGAGGCAGATGATTGATGGTTGGCTTTTACCTCAGCATTTTTCAATGCCATCAAATGTGGTGTCCTGCTGAATCTTTAGAGAGAACTGGGAAGAGATTCTACTGCTTTTCTCAGATAGATTTCAGACTACCGTGCTTCCCCGAAAATAAGACCCTGTCTTATATATATATTTTTAACCCCAAAATAAATGCTTGGCCTTATTTTCGGGGAGGTCTTATTATTTGGAGGTGCATGGAACAAGATGGGGCTCCACTTGCCATCTTACCTGATTTCCAGCTCCGCGTTTAAATATTTTCGGGGAGGGCTTATTTTCGGAGGGAGGCTTATTTTAGCGCACGCGCTCAAAAGCCCGATTGGGCTTATTATCAGAGGATGTCTTATTTTCGGGGAAACAGGATGTGAAAAAAATCTTTAAAAAAAAAGAAAGTCGGGGCTCTTGTGTATCTCCAGCGCTTTTCAATATCTATATGAAAATGCTGGAACCTCATAATATTTATAGCCATTTTTCTGAAATCTCCACTGGATGGTATACTTTTCATATATGTCTGCTTGGTCTTAGTTGTGAGTTAAAGAATGAATGATTCTTTCCTTGTGAGAATCACAGTTCCAGAGAAGTAGAATTTTATGATGATTATTTCCCAGAAGATGATTATATATGATTTGTGGTGTTTTAGGATCCAAATCTCTCTGGTTCCTTTGACAGAAGCAACAATCAAGACTGCTTTGTGTTAGTTTGAGACACCAGCCACATCTCTTTCTGGAAAAAAATTTCTTTAATACAGTACGTGGGCCATTCATCTCTTAAGTTTCACTAGTATAATGAATTCTTTGTGGAGCTCTTGTGTATTTAGAGTGGAAAATTTGGTTGGTACAGAACTAGGCAGATAACAGGAATAACTGATAAAAACTGGCAACTTCTTTTCTGAGTAAAATACAAAATACTGGTTTTTCCATTTAAAACCACATATGCTTGGATCTATGTTACTTGAGTAATTTCTCTTTCCACTGTATATGCCAAACCTGCCTATTCATGAGATCACTGGATGAAAGTCAGTTAAATTTGCTGTGACTCTTCTTGTGATTCTTCATGTTTGGAACTGAACATCCTCTATAGTTGTCTCAGTTCTTTGGAGTGCCTTCCCTGTTGAAACTGATGTGGGCTGAGTTTCAAAAAGGTCTCAAACTCATCTCTCTTTGCTTGACAATTTTTTATTAGTTTATCAAAGTATAAAATTCAAAGAGAAATGAAATGAAAAATAATGAGAAAGTAAGGAAGGAAAAAGGGAAGAGGAAAACCTAACTAGGGTAAAAAGGGAAAGGGAAAAAAAGCATCAAAACTCCAACACTTTTTAACACAGTGGAATAAGGTAATGACATACAGCATCAGCTTCTTACTTTTGCACAATAATACGTCCTCGCCATTTCTATAACAACAAACCTATCTAATTCAGTAAAACCCCAAATCAAAGTTTCATTTTTTCCCACCTCCAGTCCAGAAGCGGTTTCCAAGTACAGGTGAAACACGAAAAATTAGAATATCGTGCAAAAGTTCATTTATTTCAGTAATGCAATATAAAAGGTGAAACTAATATATGAGATAGACTCATTACATGCAAAGCGAGATAGTTCAAGCCTTGATTTGTCATAATCTTGATGATTATGGCTTACAGCTCATGAAAACCCCAAATTTCACAATCTCAGAAAATTAGAATATTACATGAAATCAATAAAACAAGGATTGTACATAGAACAATATCAGACCTCTGAAAAGTATAAGCATGCATATGTAGTCAACACTTGGTTTGGGCATCAATTACTGCCTCAATGCGGTGTGGCATGGATGCTATCAGCCTGTGGCACTGCTGAAGTGTTATGGAACCCCAGGATGCTTCAATAGCGGCCTTCAGCTCTTCTGCATTGTTCGGTCTCATGTCTCTCATCTTTTTCTTGGCAATGCCCCATAGATTCTCTATGGGGTTCAGGTCAGGCGAGTTTGCTGGTCAATCAAGCACAGTAATCCCATGGTCATTGAACCAGGTTTTGGTACTTCTGGCAGTGTGGGCAGGTGCCAAGTCCTGCTGGAAAATGAAGTCAGTATCCCCATAAAGCTCGTCTGTGGAAGGAAGCATGAAGTGCTCCAAAATCTCCTGATAGACGGCTGCGTTGACCCTGGACTTAATGAAGCACAGTGGACCAACACCAGCAGATGACATGGCTCCCCAAATCAACACAGACTGTGGAAACTTCACACTGGACTTCAAGCATCTTGCAGTGTGTGCCTCTCCACTCTTCCTCTAGACTCTGGGTCCTTGGTTTCCAAATGAGATGCTCTCATCAGAAAAGAGGACTTTGGACCACTGAGCAACAGATCAGTTCTTTTTGTCTTTAGCCCAGGTAAGACGCTTCTGAGGTAGTTTGTTGTTCAGGAGTGGCTTGACAAGAGGAATACGACATTTGAAGCCCATGTCCAGGATCCATCTCTGTGGTGGCTCTTGATGCACTGACTCCAGCCTCAGTCCACTCATTGTGAAAGTCCCCAACACTTTTGAATGGCCTTTTGTTGACAATCCTCTCCAGGCTGCGGTCATCCCTGCTGCTTGTGCACCTTTTTCTTCCACACTTTTCCTTTCCACATAACTTTCTATTAATGTGCTTTGATACAGCACTTTGGGAACATCCAACTTCTTTTGCAATTACCTTTTGAGGCTTTCCCTCCTTATGGAGGGTGTCAATGAGGGTTTTCTGCACAACTGTCAGGTCAGCAGTCTTTCCCACGATTGTGATTCCTACTGAACCAGACTGAGAAACCATTTAAAGGCTCAGGAACCCTTTGCAGGTGTTATGGCTTAATTAGCTGATTAGAGTGGGACACTTTGGGCCTAGAATATTGAACCTTTTCACAATATTCTAATTTTCTGAGATTGTGAATTTGGGGTTTTCATGAGCTGTAAGCCATAATCATCAAGATTATGATAAATCAAGGCTTGAACTATCTCGCTTTGCATGTAATGAGTCTATCTCATATATTAGTTTCACCTTTTAAGTTGCATAACTGAAATAAATGAACTTTTGCAAGATATACTAATTTTTCGAGTTTCACCTGTAGAAATGAAGTTGGTTGTATTTTTTTCTTTAATTAAAACAGCCAATGTAGCCATGTCTCCTAACTCCCATCAGCTTTTGCAGCCAATCATCCATTGTGGGAATTAAGGTATTTTTCCACTTCAACTGCCATCTTTGTAAATGCTTTTTATTGCTTGTAAGTTCCTTTTTTAAGCTACTATCTTTGTTTTCAATGAATTATCATAAAACACACTAAGAAACTTAAGTAATCATCATAAAGTTGAATAAATAAATTAATCATAAGACTAAATTGTGCCATAACTGTTAAGTTTGCTCTAGCACAGGCGTCCCCAACCCTGTAGTGGGCCGTGGCCTATTGGCCACTGGGTTGCATGAGTAGTTGGCCAGTGTGCACGCTTGTGAATGTGCATGCACACTCACCCATTCATGCTGGTGTTGCCCCGAGCATCACACGTGCAGAGCACATTTGTGTCGTGTACGTACTTACGGCCCCATTCGTGCACACATGTGCACGTGTAAAGGCACCTGTATCTCCCTTCGGGCTGCCAACCCAGAAAAGTTGGGATACTCTGCTCTAGCATCTATAAACAGAAAGTTTAACATTTTCAAAACTAGAAAACATATATGTGGTGATATGTTTAATGTTTGGCCAACATTTTTAGAATCTGCTTAAAGACATGTTCTAAGTGGCCCAGGTCAAATTTCATCGGCAACAAAACTCAGATAAGGAGAGGTTCCTGCTGGGAGGGTGTCTTTCCAGTAGGTCTTATGATGAAGGTAATCAAGGACAAGCAGTTTGGTGAAGGGAAAAATGCTCCTTCTGATAACATCTAATTTTAAAATCAAGTCCAAAACTTCATTGGTAATCAGAGCCATCGTTACAATACAGATCTTGCATTGTTCTTCTGGGATTGTATGGCCACATTCTGCATCAGGAGTTTTTGAAATTGGTTTTAAAACTGGTATTACTAGAGTAAAGATGCAGAAAAGAATTTTCTCAGTAAAAGAATGGATAGCTGGCAGCATACAAAACAGGATTTCTACTTGAAGGAGTCCAAGAGGCCACCATATACCTATGCACATACAATACAAGCAATGGTGGGATTCAAGTAATTTAACAACCGGTTCACTGCCCTAATGATTTCTTCCAACAACCAGTTTGCCAAACTGCTCAGAAAGTTAACAACCGGTTCTCCCGAAGTGGTGCGAAGTGGCTGAATCCCACCACTGAGTAGAAACACTGTTCCATTATGTAACCACATTTTTTGTTTGTTTTCTCTAATATCAGATCATCAGCTATGCGGAAGCACTGATAAAACAGAAGGGGGCTTTATTTCATAAGGCTGCTTTAAAAAAAAAACTATTGATTTAAAACTGCTTTCTGTAATTAAACATTGAGCAAATTGCTGGGAATTTGTGCCTTGGACATTATATCCCTTCCTGTTTTAATTGGGGTCATTTCAGAAGGATTATATTTTCTAAATATTTAAACTAAGGATTCACTTATATAAATGTTAAAATCTTGAAGAAATTATCCAGAATCGAACACAAGTGGCATGTCAGGAGGAGGAATGAATAACTTAGCATGAGCTATTTAAATATAGCACTGGAAAGTATTACAAAAGCAGCATGTTCTGGAATAATAATTAGTTTCAAGAGCTAATACACAGACTCCAGCTTTTCAGCTATGCCTTTTAAAATACAGCATTTAACTATTACAGTCCTAAAATAGCACTCACAATATTTTGGAATAGATTAGATCTTTTTCAAGAGGCAATTGGACTTTCTGGTTTTTCTTTGAAAACATTTCAAGATGTCTCTTGAAAAAGCACCTTTGGGACAACCATGACCTGGATGACTAAGAATCTCCATAGACATCTACAGTAGGTCTTTATACGTTGTGGCCATCATAGATACTGTACCTTAGTAGTAAGATGCAAACTTATCAGCAGTTTTAACCAGTGTCATCATCAGGTTGTGCCTGAACTAACATCATTAGTCATTGCAAGCCACCTGGAGTAACATCAGTCATCTCTGGTCATCACAAAATGGTGTCATCAGTTGCCACCTGGTTGCGCTAGTAAGTGGTGTATATAACTATTTCACCCAGATATTCATAACTCCTCCCTCAAAGTGATACTCATAAACCTCTCCTCCCTCACAGGTTACAGAACTCAACAATTTGAATGACAGGAGGTTTAGTATCTTCCTGGAATGGAACTTTTATTACAAGCTAAGCCAATCTAATAATTTTTTAAAATTATGAGCAAAATAATGGAGGTAAAATAAAGTCAGGTTTATGATTCTGTGAAGGTGTGATTGTGACATCTATTAAAAAAGGGAGAAGGAGGGACAGGTAGGATGAATTTACCAGCTTGTCTGGACTTGTTATACAGTAATACACTATTCTATACAGGCGTTGAGTTATTGATATTGTCACTATGGTTCAAAATTCCTGCATGCTTTTGAAAAATAATATGGTAGACTCTGATGATGATTTATCTGATGTAAAATGATCAGTGGTGAACTCTTCTCTGTGGGATGGTCTCCAGGCCATCCAGAATCTAATGGCTTATTACTACAGACCAAATGTGGAGATGACCACTACGTCATACATCAAGGTCACTCTGGATGCATTGAACATACCTGATATAAGTTTGCTTATATTTTCTAACAGCTGTTGAATGCTGTCACAATTACCCTCTTTCTCTACATAGCAATTTCAAATGCCCATCCAACATATTCCAGCTATGTGGATACTGTCCTACTGTCCACAAGTCCTACTTCCCACGAGCCTGGAAAGGCCAGATATCTTGCTAGTTGAGTAGTAAAATTATAACTTTTATTTCAGGGGAAAGCTGTTGCTGATACATTGCTGGGAAGGGTGATATAAAACCCTGCCTTCAGTCATCTTAACCAAAACGATGAATTTCTCTAATTAGATGGTCCTTTAACTAGAATCTTTCCATGTTTCCCACGTCCTCCTTTTTGGATCACTTTTTTCAGTTCAAAAGACGTTGGGAATCTTTATGAACTCTTAGAGTAAAAAGACCCTTTAATAGGATTTTTGCCATAATCTTTTACCACCCATTCTTCCTTCTTTCAAATTTTTCGATGATGAATATTTTATCCGTATAGGTTTGTTCGTACCCCTTTTCAAACTTGCCTTTCAGTCTGGATTCCCTAAATGATCTCCCACCTTAACATATTTTAAAGTCTTTTTAACATTTCCTCATACGGCTATATCCATATCTCCCTCTTGAAAGATAAATTTACAATATTAGGAGCAGTATGGATGCTACAGTGGGAAGGGCTATTGTACCACTGAAGAATAACAGGTAAAATATCTTCCTAACAATGGTTGTTTCAGATTTTATTTTTCAGGGTATGATTAAACTTTTATATAATGGCTGATTGAGTCTCATTATGGGTGACAAAATGATGAATGACATAATGCTTTAAAAGGTTCTTTAGAGGAATCTATGGAGATTCTCAGTCATCCAGGTCAAGGGTGTTTTTTTCAAGAGGCAACTGGACTTTCTGGTTTTTCTTTGATGATGTTTTGCTTCTCATCCAAGAAGCTTCAGAGCTGAAGGAGCTTCTTGATTGAGAAGCGAAACGTCTTGAAAGAAAACCAGATAGTTCAGTTGTCTCTTGAAAAAGCACCTTTGGGTTCTTCAGAGGAATATTTAATAACTCTTTACTGGCTTCTCTCTTTATCTTTTGTAATGCCTGTACTGTTTCAAAGATATTCTGGAAGGCTGCAGCTACCTCATGTCCCACCTTATGGAATAAGATGGAGGTCCAGGCATATTTGCATGCTAAAGACTGTTAGGATAAACTTTTTTCCATGGTTTTCCCTAGAAAATATGGAAACATCTATAGATCAGCCTATCATTGCTGATCAAAGTTAACACCACTGTCCTATTTTCAGAAAAGTTAATTTTTGCAGGTTTATAAAGGGTATAAGCATCTTGCCCTGAAGGTCATGTCTTGACTTGCTTTGAGGATTGGCTTTTGACATGTTTCCTTTTCTCCTAAAAAAGGGAATTCACATTGCCATAATTCCCTGCACAACCAGATTAGTTTATTTATGTCAGAAGCATCACAATTAAATGTCAGGCATACTATATGATATAATGTTTAAAACATAAAATACAAGATTAAAATATGTACAAATTAAAGAACATCTTGCCTAGAAACACAACCAGGTGTATAATAAACATTCCTTAGAATACTTTGATATTTCATTCTTCCAAAACACCGCTGACAAATCACACATTTTCCTTTAACATATGATTTTATTGGTAATTCAAAGTTCAGAGTGGCATATCTATGCCATTGGAAAAAATATCCCTCATCACCACTAGAAAATAAAGTGTCAGAACATGCTATTTTACAGACGGTATCCTACAAATCATGCCCACAATCACAAGCAAATACATCTTCAGTTGAATTGCAACTCTTTAATAGACAATATTACATTATATAATATTATTAAAATATAAATTATAGGGATGCGGTGGCTCAGTGGCTAAGACACTGAGCTTGTCTATCGAAAGGTTGGCAGTTGAGTGGTTTGAATCCCTAGTGCCGCGTAACGGGGTAAGCTCCCGTTACTTGTCCCAGCTTCTGCCAACATAGCAGTTCGAAAGCATGTAAAAAATGCAAGTAAAAAAATAGGGACCACCTTTGGTGGGAAGGTAACAGTGTTCCATGTGCCTTTGGCATTTAGTCATGTCGGCCACATGACCATGGAGACGTCTTCGGACAGTGCTGGCTCTTCAGCTTTGAAACGAGATGAGCTAGAGTCGGGAACGACTAGTGCATATATGCGAGGGGAACCTTTACCTTTTTAAATAGACAATAGCAAATAGAACCTGTCCCTAACCTGATCTTCCAACAATCTTACAGTGTAATTGTATTCATTCGCTTTGCTGTTTTCCATTTTTCCCAGTATTAGAATCTTCTCCAGAAAGCTTGGCTTTTTCCTAATGTGTATGAAGAATGATAATTTTGAATGAAGCCTGGTCATTTTTGTCTCTCGTAGCAACTCTGGATTGATTTGTTTGATCATCTTTTTCTTTTTCTTTTTTTTTTAAATTTGATTTATTTGCCGCCCTTCTCCGGAGACTCAGGGCGGTTTACAATGCGTTAAGCAATAGCCTTCATACTTTTTGTATATTTATACAAAGTCAGTTTATTGCCCCCACAATCCGGGTCCTCATTTTAGCTACCTTAGAAAGGATGGAAGGCTGAGTCAACCTTGAGCCTGGTGAGATTTGACCTTGCAGTAATTGCAGGCAGCTGATGTTAATAACAGTGCTTTAGTCTGCTGCGCTACCAGGGCTCTCTTGGCTACCATAGGATTTTTTGCCAACACCAAATTCAAGAACATCAATACTACTCCTGTCCTGCTTCTTCAAAGTCCAACTTTCACTTCCATAGAACGTCACCAGGAATACCATGATTTACAGGATTCTGATCTTTGTAGATATAGACACATCACAGCATCTGAATATCATTTCCAAGATCTTCATGACCGCTCTATCAAGTGCTAGTCTCTGATGTATTTCTTGACAGCTTGTTCCTTTGTTGCTAATAGTTATCCTTAAAAGGCAGAAGCTATCCACCACTTCGATATTTTCATTGTCAATTCTAAAGCTGATTGACCTACTTGTTGTGACCTACATCTCACTCATATTTAATTAGAGACCTGGTTTTTTTCCACAATACTCCTTGACCTTTATTACCAGACCTTGTAGATCCTTTTGCATTTTTGTCTAATAGTGTAGGGCCATCATCATAGACTACTAAGTGTAAAAGAATGGTCAAAAGTCACTTTTTTTTTAGCGCTATTGTAACTTCAAACTAAATGAATGGTTGTATGTCAAGGACTACCTGTATTGCATACAGGTTTCTGGGTGTACAAAAGACTTCAGGAGGAAGCAGAAAGCTATCAGCCTACTTTGCGAAGCTTGACAGGTCTGTGATTAGAACACTGATTAAAAATTACACTAATCAATCAAGGTTAACTCAGGATCTTAGCTAACATTTATCCAATGGGTTGGCAATAGCCTCAAGCTATTTTCATTGATCATTCTGGTTGAGCTGATAGGGATCAAAGTATAAAACATTCAAAAGATACTAGATTGCTGACTTTGGAGAATGTGCTGAATCAAAACTCTTTCCTGCCCTATAGCAGGAATAAACAACCATTGGCTCTCCAGCCTTAGTAATGTGGTGAGGCTGAATATATACTGCTCAAAAAAATAAAGGGAACACAAGCAGAAGACATCCAAGATCTGAATGAATGAAATAGCCTTATTAAATACTTTGTTCTTTACATACAATAGTTTATACACTGCTCAAACAACTAAAGGGCACACAAAACTACTGTATGTAACGAACAAAGTATTTAATAAGGCTATTTCATTCATTCAGATCTCGGATGTCTTCTGCTTGTGTTCCCTTTATTTTTTTGAGCAGTGTATTTATAATATACCTACCATTCTTTTCTGTCAAATGTATAATGTATTGAAAATGTTAACCATGATTTGTTGTTGTTAGTTGCAAAGTCGTGTCCGACCCATCATGACCCCGTGGACAACGTTTCTCCAGGCCTTCTTGTCCTCTACCATCCTCTGGAGTCCATTTAAGCTCACGGCGACTGCTTCAGTGACTCCATCCAGCCACCTCATTCTCTGTCGTCCCCTTCTTCTTTTGTCCTCAATATTTCCCAGCATTAGGCTCTTCTCCAGTGAGACTAGAACCATGATCTAGTCAAAGCAAATTTTGAAATATGATTTCAGTTGTAAATATCTACTTCTTTGATTTAAATCACAATTACTAAATTTTGAAATAAATCCATTCTTCATACAAGGCAGGAAAACTGATGTCTAACAATTATTGCCTACTCTGAGTAATTAAGTCTTTTTTTACTCTAATTAATTAACTAATTGACTTTTAATAACTTTGCTAATTTTACAGCTAATTGTGTAGTCAACTAGTATCCATGTTCTATTTTACCACCACAATTCTTCTTTATTAGATGTTTTAACCCCATTTTCAGAAGGACTTAGGCTAGAAAGAAGGCCTGTTTAAGAATTTTAGACAGAGAGAGACATTTAAGTTTTTAATGCATGTTCCTATTGACTCCAAGAGATTTTCTTCAACAGTTTGAATCCTATTTATAGTAATTTTCTGTGGATTAATCAGTAACTGTAAAAAACCATAGAAGAAACAATTTAACAAATACCAGAATAGATGTTCCTAAAAAATTCCACTTTACATTAAGAACAGAAGTAGAAAATAAACTTGTAATATAATAAGTTCAAAATGTACCAAATCTGTTGAAATATGAATATTCAATTACTTTTTTTAGGAGTTCCTTTTGGCCTGTCATTAGTACTGCCAGTTGTTGACTAGTTTGCAACAATGTTTTAAAAAACTGCATTTCTATATCAAGGGAATTTACATTTGACACATTTCAGTAAACAGAAATCTAATTCTTGTGCCTATGTTTTTATAGTTATCGTGTTTTTATTAACTCAGCAAGCCAAATATGAGAAGCCTCCAGTCAGGTCTGGATTAAGACCAACTGATACTTAAGCACAGCCCAACAATGGCATCCCCCAAACTCTCAAGCCATAAGATGGAAACAGTTGTGATATCTGACAACATCTTCTAAACTTCTAAACCAAACTTCTAAACTTTATGTACTGTAGGAAAAAAAAGAGTCAACATTGCAGATTAAAGATGAACATGACAAATAAGGACAATTACATAAAATTTGTGTAAAGCTGAGTATACAGGAAAAGAGTGAAAGGCATGACAGGTCTGTGGTGTTTCTTTCCCTTGCTGCCCTAAGCATTTTATTTATTTATTTATTTTATTTTATTTTATTTCTATACCGCCCTTCTCCTGCGGGACTCAGGGCAGTGTACAGCCAAGATAAAACAAAGCATATAAAATTTAAAAACAGTTTAAAAAACAATTAAATAATTTCGGCCCAAAATTTAAAACAACTCAATTAAAACCGAATTCAATTAAAACTGAGAGGATGGGATCAAGCCAGCCCGGCTAGATGGAATAAGTGTGTTTTCAGGGCCCGACAAAAAGTCCGGAGGTCGTGCGTATCTCAGGGGGTAGGTCATTCCAGAGGGCAGGTGCTGCCACAGAGAAGGCTTTCCCCTTGGGGGTCACCAGCCGGCACTGTCTGGCCGATGGCATCCTGAGGAGGCCCTCTCTGTGCGAGCGAACCGGTCAGTGGGAGGCTATTGGCGGCAGAAGGCGGTCTCACAGATACCCCGGCCCTAAGCCATGGAGCGCTTTAAAGGTGGTCACCAACACCTTGAAGTGCACCCGGAAGACCACAGGAAGCCAGTGCAGCTCGCGCAGGAGAGGTGTCATATGTGAGCGCCCCGTCGCTCCCATAATCCCCCGCGCAGCCACATTCTGGACTAACTGCAGCCTCCGGGTGCACCCCAAGGGGAGCCCCATGTAGAGAGCATTACAGTAGTCCAGGCGGGAAGTGACGAGTGCTTGAGTGACCGTGCGTAGGGAGTCCCGATCCAGAAAGGGGCGCAACTGGCGTATCAGGCGAACCTGATAAAAAGCCCCCCTGGCCACGGCCGTCATGTGCTCTTCTAAAGACAGACGTGCATCCAGGAGGACGCCTAAGTTGCAAGCATATGCTTATTTTGTTGTTGTTCAGTCTCTTAGTTATGTCCCACTCTTTGTGATACCATGGACCATAGCATACCAGGCCCCCCTGTCCTCCACTGTCTCCTGTAGTTTGCCCAATTTCATATTCATTGTATCAATGACACTATCTAACCATTTCATCCTCTGCCGTCCCCTTCTCCTTTTGCCTTCAATCTTTCCCAACATCAAAGTCTTTTCCAAGGAGTGCTCTAGCCCCACAGTGTTTTACAGCCCTCTCTAAGCGGTTTACAGAGTCAGCATATTGTGCCCAACAATCTGGGTCCTTATTTTATCGACTTCAGAAGGATGGAAGTTGAGTCAACCCTGAGCCAGCCAGGATTGAACTCCTGGTTGTGGGCAGAGTTTGCCTGCAATACTGCATTCGAACCACTGTGGCGCCATGGCTCCTGTGATGGACTTTTGCTATAGTTTTCATGCTTTTACCTTCTATTAGTCACTGGTAGAATAGAAATAAAGATAAACAATTACATGGCTGAACATAAAATCCCAATATAATAATAATAATAATAATAATAATAATAATAATAATAATAATAATAATAATAATAATAATAATAATTTTATTTCTATACCGCCCTACTCCCGAAGGACTCAGGGCGGTGTACAGCCAGTTTAAAAACACAAGACACAACAATAATTAAAAATTAAAATAATTAAATAAATTTGGCTGATTTAAAACTCTAAAAATTAAAATACCCCAATTTAAAATTATTATATTGACAGCCTAATATAGCATATTAGACGTTGGCCATGCATCTCAATGGACACCTCCCATCTTCACAATCTCAGCTCTCTTTACTTTTTGTATTCTTTCAACTAAATGAGAGACAGTACCACACAGAACTTGCTGTGGTATTCAGCATCCTCTTTATTTTCAAGAATGCTTCTAGACTCCATGCATTTTTTGAAAATGAAACTGTTAAATGGATGCAACCCAGAGCTTTGTTTGACAGTGTGGCAGTTGCCTAGAATTATTATTTTTTTTAAAAAAAACTGCATTACAGGTAGTCCTCAACTTACGACCATAATTGAGCCCAACTTTTATGCTGCTAAGTGAGATAATTGTTAAGTGAGTTTTGCCCCATTTTACAACCTTTCTTGCCACTGTTGTTAAGGGAATCACTGCATTTGTTATGTTAGTAACCTGGTTGTTAGTGAATCTGGCTTCCCCATTGACTTCGCTGGTCAGAACATCGCAAAAGCTGATCACATGACTCAGGGACACTGCAATTATCATAAATATGAACCACTTGCCAAGCGTATGAATTTTGATCACATGATCATGGGGATGCCACAACGATTAGGAGTATGAAAACAGTCATAAATCACTTTTTTCAGGGCTGTTGTAACTTTGAGCAGTCACTAAGCAAACTGTTGTAAATCAAGGACTACCTATAATCACTTGGAGGCAGCACGTGACTAGTTGCATCCTTATTAGCTATCATTGGATATACATAGACAAATCTTATTTTATAGAGTTCCTTTACCAGGAATTAAATTCAAGGATTTTTACACTTTAGATGACTGACTATATATAGGACATTTGCTTTAGGAAATATTGAGATGCTGATACTCACCAGTGTTGCAAGAATTGATATATAAAATAAATCAGAATGGTGAGAGCCAGTTTGATGTAGTGGTTAAGGATCAGACTAGAAACCAGGAAAACGTGAGTTCTAGTTCCACTTTACATACAAAGTCAGCTGGATGACTTTGGACCAGCTCCCCTTCTCAGCCCTTGGAAAGAAACAATGGCAAATCATTTCTGAAAAACCCTGTCAACAAAACTGCACAAACCTGTCCAGGTAATCCCTGAGAACTGGATATGATTGAATGGAAGAAAAAAAAATATCAGAATGGTATATACCCAACTACCTTTCCTTACAATCATAGTTCTAGTCCATTTTGTGGCCAATCATTTGGAAAGGACGGCATAAGGGAATGGCAAATATTGTCCCCCATTATCTAAGTAAACTATATTAAAAAGGCAGCTCAATCTTACCTTTAAAAAAAGCAGAAGAGAAAATCCTACTGTATTCTTTGCTTGAGGGAGAGCCAACAGCTTCCATAGGAGAAGTTCAAATGCATTTTTATATTTTGGGCAGACAATTAACAATTAAAGTAATGGGCCGGATTATTGCTCTGGGGCATGATCACCCCAGTTTGTGTAATGCATGTGTAAACATGGCCCAGGTCACGGCTGAATTAAATAAATCGTTAAGTTAAATTAAATTGTGTTAATGTAAGCTAAAGCTATTAGTTAGATTGAGCCACAGACCTCTGTTCGTACGTTCTGAAAAAAGCTTCATCTCAAGTATTTCAATAATCTTGACAATGAGGCTACAAGATGGGCAATTCTCTTATATCTGAAACACCAGAACAAGGCAATTAATCACATGAATTTCTGTGTAATTGATATCTGTATCATTCCATGCTAATTACGTTAGGGAAACTAGCACACACACACACACACACACACACACACACACAATTAAAAAAAGGAAAATCGGGCTCTACCTGTCAAAAGTTAAAAGGCATTCCTCATTAGCATAACCTAATTTGTAGCATCCTACAGCACTTCAATTTGCAGCAGGTAGACACAACTCTTTACACAGCATGAAGTAGCTGAATTCTTTCCACAGACTGCTTCAAGTTATTTATGAAATATGAACTCTAATGGAAATATTGTTTCAGAAACAAATTTGTTATTGGTCTCCAGTGTGAGTTTCTATATTGTTAGAGAAGTACTTTGTACCACGGTTATCCATGTTCATAAATATCTGATATCTTAGGCAGGAAATGTATCTAATACTTCTTCCTCCTCCTATTTTTCCCACAACAACAACTCTGTAAGGTGAGTTGGGTTGAGACAGAATGACCGGCCCAAAGTCAGCCAGCCAGCTTTCATGCCTATGGCAAGACTAAAACTCACAGTTGTACAGTTTCTAGCCTGGAGATTTCAAGGCAGCCAACAAAGTACGCCTGCCATCTATCAACAACCCTGCAAGGTAGAACTAAAAGAGGTTGAATTGATCCAGAACCACCCAATAAACTCTCATGGCTAAAGATGTATGTGAATCAGGGTTTTCCGGCTCCTAATTAAACCCCTTTGCCATTATATCATACCGGATCTCATATTAATATATAAATATAAATCATATATTTATGACAGTTTGAAGACTTTCTCATTGATATAAATAAACACACACACATGTTTGTTTGTTTGTTTATTTAACTTTGACTAAATCACTAGGAATGCCATGACTTTTTAATAATTCATTGACAGTTGATTTCCTGATCACATTCTCAACTATAAATTAACTTCTATGAATATATTGCTGGGTACCCTTGAAATATGCTATTCTACAAGTACTGCTAGAGCTATTTCCCATACGTTGTATTTGCTGGGGCTGCTGGAAATTGCATCTAATTGCATCTCTCATCTTTGTGAAAGACAAATGGTAACTTCTGGCAAATCACCCACTCCATCCTTCGGAGTGTCTAGGAAGGATTCATTAAAGATTGGCAGTTAATGTTTGCAAAATAGCTGCTCTGCTTATTTCAGAACCCACTATTTTAGAATTATCTTCTTTCCATGATTTGAATTTAAGGCACAAGTGAAAAAAAAACAACAACCAGATGTCATATTGTGGTTTTCCAGAATGGAACAAAAAGAAAGGAATGACCTCTTCAGCTCTGCAAGGCAGAATGGATGGAATTCTTCCTAGGAGTATCAAGAACAGAAGCCATAGAAAAATATATATAACAAATTATTTTGAAAGCTTTGAAAACAAATCCTTGAAGACCAATTTCAGTGGGGACTAGAATTGAAAGGTATTTTAAGCTTACAGAAAGGGTTAAAAAGGAGAAAACTGTTTTCCTTCTTGGTCTTTAACTCTCCCCTCCATTTTTCTGGAATTTTAAAACAGTTTTCAAGAGATATCCAGAGAATGGAAGAATCATCATTTTTGCTTTTTCTTTCAGTGGTTTGTCTTGTATATTGATATTTGCTGTTCATGCTATAAATAATTCAATCTGCATATTATTATTTTTTAAATCAGTAACAAAACCAATATCCATTTGGGCATAAAAAATAATTATAAGAATAAAATTGAATCAAAGTTAAAAGTACATTCATTTAACCAGTGCAACTACAAATAACAATAACAACAATAATAATTTACTGCATTTCTTTCCAAACCAGCTTATTAAACATGAACGATATTGTAGAGGGAATGGAAAAGTATTTTTTTGCCCATTTCCCATCCTGGCATCTAGTCTTTCACAAATATCTATTTTAAAGAATTTGGCACATTCTGGAACAATGTTTATTTATTTTAATTCGTTTCACACTCAGCCAGATGTTCACACTGGATTTGGCCTTTTTAATCCATTTATTGATTCCTTCCCAAGGTCTTGGAATAGGTAGATGTTATTTGATGGTGTTAGAGGTAACCTCTCAGGATGTAAGCTGAATAAAGCTACTTTTCGCAATTGACTGATGGTGTTTTTGTCAATACCAATGTTGTTCAAATTGTGCCCCAGATACTTTGAGATTGCACCCAATGCACAATTTCATACCACCTTTGCTTTCCTCTGCCATAGTTTTTCTATTTCTATCTGCAGGTTTTGAATTTTGTTATCTTCTTCAGTTCTTTCTCTTCTGTGCTGCTGTCTCCAGGTACTGCTATATCCACTGTCCAGATTTTTTTTTTCTTATCAACAATTGTTAAGTCTGGCATGTTATGCAGGAGATGCCTCTCAGTTTGAATTCTAATGCCCCAGAGCACTTTTATTTTATATTAATATGTATTTGTCTTGTTTTACTCCTTATGTACCACTGCAAATATTTTATTTTATTTTTTTTCAGTAGGAAAAGAAGAACATTTTTCTTGGGGAAAATGTTTCAGAAGTAGAAATGAAACACTCTTCCTTCCCACATTCTGGGCACAGTTTTCTACAGATTCAGAAATCTTCAATTGGGATCCACGCCTTTCACATTCCGAAATAGGAAGAGATGCTACAGATAAGTGGTAAGTCACATAATTCTTTTCAGAATGAATGTCATCCTTTTTATGGCATTTCCCAAATTAATATATGCAAAGCATTCAAAACAGGCACTTGGCAATTTTACTTTGAATTCCTAGAGCAACTAAATCTTTAGTATGAGTTGTGTGGTTGCTTCAAAGCAGGGGTGAAATCTAAAAATTTTTGCTACCGGTTCTGTGGGCATGGCTTAATTAGTGGGCGGGGCTTGGTGGTAAGGTGACTGGGTGGGCGTGGCCAAATCAATGTCACTTCTTTATCCTTTTTTAACCTACAAAACACAACGCAACACAACTGGCTCACCCACAATGTAAAAGCAGCTGTGCTAGACTCAAAATGGCCCCGCAACAAGCAGGAACCTCACAGCCACAAAAAGCCCAAAAAACAACTTTCACACTTTACACACACACAACACAACACAACACAACTGGCTCACCCACAATGTAAAAGCAGCTGTGCTAGACCCAAAGTGGCCCCTGCAACAAGCAGGAACCTCACACAGCCACAAAAAGCCCCAAAAAAACAACTTTCACACTTCACACACACAAAATTCCACATACAGCTTTGTGAGAATTTGTGTGTTTGTGTAGTTAGAGTGAAACACTACAGAAACACACTAAATCTCAGAAAGCTGCACAAATATTATTTTATTTTAATTTATTTTTATTTTTATATAAAAGCAGCTAAATTTAAAACTTCCTAAACTTTAAATGGCTAGGTCTAAAAAAAGAACAACTAAAAAAAAAAAACCCAATTAACTTTTTTTTTTTAAAGCTCCCAAAGGGGAAAAAAACTTACCCAATAGAATAGGGGTCTCCAACCTTGGCAACTTTAAGACTTGTGGACTTCAACTCCCAGAATTCCTCAGCCAGCTTTGCTGGGAGTTGAAGTCCACAAGTCTAGGCAGGAAGGCAGGTAGGCAGAAAGAGCTGCTCACCGATGAGCTTGATTGCAGGCAGGGAGATTCAGTTGCTTGCTGATGCATGGATTGCGATGTAAGCAAGCTGGGAGAGGGAGGGGGGAGAAAAAAAGAAACTTTTTTTCTTTTACATGGCTCTGGTGATCCAAGCTGAGTTGCCTGCTAATCAGCTGGGATGTCTACAGCTGGGATGTCAGAGCTTGGCTGGTCAGAGCCATTTAAAAGGAAAAAAAGGCTCTGATGATCGCGGGGCTTAGCTGGGCATGGGGGGGTGGGGGCAGGGATTTTTGCTACCAGTTCTCCGAACTGCCCGCTGCCATCGCTATCTACTCGCCCGAGCCGGTCCGAACCGGGAGCATTTCACCCCTGCTTCAAAGGTTATTCCTTGTTGCCTGCACAACAACATGTCTGTTAAGATTGTCTGCAAAAGAAAGCAACTGCATTCACACATATGTGGTGGGGAGAAAGCCATGTATAATTCTGAAGTGAGGGTTTGCATCTTGCCGAAAGCATGACAGTTTGAGTAAGTCAAAGAGAGATGCTAGAACAAGTTGTGAAAAATCTTTGCCAATCAGTTTGTGAAGATCAACTGAATATTTCTTCAAACTTTTGCAGTTTCCAAAATTTCCACTAGATGGTACTTTCTTACAAGGAATTAATATTAATACACCAAAGTCTTGTAAAACTTGATATACAATTTCCTGTTTTGGCAGTCTTAAATGACTTTTGAACAATAATTCTAAATGAGAATTTTATTTAAAACAAACAAAATGTTCTGCCAAAGTGAACACAACGACAACCTAGTTAATATCATAAAAATGTCGAACAACATTTTTGAACAACATTCATTAGCAAATTCCTTCAACTGTCTCAATGTCATTATAATCTGTTTTTCAGAAATTTCATATCGACATTTTACCACAGGATGCATAATTAAACCACAATAATTTCATTTATGAATTTTCTGACTCTGTAGCTTTGTGGTGGATTGTGGACAGGGAGCATTTGTCTATAAAAATTCAAATCTGCAGGAAACTGAAATTTCTACAATTTTATGAACACAATAGAAATTGATATGGTTATGAATAATTTTAAATGAGAATTATATAAGGTCAGTGCAATATGCAATTTTATAAATATATTTCAATTGTAGAATAAGATTAGCTACTAGCGACATATGTTGTCTAAATTCGCAATATATTTTCTGTCAGAATATATATCTTTTCCTCTCTTGAGTGTGTACCAAGAGCCACGGTGGCGCTGTGGTCGTTAGAATGCAGTACTGCAGACTACTTCTGCTGACTGCTGGCTGACTGCAATTTGGCAGTTCGAATCCCACCAGCTTAAGGTTGACTCATCCTTCCATCCTTCTGACGTGGATAAAAATGAGGACCTAGATTGTTGGGGGCAATATGCTGACTCTGTAAACTGCTTAGAGAGGGCTGTAAAGCACTGTAAAGCAGCATATAGGTCTAAATGCTATTGCTATTGCTATATAGACATATTAGGCTTATGCATGCTTGGAAAATGGTTTAAAGGAAGTACTTTGCACTTTGCTGTTCATTAAAGCTGATATATGTTTTTCCATTTGGAAAAATAATATGTTCTGTAAAAAGTTGCCACAATGAGCGGACTCCTTAAAAGCTTCCATAAAATAGCTGTCAGCATCACTTCGCTGGGGCTGTCATTCCGGCAGGGACAGAGGCTACCATTTCGGCAGGGACGGAGACAGACAGATCATGCCCAGGAAAGTTGCCTGCTTCCTCCTGATTTTGACTGGTGGGACCCTCTTCTAACCACTGTTCCTGGGGTCTCCATTTCTTCCAGCACTGCCAGACAGGTTGCCACCCCTCAGCTGAGAGGTGGATGGGACCACGCCTGTGCAAATGCCACGCCGGCTACAATAGCCAGCATTAATGGGGGCTTACTGAACCCGATGGCCCTGGACTAATTGCAACTAATTACTGGCCCAGGGAAGCAGCTGGAACCCTCCAATAGGAGCTAGGGTTTGGGGTGGAGTTAGGGGGTAGAGTAGCGGGGGTGGGGTGCACTGGGTTTAAAAATGGTGATGGGAGCACGGTATGGTTAGAGCTGACAATATTTCACTGAAACTGCACTGGGTGATTGTTGGAGCATGCCGAATCGCGGAAGGTAAAACTTTACTACAACCTCCACCCTGTTGTCTGGTGTTTCCTTTCCCATCCTGATTCGGAACCTGACAATAGCATTAGAGAGAAGTTAATATTAGTATTCATTAATTGTCTACTTATTCACCTATTTTTGCTGCAGGAATTTTCTGACTCTATATGAGCGCTGAAAATACAGCTTAGATACACGAGTATTATTATTATTATTTATTCAATTTATATACCGCCCTTCTCCTAGTGGACTCAGGGCGGTGCACAGCCAAAACTAAAATACATAACAATACAAAATTTAAAATTAATTAAAAGAATTATATACTTTGGCCCGAATTAAAACAGTGCAAATTAAAACCCATTAACAAATTAAAACTAAACAATTAATAACCATTAAAAACTAAAAAAGGGGGCGGGGTTCACGCCAGCCCTGCTTGCTGGAAAAGAAGAGTTTTCAGGGCACGACGAAAGACCCGGAGATCCAATATCCTTCTTATCTCCAGGGGCAAATCGTTCCAGAGGGCGGGGGCTGCCACAGAGAAGGCCCTCCCCCTGGGGTCGCCAGCCAACATTGCCTGGCCGACGGCACCCTGAGGAGTCCCTCTCTGTGGGAGCGTACTGGTCGGTGGGAGGCTATCGGCGGCAGAAGGCGGTCCCGCAAATACCCAGGTCCTATGCCATGGAGCGCTTTAAAGGTGGTAACCAACACCTTGAAGCGCACCCGGAAGACCACTGGAAGCCAATGCAGCTCACGCAGGAGAGGAGTATGGATAGACCACTTCTCTGCTAAATCCCCTGTGCCAGGTTAATTATTGGTGGTTCTTAGTAGCAACATGTCATCTGCAATGGTCATATAATTACCCACAATATCCTGGTGCAGCCCAACAGCACTTTGGGAAAAGGAAACTGGCATTACAGGAGAGCTTTGTTTTTCCCATTCAGCAAGCCTGGGGCCAAACAAGGAGGCTGCCTTAAAACCTAAGAAGTTTTTAACTATTCAGCCATCAAAATCAGCAGCTAGAGTAAGTTGCTTACAAAACCAACTATTTTATATATTGTATTATAAAAAATAAAACAATATTTCTTATTTTTTTATTATTTTGTATTAATCTTTTGTACAACTTTGTTTGTTTGTTTGTTTATTTATTTAATTTGATTTGTATGCCGCCCTATCTCCATAGGACTCAGGGCGGCTCACAACAATTAAAATCAAACCAGATAAAAACATATTAAAATACAAATTAAATGTATGTTAAAACTCATTAAAATAATCAAACCCCATCAGTCCAGGCTGGGCGAAACAGCCATGTCTTTAGTTCGCGGCGGAAAGTGTGAAGGTCAGGGGCCAACCGGAGCCCCGGGGGGAGTTGATTCCAAAGGGTGGGCGCGCCCACAGAGAAAGCTCTACCTCTGGGGGCCGCCAGCCGACATTGTCTAGCCGACGGCACTCTGAGTAGGCCCTCCCTGTGAGAACATACCGGGCGATGGGAAGCTGTTACTGGTTGCAGATGGTCTGAAAAATATCCTGGGCCTAAGCCATATATTTGATATGGCCATCACTTATAAATAAATTGCAATTGGAATATCCCAGCCATTAAAATACACACAGGACTTACTAACCCCAACTGATGCTTTCTCTAGTATGTAAACACATCCTTTCTCTTGACCATTAAGATATGGGTTGGATTCTCAAACACTGACTTGAGCCATGACTTATTGTGACCATGTTTTCAGTCTTCCTTTTGACCCATTCATTCATTCTTCCTTCCTATACTTGCTCTGCTATTTGGTACTAAATCGTTCTCTCTGTGTGAGCAACCCACTTGAATGTACCTTGTTTTGCACTGGACACTTAGTATAGAAGTGTAAATCCCTAGATTGCTAGCCATAAATTTAAGAATGTCAGTGAAAAACTGATACATACCTCTTGGAAATATTTACAGCTCAGAGGATATTCTGCATTATCTTGTATTTGAAAGATTCCAGCCTTGTAGTATCACCTCCTCTTTTTCCGACATATTAAAATACAATGTAGGTTGGAAGCTTTGATGCTGAATGTGTAGAAGCCTTGGACATCCAGAGATGTTTGGCAGCCATCATTTTTGTTCTTCTCTTCCTATTGTAACATTTTTGACAGCTTTAACAAGATAGCTGCTTAAAAGCTGTCTTTGTAACATGTATTGTTGATCACTTGTCATTTCAGTTATAGGGAGATTATAAACCTCGTTGCGTTTTCTCAGTGTAGGAGCTTTTTATTGTCATTTTTTTATATTGTATAAAAAGGCAAAACCCCAAACTGCATCTAGCGGAAGGTTTAAAAGTGAAGTAACACAAACCTACGTGCCTTTTCTTGAGAAAAAAGTCATTCTGAATTTAGAGGAATTTCCTTCCAGGTTTGGTTGTGCTGATTTGCTTCCTCAAGCTGCATACAGTGAATTTAATTTCAGAATCCCAGTATTTGGGATTAAACAAGCATTGGAAGTCACCTCTTTAAAGTGTTTAATTAAAATACTTTGATAGTGTATAAAAAACACTTTCATAGTTACAGAAGCAACCTTCCTGAAAGCCCAAACAGTTTTTTCGTTGATAACCGGGCTGTTGGGACATAATGGTCAATTCAATTATCAAAGCCAGAGGCTGGAAGGATTCGGATAATCACTTAACTTTCCTATTAAATTACAGGATTGCAATTTTATGGCAAGCATCAAAAAGTCAAGTGCTCACCTGCTGACCAAGCACTTGAATGATAGCCTAATTAATTTCATTATCTGGTGCTTCTTCTGCCCTGCTCTTATTTTGTGGGTATTTTTCTACAGTATGAGCTACACACAGTGATTAGCAGGATGCCTACAGACTGGCAAAACTAGCGTCCTACTGTTCAGGTAGGATTTTAAGCAAAATTGGTCATAAATAAATTATACCTTTTGCTGCTGCTTCAATTAAACCCAGTAGTTCCCTTAAAAAGAATCTTGGGAGGTGATCCTCCCAAGAGGATCACCTCCTCTTAGAAGGAGGTTTCAAAAGTTAAAGCTGCAATTAAATCAAAGCAAAGATCTAGCTGTCTAGCTCTTTGAGCGAGTTGCTGCTTTCCTATAGTACAAAAGAAAGCATGAATCTTAATCCTACTTTAAGACATAAATGAATGAATGAATAAATAAGTAAACCTGCCATGCCGAATCTGTTATTTTCTTCCTTTCTAAAAACCCACTTGGCTATTGCTAACGGACATATTCTCTGGACAATTCCTTGAATATTTGCCATCCTCCAAGCTAAATGAAATGGAAGAAAAGCATACTTTGTAGCATCTCTTAGAGAGCTGCCAGTCGGGGGTCCCTTGATCCAATAAATCAGTTTAATTCAATAAATCACTTTAAAAACATGTGACACCCAACTTTATGGGTGTCTGTGAGTGGGAGATATATTTACACATCGTACCATTGATCAGAAATGTGTCATATGTACCTGTAGATATGCCACTGCCCTGTCTTCCTGATGAATTTACTAAAGGACCCATTCATTTTTAAAAGAAAGAATTGTGCTGAGGTTCACTCTAACATGGCAGTATTTGAAGAGGCTTTAAAACATGTATGTACGTAGCAGAATTAAACTTTCCTTTAACAACATATTTGCAAAAATATGTGTGTGCGCATTTCTCTGTAAGCATGTGTGTGTATATGTGTGTGTGTGTAGTTTTAAAAGTAAAGCAAAGCATTGGTGGTACAAAGCAATAATTTCTTATTAGAGCTCATTTATCCTGGTCTTTTAGTAACACATTAGGATTAATCCAAGATGTAGGCACAGCAGGACAAAATCTTCATTTCATTTCATTGAAATGACTATAATTAGAAACAGTAGTTTACAATTTCCCTAAACTTAAACATTACAATATTTTGGCAATTATGAAGGTGCTGAGGATCACAGCCAAAGCTTTCAGTGACCTCATGCGTCCCCAGGGCCTGAGGTTGCACACCACTGACTTACAATGTAATGTCAGAGCTTTGCTTAATAAGAATTCGTTTTACAAGACCTAAGAAACAGGTATGCAGGCAAGGGTCTTGTGAGACCCTTGTGGAAGAGGACAATGCCAGAATCCATAAACTGGTTATAAAGACATGGTTTCCCATAAAGTCAGCAGCTTTAGTCTAACAGAATTTCCCACGCTGTTAAAATAAACTAACTTTCCAAGTTTTTCAGAATTTATCGCAAACTCAGGCACCGAATCACCATTGTTAACTTCCATGTTAAGGATAAAAGGGTATAACTTATACAGCTACTCTTTCATCACTTAAATAGCTGGTAGCAAAACTCTGGATGTTTTTCCTCCTTTTTGAACTGCTGTGACATTTCAAAAGAGCAGTCATAGAATAATTTATTATGGAAACACAATAGTTTTTTTGGGGGGGTAGTAATTTTGTGAAAGATTATAATTACAACAGTAGAAACTAACACAAACAGAAAAAGATAGGAAAAAGGGAAAGTGCAGCCAACAAAGGAAAAACAGAGAAAGAGAAAAGACAGATAAGAATATACTAAAGAAAAAAAGAAATATATAAAAATGATTTCCAATCTTCACTACAAGCATAAACACACACACACACACACACACACACACACACACACACACACACATATGTATATATGTATATATATATATATATATATATATATATATATATATATATATATATATATATATATGTGTGTGTGTGTATATATATATATATATATATATATATATATATATATATATATATATATATATATATATATATAAAGTTTATTATCATTGTATGTATATACATAGTATACCCATACAACGAAATTCACATAACACCCAGAGACCAAGCCCAACACACATGACAATCCCTAGACACCCCCCCCACCCACCAAAAATTCCCCACCCCTAAACCATCCAAGCATCCACACAGCAGAACAAGTAATGCTGTCCAACAGCTCACTGATGGTGGCCCTTTAGGTCATTGTTGAGTGCAATTATAGCTCTGGGATAAAAACTATTCAGAAGACATGTGGTCTGAGTTTTAATTGTTCTGTATCTTCTGCCAGAAGGCAACAGTCCAAAAAGATTGTAAGCAGGTTGGGAAGAGTCTCTGAGAATGTTGTGTAACTTCCTCAAACAACGAGATGTGAAGATGTCATCCAGGGCTGGTAGCTGGAGCCCGATGATATTCTGGACAGTTTTAATAATTCTCTGTAGAGCTTTTATGTCCTCTGCAGAGCTGGCTCCCATACCATGCAAGAATGCTGTATGTCAGGACACTCTCAATGGTGTTGCGTTAGTAGGACAGAAGTAGATGCTGACATAGATTTATCTTCCTGAGCATTCTCAGGAAGTACAGTCTCTTCTGTGCCTTCTTCACAGGCATGTCAGCATTCATAGTCCATGAGAGATCCTTCGAGATATAAATGCCCAGAAATTTAAAACTACCAACCCTCTCCACCTCCTCACCATTTAGATACAATAGTAAATGTACATCTTTCTTCCTCCTGAAGTCAATTATAAGTTCTTCAGTTTGTTTGGTGTTAAGTATAAGATTATTTTCTTTACACCATATAAAGTACAATGTCAACCCTTGTACTTCCTTTCTATAAGCAGACTCATTGTTCTTATTAATGAGCCCCACCACTATCGTATCATTCACAAATTTAATAATTGTATTGGTGTTATACAATGAGGTGCAGTTATCACCTCTTCTTAAAATACAACAAATGATCTTGTCTTCCCACATCCCAATTTCTTATCTATAAGCAAATCTATATATCATCTTGATTTCAGTCCTGATATCAACAATAGTCCATTAAAAATTACAAAGATAATGACACATTATATTTCAAATAAACCAATTTTATATTTAACAAGCCTCTTTTGTAAACCCAATATAGGGAAATTATCAGGGCTGAAATGCTCCCAGTTCGGACCAGATCAGACGATTCGGTAGCAATTGTGGCAGGTGGTACAGAGAACCGGTAGCGATGATGGTAGGAGGATCCGCCCACCCACCTGGGTGTTGTTACTTCCTGGTTTTAACCAGGAAGTGATGTGTTTTTACCCTGTGCATGTGCAGAAGGTTTTGCGCATGCACAGAGGGTCTGCACACGCATGTGATGCACGTGGCACGTGCACTTCCGAACCGGTAAGGAAGGTAAGTAGATTTCACCCCTGGAAATTATCCATATCACTCTCTTTGTTTGCTATTTGTATATCCCTTTTAATTATTAAGACATCAGCCACTTTCTTTCACATGTCCAGTGTAAAATTGCTTGGATGAGCAATGTAACCTCTCAGATTAACAAATATTGGTCCAGTTACCATGTTTCAACCTTTAGACACCTTTGGCTGGATAGTTGAGTCTTCATTGACTTTTTCCATGTCATTCTTATAGCCCGCCATTTTTCAAACCCTTTTGAAATCAGTCTCAAAATTGTTCTTCTTGGTAACATCTTCTAAATGCAGCATAACTATAGAGGCAGAGACTCTTATAATCACTTTCTTTGTCTATTGTTTAAAAATATGCTTCAATATGTTCACGCTTCCAATAAAGGAGAATATATCTAGCTCAGGGTGCATTTTATCTATGTATCCCAAAAAGCAGAAAACAATTCAATTTCATTATGTATGTGGTCAGCAAATTCCTTACAAACTACATACAGTTTCCAAAAAAGATAGAATCTCTTTGTCATAACTATCCTAAGGCATCAGCAAAAGTAGGAACTTACAGCCAGTCCCACCCAAATTATTGCTTTTCGTAACTGCAACAAGCTCTTGGGTGATGGATATGTCCACTTTAGGATTGACAATGAAATGTTCCATCAGGGCCCCTACTGTTTTGCCAGTCTCAGGTGTGGCTTGGTAGAAATAAAGACAGAGCCCAGGTATTAGCCTCGATAAGTTATACTCATTTATTCAGCTAAATAAAGACACACCCTTCTCAGCAAGAGAGAACCCTGAACATACTCATATTTATATGTTTGCCAAGTTGTCCACTTCTCCACCCAGGAGGACTGGCACCCCCTACTCAGACAAGTTGGCACACTCTAGACAAGATGAAGAAGTACAGGAATAATCATCCACCTGCCTTGGAAGTCTTCCAAGGACATTGGGTGTCATCTCAGGGACATTGGGTGTTTCCTGAGGAACTTTCCATGACCTTGAAGGCCTGCAGAGACAATGGGATCATCAGCACATATGCTCCCTTAAGACTATCAGTAGAAATATTAGATTCCTGATCAACACTACTAGAAATATATAGTCAGGCATCTCATAACATGTTTGCCTCCCATTTTAGCCCTAAGTCCAAGGTATAAGCATTCATGTAAATACTCTCAAGGTGAGGTTCGATAGAGATCTCTGGGGAAGAACTCCTTCTATCCTGGTACTGCCAATGATTATCTGAAAATACAATGAATGTCATCTTAGTTTTATGTCTTGGTCTGATTTCTGACTAAAAGAGAATTGTGTGTGTGCTATGTGCATATGCACCTTTGAGTCACTATTGACTCCTTGCAACTGCTTGGACTATTCCCTGCATGGTTTTTTTGGCAATTTTTTTCATAAGTGTTTTGCCCTTGGCTACTTCCTACGGTGGAGAGAAAGTGACTGGCTTAAGGTGGGACTAGAACTCACAGACTCCCGGTTTCTAATTTGATGCCTTAACCACTATACCACACTGGGTCAGAGGGGATCCAGGTATGTTTTTATTATCCCTTGTCCTAAATAATGTTTTCGTCTTTTTAATTATCACAGAAGCAGAGTTATATCTATATTGTTATATACAAGGGATGCTGCAGGTGTTTTGAATTTGAAATCAGATGTACTTTCACCTCAGCACTCAGTATCAATAGATAACCTATATAGTGATTTATTTTTTAATGCTTGGTGTGAAATTGTCTCAAAAACATCTTGAAAACAAAGCATCTGTCTTAATTAATTTTGTTGCACTTTAGCATTGCTGCCATTTTCAGGACACATTTGAGAAAGGCTAACCTTTTTGTTAAACAGCGCTTCCTCTTTATAAGTTTATTAACACAATCCTTCAGGGACGTGATAAAAGTATAACATATTAAATTGGTAGCTTCTTTATTATCATATACAATGAAACTGTTTAAGATGGACTGAAATGATTTTTAGACTGAAAGCATATTTAGAATTGGGTGGAGAAAGCTTTATTTAGCAGAGGTTTTTGTGCAATTCAAAATATAGCTAGATGCAGTGGTGGGATTCAATTTTTTTAACAATCGGTTCTGTGGGCATGGCTTAGTTGGGGTGTGTGGCTTGGTGGTCATGTGACTAGGTGGGCATGGCTAGCTGGTCATGTGACTGGGTGGGCGTGGCTAGCTGGTCATGTGACTGGGTGGGCGTGGCTATGTGCATAGGGACTACTCAGAGGGATGAAAAAAGTCATTTCTGACTGGTCCTCACACTTATGACCTTCCTCACATTTATGCCCATTGCGGCATTCTTAACAACTGTGTCAGTCATTTCACCACTACTTCTCTTCACCACGGTGACAAGATAGGGCGCAAAACGTAAAATGTGAGGACAGTTGTAAGTTCGAGGAGTGGTCAAAAGTGCGAGGACCAGTCAAAAATAACTTTTTCAGCCTTCTGACTAGTCCATATGCACATAGGGACTACTCAGAGGGCTGAAAAAAGTGATTTCTGGCAGGTCTTCGCACTTTTGACCGGTCCGCACCCTTATGACTGGTCATCATTTATGCCCATTGTAGCATTCTTAACAACCGTGTCACTCATTTCACAACTGCTTCTCTTCACCATGGTGACAAGATAGGGTGAAAAACATAAAATGTGAGGACAGTCGTAAGTTCGAGGAGTGGTCAAAAGTGCGAGGACCAGTCAACAATAACTTTTTCAGCCCTCTAAGTAATCCATATGCACAAAAAGATACAGCAATAGAGAGGGATGAAGGAAGGAGAAGAAAGATGGAAGAAAGAAGGAGAGAGGGGGAAGGAAGAGAAGGGAGGAAGAAAGGGAAGGGAAATTAGAGTAGGAGTGAGGATAAGAGAGGGAGGAAGAGAGGAGAAGGAGAAAGGAAGAGGAAGTAGGGAGGAGAAGAAGCGGGGGGGGGGAGAAAGTAAGAAGGAAAGAAAAAAGAGAGGTGGTAGGTTTGAGGAGAAAGATTGCTGTACAGTAAAAAAGATGAAATGGAAGAAAGGCAACCCCAAACAAATATAAAGATATTAAGATAAAGAATGAATTGTTAAATTTTAAAGAATAAAAGAGAACAAATATGAATAAATACCAATAATTAGAAACACACATACAAACATACAATGTATTTTCTTTGAACAGAGTATTTGGCCGGTTCACAAATTTAAACAGTGTTTAGTCATTTCAATTAAATTTACAATTTTGATATTTCCTTTTTGCCATATTTATTCCTTATCTATTTTTAAAAAAAACTAATATTACCCTTCATCCTCATCTCTAATCTTAATCAAATTCAATTTTTCCCTTCTATTCTATATTATACCCCTTCCCATTGTCATCTATTTTTATATCCATCCTCACATTGGTAAATTATGTAATATTACAGTTGTTTAATATAAATTCAACATTTTAATATAAATCAATTAGTTATATAACTATCTTTTTTGTATATTAATCAATATGAACATGAATATTCCAATTATTTCCATGCAATCCAATTTCTTACAAATCAATTATATTTACCAATAATAATGAACCAAATAATTTCCCCCATATATTCTTCCAAACCACAATTTAAGCATTTCTGCTTTCAACACAATATACAATTAATAGTATCTCAATTATTACAATTCCCTAGTTAAATAGAGCTTTTTTTCTTTTGTGTTTTAAAATCTTGAACTCTCCTCTTTTTCCCTAAATTTCCCATTGTTTGCACCTACCTTTTTTGGTGAAGAAAAAGAAAAGAAATCTGCCTGCCTAATTTTCCAACGTTGCAGCAAACAGCAAAGCCAACAGCCTGCTTTACTTTCAGTTTCGTTTTTCAGCATAACTAGGGGAAAAAAATCTGCTCCAGCACTCTTTGCAAGCAAGCAGCAGAGCCCTGAGCAAAACAGCTGAGAGCAAATCAGCTGAGAGTCGGGAGGCCGATCTAATCAACAGGCTAATTAGCCTATGCTGAAGCTCTGCGGGCCAATAAAATTACAAAAGAAAACCAAACCGTCTGTTAAATTGCTGGCTCACCCGCCCCTCACCCACCACTATTTATTGGCAATAAATAGTGGTGCGGGGCAAGGGGCGGGGCGAGCCAGCAATTTAACAAACGGTTCGGCTGAACCGCCTAGAACTGGCAGAATCCCACTAGATGGCTTTGTGAGTGTGTATTGTTCTCCACAGTTAGATCCTACTAATACTATCATAGCTGCACTGAAAATGGTGAGATGACCTCTAGATGGTAGCAAAGAGTTCCAGAACCAGTGGTGCTGCTAAATATTTCAGTACTGGTTTGCTGGCTTCGTTAATGCCACCCCATCTTGTTACTAGTTAAAGAACAGCTGATTGGCACACTAGATATTAAGGATCACCTCTGCTGTCCATTGGTTTGCAAAATTCCAGAAAATTTAATAATCAACGTTTATAAACTCAGCCAGTTCCAGCACTCTACTAACCAGAATGCTCAACTGTAAACTCTTGGATACTATCCTGTGATTTCCTTGATTTTTTTGCAGCCCTGAGCTGGTTTCCAATGAATGTAAAAGTTTGTTCAGTGCTTGGTGTCTGTGAGTTGCTCTAGCAAAGATTTTGTCCCAATAGAGATGCTGGGTATTTTTCTTACAGCTTCTATTGCTTTCTGAAATGCGCTGACAGCTGCAAGAAAGACAAATGTGTTTTCAGTTTTTGGCTTCAATTACCTGGGAGCTAGTCCTTTCACATGATCTATGTTTCAGTAGACTTGCATAGAACTGCCATGCCAGAATCTAGATAGCACAGCAAAGCAAATGATAAATGGCTGGACATACACTGTTGGTATGGCATCTGAACATAAATTCCCTAAAGAGAAAGAACTGCTTATGGAGTAAGATAGCACATACATAGTCCAAAAGCAAAATGAATTTTTTAAAAAAAGGGAGGGGGGAAAAGAACACTGGTGCAAACCAGGGGTGAAATCTAAAATTAGTTACTACCAGTTCTGTGGGCGTGGCTTGGTGAGGGGGGTAATGTGACTGGGTGGGCATGGCCATTTTTTTTTTACTTTTAAAAGCATTTTTTTCTACAACCTTAAGAGGTTGCCAAAAAAAAAAAAAACTTTTAGAAGCCTCTGAGAATCAGGCAAGTCAGTTGTGATCACTAGAGGCTTTTAAAGGCATTTTTTTCCCTACAACCTCTTCAGCTGAAGAGGTTGCAGAAAAAAATGCTTTTAGACGCTTCTGACGATCAGGCAAGTCAGCTGGGATCACCAGAGGCTTTTAAAGGCATTTTTTTCCCTACAACCTCTTCGGCTGAAGAGGTTGCAGAAAAAAATGCTTTTAGACGCTTCTGACGATCAGGCAAGTCAGCTGGGATCACCAGAGGCTTTTAAAGGCATTTTTTCCCCTACAACCTCTTCGGCTGAAGAGGTTGCAGAAAAAAATGCTTTTAGACGCTTCTGACGATCAGGCAAGTCAGCTGGGATCACCAGAGGCTTTTAAAGGCATTTTTTTCCCTACAACCTCTTCGGCTGAAGAGGTTGCAGAAAAAAATGCTTTTAGAAGCTTCTGATAATCAAGCAAGTCAGCTGGGATAGTCAGAGGCTTTTATATGCATTTTTTTTCCTACAGCCTCTTTGGCTGAAGAGGTTGCAGAAAAAAATGCTTTTAGAAGCTTCTGACAATCAAGCAAGTCAGGTGGGATCGCCAGAGGCTTTTAAAGGCATTTTTTTCCTACAACCTCTTCGGCCAAATGGGTTGCAGAAAAAAAATGCTTTGAAAAGACTTTGACGATCCCAGCTGAGCCACGCGATCATAAGAGGCTTTTTTTTTCTTTTAAAGGCCTCGGCCAAAGAGGTTGTAAAAAAAATGCTTTTAAAAGTAAAAAAACAGCCTCTGAGCGTGGCTCAGCTGGGCATGGGGGGGGGGGCCCACACGCAGGGATTTTTGCTACCAGTTCTCCGAACCACCCACCACCATCGCTACCGGATTGGGCGATCCGGTCCGAACCGGGAGCATTTCTCCCCTGGTGCAAACATAATGTTCATATCATCATTCAAAGACCATCCCTGGTTATGTGTCTGTTTCTTCTAGGCAAGTTGCTTTATGAATCTGCTGATTCTGCCATCATTCCTTTTCACCTCAAAAAGGAATGAACCACTGTAGACTTTTTATTTGAAAGTAAAAGAGAAGATAAGCCTTCCTGATTGAAGGGGCTATAGTAATTAGCAGGGAGTTATTGTTTTTGCTATCTTTAATTCTACCTTATCTCTTTGGTTCAATGGCATCTAGGTTGCAAGGTTAATAAATAAGAAGAAGCTGAAATATTTTCAATATTCTGATGGCACTTTTATCTCCGGCTTTAGTCTGTTTGAAATGATTGGAGTGTGGCTCTAGGTGGAATCTAGGCTGAGGCAAGCAATATCAGCATGGTGTCAATCATTTTTAAAGTAGCTACAGTCTTCCCAGTCTTCACCTTAAGCAACTTTACCCCAAAGGCCTAAATTACTGAAGCCAAAAGTATAGTGTAATCCCATTCTTTTGATTTAAATATTTATCTTTGATGCCTGAGGAAAGTTATAAATATGATAAAATGATGAATGAGATTTGATTAAATCATGTAACCTAATATGTGGACCTATGACAGGATCTGTTGTAATTACATTTTCTGAAGACCTTAAACCACATTATTGCGATAAAAATAGAAGAAGAAGGATGAAGGAACAAGATGATAATGTCAAAGATTCATGCAAAGAAGGAACAATTTAGTAAAGGATGCTTTGTTTGAAAAAGAGGAACATTCCTTCAGGTCAGTGGTTCTCAGCCTGTGGTCCGTGGACCATTGCGGGAGTCACAATATTGTCACAGGGGGTTCAACAAAGGCTTGAAGAAATGTTATGATGTTATAAATCTTGAGTTAAGTCTTAGGAATCCGTGCCCATGGTTCATGGCCACAAAAGGTATTTAAAGGGGGTCTGTGGTGAAGAAAAGATTGAGAACCACTGCTTTAGGTAATAAATAGTTCACTGATCAAGTAAAATTCTATTGCAAAATACTTAGCTCCAACCACCAAATTTCTTCAGTGAAACATGCCATTAAGTCATTATTTTTGTTTCAGAAGAAAGTCATAAAAATACATTTTTCTAACTCACCTTCTTCTGCAACTGTCACACAAGCAAATTTAGTGCTTATCATTAAGTTTCCTTTAAACTGTAACTAAGCTGGTTACAATCTGTTTATAAACACAGTGAAATTCAGTCAGAATGTTCAGCACATTATTTATACTTAACCGGACATGCCTGAAATGTTTGATGATCTGTTCTGTCAATAAAACCTATCTGAAGATAAGACTGAGAAGCTGAAAGGAGAAAGCGAAATCTAAAACACAATTCTGAAAGCAAAAATGAAAAGCATTGAATACAAATTGCTGAAGAAATGTAAAACACATGCAAGAATCTATTAAATATGATCTGTCCACAAAACCATTTACAAGTCAAGCATCGCAATAAAAATGAATTACATTTTACTTATGCCATTTCCCTCATCTGGACAAACTGTGTGCTGTCAAAATTTTCAAGAATATATTGAATTGTGAACCTTCTGAACAGATTACTATTTCCACATGAGCTTTCAGCCATAGATACTGGAGTCACTTAAACAAATGTTTTGGCACCAATTGTACTTGGAGAATTTTCTGCCCAAGCAAGAGGTGGGGAAAAATGCAATTTTATTTTCAAGCAACTCAATATTACAGAGTGATAGATGTTCCCTTAGGAATTTAACATCTTCAGATATCCAGACAGTGGCAGCAAGTCTGTTAATTTAAATAGGCTTTAAAAAAAAATGTCACCAGCTTGAGCCTTCATCAGTTATTTTATATTAAAGTATAACTATCAGAAACAAGGACAAGTTACTGCAGGACAGGGAAAATAGAGGGTCCAGAAATGCTGTAACATTAACTTTCATCAACCTCGACCTTATAAGGATTGCAAGATTTTAAGTTGTAATCAACAAAGAAGCCTGGAGCAGCCCAATTTCTACTTTTATTGTTTTCTCCATTAAGAAGGTATATTTCGTCAGGCAATTTTGAAGAGCAGAATGAAGAGACAAGATTGAAACTTGAAATTGACAGAAGCATAATCAGAGAATACTAATTTACTTTGAATAAATTTAAATCTCCAGGACAAAATGAAGTAGCTAATTGTTTGTCTGAACCTTCTTGTATTACTTTGAGAAATTTTGGAGAATGGACGACACACCCAATAACTGGAGGAGAGAAAATATGGTCCAAATACCTCCAAAAAGAGAAACAAGCTAGATCCAAGAAATTTCTGACCAATTACTCTAATATCACTATCCAAGGAAGTGTTTAGAGCATGGGTCCTCAAACTACGGCCCACAGGCCACATGCAGCCCACTGAAGCAATTAATCCGGCCTACGGAGCACCACCGGCCTACATCACCCCGCCCACCCTTCAGCAGAGCGCAGGACTTGCCTTCGGGAGCCCAGCGGCTTGGAACTGAAAGGTAAGATCAACAATTTTAGCCTGCAGAATGCTTGTGGAGGTGGGGGGGGGGGATGAAAGGAGGCAAAAAATCAGGCAAAAACTGGCCCGTTTTTCACCTTCCCTGCCTCCAGAAGATAGAGATAGATAGATAGATAGATAGATAGATAGATAGAGAGAGAGAGAGAGAGAAAGAGACAGGAAGAGATAGAGAGAGAAAGAGAGAGAAACAGAGAGGGAGAGAGAGAGAGAAAGAGAGAGGGAGGGAGGGAGAGAAAGAAAGAAAGAGAAAAAAAGAAAGAGTAGAGAGAAAGAAAAAGAGAGGGGAAGAGAGGGAAGGAGAGAGAGGGAGAGAGAAGGAGACAGAGAGAAGGAGAGAGACAAAGAAAGAGAGACAAGAGACAGAGAGAGAAAGAGAGAGAGAAAGAGAGAGGGAGAGAGAAAGAGAGAGAAAGGGAGAGAGAGAGGGAGAGAGACAAAGAGAGAGACAGACAGAGAGAGAGAGAAAGAGAAAGAGAGGGAGAGAGAGAAGGAAAGAGAGAGAGACAAAGAGATAAAGAGAGACAGAGAGAGATTTCTCAAGCTCCTTGGGGCTGAGAAGAATTGCTGCAAAACTGAGTTTCCTGAAGTGGACCACTAGACTCCTAAACAACTGAAAAAACCATCTATTAAAAAGAAAAGGCAACCAAAAGAGCAACATGCAAACAAAAGCAAATAAAACACCCCCAGGAGCAAAACAAATTAAAGTTTAATCTGTGTGTATTGTTCAATGGACTGTTAAATTGGCCACGCCCACCTAGTCAAATGACCTAGCCATGCCCACCTAGTCACATGACCACCTAGTCACGCCCACCCAGCCGATCCGGCCCCCCAACAGTCTGAGGGACCGTGAATTGGCCCCCTGTTTAAAAAGTTTGAGGATCCCTGGTCTAGAACATGTCATAAAGAGATTCATCTGTAAACATCTGGAAAACAATGTAGTAATTTTCAATCACTGGCATTGATTTGTCTAAATTTAAATTTGTCCAATTTTAAGCAAGTAAGTCCATAAACGATAGTGGGAATTTTGTAGACATAGCATATTTAAACTTTGGTTAAGTATTTGACAAAATACTTTGACATGGTAATTAACAAGCTAGTTAAATGTGGGCTAGGTGTCATGACAATTAAATGGATACATAGATGCTTCAACACCATACTTAGAAAATTTCTCATCATCCTGGAATGAGGTATTGGGTGTAATGCCACAAGGTTAATTCACGATCAAATCTATCAAGTTAATTTGCTGTCTCATTGGATGAGAGAGCTAATATCCAGAAATAAAAATAGCATTGAAAATGAACTGAAAAGATTAGAGCAATGAACTGATATTTAGGTAGAGAATGCTATTTTTGAACAATATACGGGAAGAATAATTGTTTGGAAAATGAATTGATATTATGATATGACCTTAGAAAGGGAAAATCAGAAGGAAATATAATGTTACTTTATTCAGGCCCCATGTAACAGAGGTAGGTTTCAGCAGTTTCTGCCTGGTTCTAAAGAACTGGTAGTGGAAATTTTGAGTAGTTCGGAGAACTGGTAGTAAAAATTCTGACTGGCCCCGCCCCCATCTATTCTCTGCCTCCCAAGTCCCAGCTGATCGGGAGGAAATGGGGATTTTGCAGTAACCTTCCCTTGGATTGGGGAGGGAATGGAGATTTTACAGTATCCTTCCCCTGCCACTCCCACCAAGCCACGCCCACCAAGCAAAGCCACACCACCAAGTCACACCCACAGAACTGGTAGTAAAAATATTTGAAACCCACCACTGCCATGTAACATTCCAGCTTTCTTACGGTAGCTAATATAATTCATGTGAAATTAATTGTCAATGGCTTTCTCTTTATAATGAATATTGCTCCAACTGGTGCAGAATGCAGCTGCGCGGGTACTTATGGGGGCGACATGGCGCTCCCACGTGAAGCTGCAAGCTGCAAGCTGCATTGGCTTCCAGTGGTCTTCCGGGTGCGCTTCAAGGTATTGGTTCTCATCTTCAAAGCGCTCCATGGTTTAGGGCCCGGTTATTTACGAGACCACCTTCTGCCACCGATAACCTCCCACCGGCCAATACGCTCCCACAAAGAGGGCCTCCTCAGGGTGCCGTCAGTCAGGCAATGTCGGCTGGCGACTTCCCAGGGAAGAGCCAGGGATACGACTGATCCTGGACCTCCGTACCTTCCGCTGGGCTCTGAAGACTTTTTTATTTCAGCAAGCCGGGCTGGGTTAAAAATCTTTTAATTGGGGAATTTTATGGGTAAGGGGTTTTAAATTGGGGAAGCCAAAGATAAATTTAATTTCGTTTTTATACTATTTTAATGTTTATATTGTATGTTTTTGAATTTTGGCTGTTCACCACCCCGAGTCCTTCAGAAGAGGGGGCGGTATAAAAATTTAATAAATAAATAAATAAATTTTGTATTCCATTTTTTTTTCTTTTTGACTATGCAGACTGTTGCATTTTATTTCTCATTTTTTTTAATATCTGTTATATTGGTCAATGACCATATTAAAGAACTAAACTAGTTATGCCATTCTCGTATAAGCTATAAGTTCCTGGAAGAACCAAAGAGAATATTTGTGTCTATAGCTTTATGGCTTTTGATTAAATGTATCCAGGTCCAGAGCAAAGGCCTCCACTGCAGAGGCTTCTTTAATTTTTAAGCTGTTTGAAATATTTATAGTTTATTCAGCTGCTGCCAGTTAGCTGTTTATTTATCTTAATAAGAACATGGGTTCTGTCTCCCTCAGCCATGTATTTGCAATGCATATTTTATTTAAATACATCATCCTGAGAAAGCAATAAGGAGCTTGTTTGCATTCACATTAACAGAAAGGGTAGAGAGGGAGTGGAGAAATGTTTCAAAACTGAGAAGATAGAAAAGCAACTTCTGACTTCTCTTTGGCTGGATGACCCAGAGGTAGTGACCTTCAAATTTAAAATCATTTCCAGTAAGATCCAAGGAGAAAGGAAACAAATGAGAGAGGGCAGGTTTTGGAGAACTCAGAATATTTTGTGTGCTATAGGGATTAAAAGCACAAACTATTTAAGAAATAATGATAAACCAAAGGCTTAATACTGGATATTTTAGTCACCACGATGTAAAAAAGATGTGGAGACTCTAGAAAGAGTGCAGAGAAGAGCAACAAAGATGATTAGGGGACTGGAGGCTAAAACATATGAAGAACGGTTGCAGGAACTGGGTATGTCTACTTTAATGAAAAGTAGGACTAGGGGAGATATGATAGCAGTGTTCCAATATCTCCGGGGCTGCCACAAAGGAGAGGGAGTCAAGCTATTCTCCAAAGCACCTGAGGGTAGGACAAGAAGCAATGGGTGGAAACTAATCAAGGAGAGAAGCAACTTAGAACTAAGGAGTAATTTCCTGACAGTTAGAACAATTAATTGGAACAACTTGCCTCCAGAAGCTGTGAATGCTCCAACACTGGAAGTTTTTAAGAAGATGTTGGATAACCATTTGTCTGAAGTTTCAAATGAGGAGGTGGGTTTGCAGATTTCAAAAAACAAGTAGCAGGACTATATGGTTGAATCTTTAATGTTACAGTCATTCTCTCTGAACTGGCCTTAGTGGGGTGCAGCTCTCTGATTCACATAGTTCTTTTTGATTATGTGGGACTCAATAGTTGGATCTCTGACTATATCTGAAGCTTGTAAAAGTCTTTAAAAATGCTGGTAGTGAAACGTTTTCTAGTTATTTCATCAAAAGTGTAATTTACATATTTTATCTCACATACAAGATTCTGAAAGATTGTAGAAGGCATTTGGAAAGCAAATTCTTATCTTATTGTATTTTAAAAAGTAATAACCTATGACTATTAATTTCTGAATAAAAATCCATTTTAGTTTATTTTTAAAAAACTGCAAGAATGTCATTTGGAGCTCAATTATCAACTTTGATCAAAAGGAATGCATTTGGGAATGCATTTTTTTCCCCCAATTTAGCGTGCAATTTGAAAACAATAATTTATAAAACCTCATTTTCTTCTTTTCTGATCCCCATTTTCTGAAATATATTTGCATTAGTGGAAGAGAAGTAATGTTTTAAAACTTTAAATCACAGCATGGTATGCTTCTGTTTTATATCAATGCCTTTCAAAATAAGGTATTTTATTTAGTACAATTATTTATATAATGTTTTTTCATAAAGCTAACAAAATATGAGTTGAAAACTAAAGGATATTTTTTTTTAAAAGAGCTCAAATTGAATGAAACGGTAAACATGGAAATTTCCAGATTCAATGACATGATTGAGCAAAGGGGCTGAATGCATAATCATAAATATGAACCATCAATTCACTGTTATTAAATTATAGTCTGCCAATGCCTACATGAAAACAACAACAGGACAATGTTCATTCTGCTGACAGGATTTACTAACCATTGACGCCTATATTCCTACCCATCAGGTTGAATGCAGCTTCTATCCTGATTACGTATGGGGTGATTTTCCAACAAAGATTCATAAGAAAATTATGCTATTATGCTACATTTTTATTGACAGAGAGCCTACACCTAAGATGTATGTATTCAAAAAATAGGATGCCTTCTGTCAGACACATGAAGCAATTCCTTTGAGAAAAAAAATGCTGCCAATTATACAAAATCAGTCAGCAGGAGAAAGAGTTGGGTTGCATGAAGAGAGAGAACCCCTGTCCAGAACCCTGTTAGGTTCTTAAGTGATTGTGTTGGAAGAAATGTCCATCTGGGTTCAGTTCCAAGTGGGGAGAAAGACACTGGAAACATGGAGACTGTTTGGAAAGATGGTTTTTAATGGTGGACAGGATCTCATGCCTTGAAGATCTTGGGTGAAGAAAAAAGGGCAGAGATGCTGAGAGTGCCTGGGTTTTATGCCCTCTCTGGGCTTTTGAATTTGAGCTTGTATTCTGATTGGTTGTCAGACTCCCATGGGACCATGCAGGGGTAACACTGTAGGCTGTGTTTGTGTCCCAAGCTTGATTGTCTCTTGCTGGGTGATGATGTAATGAAAGGGCTTTGGGCAATTCCTACTATGGCTCTGCTTGAAGGAGGTACCGTGTTTCCCCAAAACTAAGACCCTGTCTTATATTTTTTTGAACCCCGAAATAAGCACTTGGCCTTATTTTCAGGGAGGTCTTATTATTTTGGGGCATGTGGAGCAAGATGGGGCTCCTCTTGCCATCTTACCGGATTTCCAGCTCTGTCTCCCTAACCCTAACCAGTGGAAATGGTGGGGATCAGCTGCGCATGCATTTAAATATTTTTTGGGGGGTTATTTTAGTGCATGTGCTCAAAAGCCCGATTGGGCTTATTATCAGAGGATGTTTTATTTTCAGGGAAACAGGGTAGATCTTTGTTATGTTGAATAGATTAGCCCATGCCTTAATGGCCCATTGACAAAGGGGGTGGGTGGGGGGACTGAGTTTCTGCCTCCCTTTTAGTGGAAATATTCTGCCCTTTTAATATTTCCTAAAATATTTCATTCTTCTAGGAGAGAGGTGGGTGCTAACTTCCTACAATTGGCTCCAAATGTGAATACTAAGTGAATTTCTTTGCATTTCACTTTTAAGCAGCAAGTATCAGAAATTGGATTCATTATACAGTATTTGCACTTTCATTGCTAGGGAGAAGACAGATCATGTGTCCTTTTCTATATCAGGCATCATGGTGACTTGAGATTTGGATGCTATTTAACTTGATTTGGTAGACAAAGGGCATCATTTACTGCCATGGAGTACTTTTTATAGAAAACCATCTTCTCTGTATAGATCCAATCCTAGGGCTGATCAGTTTCTGTAAAACAGAATTTAAGCCACTCAAAGTGATTCCTGAAGGCCTAATGCAGAACTGAACAATCGACTAAAAAGCTTATTTAAGTGTCAGGAAGGCACTTTGAAAAATTGAATGGGCACCTGGGGCAGAAGCAAAGCAATGGATAAAGTCAGAACAAAATGTAACTTGAATGAAATGTGAATATCATTAATTAAATATGGTTAACATTATGACTCTTTTATGGATCATTGCACTGTAGTGGCAAAGGGAGTTGTGCATCTTTGATCAACTGTCTTCTTTTTTTCTGAAATGGTTTGTTTCTTTTAATTTTTATAAGTAAGCTGCCCAAATTTCTACCCTCTTAAATTGAAATGAATGAATGAATGAATAAATATACTATGAACTGGTTGAAATGTATATGTTCGGGAAGGTCACCCAGAGGAGTCAGAGTAAATTAAAAAAAAAAAATCCCAATAGAGATTATGTGTGTGTTGATCCCTAAAAACCAAAATGCATAATCTGGACTTCTTTCCAGATTTCATTTTATGAAGTCAATGTCACAACTGGAAAAAACTGATATTTAGAAGCTGCAGTGCTTGTTACCATGCCAAGTGTTAACTTGCAGCAATTTTCTTGACTGCTATTTCCTTTTCTTGTTGTTTATAATCCGTCCTAAAAGCTTGAAACCATCCATCACTATCTTTACCATCAGTTCTAAGATGGTTTCTATGCCTGTGATCATTAGTTTGATGTTTTTTTTACATTTAATTGTATTCTGATTTTTCTGACTCTGCTCCTTGACCAGAGACAACCCAGGAGAGTATTAACATAATAGTAACATAATGAACAACCTTCTCTCCAATTTGTAAGGTATTCAATATGTTGGGGAAGATTAGAGGGCAGGAATGACAACTATATTTGCTTATGATGTGGCCAGATTAAACTGAAAGGACATCTAACTACTGATGTGCCCAAAAGCAAATAGAAAGCTCAGGGTTGAGAATTATGTATACCATTGACAAGACGAATGTCAGAACCATGAACCAAAGCAAGGCAATCTTGATGTTATCAGACCAGAAATATCAGATTTGTACACTGAAATTCTGGGAATCAGTGAACTGAAATAGACTGGTCATTTGTCATTTCAATTAGAGGAGCATTGGATTACCTATTGTGGCATGAAAATGATAAAAGATGGATGATGATGATGATGATTACATTTCTTATTATTTTAAAGATATTAAAATCAGTGATGAGATACAATCATACAAAATAATAGCATGATCTCAATTTCAATCCAAAGCAATATTACAGTGATCTAAGTTAATTCTTCAATAACAGATGTAAAGAAAGTTACATGATTTGGAAGTTATATGACTTGCAGCACTTTCCTTTTTACATCATATTCATTAGAGAAAATAAGATAACTTTTGGGAGTAAAAATAGCATCTGGAATGTTGGAGAAAATTTAGTCTAAGTGCAGCAGAGGCACAAATTGCCAAAACAATAAATGTTTATAACAAATACCTCTTTCTAACATTTATAAAACATACCTCTTATGTCTCAGCATCAATCAATGAACTATTGAAATAAATTTAACTATATACTGTGCCTAAAATGATAGAGAACCTTTATTCAGTGAGCAAAACCAAGACTTTATATTAACATAGCTGAGTTCAAGAGTGTTACTTTGCAAAATTGCAACTTAAAATAGGAAAACAAACAGTTTCATCAGAGCAAAAGAATACCATCTCAGCAATATTTCATTGGATTAGATGGTGAATCATAGATTTAATAGATTAAATGTCGTAAATCCAGAAGAACCTTATTGGAATTCGTGATATCAGTAAGAATAAAATGAACAAAGGTACTAAAATGCAAAAAAGGAAAATAGCTATTTTTTTAATAATTGAAAAAATTGCAGAAAAACAAAATCAGAGGAAAATTTGCCCAACTAAATCTGAATTCCAGTGAAAAAGAAGAGACAAGGTGGTGTATCTAGATAAGCAATGCAAAGACTTTGAGGATAAAAATTAAAGTGAAAGGACAAGAAATTTATTTAAGAAAATTATAGAACTCAAGAGATCCTCTTTTGTAAAGATAGGCTCAATAAAAGCAAGTAAGTCAAAGGAGAAAGAAAATATAAAGAAGTGATGGTATGAATGCAGAAGAACTTACATTCTTCTAAACTAAAAACTAAGCTAAAATAGATACCAAAATCAATTATACTTAACAAACACTTTATCTTGAAAGTAGAGCTAGACAGTATGCAAAATAAAGTTAAATGGGTCCTGGAAAATACTGTTAACAAGAAAACTGCAGGAGTTGAAATACTAGCTGAACTGTTTAAAACCTTGCCAGATCATGCAATTAAAGTGCTCCATACAGACTGTAATCAAGCATGGAAAACACAGCAACAGCCTAAGTATTAGAAAAGAACAGTTCGTATTTCAATACCTCAAAACAGCATAAGTAATATAAAAAAAAATTCAGCCAAATGATGCTGAAAGTATTAAAAAATTGTACTGATTTCATATGCTAGTAACATAATGGTGAAGGTTTTCCAATCAACAATACACGAGAACTGCTAGATGTACAAATCAATTCAGAAAGAAAGGTGGATAGACCTCAAAAACATGGATATGCCACTTCATTTGTTGAACAATTTGTATGGTAACCAGGGAGTAGCACTTTAGAATGGAATACAGAAGAACTACTTCAACATTGGGGAAAAAGTGGGCCAGGACTGTTTATCATCACCTTATTTAACTGAATATATATGCAAAATTTTATCAAGAGAAACATTGGACTAGAAGAAATATAAATTGGAATGGAAATTGCTGGCAGAAACATCATCTTTGATGGCTGGAAGTGAGAAACTTTTAACGAATGCCTGGTTGACAAAGAAGGAGGAATGTTAAAGCTTGTCTGTGCTGAGTATAAAGCAACAAAAACCTCAGGAACAATCCTAAAATGATATCAGTAGTTAGCAGCATCAGATTTCTGGGTGCACAGCTAACAAGTAGGCTGGCTTGGTCGGTCAACAGCGAGACATTAGTGAAGCAGGCACAACAGCGCCTGCATTTTCTGTGTCACATGAGAAAAATACATCTTCCTCCCCCTGTCCTTACTACTCTGTATCGAGGGATGATCAAGAGTATCCTGTCATATTGCATTACATTCTGGTTTGGAAGCATTTCTGCTTCAGAATGGACAGCAGTGCAGAGAGTAGTGAGGATGGCAGAAAAGATTATTGGCAGTTCACTCTCTTCTATCCAGGACATAACATATGTGTTGCTTGAGCAGATTCTGCAGTATTGTCTGGGATGCTACACATCCTCTTCATGACCTGTTTTCCTTATTACCTTCTGGGAGGAGGCTTTGTGGTATCCGAAGCAGAACATCCAGATTCAGCCACAATTTTGTTCAGTTTTGTATCAACCTTATGAACTCTCAAGCTTCTTCTTTCCGCTATGTATTCAAGATGGACAGTGATTAATATTTATATGTATTTATATATATGGATAAAAGTGAAGCAGTGGCTCAGTGGCTAAGACACTGAGCTTGTCGATCAAAAGGTCGGCAGTTCAGCGTTTCAAATCCCTAGTGCCGTGTAATGGGGTGAGCTCCTGTTACTTGTCCCAGCTTCTGCCAACCTAGCAGTTTGAAAGTATGTAAAAAATGCAAGTAGAAAAATAAGGGCCACCTTTGGTGGGAAGGTAACAGTGTTCCATACGCCTTTGGCATTTAGTCATGCCAGCCACATGATCACAGAGATGTCTTTGGACAGCGCTGGCTCTTCAGCTTTGAAATGCCCCCTAGAGTCGGGAACGACTAGCACATATGTGTGAGGGGAACCTTTACCTTACCTTATATATATGGATGTATGCATACATATGTATGTATATACCATACCTATATCTACCTATATGTTATGTATGTGTATACTTTTGAGAGCAGGCAACAGAATTTCATTTTTAATGTGTGCCACTTTATCTTATCTTATCTTATCTTATCTTATCTTATCTTATCTTATCTTATCTTATCTTATCTTATCTTATCTTATCTTATCTTACCTTACCTTACCTTACCTTACCTTACCTTACCTTACCTTACCTTACCTTACCTTACCTTATCTAGTGGACCCAGCACAATATATGAAGATACTAAAGAACTAACAGACTTTATATCCTAAATTCAGAGCATGGTGAATAGCCATAAGATGATCATATATTTGCTACGTAGAAGGAGAAAAGTTGTTGTACATATGTATGTATGTATGTATGTATGTATGTATGTATGTATGTATGTATGTATATGCATATGCATATGCATATGCATATGCATATGCATATATATATATATATATATATATATATATATATATATATATATATATATGTATGTTTTTCTTTCTTTTTCGTAGGTTTTATGTGTATTTCTCTTTAGCCAGGTTCTACCTACGTAAACCAAGATATTATGCAGCCCTAGTTCAGTGAAATCACAATTCACTAGTTTCTGGGCTTTTTTTCTTCTGGCAGCCAGGAGACCCTTTGCTGCCCATTGGGAGACTAAAATAGATCTATTTCGGCCTTATAAGGCCTCATCAGTTAGCCACACCCTCATCTCATGTATCTTCCCTGTAAAGGTACAATATTTGTTTTTCTTTCTTTTTCGTAGGTTTTATGTGTATTTCTCTTTAACCAGGTTCTACCTATGTAAACCAAGATATTACGCAGCCCTAGTTCAGTGAAATCACAATTCACTATTTTCTGGGCTTTTTTTCTTCTGGCAGCCAGCAGACCCTTTGCTGCCCATTGGGAGACTAAGGTAGATCTATTTCGGCCTTATAAGGCCTCATCAGTTAGTGTTTTTCTTTCTTTTTCATAGATTTTATGTGTATTTCTCTTTAGCCAGGTTCTACCTACGTAAACCAAGATATTATGCAGCCCTAGTTCAATGAAATCACAATTCACTAGTTTCAGGGCTTTTTTTCCTCTGGCAGCCAGCAGACCCTTTGCTGCCCATTAAATAGATAGATCTATTTTGGCCTTATAATCCTTAATACTAGAGAAAAGAGGGGGGGGGAAGGAACTGCTCACTGGAAACACTGATAATAAAGCTAAAGCATAAATATTTTGGTCAGGTAATATGAAGTCAAGACTCATTGGAAAAGAATCCAATGCTTCAAAAAAAAAAAAAATTGGAAAAAGAGACTGACTGAAGACAATTTTGTTAGATGCAATGATTAATTATATAAGCATGAATTTACAAGAAACTCAAGGAAGGTATTAAAAAAAATCAATGGTTAAGATCTTAAAGAATAAAGAACAAAAATATGCTTCCTACAGTTTTTCCATGAGAGCAATTCAATAAAAGTCTCATTTTCATGGTTACTGGACACCCAGATAATGTTTTAAAAGGGTTATCTTATAACCTCATAAAACTCAATATAAAAGCAGAACAGAACAATAGAAATAAAGCAGTCATGACATAGTATAAGAGCCATAGCATCTCAGAAAGGGATTTATGCATATCAGGCTCCACAAGCAATCTGGCCCTAATGTTTGATGGAAAAACCAGCAGTATTAGGGTTGTCTGGACCTCAAGGACCATGTTATTCCATAAAACAGGCACTGCCATAGAGAAGGCATGTCTCCTAAGTCCCATAAGATGGCTTTTTTTCTACTGAAGGGAACCCAATACATGCCCAGCTATCAGATCTGGTGGGATAGGCAGAAACTTCCAGAGACAGTGGTCACAAGAAATCCAACCAGTGGTGGGTTGCCCCCAGTTTGGACAGGTTCTATAGAATCAGTCGTAAAACCGGTGGGAGGCTCCGCCCACCGACCCGACATCATCAGGAAGCTTCTACGCATGCGCAGAAGCACGCAGGCGGCCCCGTTGCGAACTGGTAGTAAAGATAAGTAGAACCCACCCTGTGCCATATGGGCACAGAGTGATAACCAGCCCTTTGAATTGTACATGGAAACCTAGTAGAAGGCAGTGTAGCTCATGCAATTGCAGTGTTGCATGGATAAAACTAAGTGCCCCCAATGCTGCATTCTGGACCTATTGAAACTTCTGAATGCTTTTCAAGGGTAGCCCTGTGAAAATCCATTATTGGATTTGGAATATCCAAACAGGAAGTGATGATGCTGTAGATAACTGAAAGAAAAGTCTCCCAATCCAGGAATGGGCAGAACTAGTGCACAAGATCGTTTTATGCAAAGACCTTCCTAACCATAAATTCTACCATTCCTTAAGCAAGAGTTATGAGTTGAGGAAAACTCTCATCTAGAGTTATACATAGAAAAGTTCCAGAACTGGTTGGAGGGCAAAACCAGAGACATTACTAGGGTTGAGTTGCAACTTATTCATTCCCATCCAGAACTTCACCATCTTCAGGCACTGGGTAAGAACCTTGACAGCATCACCTGTATGGACCAGAGTTCAGATATATATAATGGAGTATCAGCAGCATGTTAGTGAGCTCTCACTCTGGATTACACCTTTCCCCCATACTAACACAACTGGGACCAGCTTCAGAGGATCTGTGCCTCCCATTTCCAACCTCCTAGTCAGTCCAAAAGGATATCATAATTGATAGTTCTAGATTGTTTTTATGAAACATGTAGTACACATGGGTATATACTTCCTGAATCAATGCATACATGATTTTGAAGATATGCTAAGCTCTAGAATAATTCAAGTTTTCCCCTGTGTAATACCTTCTCATTGTTAGATTTAGTTCAATTCAAAGTAACTCAGAATAAGAATACAATTCAGAATACCTGACTAGAGGATAATTTTTATACACTTTTGTATACATACTATTCCATGAAAAGATTTGGATGAACTGCTCTTTATTCCTGAGCTCCATTAACTTTTGCTTAGTGTAAGAATATAACCAAACAATTTCTCCTTATCTTCACATTCACGACATATATTTTTTACTCTACAACTAAAGTTATCTGGGGAAAATGGGACCTCCCCACTATCTCCTTTGTCCTCAGGATAATATGTGACAGGTCCTACTGGATGTCTCTTCTATCTGGTGGAGGATAGACGATAGGATGTATCTCCTATCTAGGCGCCCTGGTGGCGCAGTGGTTAAAGTGCAAATTCACAGCCTGGAGTCTCACAGGTCCTGACAGAGGTCAAGGTTGACTCAGCCTTCATCTGTCTGAGGTCGGTAAGATGAGGACTCAGATTGTTGGGGGCAATGTGCAAAATAACGCTACATTGTAAACTTCCCAGAGAGTAAAGTACATGGGGTGGTATCAGTGGTGGGTTGCCCCCGGTTTGCACCGGTTCTATAGGCCCTGACGTCATGAAAACGCCCCACCCACTGACCCTGACATCATGAAAATGCTTCTGCGCTTGCACAGAAGAGCGCGCGCGTGGCCCCATTGCAAACCGGTAGTAAAAGTAAATAGAACCCACCCCTGGGCGGTATATAAACCTAAATGCTATTACTAAACACTATTGCTATCTTTCTGAAATGAAAAGGATATAAACTTTTTTACTGAGATTCTTCATTTGTGAAGTTTATAGAGCTGTCCTTTATAGCACCAGATAAACAACTGTTCATTTTCTCCGGCTTCTAATATTAAAAGCAGTTTAATTTTTTGATCCTTCGTACTTTCCTTACCATAGCTTTTTATTATTGTCCAATGTTATATGATTTTTTTCTTTTTTGCTTTATTGATTGGTTGTTATTTTTTATGTTTTACAACACACTGTTTTATGATCTGGAATTTATAATTAATAGTACTATAGAAATGTTTTAAAAACAATTGAAATAAAAGGAAGAAAAGTCTTCTCTATAATTTATAAATATAAATTTATAAATATATAAATTTATAAACTAAATAAAATTTAGTTTGGATATTTACATGCAATGTGAAATAATCTGTATATTAAATGAAATATAATGTTCCTTCTCTGTTATGATATATAAAAAGAAAGTGCAATAATAAAACAGAAAAAGAAGTGAACAGGTATTATGGATACTGAAGTGAAATCAAGTTGGGATTTGTAAACTTTTCTAAGATATAACTGTCAAGTCCCATAATCTCTCACAATAACAAAGAAGATTCCTAGCTGTATCTACAAATTCTCCTTGACTTGCAAAGAGCTTCAGTACAAATACCGAACTGAAGCAGCTGTCCCTCTTTGATATAGTAAATCAATATTATTATAGAATTGCTCATGTATGCGGCATGTATGTGGAAACTCTTTATCACTAGTTCAGAATGTCCTTCTCCACCTTTGTTATATCTTGTAAAAATCCCTAACCAATGTTGGTGAATGTCGTGTTTTCAAATTCATTTTACCTTCAACGATTCTTATGAATGGAATTTTGCTTCCAGACCTTCATTAGCTAATGTGGCAGTTTGAATATATTGAAAGAAATCCATGTCTTCTTCAGACAAAATTAATTTTGGCTACTGAACATGTCTGTCCTCTCCAATTCTCTAAGAGTCTTTTACTGTACAGTTTTCCAGATTAACTCAAATACCTGATATGCTCAGACTCTATTAAGTTTAATTCTATCTGATATGCATCTGCCTATTAAAATGTAAGGTACGGTAGTACAGCACTGCAAGAAAGAAAAAGAGCTTAGAGAATAGATGGATTTTAAATTCAAATGGGGGCAAATTGATTTAGATGTCATGATAAAGCTACTCAAATGTAATAAAATTATATATATATATCTTACATAGGTAAAACCTGGCTAGAAAGAATATGCATACACACACACACACACACACACACACACACACACACACACACACACACTCTTGTATGAAATTTAGAGTCTTAGTTATTATTTTTTGCCAAAGTGATGGGTGGCTTTACTATTTTTAAAAGAAGTATGGAACAAAAACGAGCAAGCTCAATTTGTTTTTACTCTAATTTTGGTTTTTCAAGGGTAGCCCCAAATATTGTATATTACAGTAACAGAAATGAAATGAAATGAGGGATGAGTCAGGGATAAGCCTTAGTGGCCATTTCTTCAAGAAAAGAAGCTCTCACAATATGTAATGTTGGAGAAAGGAATGACCACACCTTTAATCTAACTTTCCAGGAATAGCAATGGATCTAAGAACACTCCATCTCAGGAGTCTCCAAATTCTTCAGCTCATTGTTCCCTTCATAAAGTTTCAGGTTGCTCATGAACCTCCCCCAAAATTATATGAAAATAATTTAATAAATACTACTTTAACTAATAATACTATGACAAGAATAATAGATAGTCCCATCAACCCTTGAGAGCAGTGGTTCTGTGGGCGTGGCTTGGTGGGTATGGCAGAGGAAGGATACTGCAAAATCCCCATTCCCACCCCATTCTGGGACCAGCCAGAGGTGGTATTTGCTGGTTCTCCGAACTACTCAAAATTTCCGCTACCGGTTCTCCAGAACCTGTCAGAACCTGCTGGATTTCACCCCTGCTTGAGAGTCAATATTGACCACTTGGGGGAACCCTGCTTTAGCTGCCTATTTTCTTTATGAGTAGGAACTTAGACCAAAAGATCCTTCATTCAAAGAACCCAGAATTGTGATCTTACCTTGAGCAGGAGTTCTCAAGTAGTGAGTTAAGACAGTTGGAAGAAAAGTGGCAAATAATTTAAGGTTGGATCACAATGTTTAAAAAAACCTAATCATGACTGTGCAAAGCAAATGGGAACTGGATTTAAATTTACTCTGGGCTTTACTGATTATTTTGTCTACTAAAGTGTAAAGTGTGCAGTTGCAGTACTGCAATGTAGTGAATTTATTTCTTGCCCAATTTTAACACCAGTGAAATTCTCAGTTTTGTTCATGAGAAGTCATGTAAAATCAGTGTTTCCCTCCCCCCACTTTCCTTGTCTGTGTTCTGTGTACTGTTGCTTGCCTCATGATATTCCTGTGTTTCTGACTATCTTGCGCTCTTTATTTCTGGATGATGACAAAGACTGCTGTAAGTTTGAATGTTAAATGTGTGTGTGTGTGTGTGTGTGTGAGAGAGAGAGACTACAAGTTTGAATGTCTCCAACATTATCTGGACAGCTGCTAAGCAATGCCCTGAGAGAATCTACCGTGTTTCCCTGAAAATAAGACCCTGTCTTATATTTTTTTGAACCCTGAAATAAGCGCTTGGCCTTATTGCCATGCACTCAAAAGCCTGATTGGGCTTATCATCAGGGAATGCCTTATTTTTGGGGAAACAGGGTATTAGGAAAAAGTATTAATGTAGTCAATGAATATCGCATTATTTTAAATTATTTAGACAATATTTTTCAAATGTAATTGAATTTATCCTTCATTGTGAAGCTTTAAAAACTCTTTGTTGGTTTGTTAACTTTTCAGCCAAGCCAGTTCCTTTATTTTTCAATATTACTTCTCAATATTGAAATATGAAATACGTATTTCAATTTTCCAACATCGCAACCAGAAATGTAATAGTAAACAGAATCGAATTGATTTCTTATGTAGGATTGATTTATCTTCATTAGGCAATATAGACAACAAACCAATCTCAGGATCCATTATGTAAATGTATGTGAATCTATTATATTTATGTTCAAATCATTTTTGCAGCTTCCTAATTCCTTCCCCAACTTTTCTGAATTCCGGCACGATATGTCATTCTTCCTTTTCTTTGCCTTATTCTGACACTATCTCTCTATATGAGATTCTTATTTCTTAAAATATTTTAAACCTGGGAATCAATTCAGATATAACAGAAATAGAGGTCACTAGAAGTAGAAATTAGGAATTTAATACAATTGTTAATTAAAATTAATAGTTATTTTCCTATTGTCCCCTTTTCATTTTTTTATGTGAACCTATTCCCAAATAATTATATGATGGTAAGAATTACCAAGTTCTTATTCAAATTCTTAGGCTGGCTCCACTGGGATGGACATGTCCAGAGAGCAGCACCTTCCACCGTTGCCAAGACTGCCTATCAACTAGAAGTCAACATCCAGCAACATCACAAGCACCCAAAACAGAGATGGCAACACACCATCAACAAAGATATGCAAGCCACGGGCCTGCGTCCTGGAGACACAGCTGACCATGCAAAGTGGAGTTCAATGATTTGAAAAGCAGACCCTGCACCGTGGGAATAAGAAGAAGATGAATGACCAAATATATATATTTAACTTAAATTTAGGTGTATAAATATGCACCCATCTTCTTCTTTTGGCCTCCCTTAATGATACATGTTCTGTTTTTTGGTTTAGCTGTTATGCTATTTGTACTTGGAATACATACATCGAGATGAGGACATGTTTGCTTATGGTATAGAAACCAAAGCAAGATTGAGAGTCATTATGGAAACAATACTCTTCCCACTTTCCTTGTCAAATTCCTCCTTTTATCCCAGGAAGTATTTTTATGTTGCAAGATTGAGACTGAGAGAGAATCCCTCTATTAATTCTGCCTAATGGCTTGTCAGTTGGCTTAATTGTCTATCAGTCCCATCAATAATTATTACAACTGTGACATTTTAGTAATCCAAAAATGTCTTGGCTTATTTATTTTTTCCCTTTCCCAAATGTTATCTTTTGTAAGTGTTTGGAAGCAAATCTTGAAGCCATCCAGCTCTTAGGAAATAGAACAAGCTTTTACTGCCTTGATTATACAAACCTGATTTCCAATCAACAGCTGTGCAAAATCATCCAAAAAGAAGAAAAAATCTGAGATCACTTTGGCATGAAAATAACACTTTTTACACAATTACAGAATAAGTTTGGAAGAAAGTCTCTGCAAAAAATGTATATAGAATTGAATGGAAAATATCTAAAGTCTCTGTAGAGTCTGCCTTTGAGGTTTAAACTCCAAATATTATGAGTAGATTTGTAGTTGTTACATTTGCATCACTGTCTGCAGAGGTTTTAAATTGTCATATTAATGAGGTCACTCTCATTATTCTTGCCTGGAATTCATTTCATTGTTATTCTATTAGGAGAACTGGAAGCCTACAACTAAAGAAGTTTCATGATTCTCACCGTTCACCTTGATGAATGTGATTTAATTAAGTCCAGGATTTCTCTGATTGTCAACATAAATTTGTATATACTTCCCACTTTCTTGAGGCCCCTCCTCAAGAAGCCATCCCTGGACCCGGCTGAATTAGCCAACTACCGTCCGGTCTCCAACCTTCGTTTTGTGGCGAAGGTTGTTGAGAGTGTGGTGGCACGACAGCTTCCCCGGTACCTGGATGAAGCTATCTATCTGGATCCATTCCAGTCGGGCTTCAGTCCTGGGTATAGCACGGAAACGGCATTGGTCACATTGGTTGATGATCTCTGGAGGGCTCGGGACAGGGGTTGTTCCTCTGTCCTGGTCCTATTAGATCTCTCAACAGCTTTTGATACCATCGACCATGGTATCATGCTGCAGCAGTTGAGGAGGTTAGGAATAGGGGGCACTGTGCTGTGGTGGTTCTCCTCCTTCCTCTCCGACCACTCACAATTTGTGTTGGCAGGGGGGCAGAGGTCGACCTCGCGGTGCCTCGCTTGGGGAGTGCCGCAAGGGTCAGTCCTCTCGCCCCTTCTGTTCAACATTTATGTGAAGCCACTGGGCGAGATCATCCATGGTTTTGGGGTGAGAGTTCATCAGTACGCTGATGATACTCAGCTGTACATCTCCACCCCAGACCACCCCAATGATGCCCTTGATGTGATGTCTCGCTGCCTGGAGGCCGTGTGGGTTTGAATGGGGAGAAATAGGCTCAGACTCAACCCTGCTAAGACCGAGTGGCTGTGGCTCTCGGCGTCCCGATATAGTCAGCTGGTGCCATCGCTGACTATTGGGGGTGAATCTTTGCCCCCCCACAGAGAGGGCTCGTAATCTGGGTGTCCTCTTGGACGCATGGCTGTCTTTAGAAGAGCATATGATGGCCGTGGCCAGGGGGGCTTTTTATCAGGTTCGCCTGATTTGCCAGTTGCGACCCTTTCTGGACTGGGACATCTTGCGCATGGTCACTCACGCCCTGGTCACCTCCCGGCTGGACTACTATAATGCTCTCTACATGGGGCTCCCCTTGAAGAGCATTCAGAGGCTCCAATTGGTCCAGAATGCAGCTGCGCGGGTGGTTATGGGCGCGACTCATTGTGCCCATGGGACACCTCTCCTGCGCGAGCTGCACTGGCTCCCAGTGGTCTTTTGGATGCGATTCAAGGTGTTGGTCACCATCTTTAAAGCGCTCCATGGCTTAGGACCTGGGTACCTTCGAGACCGACTTCTGCCACCAGTAGCCTCCCACCGGCCAGTTCGCTCCCACAGAGAGGGGCTCCTCAGGGTACCATCGGCCAAGGTATGTCGGCTGGCGACACCCAGGGGGAGGGCCTTCTCTGTGGGAGCTCCTGCCCTGTGGAATGAACTGCCCCCGGAATTGTGCAAGATCTCCGACCTCCGTGTATTTCGCTGTGCCCTCAAGACCCTGCTGTTCCGCCAGGCCAGGCTATCAATGTAAATGATTTTAAATTGGGTGTTTTAAATTTTTGGGTTTTAATTTGGGCCGAAATTATTTAATAATTTTAATTATGCTTAATTGATGTCTGTATATTTTTGTGTTTTTAATAGGCTGTACACCACCCTGAGTCCTTTGGGAGAAGGGCGGTATAGAAATAATAATAATAATAATAATAATAATAATAATAATAATAATAATAATAATAATAATAATAATACCAATGATGACGACCCTTTTCGGGACCGAGTACCCAAACTGGAACGTGTGTGCATGTGCGTACACCGGAGCACCGGAAACCCGAAGACCAGCTGGCCGACGCATGCATGCCTGTTTTTGGGACATTTTCTGGGATGTTTTCTGGGCAATTTCCGGGACATTTTCCAGCCATTTTCAGGCTGGTTTTCAGGCTATTTTCAGGCTGTTTTTAAGGCCAAAAACGACCCGAAAAACAACAGGAAAACAATTGAAAAACAGCCCAAAAAACACCCTGGTTTTTGTATGTTTTCAGGCTGTTTTCTGGCGCTCTGGCACCCGCAAAGACCAGCTAGCCGGTGTGCACCTGCATGCCAGAAACCAGAAGAGCAGCTGGCGATGGCATGCATGCCCACAGAGAGGGCTCTGTGTGCCACTCTGGCACGCGTGCCATAGGTTCGCCATCACGGGTCTATACTCTATATGGTTAGATCTGTGTTTGAAGGACATGAATAAAGTCCTTTCAATGCAAACCTTCTGGGACATTTTTTTGTTGCAAGGTAATGCTTTATTTTTAAAGCTGATGCTAGCTCTTTTTTGGCTTCTTATCTTGCTTGTATTTGCTTCAGGGGAAAACGTAAGGACACAATTGTGCATCTAGAGCTACATGTTTGTAGTTTGGGTAACACGCACAACTATTCACTGAGCATGAATAGGATATCTAAAAGATGTTTCTGGATTAGAGATTAATCTAGATTAGAAGCTACTCCACTTTTTCAGGAATTGGTAATGTATTGGATATTGTGATCTCTAGTTCTCAGTTTTCCTAATTTTCCTGGTGGCTATTGGACTTAAATAAAACTGTCAGTGTTTCATAGACCCCAGCAGTTCCCTTTGATGCTGACTGAGTGGGACAATGTCCAGGGACTAATTTGAGCCTCTGGGGCTTGTGAACATTGTAGGTTGCCCTGTCCTGTGGACAGGACCCATGTCTCACCTTGTTTTTCCAGATGACTAGATCATATGCATGCAAAGCTAGAATAAAAAGGTGGTGAGTGCATCTTTGAAGGAGAGAGAATGTAGGATACTTTATCCTGTTTTAAAAGAGATTGTGATGAATTCACAACTTCAACAATACTGTGAAAAGCATTTTGTCTTTGGAAATGTTTTGCATGTACCTAAAACTAATCCTTAATCCCATTCCCACCCCAAAGCCAGATGAAAAAAAAATCATATATGTACATACAAGTATATTCTAGCCCAGGTGTCAGCAACCTGCGGCTCCGGAGCTGCATGTGGCTCTTTGGGCCCTCTGCTGTGGCTCCCTATCAGGTGATCCCACCACTGGCTGTCTCCACCCCTCGCCCTCCCCTCCCAGTCACACCTCACCTGGCCTGAGAAGGTAAGGACAATGGCGGGGAATGGAGAAGTGACCGGGGCAGAGACAGAGAGATACAGAGAGAGGGGGAGAATGAGAGAGTCATAGAGATACAGAGAGAAAGGGGGGAGAGAGGGGAGAAGGAAGGGAGAGAGAGATATCAAAAGGGTTTTGTGGTTCCCGGTGTTTTTTAACAATCGGTTCTCTGCCCTAATGATCGGCTGGGTAGGCGTAGCTGGGGGGGTCATGTGACTCATGGAAGTGAGTGACGTCCAATTGGCCATGCCCACCCAGGTTTTGTGGCTCCTGGTGTTTTCTTTTTTGTGGGAAACGGGTCCAAATGGCTCTTCGAGTGTTTAAGGTTACAGACCCCTGTTCTAGCCATATGTGCCAGGTCATTCTGTTTACTGCAGCCTTCAGATTTAGGAAATATACATGGTATATGGCCAACAATATCTCACCTTCTCCTGATGCACAAGGTATATCTTTAAATGCCACACTTCTTCTGCTCTGTTTTCACATTTAGATTTCCTTGTTTTGTAACACCCATCTGCAAAGGTCTATGGAGATTCTCAATCATCCAGGCCACAGTTGTCCCAAAGGTGCTTTTTCAAGAGGCAACTGGAATTCCTTGATTTTCTTTGAAAACGTTTCGCTCCTCATCCAAGAAGCTTCTTCAGAGCTGAACGTCTTAAAAAAGCGAAGCGAAACGTCTTAAAAAAACAACAACAGCACCCAAGAAAATCTAGTTGCCTCTTGAAAAAGTGCCTGTGGGACCATCTCCTAAGGTTTATTCTGTCTGAATTCAGTTGTTATTGTGTGGTTGCTCAGCCTCAACCTTTGAATTTTACACAAAGTATGAGGATCCTTCCTGATCATCCCCCTGTAACATCTTGAGGACTGACCTATGATATTTAAAACCTACCAGGGCCTCGCTGAGTAACCTCTTTTTCTGCAGGGGTTGTAGATTAAGAACATTAAGTATTTTAAGTGAACTTCTGCTATGCTTGGCAGATCTGCTTTAGCAGCCTCTTGTTTTAAGATAGATGATTCTCATAATGTCAGTTCGCTGAACTTTATGTAACAGAAGCACACACATGCACCGTTCCAATAATTGTGTAATCGGTGCACATGTGGAATTATCTATGAGCAGGAATACTTTCCTAGATGGAGGAAGCAGAGTGCTGGAGTGGGCATTAATGGAGATGTAATTCTCTTAATGCTTTGTTGTATGAATTAATTTGGCTTGAAACCTTGGGTGAGGCGAGGAGGGAGCAGTTCCATTCACCTTCGGTAAAGAAGAATTCAATTTTACAAGAGCCTAGGAGGAATATTTAATACACATAATCCATGGTGACTAATTTCTTTTGCCTTAATTGGTTATGAAAAAGTGGTTGCTTATTGAGGCTTTCTGCTGCAGTGAGTGACATACCTTTATTTTAGAAAGAGCAAAGAGTGTACTCTAGCCCCAATTAAGCACTTTAAAATGATTTCTGTAGGAGATGTTTATGCATATATCCAATGTTGTTTTTGAAGCCACTTATATAAGGACTTATCTGTGACAGCACTGCCCCCAAGGCTCTGTCTGGATTACTTAATATCCTTTGGAAACTTTACATTCTCCCTCAGATAGAATGTCAGGGTTTACACTGCACATCGCAATCTGTTTTGCTTCTAGGTGCAATTCAAGGTGCTGGTTATTATCTATGTATCTAGAAGTCTCGTCATTTTTTAGAAGACCGACTCCAGGTAGAATTTGCCTGTCCAAGATGTTTATGCTGTGTTAGAAGCCACCACTCCTTGTGAGGTGTGGTGGGAAGAAGATGAGAAGCAAGCATACTCTGTGGTCTCCCCACCTCTGGAACAGCTTATCTTCTTAGAGGGATTGTCGCTGTTGTTTTTACCTACAGCACAGAAATTAGCGAATACCAATTATTCTGCTATGCCTTCCAGACCCCAGGGCAGTGGTGAAATCCATTTTTTTTTTTTTACTACTGATTCTGTGAGCGTGGCTTGGTGGGTGTGGTATGGCTTGGTGGGCATAGCAGGGGAAGGATACTGCAAAATCTCCATTCCCACCCCATTCCAGGAAAAGTGGCTGCAAAATCCCCATTCCTTCCCTACTCCTGGGGGAAGGATATTGCAAAATCTCCATTCCCACCTACTCTTGGGCCAGTCAGAAGTGGTATTTTTCAGTTCTCCAAACTACTCAAAATTTCCGCTACCAGTTCTCCAGAACCTGTCAGAACCTGCTGGATTTCACCCCTGCCCCAGGGATATACGAAGCATCTTTGTTTGGGGGGGGGGTCCCTAGATGAGAGGGACATAATACTCTACAGATATTAGAACTCTTATTATAATGTTATTAGTTATAGTCTATTGTTACTGTTTCTTGTTGCATTATGTAAGTGACTGCCTCCCCTTTGACTGAAGTGGCATAGAAGTTGGGTGAATTATAATTCATCACATTGTGGAAAGCCTGTCATTAGCTTATTTGAATCGTGCTCTTAAACCATAATAGAGGTTATTTCAGCATCACTTGTTACATGAAAACTGCAGCTACATTTGGTTAAATCTGATATAGCATTTAAAAAGTTGTGTGAATCCATTCTAACATTGACTCCTTTAGAATTCCAAAGCAGGGATATTTTTATGCTTCTTTACTGGTACTATTGATTGATGGGAGCCCTGGTCAGGGTGCTATTTGGCCCTCCCCTTGCCTCAGGGCATTTTATGACCTAGCTTGTAGATTAGAGCACTGATTATGTTGCCTTGTTTAGGTAATGAAACATCTGCAAGAAAACAACCAAGCTCAGAAAGCACCAAGGATCCCTCATTCTATTGTCTAATTCAGTTTCCCTCTCATATTTCTTCTTAAAATTTTAGGTGATTTAGTTACAATACAAGCTGAAGCTGTAATTGTTTTCAGAATCTTCCTTTCTTCTTGGTAAAGGGCAGAGAAAGGGAATGACAGATTTTATACTCCCACCCCAAAAAACCCCTACAGTTGGATCTTGATCTTGTGGGCCCTGTAAGTGTCTCCTGGATCATGTAGGGATATCCGGATTTAACAGCACGTCAGCATCTGACAAATTGCATGGCTATTGGAAACTTCCACACATGGCATGCATCTGTCGAGGGCTTTGTTATGAGTGGGTAGGCAGCAGATTTTCCAGGTATCATGTTTATATTAAAAAATAAAAATAAAAGAAACTCTGTTCTTGTGTTTCTGATATTGCTGCTGGCGCTGAGATAACAGTTTTGTAATTACAATATATTTGATAGGATCTGTGTTCCTATTATTTGCTTTAGAAGATATGTAGAACATGACTGCGGAGGAAACAGCTTCCCACTTTTGCAAATAATTAGTATTACACAAACCAAACAAACCGGGCTGTTCTCATAAATAATCCATGCTGGGAAGTATATAATTTGCCAGTTTCTCTACTTGTCAGAGGGTTTACTTTCAAGAGTTAGTAATAGGCGGTTAGGAGAATTAACATTTCTCTACATCAATGAACCCCAACTTGATTTTCTCAGCATGTTGGGATACAACTCAAAGAATTCTCACTCGGCAGCCAGTCATCCTGGGAACTGTAGTCCCAATGAATCTGGAGGCCGCCATGTTGGGTGAAAGGGTGGTTTCCTGCATAATGACAGAGAGAATTAGGTTTGGGTAAATATGTTTCTCTAAGTAATTGGAACTCATTTTGTACTAGCATGAATGATAATCAAGAATGGAAGTCATTGATCTATTATTCTGAGGTAGAAGTCCATTCTGTGGAAGCCAAGGTCTGCTTATGGGACCCAGAGCCTGGGTGCACTCCTACATAGGATATCCCCAAGTTGTTATTGAATTGTCATTTTTAAGATGACAGAAAGGAGAATTTGTAAAATGCATGGCTTCAAATTTAGTTTTTGGCTTACCTCTCTCATTCTGGGAAAGCAGCACGTGGCATGCTACTAAAACACCCAGCTGCATTCTTTCCACCTGAATAAAAGTTGAATTCCATTGATCGATGGGAATAGTATCACTAGGACTAGCAATTAGACTTACATACTTATATATGTTACTTATATACTGTTCCATAGTGCTTTACAGCACTCCCTGAGCTGTTTAAAGAGTGAGCATATTGCCCCCAGCAATCTGGGTCCTCATTTTACCAACCTCAGAAGGATGGAAGGCTGAGTCAACCTTGAGTCAGTCAGGATTGAACTCCAAGCTGTGGGCAGAGTTACCTGCAATACTGCATTCTAACCACCATAACTTGATTTCCCCCCCTCAAGTTCAAGCTTTAATAGGGAAGCTATAATGCATATTTATATATTTCATTTCCAATTTTAAGAATACAGGTAGTCCTCATTTAGATGAATGGTTGCCTCAGATAACAAGCATTGTTATAACATTGATGAATATGTAGCTTGGCAGCCAGTCTTTGCCTTTTTGGCCTTCACAAGTCTGTAAAGGAAAGAAAAACTGAAGATCATAAACACTTTTGTAGTTTTGCAACTGCTTCATTTAATGACCAAGTTGCTGCTCCCTATTTTGGTCACTAAACAAGTAACTCATAAAAACCATATATAATAAACATGAAAGACAATGAAAGCATCAGGGAGACTGAAGGAGAACAAGCATTTTTTATTGCAATACTGGATTGTAGTTTCCATCATTTTTACCTCCACTCATGGAGTTTAGTAACATTTTTGGAGGGCCACACTTTGCCTGGATTTGGCCCGAATATAAACAAATTAAGGTACTAAGAACTTCCATGTGTAATTGGTTCATTTTGTAATTGCAACTGCTTCATATGAGATGAAGAATATGAACTGAAGTAATGATTTATAGATTTATAGATATGTACAAGAATGAGTACACATCTGCATTTAGCTTAGGATGGGGCTTCCAGGGTTCAAATCAAAATTATTTTTGTCTCAACTCCACCCTTTAGACCAAGGAATGTGGCTCCTTTCATGCCATTTAATAACTACAAATACAAGACTTTCTCCAAGGAAAGTTATGCAGTCTGTCAACTTGCATTTGCTGAAAAGTTTTAAATCAAGATTTTAGGTATTTCAGGCACAGGAATCCTCCTCCTCCATTTATTTAAGGGGCTGGTGCCTCCATTCCATCTTGATTGAACCATGGCTTCATAACAGATTGGTTGTGGAGATCATTATACGTATTCTCTCTCATTTTGTAAATATTACTGGAGCAAAATAGTTCAATTTCTGCTTCTTTCACCCTCCCTTCTTCTTCTTTTCTCTCTTTCCTCTTTGAAATCTGGAGGTTTTCCCAGTCATTGCAGGCTTTCTAAACCATTCCATAAATCATGAGGAGATATTTCAAGGCCAGGGGCAGCATTTGCCATATTGTTAATTCAGTATTCGGAATCAGCTCTACCTCATGGAAAATTCAATCTATCTCTTCCTTGCAGCATGAAAGTGAAAGAACACAAAGAGGCACACAATGTGGGGGCATCGCTGGAGTTTTATTAAAAGATGTTCCCACTAACATTTTTTTCTCAAAGAGGAAATAATTGAGTTAGAATGCTCCTCGTCTGCCTTTGATAACAAAGAAGGAAGAACAAATTTCACAAAAGAATTTCTCAGCATCCAGCTGTGTTTCAGACCACATAAAATCTTTTTAGTATTGTCTCCACCCCTTCTATTTGACTGATAGACCCTAAGCTAGACACACCTGTTTAATTTTTCACTTTTTAAATAAAAGTTCTGGACTATAGAAATATATTATATTATCAATTTTTAAAATACTAAACACATACAAACCTGTTGAATATGCGCAGGGAATTGTTTATTTTATTTATTTATTTATATTTGAATTTATATACTGCCCTTCTCCTCCTAGGGACTCAGGGCGGTGTGAATTGTTGCACACATAGCAACTTCCTCAAATGCACAGAATTATTTTAGTTATAAATACTAAATGTTTAACTAAGTAGTAGATGCTTACACATGTACCATGTGTAAGCATCTACTACTATTTCTATATTTGTACATGAAAACTGTGATTTTAAGAAGGGAAATATAACTCAAAATAGTGTGATAGGAGTAATATTTAATCTAGATTAGGTAATATAAATCTGGAAATGAATATCACACCAAAATGGTTGTGTGTGTGTTTATGTGAGTCTGTTAGTGTTGAGTTCTGGCAACTGCCTGCATAAGTCCATGCAGTTTTCAGAAGTGGTTTGCCATTGCCTCCTTTATAGGGCTGAGAGAGAGCATCTGGCCCAAGTGTCAACCCTGAATGTAATCTTTTCCTTTGGATCTTCAGGGCTGTCACACTAGGTGGATGGGCATGCTGTGGGAAATGGGAGGGAGGTTGAATGGAGACAGGGTGAGATGTATAGCCATAAAAACATTATTTTCCCTGGGAATCAAGGACATTCAGCCTGCACCGGGAGAGGTGTGACTGGGAAACAACTCCGGTTGGGACGGTGACCTGTTTGTGCCATGTGATGGACATGTGGGTGCAGGGGAAGGGATTTTGGCTTTCCTTTGCGTGGGGAAAACCTTTCAGATTCGGCTTTTCCCAGATATGCCAATATGACATCTCTAATAAAATGGAGGAAGATGCTTGCCTTGGAGTTTTATTTCTGTTGGGGGTGTTACTTGGAACCCTGACACCAAGATGATCCGGCTGGTTTTGTACTTTAGGTGGGACTTGAATTCACAGTCTCTCTGTTTCTAGTCTGATGTCTTAACCATGACACCAGATTGGTTCTCTCAAAAATGGTTCCTTAATGCTCTGGGGGAAGAAGTAGTGAACTGAAAACTGTTCTGCTAAATGCAGAGCTGATGACCGTGGTAGAATGAAGAGGCAGAAAGTAGATCGGTTCTTTATAATTTCTCTCGGGGAAAGGAGAGGACTTGAGATTGTCTACAAGTGCTCCATATAGTTGCTTCTCATGAGAAGACCGCAAGACAACAGTGTTAGGTGGGTTTAGAGCAGGGATTCCCAATCCCCAGTCCATGGACCGGAACTGGGCCTGCGGCATGCCAGAAACCAGGTTGTGCAAACAAGCAAAGCCCCATCCATGGGATGCAGGCAGCATGTGGAACCACGCCCATTCCGGTCTACGGGATAACCTCTCTCCAGGCAACCAGTCCCTTGTGCCCAAAAGGTTGTGGGCCACTGGTTTAGAGCACTGGGACATGAGAGAGCTATCATGTCAAAACCATGTTTGGCACCTTTGAAAGGTCACTGTGTTTACATACAGGTAGTCCTCAACTTACAACGATTCATAAAATGACCATTCGAAGTTACAATGGTGCTGAAAAAAGTGACTTACGATCATTTTTCGTAAGTCATTTATGACTGTTGCATTATCCCCAGGTCATGTGATCAAAATTGGGACACTTGGCAACTAGGATGTATTTTTGGCAGTTGCAGTATTCTAGGGTCATATGAACACCTTTTGTGACCTTCTGACAAGCAAAATCAGTATGGAAGACAGATTCACTTAACAACCATGTTTCTAACTTCATAACTGCAGTGATTCACTTAATAACTCTGGCAAGAAATGTCATGAAATGGGGCAAAATTTGCTTAACAACTGTCTTGCTTAGCAATGGAAATGTTGGGCTCAACTGTGCATATAAATTGAGGTCTATCTGTACTTCCCTTTCTAACCACATTCAGAAATTGCTTGTTAACTGCTTTTGAGCTATTAGGAGCCTTTGGCTTAACAAGTTTTATAACATTTCCATCAATCCTTAGCAAAAGAAGTTTTAAATAGAATTTTAAGAAGGTAATATTTTTCTTTTAGAATAAAGAGCAAGTGGGTAATTAAACTTTTTGATGTTGGAAAGTTACAAATGGATTAAGGCTCCAGATGGATTTGAAATCAAATTTTGAAAATAATTAGAAGAATCCTTCCCACTGGAAAAACTTTTGCTTTGAATTCTCTTTAAAAAATGATAGGATAAGACTTTAAAGGTTGGATTCCAGAGGGAAACCAGAATGAACTAAAGATTATAATTAAAGGAAATGAAAACTCAATTTACAACTACAGAACGGAGCAAAATATTTTAACATTAGCTGACTTTCAGCTAAATTAGCCTGATCGGGATCCTGAGTTTTGGATTCAGAAAACCTATCATAGCTTGCTATAAAACCAGAAACTAGATGCGGCATAGAATTAGCATTTTCTTTTTGTTTGTTTCTTTTTGAACGTTTTAATGTGTTGGACAGGAGATTGTTAAGGGAGTCTGGACTATTTGATGTTTCTGGCTCTTCCACTCTATTTGAAATGGAAAAATCTGTCTTGGTGTTAAATAGCTTTGCCTGATGTCTGTCAAGCTGTGGTCTTATCCTGCTTTTCTTCCATGAGAAGCATTTTTACTGACATTCGATTCTTCTTAAGGTTTTTAATCCTAGATGTCTTTTTCCTTTAGTTCATCTTTTTTTTTCTTTTTAAAAATAAGATTCCATCCATGAAAATGTATGAAATTATGACAGCATGTATAGTTTATGTAGTTTGTAGAAGGAAAGTATAGGCTATTTTAGAATCAAGCAAGTGTTCAAAGATATGGGATTGAACCTGTGACCTTTTTCATTAACATAATAATGAAAGAAGCATATATGTATTCAGAGTCATCTAATTCGTACTATATTAATGGTGATATATTATGACTAATAATAATTAGATTATTAAAATTCAAAATGCTTTGCAGTAACTCCGACGGCTGCAGATTTTGGAATACAAGTTTTATTTTTATTTATCCCCTTGTGCCTTTCAAGAGAGCTTTTAAATTATTGTTATTATTATTGGTAAGGTCAGGAAAATTTATATTATCTATAAATTCAAGAAGGAATTGTTTGCCCGTTTGTTGAATTAATGAATATATTGCTGAATCCCTTAAGACAGCGGTCCCCAAACTTTGCGGCTTGGTGGCCTGGCTGGGGCTTACACACGCACACATGCAGTTCCACACACGCAAAAGAGAAGAGAAGCTTTTGGGGCACGGTCTCAGCTCCTTCAGGCTTCTCCATGTGAAAAGCTTTTGTAAAGTATGGAAGGCCTGAAGCAGTGCGAGATCGCTCCCCTGATAGACTTATCGCTTTGGAAATTTAGTTTATTCATTTTTATTTATTAAATTTTATGCCTTCATTTGTCTGTCTGAAACTTTCAATTGGGCAAATTGGTGACAACAATATAAATTTGGTAAATAAATGCAACATAAATTTAATAAATAAATAGTTATTGAACCAAAGTGCCTCAAATGGGCTAACTTACAGACTGCTGGGACCTATATTACTCCTGTGGGAATGAAATTTGAGAAAGGTCACTTCAGTGGCACTATGCTGCTGTGGTTCACTGCATTCACATGATCTTCTTGCTTATTTGTTCCCTATGACCAGGGCCGGATTTTCCTATAGGCTAACTAGGCTTCAGCCTAGGGCCTCAAGATCAAGAAGGGGCCTCAAGATCAAGAGGGGCCTACATTCAAATTGTTAGCAAAATTAAAATTACACTTTCACTATAGGTGAAAGGGCCTCATAAGTGGAATAGCCTAGGGCCTCTTTTCATCTAAATCCGGCCCTGCCTATGACTATCATTAAGTGTTGTACCTTATGATTCTTGACGAATGTATCTTTTCTTTTATGTACACTGAGAGCGTATGCACCAAGACAAATTCCTTGTGTGTCCAATCACACTTGGCCAATAAAGAATTCTATTCTATTCTATTCTATTCTATTCTATTCTATTCTATTCTATTCTATTCTATTCTATTCTATTCTATTCTATTCTTTTCCAATGTTCCCTGACATTTTCCCACAAGGCAATGGAGAAGCTGGCAGGGAAGTTCACATGTTGCTTGGATACCCAAGCAACCTGTACCTGTTCTTTCTGTCTTCTCCATTATCCCTTTCCAGCTCCACTGCACTCCCAGAATTTCAGTGCTCAGCCTCTTGCCTCCCCCCACCCCCCACTATTCCTGACCTGCATGCACCCCTCCGCACCTGCCCTGGTCTGTGTGGCATCTCTTGTGTGCCTCATGCTCCCTTCCCAACTCATGCTGCATCCCCATATGTCCTCCCAGACCCATGCGGCACTCTCGTGCACCCCCTTCCTTTCTTCCCCACCTGTCAGTATCCACTTACCTGCCTGCTGCCCTTGGACTTGCAATTTCCTGCTGGCTTCACCACTGACTTTCTCTTGGAAACTTTTTACAAGCAAAGTAAATGGAGAAGTCAGCAAGAATTTGAGAGAGGGAGGGAGGGAGGGAAGGAATTTGAATTTGTCTTGGCTGTTCCTTTTCTATGACTGAGTTTCATGTTTATCTTTGTCAAGGTTATCTCTGCATTTCTCTACAGTGAAGGAAACTAATTCCAGATTGGGTATATATCTTTCTTCTTTACCCATCATTACCTATATATTTGAAGCAGCACAATATGATGTGTTGCCTTGCTATTTCAAAAATATATGAAAAGTATGAAAAATGCAGCTGAAAATAGTGACACCTTCTTGTCAGTGATTCTGCTGTTGCCTGATTTTAGAAAGCTGAACATGATGTTGTCTGCCGCATAGTCAGTTGGATCTGTCAATATGCCTTAATTTCTTTTTACATTTCTGGGACGTGAAATGGTGTTAATAGTGAAAGTGTAAAAACTTTACATGCAGCAACTGCTGAAATTGTTATATATCTGATGATTTAATTACCTGAAATATTAAAAGATTAGGGCTGAGCAGCTCTGGATTTGAAAGGGAAAAGTTATCTTAGAGCACACAGAGACACACGTAGAATGGTCAGCAACTCCTTAAACCAGATTACATATTTGGTGTAGAAAGTGCAGCATCATGGTTTCAGCATTGACTTCAAATTGCTCCTGCAAATGCACCCTTTCCCCAAGATCCTTTAGAGCAGTGGTTCTCAACCTGTGGGTCGGGACCCCTTTGGGGGTCGAATGACCCTTTCACAGGGGCCGCCTAAGACCATTGGAAAACACATATTTTCAATGGTTTTAGGAATAATTTTATGGTTGGGGGTCACCACAACAGGAGGAACTGTATTAAAGGGTCGCAGCATTAGGAAGGTTGAGAACCACTGCTTTAGAGCAATGCAGAACATTGTTAGATAACTGGTGTACAGTTGTCCTTATAAGATTCTTTTATTTATATTATATAAACACACACCTTACTAATTCCCCAGATTCTTTCATTCCAAGCAGTGGTGGGTTGCTCCCGGTTCTGTCCGGTTCTTGCAAACTGGTAGTAAAAGCGGTGGGAGGCTCCACCCACCCGAACATGATAATGGAGGATCTATGCATGCACAGAAGAAGCAAGTTGGTAGTAAAGGTAAGTAGAACCCACTTCTGATTCCAAGATATATAACAGCTAGAGTCTTTCTCAAGAAAAGGGGTGGTGGTGGGGGGGGCAGGTTTGCTTGAATGTGGGTGAGAGGCATTCCCAGTGAGGCTATTACTACCCTGTTCACCTATTCACATTCCTAATCAACTGAAGTTTACTAATGACTACAACTTGTTCAATATGGTCAACTTTGGCTGTAATTAAGGTTGGTCACACAGTGAGCCAGATGCTTAGACTGAATTTGGCATATATTGTCCACCTGTCACCACCTTCCCAAGGATCTGGAATAGGCAGAGGTTATTGTTTAATAATATTGAAGGCATTGTCACAGGATGTAAGCTGTTCAAAGTAAATCTACCTTTTGCAATTGACTGATGATGATGTTTTTTGTCAATGTTGATAGCGTTCAAGTGGTGCTTCAGATGTTTTGGGATTGCATTCAAGGCACTTATTACTATTGGTATTATCTTTGCTTTCTATTGCTGCAGTTGTCCTAATAATGTTGCCTGATTCCCAATGACTCTGCAATGTTTAGACAGGAGTCTTCCTTGATCATATCTAGTGATGCTGAAGTCTGGAACATTTTGCATGCAAAGAAAATGCCTTGCTCTTGAGATAAACACTGTTGCTGAAATGAAGCTAGTTATTAATTCTGAGTAGAAAATAACTAGTAACTGTCATATAACTTGTTTTTGTTTTTTTGACAAACTACAACATATCACATATTTGTCACAATTTGTTTTCATGATGTTGATTCAAAGGGTTTGCTTTGCTCGAGACCTTAAGCAATAAAAACTTGGGTGAGCCTCAGAAGACGTGCAACCCAATTCTAACTGTATTAGAGCTTTAGAAGTAAATGAATAAATTTGTTTTTAGAAGTTTAGACTGTATTGAATCCAGGGATGAAGTCTTCTCATAGATACACCACTGAGTTCCCTAAAATAACATATTTGGAACTTTGGCCTTGATAAAAATATAAAATTGCATGAAAAGGGAGTTTGTCTGCTGCTTTAAACCATTCCATTGTATGATAGCATACAATGAAGAAGACTACTGCCAATGGAGATCTCATTTGCAACCAGAGTAATGCCACTTAATAGCTTAATGAATGTCTCGCTTCGTAGCTATGTGGTGCTATGGAGTTGCACTATTGCATTTGGTCTGGAGAAGCCTTGGATCAGATCTGTTCTTAGCCCTTAAACTTATTTGGTGATATTGAATACAGTGTTCTCAGATATTCATCTTCACATGCCTTTTTCTTTGGGGAAAAGAAGGTTAGAGCAAGTTCTGAATTCATGAAAACCTGCCAAGGGTGGTAAAGAATTGATATATTGTTTTGTTTATAAAAATAAAAGAATGGGAATTACAAAGCATAAACTTGGAGAAGGCTGTGCATCCTCCTCTCCTGCCAGGACACCAGCTGCTTGTGGCATTATGAAAATGAGCTGGTGCCATCTACGCCTTATTCCATGTTATTGCTGTGCAAATGACTTCATCCAATTAAAATCTAATGTTCTGTTTTTATTAGCTGATAGTGTCTGTTATGTTGAAACAGCTACTGAAGCCTCTGCAAAATTCTGAGTGTTCTTAAGGCGTTTAAGCACAGCTCAAAAGAAAATACTTTCTGGACTATTATATGATCAGAATGTGCAGGGTTTTTCAGAGGCTTTTCAAGGCCGGTGAAAGATCGAACCTCACCTCAACCTCATATGCTGGAGAATTTCACACTGAACATGAGGTCAACCAATCACTTAGCATGGGATGCTAGAGTTGAACTGTATAAGGGAAAATGTAGATGTTTTACTTAAAATCAAATTGGAGCATTGGCTTGATCCCTTGCATCATTAAATCCCCCAATTTTATATATATTTATATATATATTTATATATATATTTATATATATATATAAATCCCCCAATTTTATATATATATATATAGCTATTTCTGCCTATTAAGGCGTCATCAGTGAGCCACACCCACTTCTCAGATATCCTCCCTGTAAAGGTACAATGTGTCTTTTTTCCTTTTTCGTAGGCTTTTATGTGCATATTCTTTCTAGCCAGGTTTTACCTACGTAAACTAAGTTGTTCTACAGCCCTGGTTCTGTGAAATCTCATTCACAAGTTTCTGGGCCTTTTTTCTGCTGACAAACTGCAACTCTGTGTTGCTCTCTGGGAGACTCAGATAGCTATTTCTGCCTATTAAGGCGTCATCAGTGAGCCACACCCACTTCTCAGATATCCTCCCTGTAAAGGTACAATGTGTCTTTTTTCCTTTTTCGTAGGCTTTTATGTGCATATTCTTTCTAGCCAGGTTTTACCTACGTAAACTAAGTTGCAAAGCGCAAGAGAGGGTATAAATACCTCTCTCTCTCAACTCCATGTGTTCAGCTGCACCAGGACTATGTGCTTGATGGTTCTGCTCCATTAAACCATCTTTCCAATCAGCCTCCAAGTTTCCAGTGTTTTTCTCCTTGCTTGGAACTGAACCAGATGGATATTTCTTCCAACAGTTGTAAATACAGATAGTTCTTGACTTACAGCTTTTCATCTAATGACCATAGTTACAACGGTCCTGAAAAAAAGTGACATAAAACCATTTTTCACTCTTACAACTGTTACAGCATGTCATGAATTTATGATGGTTGCAGTGTCCCGGGATCATGTGATCACCTTTGGCGATCTTCTGACCAGCAAAGTTAATGGGGAAGCCAGATTCACTTAACAACTGCGTTACTAACTTAACTGCTGCTGTGGTTCACTTAACAACTATGGCAGGAAAAATCGTAAAATGGGGCAAAACTCACTTAGCAACAGAAATGTTGTGCTTAATTGTGGCCATAAGTCGAGGACTACCTGTAGCTGTATGAAATTTATTTTATTTTATTTTATTTATTTATTTTATTGAATTTCTATACCGCCCTACTCCTGAAGGACTCAGGGCAGTGAACAGCCATAAAATAAAACACATACATATACAAAATTTAAAATCGAATAAAATGAATTAAATAAATTTGGCTGAATTGATACCCATAATTTAAAATATCCATATTTTAAAATACAGTAAAAATTTAAAATTTACACTTAAAAGGGAGAAGATTTAGGCGAGGCCAGCTTGATGAAATAAAAGAGTCTTCAGCTCGCAGCGGAAGGTGTGCAGATCCGGAATCCTCCGTATCTCTGGGGGGAGCTCAGGGGGGTTCAGAATAGTAATAGAACATAGCGCCAATGAGTCCCACAGGCTGACAGTTGGTCCAGGTAGGCCCAGTCCTAAAGGGGAACGCTGGAGGAGAGAGAAATGGGGCAGAAATGGGGCAGTTATCTCGAGCCCCCAGCCCCCCACACAACCACAAATTGAGGCCTCCCAAGGCCCGGAAGGTCACTCCGGGTCTTTTCCGCCCCAACCGTGGTTGCAGGTCTCCCAGTCCTGTTGGTTCATTGCCCCCCCAACTCCTATTCCAAGGGGGGGGTCCCCAGCGCCGTCTGACCACCAGCTAGCCTCCACAGCAACCGCCATCACCGCCACCACCGCGCCATCGTTGCCAGCCCCCGAAAGAGCCTGGCGACGTCCCAGAGATCTTCAGGGGGTGCCCGACACATCTTGCAGCTCTTCGGGCAACCCCCCCAGGCTTAAAAACTTGCCGCGCGGCGGGCGCCCCCGGCACAACGCCGCTCCAATTAATCGATGGCCTCCGGCTGTGAAGAAATGCTGCCAACGCTGCTGACACCCAGCTGATCACCCTGACGCTCCTCGCATCGCACCTTCCTCTCTGCTCAGTCACGGAGGGAAAGAAAACCCTCTCCGTGCTTTCAAGGAGCTCCCCTGACAGGTCCTGGGGTCAAAGATCTTTAGAACGACCCCCAAAGGACCCAAAGGGTAGGTCGGCGCCCCATCCTCAGATCGCGATCCCAGTGGGCGCCGCCATCTTGGACATGCGCAAAAGGAAGAAGAAATGGTTTTTCTATACAAGTCTAAAAAGTCACTTTCTTTTCATATAGAAAAAAGGAAAATGCCAGAAATGGATCAGTAGCATCATTTATATTTAACACAGAATAACGGAATAACAGAGTTGGAAGGGTCCTTGGAGGTCTTCTAGTCCAACCCCCTGCTCAGGCAGAAAACCCTATACCATTTCAAACAAATGGTTGTGCAATCACTTCTTAAAAACTTCCAGTGTTGGAGCACTCACAACTTCTGGAGGCAAGTTGTTCCACTGGTTAATTGTTCTAACTGTAACACAGTTTTCTTCAGTATGATCCAATCCAATGGGTTAAAGTAAGTTAGCTGGAAATTCTAGGAACTGTTATCATAAAGATGCTGCCTTTTTCAGCAAGGCTGAAAAAATGGGAAAATGCTATTAAATGTTTAAATATAACAAGGTGAGCATATTTTTCTATGTCTGAAGGTGAGATCTTCATATCGAGCTGAATATCTAAGTTTGAACTTTCTGAGAAGGGCACCAGAGAAAAGAAGCAGAATGAGGCATAGGGACCAGATATATGTGTATGAAAAATTGAGCTTTTATTATAAAGGGGAAAGATAAAATAAAGGAAATAAATTGAGCAAAAACAGGAGGAACGTAGTTTATAAATATATCTGTCCCTCCCACTCCTATATAACCACCATATTTTGCCTAGAATTACACATGTTCCAGCTCTTTTCCTTCTGGGCAATTAGTTTTAAAGGCCATTAAGTTAGGTCAATTGTGTCAGCTGACAGGAGGGTGGGTAACGCAGTTCATTTATTCTTAGCTTTATGAAGATAGCTTCAAGGGTGTGAATTCATTATTACTCTTAATAGCGAAGCAACGGCTTTAGTTATGATGATGACTTCAAAGCTTAATAGCGAAGCAACGGCTTTAGTTATGATGATGACTTCAAAGCTATTTTGTGCCTTCCCCTACTTTGCTTGGATTTCTTGGAGCCTATGGGACAACTATAAACAGATTGCTGCCAGCTTTTTCTAGGCTCGCTTTTTCCATGGCAAATTCATCCTGTAAGAGTGTCAGCTCTTTTGGAAACTTTGTGAGGTTTATAAAATTCAGTTTAATCAAACAAGCAACTCCTTAAAAACAACAACACAAACACAGAGGGAGGAGGGAGGGAGGGAGGGAGAGAGAGAGAGGTGTGTGCATGTAATTTAATAATCAATGGGTTGCCTGATTTATATGCATAAATGTAACTAAATACATTCATATCAATTCATATAGGCCTATAAAATCCAGTTAATAGATAATTACTAATCAGATAGGTAGCTCCTTGATTATTACTGTAGTTTCCACACATGTATAATGTATATGCCTCTGTGCATGCACACACATATACAGACATACTGTGTGGGACCCACTTAGGATTTATTTAATAAGCAATTATTAATCAGATGGTCAATTTCTTGATTACTACATTGCCAACACGCACACACGCACGCAAACACATACATATGCACACACACATACAGTACATACACACATATCTATGTGTATGCTTCTGTGCATGTACAGATACATAGACACAAAATAACTATATGTCAATATCCAAGGACAATCCCCAACAATCACCTGTTGAAGTAATGTTGCACTCTTATATCCATTTCTGTGGTTAAAAAAAATCCCAAGGAAACACAAACTGAATTCTTTCAATGAGTTATTTGAGACCAGTCCCATGGGAAGTTCTCCAAAGAGCTGCTCTGATAAATATTCTGTGGTAAGGAAGAAATGGCTTTTCCAGAGCAGGCAGAGAAGTATGGCTCTCAGAGCTGTTAGGAACCTGCAGGCTTGGCCAAAGGGTTGAAGGAGGTGCTTGATTGATTTCCTGTGAATGCAAGCACAGCATCTCGCTGTGCTGTGTTTCAGCAACTTCTTTTTCCACACCACCTGTGCTGGGGTCAGGATCACATCGTTTTCCTGAGTTTTCCTTTTTTGAAGCACGTACAGTTCAGCAACTGCAGCTCCATAAATGAAATAATTCATATTCATTAATGTAATCTCAGTTATCAGCATAAGCACTCACAACCCACTCTCCTATTTTATAGCTTTCTTGTAAAGAGTTGGCCATATGGCATTTCATCAGTATTTCTCTTCCTTCCCAGGCTGCCCATTCAGGTGAAAAAAGCTGCATGCCTTTAAAAAAAAAAAGGGATGTAATCTCTTTCTGATCCTGTTACTTGTATGTAGCTAGTGCTTAATTCTTGTACAGGAAGTGACTCAATTTATACATTGAGTGGAATTATTATTGTGTGGATGATGGTTTGCTGAATATGCCATAAAGGTAGAATTACACAAGGTGTGAATCCATCAGCCATGATTTATGAACCAAGTTTGCACAGCATACTAAACTGGAATCATCTCACATGCTGACTTAGTGTGATGCTTGAACCTTATTGAAAAATAGTAACAGGTGAGCTCCCGTTACTTGTCCCAGCTTCTGCCAACCTAGCAGTTCGAAAGCACGTAAAAAATGCAAGTAGAAAAAATAGGGACTACCTTTGGTGGGAAGGTAACAGTGTTCCGTGTGCCTTTGGTGTTTAGTCATGCCGGCTACATGATCACGGAGACGTCTTCAGACAGCGCTGGCTCTTTGGCTTTGAAACAGAGATGAGCACCACCCCTAGAGTTGGGAACGACTAACACATATGTACCTTTAGCTTTACCTTTAGGACCTTATCACACACTTATTTTTTTAGCACCTGAGAAAAATAATGCAAAGTGTCATGGTCCCCTAACAACTGGCTGTAAGTCTGAACACTTAGTGATCAGAAAATTTCACAAAAATTTCACTGTCTACCAATGAACCCACTCCATTAAGGGGAAAAATGACAACAGTTGACTTTTTAAAATCTTCTGTACTTCTCTGATTTTTAGGAAGTATAAATGTACTGCATAGTCTTAAGAGAGAAATAGTCCACACATTACTTGTGGAGGATTGTATAAAGGTAATCTTTGACTTAATTATTTGTTTAGTGATTGTTCAAAGTTACATTGGCACTGAAAAAAGTGACTTATGACTATTTTTCACATGTATAATTAATCCGGCATCCCCATGTTTACTTGATCAAAATTCAAATACTTGACAACTGGGCATGTATTTATGACAATCGCAGTGTCTTTAGGGTCATGTGATCACCTTTTGTGACTCTCTGACAAGAAAAGTCAGATTCACTTGACAACTGTGTTAGTAACTTAACAATTGCAGTGGTTCATTTAGCAACTGTGGCAAGAAAGGTTGTAAAATGGGGCAAAATTTGCTTAACAACTCTCTTGCTTAGCCATGGAAACTTTGCAGTTAACTGTGGTGGTAAGTTGAGAAGTACCTATACCATGCTCTTGGAAATCAATTGGCAAAGCTCTAGATGTTCTTTGGTTAAGGTAAAGGTAAAGGTTCTCCTTGCACATATGTGCTAGTCGTTCCCAGCTCTAGGAGGTGGTACTCATCTCTGTTTCAAAGCCGAAGAGCCAGCGCTGTCCGAAAACGTCTCTGTGGTCATGTGGCCAGCATGACTAAATGCCAAAGGCACACGGAATGCTGTTACCTTCCCACCAAAGGTGGTTCCTATTTTTCTACTTGCATTTTTTACATGCTTTCGAACTGCTAGGTTGTCAGAAGCTGGGACAAGTAATGGGAGCTCACCTTGTTACGCGGCACTAGGGATTCGAACTGCTGAACTGCTGACCTTTCGATCGACAAGCTCAGCGTCTTAGCCACTGAGCCACCGCGTCCCTTGTTCTTTGGTTACTTTATTTTAAAAATCGGCTTCTTTCAGTATAATATTAGCAGAATGAGTAGGTGGAGTAGCTGATATTTGCAAGTTGTGTAGTTTTAAACAATTCCACTTCAAGTTTATTCTAACACCTTAAAAGCAGGTTTTTTTCTAAAATAGAGATTGCTTTATTTACCATCTTCTTCTTTTTTTTTTTTACAAATTCAACACTTTTTAAATAACATCAAACAGCTTCAATGTAATAAAATCACAAGACAATAAAGTAGAAGAAAAAAGCGAAGAAGAAGAAGAAATAATAATAAGATCCTGATGAAATTTTCTTCATAATTACCAGTATCGTGTCCTTAGAGGGATGTTCTTTGCCATTTACTGTTTATAGATGGACTTGTCTCTGATCCAACAGAGCATGCATGACAATCAAGAGTTGGCCTTTCCAAAATAAAACATCCTATCAAACCACTGCTAAATATGGAAAATGGAAGTGGGAAGAACAAATGTAGCTGTTGCTCTGCAGAACAGCTAATTACTGGATTGCTGGCTTTTTCCAAAGGGTTTTGTTTTCACAGTTATCACATGCTGTATTTGGTTGGACACAGCTTGCTTTGCAAAGTAACATGATAGTAGGGAAGCCAGATTCTGAGTGTTTAGATCAGAGGTCCCTAAACTTGGCAGCTTTAAGACATGTGGACTTCAACTTCTGGGAGTTGAAGTCCACAAGTCTTAAAGCTGCCAAGTTTGAAGACCTCTGGTTTAGATATTAATTTTGATCTCTGTCTCTTTCAGTGTTACACGGGGACCATTCCGTACCCTTAAATTATTTAGGCGAAGAAATCTTCTAAATTGCTTACTCGGTGGATGATTTTATTTGTTATGATAATTTCTACGAAATCTATTGTTTCTCTTTCCCATCTTCTTCTAGGACTAACTTTGCAGTTGATAAGTGCATTGCAAATGCTGTTTGGCATTTTTTTTTTTAAAAAAGAATGCTATGCAGGGTAAAGTCATATCAGTATATGTATAGCGCTTCCCCCAAAAGAGCCGCTGGCAATTGGGCCTTTCTATCCCTTTCCCAGGTGACCAGCCCAACATGTCCCAGGCACACCAACATGCCTTGGAAAGAATTACAGGTTTTAAATAAAAGAATGACTGTTAAGATAAAAATCAAATCAAATTATGCATCACAATAATAAAAAAAATTAAAATGGTGAGCCTAAGCCTGTCCTTTTTGGCCAGATGGCTCCTCACCAATCCTATTGCTTCATCAATATAGGTCCAGTGAAAGGCCTATTCAGTCTCCCTCTTGTGGCAGGCAAGATGCAGTCTCAAAGCCAATGGTAGCTGTCCTCTGTTCCCTGAGATGGCAATCTTGCAATCTCTCTCTTTTTTTTCTGAAGGAGTGAAGTGTGATGACACGGGGCATGGCACAAAGGCAACACAGCCAGAGAATAAGTATGAGTCCCTTTATTAGCTCCAACTATGCCCCCAACGTTCCGTTTACTCTCTGGTCTGGAGAAAAACTCTCCCACAAAACTGTAACAGTTGTCGGCTGAAAATACTCCAGTCCAAACGTTATAAATAGAAAAGTTTCAACTATAAATCCAACAAGGCAAGATAAGGTAATTAATCCGGCAGGGCAAGCAAGATAAAGAGTTCCAGAAGTGAAGTAGCACTGCAGCAAATTAAACCATTTGGGAGGATGCCAGGAACTCAGATAAAGCAGTTAACACAAGATTAACTCAGTGTTTGTTCCCGACAACCGCCCCTCCCATTTGCCTCTCCTTTAAACTCCATCCCCAGGTGTGCCTTGTGAAGGGAATTGGGGCCCTTTCCTCCCTTGTAAGCCATACAACCCAAGTTGCTCTCTTCTCTGTTCTTCCCTGCGTGCCCTAGGATGAGGAGGGGGTGGGCCTTGGTCTTCATCTGAATCCCCTCTCCCTTGTTCTACCTCTCCCCTGCACTGCCCAGCCTGACTTTGCACTTTCCCAGTTTCCTCCACAGCCAACGGAGCCACTCTCTCACTCTCTGTTCATCTTCCATCTCAGAGTCAGACTCCGATGGGGGCATCACATGCAGTCTCTTTCCTTCATAGCAGCTTTTTTTTTGTCTTTCTGCTTCCTCTCAATCGTGTTTTACCTTCAGTTCCCTGAAACTGTCTTTTACTCCCCCTGCTGGGGGATGCGGTGGCACAGAGGCTTAATGATGCTGGAATTGCTGGCCAGAAATGGTTTGCACTTCAGTGGTTCAACCCCGTTATGTGAGATGGAGTGAGCTCCTGTTGCTCTACCCCGAGCTCTTGCCCACCCAGCAATTCAAAAGCATGCAATATTGTGAGTAGATAAATGGGTACTACTTCAGTGGGACAAACCTATCTGCATTCGAGTGTGCGGTGAGTGGAAGCCGGTGCCAACCAGACTTGAGGCATTGCAATGTGAGGTGGGGCAAGGCGAAACTGGCAGAGGAGCCAGAAGAGCCAGCAACTCAAGTGCTGGTGGAAAGCTAGTTTGCTCCCCATGGTGCACCAAGGATAAGTGCATAAATGCTGATCAGAATGAACTAGCATTCTAGGCTATCAGAACTGCATTGTGTATCTAGCATGTGTAAATTTCCCTGACAATGTTTGCCATATGCTAAATAAATAAACTTCCTTTGCTGTGGTGTATCTCTCTCAGAAAAAAAAAAAAAAACACCTTCCCTCAGGGACTCTTTCAGTCCCCATTCCAGGGGCAAGGCCCCAACCAGCCAACCAATCAACCAACCAACCAATCAACCAACCAACCAACCAGGGAAGGCTGTTAATAGAGCAGACTACATATGGATCTATGTGGTGGGCATATATTTATTTATTTCTAAATAGGAATTAACCTGAAAAATGACTAGCATGGGTAGTTAAGATGTCACTTAAGGTTTACGGCCTTATCTGCTCATAATTTTCTAAATTCAGAACTATTGTTACAAGAAAAAATTGAACCCAACATAATTATTTGTATCTTCAGATCTGCCATTTTGCATTTTTGTGACAAGATTCTTTGTCAGAGCTTTACGAACCGGTAGGTTTTAATGCTCTATTGGTACGAGATCCTTGTTTTCTGAACTATGATGATAGATTTTAAAGTTTTTAAAAAATTATTTGACTAAAGATACATCCAATTATGCTGGCATATCTAAGCTGATTTTTAGGGTGATTAGAACAAAAAAAAAACCCCACTTTTCATTGGTCACATAGTAAAATATCTAGCCCGAGTCAATGGGCTGGATATCTTGCTTGCTGAACTCAAACAAGCTGAGATAGGAGAAGGGGTCTCAATCCCAATCTTTTTGGATTGTGGGAACATTTTATATTGTGAGAAAACAACAGAGGCTGCCATAAAGATGGATGCCTACTCATTATACAGCTGCCATAGAGAAGGTGATCAGTCACAGTATGACAAACTACTGAAATGAATATTAAAAAGTACCTAAATGCAAGGCATAGATAGAAACTTTCAGGAATAAATCTGTTCTATGAACCCACTGTTTTCTGCTTCAATAGGCACTATTTCTGTTTGCCAACTAGTCAATCAAACTAGGAAACCAATCCTATGTATGACAATGGTACTTTTTTTTGGGGTAATGCTATAGCAACAAAATTTTGTAAGCCTCAATGTGCTTCCTCTTCTCTCCCCTTTATCTTCATGTAAACTAGGGTGGGGACATATGTCTGAGACATTTATTCAAACTTATTTCTTAGTCTGGGTTCTTATCCTCTTATCTGACCATTGCTTTACTAGTAATTCTTCCTCCAGTCCATCAAGGCTATTCCTTCTGCCCTCTACAATTTCATAGAAAGAAGTGAGACGCAATATAATCCACATAGCAAATGATTAACTTAAACCCCCCCACAAATACAGGTGGTCCTCGACTTAAAACCTTTGGTTTAGTGACTGTTCAAAGTTACAACAGTGACTTACGACTTTTTCACACTTACAACTATTGCAGCATCCCCATGATTAGGCGATCAAAATTCAGATGCTTGGCAACTGACTCATTTTTACAGTGGTTGCAGTTTCCCGGGGGTCATGTGATCACCTTTTGCGATCTTCTGATAAGCAAAGACAATGAGAGGCCAGAGTCACTTAACAACCATGTTATTAACTTAACAATGACAGTGATTTACTTAACAACTGTTGCAAGAAAGGTCATAGTATGGAGCAAAACTCAACAACTGTCTTGCTTGGCAATGGAAATTGTGGGCTCAGTTGTGGTCATAAACTGGGATTACCTGTAAACAATTTAGCTTGCCTTGTTCTGAATTTTCATTCAGTTGTGAAACTAAGCCCATCCACTATAACCTAGCCATTATCTCTCAATCTATTCTATTACACAGGGTTGTTCTGAGGATACTATAATAGAGGAGCAAGAGGCTTGTATATAACAAGTATGATATAACTTCCTTCACCTTGTCCCATCATAGCTCTTCATGTTGGGCAGATAGACCTGCAAAAAACTATTTTATTTATTTATTTATTTCATCAACCATGTAATAAATAATAGATATAAGCATAAACATAATTATGAATACATGAAATGGATATATATAAAAGGGAAAATTAGGACAGGGATGGTAGGCATGCTGGTGTGCTTATGCACGCCCCTTAGAGACCTCTTAGGAATGGGGTGAGGTTGACAGTAGACAGTCTAAGATTAAAGTTTTGGGGGTTTGGGGAAGAAACCACAGAGTCAGGTAGTGCATTCCAGGCAATAATGACTCTGTTACTGAAATCGTATTTTCTGCAATCAAGTTTAGAGCGATTTACCACAAATTTGTATCTATTGTGTGCTCGTGTATTGTTGTGGTTGAAGCTGAAGTAGTCATTGACAGGTAGGACATTGTAGTAGATAATTTTATCTGCTACACTTAGGTCTGACTGAAGACGGAGAAGTTCTAAATTGTCTAATCCCAAAATTTGAAGTCTGGTGGCATAAGGTATTCTGTTGCGAGCAGAGGAATGGAGGACTCTTCTCGTGAAATATCTCTGGACTCGTTCGGTTGTATTAATGTCCGATATGCAATGCGGGATCCTAAAGTGATCAAAAGATCTTCTGCTGGAAAGTTGTTGTTATAAAGCAGGGCTATTAAACATGCAGCCCATGGGCCGGATAGGTCACATGCTGGCCACGCCCACATCCGGTTTAGTGAAGGGGAAAGAATCCTGATACATCACGTGACAACTCCATGATGACGCAAGTTTGACACCCCTGTTATAAAGGGATGCTATGCTAACCAGATTTAAAAAGGGGGCCTGCTCTTCCACCACATCATCTTTTGAATAAAAGAGGAATTTTATAGATCTGCTCTGTACCAGTAGCACTGAACTGTTAAGTCCCATTAACCAAAGAATGCTGAGGCACTTATTTGTCTAAAGATTCCTCAGCATTCTCTGGTTAATGGGGCTTAACAAATCACTGTAGCTTTGCATATTCTGTCCTGTTGTTGTTTTGAATCTACCCCATGGCAGATTTTGCCAAATTCCATCAAACCTGTTTAAAGTATGGATTTGAAACTCACATAGGCAGAATTAGAATCACTGGGTAAAAACTATTTGGTAAAAGTACTGGATCAAATTCCTACATGTCTTTGATGATAAAGCAGCTGAAGTGTTGAGGCATTTCACGAACATGACAAAACCTTCTTAAACATCAGATACAGCATCTATTGCCTGATCTATTAAGTCTCACAGGCCAACATATCTTCAGGGATGAGGAAAACTCAATATCACATGTCAGATATAAAATATTGTACATATATGCTTGTTGTAGCTGTACGCTTGCTGACTTCAATGCTTAAAGCTTCAATGCTTTTCAATGAACAGAATTCTTTCCAAAATATATGCAATCTTTTAAAAATGATTGTTTTGGCTTCATTTCAAAGAATTATGCTTTTTTTGTTTATGAGATAGAAGAAATTATTATATTTATATACCGCCCTTCTCCCGAAAGACTCAGGGCGGTATATAATGAATGATGACAATGAAACATAGTTTCATTGTCATCATTCATTATATACTGCCCTGAGTCCTTCGGGAGAAGGGCGGTATATAAATATAATAAACTAACTAACTAACTAATGTTAAGAAATCAGCCACAGCATCCAGCCCAGCTAGAACTAATATAGAGGTTAGAAGGATAGAAACAGCTCATAAAAGTGGCTAATGTACATTAAAGCTTTTTCAATCAAGCATTTGGGGAGGGTTTTTTTTCCTGTTGAAAGAAAAAACTAATTGAAGAGGCACTTTCTCTTGGAAAAAGCCATTGCCTTTTCAGAAGTTGGAGGTTTTTGCAAACTAGTCATAATTAAAATAGCAATTTCTCTTTCTTCTTTCAGCTGTTTTGAAGCAAACAAAGCTCTGTTGGAAACACAATTTTTTGAAAAAGGTAAACTTTGCAGTATGTGTTGCTGTGTTACTTTCCTTCCTCTCATCTCTGAAATGGTGGAAGCAGCATTAGCAAAAACATGAGTCTGTCAGGCAAGTATTAGTGAGTGCCTGCCAATCTAATTCTCTCACAATGTACTCCTTAATGATGCTACTTTGGTCCCCTGAATCATTGTAAACAATTAAACAATGGACAACAACTACACTCTTGTGATGAGAAGGCCAGAGCAGGACAATTGTTTGCATTTTGGGTTGGCAGTGGATTATTTCAAAAGGTTGGGATGTTGTCACTATCTAAAGGAGTCACTGGATGCTGAATCTGGTAAAAGCATTTTGCTTGTAAAACAGGCGTTACCAAATTTGGGCTGCAAGCATCCAATTAGCTACTAGATGACAGGAAAGAGTGGGAATTTTGCAGCCTGCATCTCATAGCCATAATAAAGCAATGGAGATACTACGTGTACAGGTATAAATGGAAATGCTAGGGTAGGGCTGTCAAACTCAAGGCCTGTGGGCCGGATGTGTCATGCACTGGCCATGCCCACGCTTGGTTTAGCAAAGGTTCAGTCCTGATATATCAACGTGATGCCGCCGTGACAACATGAGTTTGATACCCCTGTGCTAGGGGATAATCTGTATGACAAACAAGTTTGTTATAACGATTAAGACACTGGGTAGAAACCAGGAGACAGTGAGTTCTAGACTCATCATAGGCACAAAGTCAACTGCGTAATCTTGGGCCAACCACTCTCTCTTAGACCTGCATGATGTCTGCAAATGGCCCACTTTTAATAGTTTAATAGTTTAAGTAATTTTAATGCCAGGTCACATAATATCGAACTAGAGGATTGGGAAATAATTTGGAACAAAAATTATAAATTAACCAAAATGGCAAAATATAAAGAAAATCAATATAAAATGTTTTACCGTTGGTACTTGGCACCCTCTAGACTGGCAAAAATATATCCAAATTTAAACCCCAATTGTTGGAAATGTGGACAAAAGCAAAGTACCTTCTTTCCCACATGGTGGTTATGCTCCGAAACAAAAAAATATTGGATGAAAATACATAGATGGATACAGAAAGTAACAGGCTTCCAGATAGAATATACACCAGAATTGTTTCTTCTAGCAATAATGAAAAAGAAATATGAAAAAACAACAAAATATATTATTCTACATATGACAACAGCGGCAAGATTGGCATTTGCGCAATGTTGGAGAAGTTCAAACATACACTCCGAAGATTTAATAATGTGCCAAGATGGATAAAATGACATTGGAACTGAAAGGACTGATGGATTTGGACTTTTACATAATATGGGAGAAATGGTATAATTGGATTGAAAATAGAAAAAAAGGGAAATAACAGATAGTAGATTTTGTAAAATTATATAGAGTATAGGAGAACATTACTGTGATGATATGTAAATGGTCACAGTCATGCACAAGAGTTGAATAAGAATTGTTTAATTGTTAAAACCCAATAAAAAAAAAATATGTCAGGTCTTAAAAAAATAAACCCTTTCTGGATAAGGACTGCCCTGATTTTACATTCTTTAAACTCACAAGAACCAGATACATCTTTCTAAGATGTGCTCTCCAAGCATACTTGTATATATGAATACTTGTATGTTTGGTATATTTGGTACACTTGTATGCTTGATACTATAGTACATAGAGAAAATGTTTATATAGATACTTTATGCTGCTTGGTTATATAATGGAATGGGATGCTATGGATGAAAACTAAGCTTTATAGCTGTGGATTAATTAATTGAATTTTGTAGTCAAGTGAATAAATAATTGCTACCCAGATATCTGGGTAGCAGATAATAATTGCTTCACAGATATCTGTTAAAAATGTACATTGCTATCCTATACTTACTGTATGTCTGAAATTAAATGTAGAGAATTCTTAGAATTCTCAAAATGTAGGTTGTGAGCAGTTCCAACCAGGATTGCAATTTTTTAAAAAGATGACCTTGCTTGTGCTCTCTGCAGTGAAGAGCAAAACCTGGAGCAAGTTTTCAGAGCTGGTAAAATCCATCTGACCCAATGTCAAAATTATCCACCAGTCACTTATCAAAAATCATATTTTAAATATTAAATATTTTAATATTGCTGATTCAGTTATTTATCTATTATTTAGCTGTCTTTTTCCTCCCAAGTTGTTTTTATTTTTTTTTTAAATTTACAAACATATTAATGCGTGAACAATATGGCACTGAGTGTCTTACACTTTAGTACAATAAAATAATATTCATCATATTTATTACGTTTGACAAGCTTATATAATTCTGGTAATAGTACACATATTAATGTTAAGTTATAATCTTTCATTATTTAGTTATTCATTATTTCAATATGTTATTTTTATGCCAATCACCATATTCTGAATGTCATTCCTTTTACTACAAATAAAATATTATTAATCATATTTGTTACATTTAGCAAACTTATATGGTTCTAATAATAATACACATATTTATATTAACTTATAATCTTCCATTATTTAGTTATTCAATATTACAATGTTATTTTTATGCCAATCACCATATTATTCAAGCATACTTGATAATACCATTGTTCAAATTCTGATTTCCTGTCTTGTTATTACTTCACCTTATTATATAAAAATGTGTATTCCATTAATTCCCCTCTTTCTAGTTTTCATCCATGTTCTAACTTAATTATGGCACTATTATATTTAAAAATATTCCCTTTCTATCCATCATGTCTTGCCCGCTTTAAAACTTTAATTGTTTGTTTCTTAGCATGCCTCCCATGTCCCTCTCTTGGATCTTTGTCTCTATCTTGACCAATCATTTTAAACATTTCTCCCTTCCCTGCCCTATTCCATTGTCTAATTTTCAAAATATCTGCTCCTATCTCTCTTTCAAAAAAAAAAAAATCTTCCTGCAACTCCAGTTCCTTTTTAATTCCTTAAAATACTCTCCCCTCGGCTTATTTCATCAGTCATTATTGTTTTTTTTGTTATCTCCTTCTTGTCATCTCATTTTATTTGTTGGTTTTTTTGTTCTGTTTTTTCATCTACTCTTTCAATTGGCTCTTCCTCTTCCTGGGTGTCTTGGTCACTCCTTGTCCATTGTATCATGTTTTCCAGCTTTCCATCTATGCTCTGCATTTTATTCATAATCTCCTTGTAGCTTCTTGTCAAAGTATCCTTAATACTTTGAATTATCAATGGTCTTTCTCCCCAAATTCCACTCTTTTCTTGCTGGTGGAGCATCTCGTTTAGTTTTATTTTGTCCTTCTTTTGTCCAATAGTCCAAAAACCATATATTCAAACCTAAAGTCACTTCTCAAAAACTTCAATATTTATGAATCTTTATATCCCAAAGCCTATCGACCTGTTCCTCTGGATAGTCCCAATAATTTTTCCAGAACCTTCATAAGCCCCTCTATAAATTCAGTCTTGCATTGTAGCCTTCAGGGGTCACTTTAATAATAATGTCTTTTTTATTCTCACATTTAAATCTCCAATAGCCAAGTATTTCCAGGATTTTGGAAATGTGTTATGCCTTCCTTTTGTCAGCAGGTGGCACTCTTAAATCAAATTTCAATATTAATCAGTTTTATCCAATTTTAATGGTAACAATCCACACTATAAAGATGATATTAGTTTTTTAAGTAAATAGGTCCAGCATTTTAAAATCCCTATCCAAAACACCGCCTGTCCAATTTAGAAATCCAATATTCTGTATTTTTAAAGGTTTTTGCCTTTCTCCCTTTTCTTTTTCCTTTTGAAATTCTTCTCAAAATGTTAAATCACTGCTTTAATCAGCCTCTCTTTTCCTGGTTATTTTTTTTGGGTTGAGTTTTCAATAAAAAGGATTCTTTTCACCCAATTCCTGGCACTGTTCACTGACTCTGCTCCAGTACAGTTCTTAGGTGTTTCTCAGATGTCCCAGCTTCATGGCAGCCATCTTTAGGCTGCCTCTTCTCCTCGCCGTGGCATAGAGGGAAAAAAGCCTGGGGTTCAGTAGAAGAATTGCGATCTCTCCCGCGACCTCTCAGGGCGTTCTTCCTTAGCTTCTCTGCCCCTACAAGGCGGCTTTGGCTCCTCTCAGAGCCCACAAACAGGGAGAACTCAGCACAGGGAATGCGGAGACCTATTCTCTGCATCTGCTATTGCCGTGATGTCAGTCGGAAGTCTGTATTTTTAAAGGTTTTTGCCTTTCTCCCTTTTCTTTTTCCTTTTGAAATTCTTCTCAAAATGTTAAATCACTGCTTTAATCAGCCTCTCTTTTCCTGGTTATTTTTTTTGGGTTGAGTTTTCAATAAAAAGGATTCTTTTCACCCAATTCCTGGCACTGTTCACTGACTCTGCTCCAGTACAGTTCTTAGGTGTTTCTCAGATGTCCCAGCTTCATGGCAGCCATCTTTAGGCTACCTCTTCTCCTCGCCGTGGCATAGAGGGAAAAAAGCCTGGGGTTCAGTAGAAGAATTGCGATCTCTCCCGCGACCTCTCAGGGCGTCCCTCCTTAGCTTCTCTGCCCCTACAAGGCGGCTTTGGCTCCTCTCAGAGCCCACAAACAGGGAGAACTCAGCACAGGGAATGCGGAGACCTATTTTCTGCATCTGCTATTGCCGTGATGTCAGTCGGAAGTCCTATTGCTTAGCTGTTTTAATGAGGGATGTTTCACAAATCCATTTATCATTTTGTATTATTGCAGAGTTTGAGAATTCTTGCCTTATGAGTTGAGGAAAATGAATTCTTACATTACAATTCTTACCTTTTCCTTTAGGATAATGGATCATTAAATCCACAGAGACTAAGTGGCTCTCTGCTGCAACATTTACAGGCATTTCTTCTGGTTTTTGGAGAACTATTAGAAGACTAATCCCACTTCCCAAATGTTGTGTTTCAATTTGCATGCTGAATGTTCCTCTTTTTCTGAAATATTTTACTAAGCCAGTCTAAATTTCATCCCCTTGGAAAATTGCTTATGAAAAAAAAAACACGGAACTATTTCCTCCTATCAGCTGAGTTGAGAAGGGGCATTGGTCCTACCTGACACGCATCTTCTCATTGGGTGGAGACAGCAGCCAGAAGTGGGTTCAGCTCGTGCAATCAGATGAAGGACTGAGCCTGTCAAAGCTAAATCCCACCCCCGTTGCTAGGGGCTCCCAGCTTTGTGAAGGATGAAGATAGGCTAGACGTGTGGAATAAAAAACAGGAGAATAAACACATTAATGTCCAGACTGACAGGGTGGGACTGGCTGCTGTCTCCACCCAACAAGAAGGAGCGTGTCAGGTAGGACCAACGCCCCTTCTCCATTGTGGGGTGGAGACAGCAGCCAGAAGTGGGACATACCCAAGATCAGCGTCCCAAGTCTAGGGAGGGTACAGTTTGGGCAAGCAACTCCCCGTCCCCTCGAACTCCTTGGAGAACTCTCCGCCTGAAGGCAGCCTCTGCAGAAGCAAATTTGTCTATCTTATAATGATGAATAAAGGGGGAAGGAGAGGTCCAGGTAGCTGCTCTGCAGATTTCGAGTAGCGAAGCCTGCATGGACCAGGCCGCTGAGGTTGAAGCACTTCTTGTCGAGTGTGCCGTTACCGTGGCAGGAGGCGGTAAGGAACGAAGTTTGTACGCTGTAGCAATTGTGCACTGGATCCAACGGCCAATCGTCGACGACGACACCTTGGCACCTAGCAAAGCAGGGAGAAAGGACACAAATAATGACTCAGACTGACGAATGTCTGCAGTCCTTGTCAAGTAGATCCGAAGAGCCCTATGGACATCCAGCATGTGCCATCGACATTCTAATGGATGAGACGGATATGGGCAGAAGTCTGGGAGAACCAGTTCCTGTAAACGGTGAAAGGGAGAGTTAATCTTAGGCACAAATGTGGGGTCGAGTCGAAGGACAACCCGGTCCACATGAAAGACACACAAATCGTCCCTCATAGAAAGTTCAGCGATCTCCGAAATACACCGAGCAGACGTTATAGCCACCAGGAAAGCTACTTTGTATGACAAAAGACATAGACTGACCGTCCGTAACGGTTCATATGGTGGCTCAGTAAGAGAGTTCAACACAAGGGAAAGGTCCCAAGTGGGATATCTATGAAGAACCGGGGGAGACAAGTTGGTGGCTCCCCGTAGGAAACGTCGTATAAGCGGTTGGTGAGACAAAGGCTGGAGAGAGTTGGAAGTCAAAACAGATGAAATCGCTGCCACCTGCCTCCGTAAGGTGTTGGGCGAGAGCCCCTTGTCCAAGCCCGCCTGAAGAAGTCGCAGGACTTGTATCACTGAAGCCTCCAGCGGTGAGATGTCCTGGGAGGAGCACCAAGTACAAAATGCCCGCCACGTTGATGAATAGATTCGATTCGTGGAGGGACGGTGAGAAGCCTGGATAGTTCAGATTATTGAAGGAGGGACGTTGTCTCATTGAAGATCGCACTGCTCAATCTCCAAGCAGTCAGTCTCAGCCACAGTGGGTCCGGATGCAGAATCTGTCCTTGACTGAGGCAATCGGAGGGGCACGGAAGTGTCCAAGGAGGAGCCACTGATAAGTGCATGAGGTCGGCGAACCATGACCTCTGTGGCCAATGAGGGGAGATGAGAATGATCTCCGCCCATTCCAGAACAATCTTTTGGAGGACCCTCGGAAGGAGGGGAATCGGCGGGAATGCGAAAAGCAGACCCGGAGGCCACGGGGAGCACAGAGCATCCACTGCCTCCACCTGAGGTGTCCGGAAACGGGAGAAAAATCTGGGGAGCTGTGTATTCTGAGGTGAAGCAAATAGGTCCACAATAGGCTTGCCGAAGTGACTCGTCAACTTCTGGAAGATACAGGGATTCAGATGCCACTCGGAATGGTCTATTGACTGGCGACTGAGCCAATCCGCTCGTACGTTCGCCTCCCCCGAAATGTGTTCCGCCTTCAGGGAGATCAAGTGGCGTTCCCACCAAAGACAAAGTCGTCTGGCTTCCAACATCAGCAACCGGGACCTGGTGCTCCCCTGGCGATTTATGTGGGCTTTTGTTGAAATGTTGTTGGTGAGAACCAACATGTGTGTTCCGGCCACCAGATGACGAAAGGCCCGGAGAGTGAGAACGACAGCTTGTAGTTCTAGCCAGTTTATACTGCGGGAGGCTTTGGTGGCCGACCACGTGCCCTGAGCCACCTGTGTTCTGCAGTGAGTGCCCCAGCCGACCATGCTGGCGTTGACAACAACCCAGCAATGGTCCAGGAAAAAACAGCCCTTGGCAATGGCCTCGGAATGCCACCATCGAAGGGATGCCATCACCTCCCTGGGAATGGAGATTCTGGTCAATGAGGTGCCTTTCCCCACCTTCTGCAAAGGCAAAAGAAACCACTGAAGGTCTCTCAGGTGCAGTCTGGCCCAGGGAACAATATCAATGGCCGAAATCATCTTCCCTAACAATTTAGGTAGAAGCAAGGGTGAAGCACGTTTTTCCCGACTAACCTGAGCCGCTAGAGTCCTCAGCCCCTCCTGGCATTTCCCAGATAAATAGACCTTGCCCTCGACAGAATCAATGATCGCCCCCAGGTGTGTAATTCTAGTAGAGGGGACGAGATGGCTTTTTTCCACGTTAATGGAAAAACCGTGGGCAGCCAGGGTCTGAATGGTGAGGCGAAGGTCTGAATAGGCTTGAGGAGTAGAAGTGGACATGATAAGGATATCATCCAGATAACACTGGAGACAAATTGACCTAAGCCTAAGGGAAGCGGCTAAAGCCGCCAATATCTTGGTGAAACTACAGGGAGCTGAGGAAAGACCAAAGGGCAAAGCCCTATACTGAAAATGATTCCCTGCATAGTAGAAGCTTAAGAATTTTCTATGGGAAGGTCGAATGGGTATGCTTCAGTTAAATCAATTGAACAGAGGAGGTCGCCCCTCTGAACGCCGTCTAAGATAGAACGTAAAGATTGCATTTTGAATCTTCTATAGATAACAAAATGGTTCAAATGTTTAAGGTCCAGAATAGGTCTCCACCACCTGAAGACTTAGGTACCAGGAAAACCCGAGAGTAGAACCCCTGACCCAATTGATTCTGGGGCACAGGTTGGATGGCCCTGATGGAAAGGAGATGATTTATAGCCGAATCCATAAGGGATCTACATTCGGGGTTACCTGACCGGGGAGAGCGGAGAAAAACAGAAGTGGTGGAGACAAATTCGATGGCCAGTCCAGATCGAATGGAAGCCCGGACCCAGCAATCGGATGTAGTGCGATCCCAAAGAGCAGCAAAGAGGCCCAATCTGCCGCCCACGGGAGGATTGGGACTACTATTAATGACGGCAACGGATGGAACGACCCCCTCCCCCTCGAAAGGGCCATCTAGTCATAAAGGATCTGCCCCTCCCAGGTCTATCCTGAAACCCCCTCTGCCTGGGAACAAAATTATTCGTACCACGAGAGGATCCCGAACCCCCGTCTGAAGGACGAAATTGGGCGCGAGAGGAATAAGGTGAGTATCTGGACTCCCCCCTACGGTAGGCCGTGGGTAATACTTTTCTCTTGTCCTTGGTTTCTATTAGGAAGGCCTCCAGGATCCCCAAACAACTTCTCCCCCAGAAAAGGAACGGAGGCCAACCGCCATTTATTCCGGGGGTCAGCTGGCCAATGACAGAGCCAAACCAGGCGGCGGGCTGCCACAGTAGAAGCTAACGATTTGGATGCGAAGCGAGCTGCATTCAACGTCGCATCAGCCGAGAACTGTACTGCCACCACAATTTTGTTGATGTCTTGTCTGAATTTGTTGTCCTCGGCAGATAGCTTGTCTTGGATCTGACGAAGCCAGAGAAGGGTCGATTGGTTAAAAAAGGAGGCCGTCGTAGCTGATCGAATGGCCCAGGCAGCTGCAAGATGAGCCCATTGGAGAACTTGGTCGGAGCGATGTTCTTCGGGGCGAAGGTTTTCTTCAGATCCCCTGGAACTGTAGAATGAGAAAGCAATGCCACAACAGGGGCATCCACTGTTGGAACCTGAAGCAGGGAGACCAATTTGGATGAAACGGAGAAGTTCTTCCTATCTGTGGTGGATGGTACAGGAGCAGTAGCAGGAGAGGACCATTGCCTCCGTATAACATCCAGAAAGAGAGGGGGAGTAGGCACAGCTGTTACAGGCTTATGTGGTTCTGTAAATAAGGGATTTAGCGTGCCCTCAGACGTAGGCGGAGTTGGTTGAGTGGAAGTCCCAAGTTGAGCCATATTCACGGCTTTAAACAGGAGAGACTTATACAGAGCCTGCGGAAAAAGGCCCGTAAAGGGAGGTTGATCCGGAGGGAGACCCTCGTCTTCGGACAACTCTGGTTCTTAGAGATCAGCATCACCAAAGGCTGAAGGTCGGCTCACACAGGACGGAGCAGGAGAGTGAGATTCCGCTATAGACAACAGCTTGTCCTCCTCTTCCTCAGCCGAGGAGACAGAGGAGTATGACGCAGAATGTTTGGATCTGGAAGATCTATGTGCAGCCAAAGACTGTTGCACAGCTGCTGCAATCATCTTTTGAATGTCCTCAGCACGAAGAACAGAGCCCAAAAGCCGACCAAGCGACAGAGGGGTGAAAACACTGCTCTAGCCGGTAAGGGCGAGCGAAATAGGCCAGGGATCTGCTAATTAAAGCTGGTCCGACAATCAGCTGAGGCTGCAAAAGCCAACAAGTGGCAATTAAAACTGCAAGAAATTTTCCCTCAGCAAGGGTAGCTCTCAAAATGGCGGTCCGACCAGCGTTAGGCAGCGTAGCAACTCCACAGTGGTAATGAGGCTAGCTCAGTAGAATCAGGGCAGAAAGATGACAAAGCAAGTGGCGAAATCGCCACCTCCCCCACGGGAGTGCGAGGCTCCACAATCCCCACTTACTGACCAGTGGAAGGATGATCGTCAACAGTCCAGGGGGGAGGAAACAGGCAAGGAGGCAAATTTACCTCACTGTTCAAATAAGCAGGAGTCCAGCAAGCAGAAGAATAGTCAGTATCACAGTCCAATTTTTAAAGCCAAAGGAATCCGAATGAATTAAGAAAGGGTAAAAAAACTACGGAGAGAAATTCCACACTGCAGTCCAGTCTGAAGGACTGAGCAAAGCTGGGAGCCCCTAGCAATGGGGGCGGGATTTAGCTTTGACAGGCTCAGTCCTTCATCTGATTGCACGAACTGAACCCACTTCTGGCTGCTGTCTCCACCCCACAATGGAGAAATGCTATGCATCACAGCTTCTCCATCCATTTGGAAGAGTAGATCAAAAGCTGAAGAAAAACTCTTCATCCTGCATTAAGTTTATGTGCCCTAAAATTGCTAGCTTCTTTGGTCCTGCTCTTTCTATGATGAGAATATATTGTCACCAAGGTAAAAACTAAGAGCTCTTGCTTCCTTAAGTCTTAATTGCTTTGATCCAAGATTAAAGCGTTGTGATTACTGTATGTTTGTAACTAAGGCGACTTTCCCTTTTTCTGCTTTATGGTTTGCAAACCCTTTATGGCTTGGATTAAAGCAGCTGCTGGCTATAGATCAGAGCTATTGGTTATGTGTTTCTCCAAGATATTTCTGGGTTGGAGTGATTATTTTTCCATTTGGATCGTTTTTGCATAAAATCAAAATCCTGAGAATCTGAAAGAACCTTACATGTTCCTTACCTTTTAGAAATACAACATATCCTTAGAAAGCTTAATTGAGCAGCACAGAGCTAATTAGCTGTCCGAAGACATGCCATTTAATTCATAAACCTGCATTAATTTGTTCTACTGAATGCGCTTATCTGGTATAGAAACGCCTTTGCCCTCTAGCTTTCAAGGCAGCTGCAATGCACAAGGAAGGCAGATAATTCTTTCATTTCAGAACTGCTTCATTTCCTTCAGCGTAAAACAATTGGCACATCAATGATGGCTCAAAAAAACAAAGAGGAAGAACCTTCTTCTTCTTTTTAAATGTGAAAGAAAAAGAAGCTGCTTTGATAACTGTCTTTTCCTTCTTAAGCGCCTGCCCAAAAAGTGCTATGTTCAACATTTGTTTCAATTATTTGCTAATCTAAACCATAACTCAAAAGATATTTCGAGCAACTGATTTCAAAGCTTTCTAAAAAGAGCAGCCAATTTTCTTATAATTGTTTCTTCCTACAAAACAACATAAACAGTTCTGATTTTTTTCTTTTACTGAATATAATTTATATGAAAGGGTTCTTTTTTTTAAAAAAAAACCTCTTTGAAACATGTAATAATGTAGTCTAGAAGTTGCTAAGCAAGTTTACTCTTTTCCATCTTCAGAAAGCCATTACATTGCAAGAAAACCTATAAAAAGTGACTTTGAGATTTGTAAAATCCTGCAGGTAAGTGGTATACATGCAGCAAAGCTAAGAATGTCATCTGTGTATTTTTCCATGCTTGAATGTATGCTCAGAACAACTTGTCACCATGAATAAGTCACTTTTCATTCATTTCACTGGAGATTTTGCCTCGGAGTTTGTATTGTTATGTTTTCAATATATGAAAGGAATGGCAAAGGAGGAAAAACCCTAATAGCTGTTTGGATTGGTGGGAAACTGCTAATGAATTATGCACTGAGCTTGTTGAACATTGGGTATACGTGCATTATTTTTTTTAAAAAAATAAATCAAATGCCAGCATTTTTCTTTTAGAATACATTTATTTTAAAACCCCGGTCTTTGGTTATCCTGTTAATCCTTCTGTTTGACATCCCAACTGGTATTAACAAATGTCAAATCTATAAGGTCAGGTGCATAGTTTGTATGGAGTTAACGTATTTTCTCGGGGAGCAGGAGATTCAGAGAATGAAATGGGTTGGGTCAAATCATGTTTGACAGAGAAAACATGTGTTCCTTGCAGGGATTTATTTTTTGGGGTGCGAGGTGTTTTGTTTAAAGGCAAGCCAAAGTAAGAGTTTGATGTTTAGCAGAGTGATGGCCCATCTGAAAACTATCACAGATCCGCTGTTAGGCCCCTTACAATTTGCCTACCGAGCAAATAGATCGACAGATGATGCTGTTAATATGACTCTGCATTACATCCTACAACATCTTGAATCTCCAAAGACCTATGTCTCAGGTTGACCGTGCGAGACGCAATCAAAACACAGCAGCACCCCTTTCAGCTCTTTTTGGCACGCTGGTTTATTCGCGTCCGTGGACGGCTACACGCTGTGACTTGTAAAGACGAATGAAATCGGTGCTACAGTGTAGTAGAAATGGGCATTTATATAGCCCTCCCTTCTCATTAACCCTTTTAAACCGCGCCCCCGTTTGTCACCACACCCTTGTTAGCGCGGAAGCGTCTCAGCTGGTTCTAGAAGGTGCTGGTTGCAGCGTCATTTGGAGACATCCTAATCCCATCGCACCCGATACCACCTCCCCTCGCCCCGCAGATGGCCGCCTGCACCCAGTGCCACCACCACCAAGTATGTATATGTCCCTCGATGCTTTCAACATGCGTTAGCCTACCGAGCAAATAGATCGACAGATGATGCTGTTAATATGACTCTGCATTACATCCTACAACATCTTGAATCTCCAAAGACCTATGCAAGAGTCCTCTTTGTAGACTTAAGGTCAGCATTCAATACCATCATTCCAGATAGCTGTACCTGACCACACTTGTAAATGGATCATAAGCTTCCTAACAGACAGGAAGCAGCAGGTGAAGCTAGGCAAAATCACATCAGATATCTGTATAATTAGTACAGAGCCCCCCAAGGACTGTGTGCTCTCTTCACTTCTCTTCTCTCTATATACCAATGATTGCATCTCAAAATACTCCTCTGTTAAAGTACTGAAGTTTGCAGATGATATAATGGTGATTGATCTCATTCGAGACAATGACAATCTGCATACAGATGGGAGGTTGAACAACTAGCCTTGTGGTGCAACCGGAACAATCTTGAACTAAATACACTCAAAACCATAGAAATGGTGGTAGATTTTAGGAGAAACCATCCTATACTACCACCTCTTACAATAATAGACAACACAGTATCAATAGTAGAGACCTTCACGTTTCTAGATTCTATCATATCTCAAGACTTAAAATGGACACCTAACATCAAAAATGTCATCAAAAAAAGCACAACAAAGAATGTTCTTTCTGCACCAACTCAGAAAGCTCAAACTGCCCAAGGAGCTGCTAATTCAGTTCTACAGAGGAATTATTGAGTCTGTCATCTGCACCTCTATAACTGTCTGGTTTGGATTTGCAAGACACAGACTTCAGTGGATAATTAGAACTGCAGAAAAAACAATTGCTACCAACCTGCCTTCCATTGAAGACCTGTATACTGCATGAGCCAAAAAGAAGACTGTGAAAATATCTACAGACCCCTCAAATCCTGGACATAAATTGTTTCAACTTTTACCCTCAAAATGATGCTATAGGGCACTGCACACCAAAACAACTAGTCACATGGACAGTTTTTTTCCCAAATGCCATCACTCTGTCAAACAATTTACTAAGACTGTATTACTATTATTATTCTTATCCTTCCTATTACCTATCCCTCCCACTTATGACTATAACCTTGTTGCTTGTATCTCTATGATTTAAATGGTTTTGTTTCCTAGTATGATTTTTTTTTTAATTTTTGATTTATATGCCGCCCTTCTCCGGAGACTCAGGGTGGCTTACAATGTGCTAAGCAATAGCCTTCATTCTTTTGTATATTTATACAAAGTCAGCTTATTGCCCCCACAACTGGGTCCTCAATTTACCTTAGAAAGGATGGAAGGCTGAGTCAACCTTGATTTGATTGCTTATTTAGTATTTATGACTATCACAAAGAGTTGTATCTTATGATTCTTGATGAACATATTTTTTTTTGTTCTTTTCTTTTTATGTATGCTGAGAGCATATGCACCAAAGACAAATTCCTTGTGTGTCCAATCACACTTGGCCAATAAAGAATTCTATTATAGTATTGAATTTAAACCAGTAAAGCATTCATTTATTCATTCTTCCATTCATTCATTCATTTACAGTTAGTATTTTTAGGGAAAGAGGTTCAGATATTGGCCCCTGTTTTGGCCAGCCCAGGAAATCTTAGTGTCTAGAGCAGGGATGTCAAACTCAAGGCCTACAGGCCACATCTGGCCCATGGGGTGCTTAGATCTGGCCTGTGAGGCCACCCTGGAAACAGCAAATGACCGGCCCATGGTGCCTCTGCCAGTGAAAATGGAGCTCTGTTTTCGCTGGCAGAGGGCTAGCAAAACAAACAAAACAAAAAGGGAAATGTTTTGCCTTTTGAATTTGAGCATGCAGGAAGGGACAGGAAAGGAGAAAGGGAAAGAGGAAAGACAAAGAAAAAGAAAGAAAGAGGGGAAGAGAGCAAGGAAGGAAGATTATAATAAGAGTGAGGGAGGTCTTACAGAAGTCCTGCCTTAGCACTTGACCACTACAAGTACCCCTGACATGAGTGACGTCGAGCTGGCCACATCCACTCTGGCCATGCCCCCCGGCCATGCCTACCTGCCCCCCCAAGGTCAAACACAACCCTGATGTGGCCCTCAATGAAATCAAGTTTGACACCCCTGGTCTAGAGGCTATGACTCAAACCTGACAAGTCAATTTGCTGTGGATTTGGGAACTGCCTGAATTCAGTAATCTAATCTAATCTAATCTAATCTAATCTAATCTAATCTAATCTAATCTAATCTAATCTAATCTAATCTAGACATTTCTGACTCTGGGTATACAAATGAAGTTTCTTCTGACACAATGTATGACAGAATGTATGTTACATTTTATATTTTAATCTTTTTATTGAATATAATAGTTATACTATGCTTTTTTTATTTGTGTATGCTACTCTACATTGCATGTTGATTGAACTGTTGTATACATGGATTACATACATAAACCTGTTTTTATAGGCTTCCCATCTCAATATGTAGAGTTTCAAAATGAAACTAACATACAGCATTAACAACCAGAGGGACTTTGGGGTGAGACTGGGGCACAAAAGTGTATTTGGGAAGATGTTTAAAAATCTTGGGACACAGGTTGTTCACTTTTGCTTTAGGCAGAAGACTGTAAATATCAATAAGGCAGAACAATTGTATATGGAAGGTCATGCATTAATGGGGGCATTTCAAATTGTCAGCAGTACAGGTTCTTTCCTTTTACTATAAACAATTTTTCTTCATTCCATTTTTTTTCTTTCCCTCTGGCCATTTCTGTTATTGTTGTTGCTGTTATAAAGGAAGGTGATAATTCATTTCACCCATAGACTGTTCAGCATAGGTCATTCTACTATAAAAAATATTTCAGAATTACAAAATCTTATAACCAGGAACCCTACTTTTAGAGCTGTTACACAGTTCTAAATATACATGCCAGGATTGTATATAAGATTGCTCCTGACTACTTTTTTATGCTGGAAAGATCTCAGTTTGCCCTCTGGTGCCAAGGGAGGTGACAATGACAGCATAGTTTAAATAACCAAGTTAGGATTCTAGAAAAGCTATCCAAACTCCAACTAAAGGCCAAAGGCCATTTGATGATCTTCACTATGGCTATAATATAAACAGACCAGCAAAAACAATATTCATAGCACAAATTTTGGTGGCATATATATCTCATGCAGCTTTTTAAGATGGTCAATACTTGTTATATTCAGACCACTACAAACTACTAGTCATTGGTATGTCATTACAATACCCCCTTAAATAGCTAGTAGAAACTTTTAATAAGCCAGAGAAGAAAACTGGGACAATATTTTGGGATTTTTAAAATAAATCTGGTCTGGCTGAGGCAGTTACCTCACTTTTCTGAATGATAGGTTGTTACTGTCTAAAGTAATGTTCACTCAGTACATCTTATTGGTTCGATCCAGACTTTTGGGGAAAGGGAGTTTTCTGTTTTTCCTGCACCACCCCCTTTAAAGAAAATCCTTCCCATTAACATGGGAAGAAGAAAGAATACCTAACCTATTTCCAACCTGGGACTATGTCATGGAAGCAAAACAGTTGAGCTAAATGGAAGATCTAAGCATCCCACTCGAGGTGGAAATGATTCGGATACTCTCTCTATATTTTATGACTTCTAGAAGTATCAAAGCTCAATTCACACATCTGCCCACTGTTAGGTTTTTGCCATTAAAATATTTCAAAGAGGTGTTTAATTTATACAATACTCCAAAACAAATGTTCCAGAACATTTAGACTTTGCAGGATTGAGTCAATTTATATACTGGAAAGATAAGAGACTGATTTCAATTTCATTAAACAGATATGCTAGAGGCAGATGTCACTGTTTCTGTCTTTTTAAAAATAATATTTATTAAATTTCCAAAGATTAAAATACACAGTACAAAAAGAAACATAATACACAAAAAAGCAAGAAACACACACACACACACACAGGCACACACAAACAAAAAATATAAACAACCAAAAACAAACGTATCAAAATTTCAATACTAATAACCACTTTTCTGCATTGATATCTCTAACTTATTTAACCTCTTTATGCAAATTCTACTTCTAAATATCTCTTATATTAAATTTAACATCTTTATTTAAATTATCTTGATTTCTATTTGCAATTCGATCTCATAACAAAAACATCCCTTAAATTTTATGTTTACTCTCCAGCCAGGAATACCATTTATTTCATATTAAATAGTACTTGGTGTCCTCCCTCTCCTTCATTTCCATAGATAATCTGTCCATCTCTGCACATTCGTATATTTTCGTATTTTTTTTTTATTATGATTTGATCTGGAGGGGTGTCTGGTTTTTTCCAATTTTGTGCTATCACAATTCTACTTGCCGTTAGATGTTTCAGTGGTGTTTAAATACAGTGCGAGGCTTACCTTCATGGATAACTTTCCTCCCTACACTAGCTTCTACTAATCCCTCATTTTGTCAGTGGCTTTAATAAATATTATGTTTATTTTTTGATCGCTTATGCTGCTTATGAGAGTTCAGGGGATCCTTTTTATTTATTAAATAGCCACATTTATTGCTGATGGATGGTAATTTATAGTTCCACTGCTAGGGGAAAAAACCCAGAAAGAATAAAACCCTTTGTTTTATTATGCTCCCAGACCTGCTTATTGGAATAAAAAGGAATAAAACAACTCATACATCTAAGGGGGATTACTGCCCTATCAGGCAATGCACCTGCCCAGCTGATGAATAGCAGCTAGAAGTAGAGTTAATAAAAGCCTAAAGTTATTTGAAGCTCAAGCATGGCAGAACAAAGCCGTGCAAATGTAGTTCATAATAATGTCACCATCATAATATGAAATCTGAAGATTTAGCAGTCAATTATGGAAAATAACACCACTCTATTAAACCCATTATAGCTGTTCAGCTTTGGGTGGCGATGGTGAGAAATCTAATGGCTTCCACACTGCTTTATAGCATAATAAAGGAGATTGTCTAATACATTTAGTAGATTGAAAAAAATGTAGGATTTATACTTAAGCAAATGCCGAAATGCAGCAATTTCATATAAAAATGGATGGATGTAACTAGAAGAATTTATTTAAAATTGTAATATCGGTCAAGAGGAGAGTTGAAAAGTCTTCCGTTCAAATTTGACTTCATCTAGGGAATTACTGGAAAGTTTTAGATATACCGTAATATCACTGATATATGAGCAAAATACTAGTCTTTATAGGAATGTTTTATCAGCATTCTTTAATTATAAAGGCCCAAGCTAAAACACATGCTCTACATAAATTCAAGACTTCCATCTGTTTTTCCAATTTGAGGGGCAATTGTGAATGATTCCATGCTGATGTGCACTACTGTTCTCCAAAATCTGAAAATCTTTCTTCTGCAATTTTTACTTTTTCATAGTAGTCCCTGAGCAACAATAAAAATCAGGGAAAACCGATGCTGTCTTTTGAACAAATATTTTCATAAATGCTATATATGCTTGTAGAATTCTCAATCCAGGATTCAGAAAAAAAATCATAACTTTTTGTTGTAGCCCAAGAAAACAGAATTTATCAGTGGCAGAAAAATTCAGTGGGACTCAACCAGTGGTGGGTTGCCCCTGGTTCGGCCCGGTTCGCAAGAATCAGTAGTAAAACCGGTGGGAGACTCCGCCCACTGACCCGGACGTCATCATAGGTGATCTGTGCATGCACAGAAGCTTTTGCCCATGTGCAGAAGAGAGTGCATGGATGTGATGCGAACCGGTAGTAAAGGTAAGTAGAACCCACCCCTGGACTCAACAGATGTGTTTAGATGTCATTGCTCACTCAACCATTTTCCTTGTGTTTCAGAAGTTAGTTTTGTGAAACCTAATCATATTTCTCATGGAAATAACCTATATTGCCCACCTCAAAATGACTGAATAAAATAAATTTGGTATTAAATCCTAAATTATAAAATTGTATAAATAAACATATCAATAAATAAATCAAATAAATTTAAATTTAATAAGTTGTTTATTGAATAAAATAAAATAAATTCTGTATTAAATTAAAGAGATCCAGTTTTGTTTTGTTTTTTTAAATTTGATTTATATGCCGCCCTTCTCCAAAGACTCAGGGCGGCTTACAATGTGCTCAGCAATAGCCTTCATCCTTTTGTATATTTATACAAAGTCAGCTTATTGCCCCCACAAACTGGGTCCTCATTTCACCTACCTTAGAAAGGATGGAAGGCTGAGTCAACCTTGAGCCTTGGCGAGATTCGAACCCTGCAGTAATTGCAGGCAGCTGGTCTTAATAACCAGCTTAATAACAGGGTGCCTTAAACCTCTGTACTACCAAGGCTTGGTCTAGTGTTTAGGGCACCAGAAGACCGTGAATTCTTTTCCAGTCTAGGCATTAAAGCCGGCTGGATGACTTTGGGCCAGTCCTCTCTCTCTCATCCCAACTCACCTCACAGGGTTATTGTTGTGAGGAAAATAGGAGGCGGAAGGAATATTATGTATATTCACTACCTTGAGTTATTTATAAAAATAATAAAGGCAGGATAAAAATAAAATAGATAAATATGTATGTGATAATGTAAACATATAATTTTTGAAATAATTGCTATAATTTAAATGAAAAGTGTCAGCATATAAAAAAGCATATATCTCAGCATATAAAAAAGAAAAGAAAAAAAAAAACCCCAAGAAGCCTTTGGGAAAGTTGTAATTCAGCCATGACTGACATATTTTTAAAAAAATAAATTCAGAAACTGATTATTTCTTGCAAAATAAATACAGCAGAATAACTTTTTTTTAAAAAAGCATTCTTTCAAAAACATGATTAGAGTTTATAAAAAAACAAAGCAAAACAAACTAAAACCCATCAACTGTCAGTTCAGACTGTTTTGGGTTTTTTTTTTTTACCTTTCTAGTTCTAATTATAAAGAAAATAAATGGAATGTTAACCCTGCCTATATGCTTGGAAGAGTTCCAATAATTGGCTAGCAATTTGTCTTAAATCTCTTGTTATTTTACACAAAATAGAAAGAACCAAAATAAAAGCGATCAGGAAGTATGTAATGAAGATTAAGACAAGCAGTCTGTAAAGCAAAACAAACAAACACACAGACACACACCCTTTCTTTTATTTTCTAATCTTAGAACTTGTATGATTTTAATTTTCATTTTGAGTCATTGCCTTTAAGTGGCAATCTCATGGAAGTAAGCAGGACCTTCTATGCGGAATTTTGGATCCTGAGCTGGGGATCCTTTCCAGTCACTGTGGCTCTGGCTGAATTGTCTTCTCCTGGACTCAGCCCCAACCTTTTACTCTCTCCCAATTTCATTTCTAGGACTCCAACTGTTGTTTTTCTTCCTGTTATTTTCTCTCCGCCGGTTTCATTTTGGCCTGTGCTACCTATGACTCAGTACACTGGAGAGTTATCTGACGCCTTTCATCCTTCAAAATGAGCACTCTTCTTTCTAATGGAAATCTGCCATTTCCCCTTTTTTCTCCCAATGCCTGAAGACATCAAAGCACTGGGAATACTTTGCTTTTCAAAAGATGCAATATTTCCACTAATCAATTGAAGCCCATTTAGAGATCCTCCCTCCTCATCATAAAAGCCCCCCAACAAATCTCAGGAGCATCGTGCCCGAAATGAGCAAACATTAAGGAAAAGATGACAACAACATACTTCACAAAAATGGCTCACACATCTGATTTTGATCAGGGGAAGGAAAGGAGAGGGAACACCTTTAACTTTCTCCTGTTTTGTATAAAACAGACAGCGGCATCCATATGAAGTCCTGAGATGAATGGAAATGTCCCAGCAGAGAGCCTCAAAGCCCCTACCAATTGCTCCTCAGGGCATAAGCTGTTTTGGCAAATCAGTTCAGGAAGAGTTAGAATTAATTCTATCATTCATGAAGGATCCCTAGAAAAAGGGACTTTGGTGAGAAAAACAACCCAGAGCCAAAAAAAAAAAAAAAATCCCTAAAAGTAAGAGCCAAAAATTCAATTTAAGAAAGCTGTACATTTTAATGAAACATCATGTGAATGCCATAGGATCTTTAAGGGGAAGAAAAAAATATCTGATTTTGTAAAAAAGAATATTGAAAAGGCTCAGCTTTTATGAAATAATTAACTAAAATAGAAGCAGGTAAAATCTCCATCTCTCTCTTTCTCTCCCTTATCTTAAATTAATAGAGAGATTAAAGTAATTATTTAAAAGCACCTTTGCAAAAGAAGATGCTTTTTTCTGTGACCATTACTTGGTAACTCCTGAGAAACATGCTTTTAGTTTATATTATACTTAATACATGATTAATACGAAATGACCTTTTTACTCATTCGATGGCAAATGGTATTAACTATTGTTCAAGATTATTAATGATAGTGGTTTCTTTTCATTTAACATTTTACCTAAAGCATTGCACAGAACATATTTTCATTTCCCCTACCTTGACATGCATGCTTGTCACCTAAGCAATTAAGTGCAATGTTAATAGAGACGGAAAGATTACTTCTCTATATGCCAAAGTAATTTGAACCAACATTAATGTGTTTTAAGGAGCTGGGAAATAGGCTTTAAAATGTGTGGTGTGGTCCCTAAGTGGAGTGTTATGTTGTAACTCTAGATCCTAATGTGAGCTATTATTAAGGCCTTGAACCTGCTAGAATTAGGAGTTTGAGATTTGCAAAAGATCTTAGTAGAGTTATACAGGAGAAGCAAAGGACCATTATTCCCTGTATAACTCGACTACCATCTTTCTGAACTCTTTTCTCACTCTTTCCTCTTTCCTGCTATTATTATCTTTCTCTAGCTCCATTTCCCTCTCCCTTTTCCTATCTATCTATCTATCTATCTATCTATCTATCTATCTATCTATCTATCTATCTATCATCTTCTTCTCTCTCTCTCTCTCTCTCTCTCTCTCTCTCTCTCTCTCTCTCTCTCTCTCTCTCTCTCTCTCTGTCTCTCTCTCTCCATCCCTCCCCCCCTCATCTACAGTATTTATATGCCTGCCTATCACATACAAAATTACCCTGGTGGCAAAATAAAAAATGTAAAAACAATACCCATGTCAAACAGTCAAAAATGCACATACACATACATACAAGATTCAGTCAATAATGGAACCACTTGAAGATTTCTTGAGACCTGCAAGCCTGATAACAAAGCCAGATCTTGAAGGATTTCCAGAAAATAAGGAGAGATGGAGCTGACCTCCACCTCTCCTTATTTCAGGAGAAAGAATGTTCCATAACAGCAATAGCACTTAGACTATACCACTCCATAGTGCTTTACAGCACTCTCTGAGCAGTTTACAGTATCAGCACATTGCCCCCAACAATCTGGAATGGAAGGCTGAATCAATCTTGAGACAGGCAGGATTGAACTCCTGGAGTGAGCAATGAGTTAGTCTGCAGTACTGCATTCTAATCACTGCGGTACTACGGAATAATAATAATAATAATAATAATAATAATAATAATAATAATAATAATAATAATAAAACAATAATAATTGAATAATGGCATGAATCCAACATGCACCTGCACAGGTTTATTTCCTCTCTTCAAGGGATCCTAAATTTTGCAGGATCCTGGCAGGTCAATTCCTTTTTTGTTTTCCAATTTCTTCTCTTTGTTCCATTTTTTCACGTTAGCAAGAAAGCAGAAGTAACAGTCTGGGCTGGTGGGGGTAAAGAATATGCTCTTTGTCCCATTCATTTTGCTGAAAAGGAAAGAGATTTTATTATGCATCTTCAGAACAAATGCGAAGAGCAAATCTTTTGTGTCATAAATGACTATTCAAGTTTAAAAAATGCAAGTGAAAAGCAAGCGTAAGCAGTTTTTTAATATGCTTTTGTATAATCATTTACATTTCTGTGCTTTAATAGAAATCCAAAGAGTTTCCATAAGCCCAGTTCAGACTTTGGACAGCTGCCTGTTTAAATTTAGTTTAATTTTGTTTGGTTGAACTTAGCTTTATTGCTCTCTTAGAGAAGAATTCAGACAACTGCATGTATTTGGTTATTCTCATTGGGATACCTTACAAGGTTGTACAACTATGATTTTAAGACGGAGGACAGAGATGGCATATTATTACCTAAGCTGTTTAGCTGTGTATGTTTTGTTCTTTTTCTCTATGCCTAGTAGGAAGCTAACCAAGGAGAAAAGATAGATTGACTCTTGGGGTTGCATGGCCAAACTCAGGTAGTTTGTTTGGCAACAAAACTGAAGTGGCTTGTCAATGCCTTCCACTGAGAAGTTTCACCAAATTCCCAATATGGCCTACAGCCTGGGTCCTTTTTGGAAGTCTCATCGAAGCAGTAACCAAACAGACTTATCCATTCTTAGCTTCCAAACCTTGATATAAATCAGCCATATTCTGCCACTTGTTAAAACAAGATATTGATAGTTGTGATCAAGTATTTGAGATGCTATTTTAGCATTTCAGTGCTGCAGGTAGATTTAGAATTAATTTGAAAAATACTCTGCTTAATGATATCTATACCGTCCTTGTTCCATATATTGTAACATAAAACAAAACTATAAATCTAGCCTGTACCCCTCCTTCTATCCTTGGCCATTCTGCCAACCTTTCTGAGTGATTCCCTGGTGAAGACAATAAGACATGCTATAGATAAGCAGGTTTGTCAATCACTGATCAAGCTTTATCAGATAACATTTTAGAAAGGAAGCATTTTTCCAGACACAACTTGTAGGTTATTCAGCACTGCTCCCCTATTGAAATGTTGGAGAGGCTTACGTGAACAGAAGTATCCTTGACGGTTTGCATTAGATAGCCTGTTTAAATCACAGGAGAAAGGTTTTGGAATAATGGTGAAATGCGGGAGGAAATGGAAAGCAGCACAATTTCTTTCAGTGTTGTTAAATAGATATTCAGAGATTTGAAGAAAAGAATCAATCTAGAGACTTGCTTTTTCATAGTCCGTTTATTTCCGTCGACAAAGGGGCAAAGAAGAAAGTGTTCAAGTAATACAGCCAGAGCTTGTGGATTAGTCTATAGCAGGGGTCACCAAACTTAACAACTTTATGACTTGTGGACTTTAACTCCCAGAATGCTGGCTAAGGAATTCTGAGAGTTGAAGTCCACAAATCTTGAAGTTGCCAAGTTTGGAGACCCCTCATCTATAACATGATTTTCCAAGCTTCTCCTCCCCCTTCTTTTTTAATTATGATTATCTATTTTGATTTATATTGTTTCATTAGTGATATGCATACTTTTGTTAACTTGTTTAGCATAAAATATGATTCTAAATATGATTTAAAATCCATGATACACGCATTGGTATTTCTTTTTAAATCTGAGATTGTTATTTCACTGCTCAGAAAAAAGTGAATGATCAGATCACAAGAATCATATCCCACAGTCTAAATAGCATTCTTGCTGTAATCCTCCACATTATCAGGCATAAAGTACCATGGATGAAACCAGGGGTGAAATCCAACAGGTTCTGATAGGTTCTGGAGAACCAGTAGCAGAAATTTTGAGTAGTTCAGAGAACCGGCAAATACCACCTCTGGCTAGCCCCAAAGTGGGGTGGGAATGGAGATTTTGTAATATCCTTCCCCTGGAGTGGGGTGGAAATGGAGATTTTGGAGTATCCTTCCCCTGCCACACCCACATAACCAGTAGTAAAAAAAATTGGATTTCACCATTGTATGAAACAATATGCCAATTAGAGTAATATGTTTAGTGTTGCTCACCTATAGAGAGGAATCTTGCCAGACTAAAGCACACATTGCATAACTAGATAAACACTGCAAACTTTTAGGGAGCATTCCTCTTCAGCCTCTTCCTCCTCCCAAGGGTCTCAAGACTACTGAGCTGTTTTACTCCTCCCGTCCCTTCAGTGCCAGATTCCACTATATAGATTCTGTGGTATCTATGAATGCTAATACAGTAAATAAGAGAAATTCAATGATTTGTCAAAGAAGACCGACACTGTCAATGACATGGCTGACATTCACCTTACCAGGGAGACATAAAGTAACCAGCAATGGAATCTTCTATAGAGGACAATCAATGGAATAGAAATGGAATGGAAATCACATGTGCAAAAATAAACATTTAAAAATATATACGAAGACAATGCAACATTAAATATTAAAATCCTCTTATTAGAGGCCTGACTGAAGAGAAGGAGCTCAAATTTCCTTCTAAAGATGAAAATGAGCCAAATCTACTTCTTAATTAGCTATGTCATCAGGAAGGGTGCATGGTGGTAGTTAGAACAGCATTGCAAATTACAGTTCAAGCCTTGCCTTTTTTGTGCATGCATTGGGATGTTGCTGTACACACATGCGAAAGGGACAGAATTTGAAGCTGATGAAAACAGCAAGTAGCAATAGCAGTAGCATTTAGGCTTTTATACTGCCCCATAGCACTTTACAGCACTCTCTGAGCTGTTTACAATGTCAATATATTGCCTCAACAATCTGGGTCCTCATTTTACTGACCTTGGAAGGATGGAAGGCTGAGTCAACCTTGAGCCCCATCAGGATCGAACTCTAGACTGTGGGCAGAGTTTGCCTACAATACTGTATTCTAACCACTGCGTCACAGGGCTCAGTGAACTTGTGGACCTTCATGTTTCTAAGAAAGTTCATCCCATAGTTGGGGAGTGATGCAGAAGAGAGCCCTTGGCTGCATATCTAGTAATAAGAGAATATTTTTTAAAAAATAATTTTTATTCAACAGTATATTTTTTTAAAGAGAATATTCTTAAAAGGGTCTGTCCTTCATGTCTTGGTGGGTTCATTTTGAAATAAACACTTAATTTAATTTAATTTAATTTAATTAATTAAATTTATATGCCGCCCCTCTCTGAAGACTCAGGGCGGCTAATCATGTATTAAGTTGCAAAGGCTTTTTAAGTCAGAATGAATGCCTTAAATTATGTCTAGAAAATGGCAGACATTCAGCTGTGATCTTTTAACATGGTATCAAATTATTCTCCTATTGTAGACAGATTAGCAGCTAAACTTTACTTACTGAAGGTTCTAGATAGCCCCATTTAGAATAAATTGTAAAAGTAGAAACATGATGTAACCTCGGGTTATGAAAGGCAATTGAAATTTCCTTAAAAAATAATAGTCTTCAGGCTTTATACCATTTAAAAAGTGTTTTAAGTTCTAGGACCGTTCCTCCTTTTTGAGTTAGCAAAAACCTGGCACAGCACTTGGTGGCTTCAGTCTGCTGAGATACGTAATGGCCAACTCAATCTTGGCAACCTTTGATTCCTGCCCTAACTTCATCCCTTATATCAGCAAAATGAAAAGTAGAACTTGTTTCAGATCCACTCAATTCTTTTAATTATTATTATTATTATTATTTTGCAAATGAATAGTGGCAATTCAAACCTAAAAGAGAAACCAAGATGATGTTTGTGGAAACAAACTAACTTTTTCCAACTCTTTGCCAAAGTAGTACATTCCAAAAATAAGATGGAAATAATTTATTTGATCATCTCTAGAAATAATGGGATTCTGCAATGGAAATACCGTTTTCTTTCCTTTAATCTTCTTTCTTTAAACTTAATAGCATATGACATTTGTTTATAAATTTATACCAAATAATGAACTGAACCAATGTATTTCTTTCATAGCATTATTGTGCAAAGGCTAATTATTGATGTTAGTTACATAATCCCCATGATAATAAACATCACATCTATTGCTTTCATTTTATAAATAGAATTTCAGGGGCTACAAATGAGTCAGTTCAAATTATATAAAGCATTAAAATAGCAAATGGGAACATTTGAAGATATAATGATTATGACTCAATAAATGGAGTTATCTTTTTGTAAAATTCAAGAAAAACAAGGCATTTCTATCCATTCTATTATTTTTGTTATTCCTCCCTCCCCACCTGTTGGAAAAACAATATTATTATAACCTTGTTTTACATTTCATGGTAATACAATGTATAGGCTTGCCCTGAATGCCATTAATATTTCTCTTCTTTTAAGATTATATTAACTTTTATGAAAGTCAGGAGTGCAGAGAATTAAAATACAGTTGAAATGCAAAATCCATCTAGAATTTCAAATAAAGAATGATCATGCTTCTGATCATTCAGAGGATGCCTTGGTAGTACAGTGGTTTAATGCACCCTGTTATTAACACATCTGCCTGCAATTTCTACAGGTTCGAATCTTACCAGGCTCAAGGTTGACTCAGCCTTCCATCCTTTCTAAGGTAGGTTAAATGAGGACCCAGATTGTGGGGGCAATAAGCTGACTTTGTATAAATATACAAAAGTATGAAGGCTATTGCTTAACGCATTGTAAGCCGCCCTGAGTCTCCGGAGAAGGGCGGCATATAAATTAAAAAAATTTTTAAAAAATGGGAGCATTTTTGTCATAAATATACTATTATCTCTGTTTTAGAGGTTTTCTGCATCTCTGCTACTTGGAAGAGAACATTGCATATTAACTTTGATAATCAAACTTGATCTTGTTTTCATTTGTTTTTACAAGTTACTTAAAGAAAACTCAGCATCTCCAAAAAAGGTGTCTGTCCACACGATTATTCAAAGATATACAGTAGAATTAAAAATTAGATTGTTCCAGCAATAAAAATATGATGGCTGTGAGGTATCTTCGCAAGTGTCTGTCCAAAACTACCATCTACTTTTCATTTTTCTTTGCTCCTCAAATCCATAATTTGTCTTCTGGTCCATCTAATTATTAGTCATTTAAATTATTATTCAGAAAATAAGCAGCAACTAAAGACACTTATCACCACCTCTGTCACGATTACCACCATTTATTTTCAGATGTGAGAATTCTCTTGAAAGATATGGACACAACTTTTTCTTATTATCATAGAATTGGAATGCTATACAAGTAAACTGCAAATGGAGTTTTGAAAATGAAGAGAGGAAGGAATAGAATAATTCTTTTTAAAGTGTTTTTTTCTTACGGTTTCCACTTTAAAAAACTAGGAGGGAACTAAGTGGATACAGAATGGTCTCAAGAGTGACTTTTTTTTGTTTACAATGTGAATAAATCTAATTAGTTTATAATCTGTTCTTGGACTTGCAGATTGAAGTTGAACACTTATGGAAAAAAAAATCAATATATAAATTGTGATTTGAACCCTCTGCACGATACTTAGAATTCTAATCTAATCTAATCTAATCTAATCTAATCTAATCTAATCTAATCTAATCTAGCTAGGCACTGAATCTGTGCACAGAATTTCATTTACATCATGTACGTATTGTCTTCTCTATTTTCATTCCAGTTGCAGGATTTAACCCATTTGACCTCTGCTTCCAATGTAGATAGAAATGTCCTGAATGTGCAATACTGCCATATTTTTCAAAGTATGATCCGAAAGCAAAACCTGCCCAGGAAGTACCAAGCAGGTACAATCAATAAATGTATACTTAGAGTCCTTTCACAAATCCTCGAGCCTGCAGGAAGTTATGCTAGCGTAAATTTTGCTCTTTCGGTAGTGATCCTTTGCCTGACACAGGGCGTTTTCCTTATTTATGGTACATTAAGGGTAGCGATAGGTGGATTTCCCTGGCTTCCACTCATCCTTCTTAATATTTGTGGCTGGAAAAGTGTTAAGACCTGACAGATTATTAGACAAATGGGTTTAGCCACCTATGAAAACATGCTCTGATTTTGTGTAAATATTTGTGGCTGCTAAATTCAAAGAGAGTCTGTGAACTGAAAAGCACTAAATCCATGTTAAAAAGCACCCTCGCCTCTGATCAACTGCTGTAAATTGAGCCTTGGAAGAAATCTGCTGTGATTTACTGTTTGAAGAAACCAGGCTCCCTCACTGAATGCATGCATGGCCTTGGAAAGGCTGGAGGGCAGGGCACATCTACAACAGCCTAAAATGTCAAGTAATCCCATCCTCTGGAATTACCTGGCTGCAACAATGGCTAAACTGACATCAAAGCGTATTACATTGCATGCACAGCAAAACTGCAACAATCTGTTACCTACTTTTAAAGTTGTAGAACCCAAGGGCAACAACGTCTGCCAAAGAAACAGATTGGGACAAAAATAACAATAAAAGGATTGGTGGGACGTATACATGACATGGCAAAATAGAAGTGGAGAAAGTTTCTGTATTTGTTTTTATATTCCTTCTCCATCGCTAAGGTGTTTTTTCTGATCTGCTCAATTTTTTATTTTTTATTTGCTAATTTTATCTTCCTTGCATTGCAGGAAACAGTAGTGTCTGTAGGGGGATGGTCACAAAAGTCAAGATGAGAGACATAATGGTGTTATTAAATCTCTGCCAGAGGTGGCATTCAGCAGGTTCTGACCAGTTCTGGAGAACCGATAGCGGAAATTTTGAGGAGTTCAGAGAACCAATAAATACCACCTCTTACTGCCCACCCCCATCTATTCTCTGCCTCCCGAGTTTCAGCTGATCGGAAGGAAATGGGGATTTTACAGTATCCTTCCCCTGGAGTGGGGTGGGAATGGAGATTTTACAGTATCCTTCCCCTGCCATGCCCACCAAGCCACGCCCACAGAACCGGTAGTAAATTTTTTTGAATCCCACCACTGATCTCTGCCCATTTTAATGGGTGGAAGTCCTGGATGGAAGCATGATCTTCTTGAAGCCAATCAAGAAACCAAACTCATCCAGATGATAGAAAATATCAACCTTAGAGACTGCTTCTTTCATTTGCATCCAAGACACTGGGAGTCTCTTTGTTGTCTGAACAAAGAATAGGGGAGAGATGAGAACTTTATAAGCAGTATAAGTGATGTCCATGTGGGAGATCAATCCAATCCTGACATGCATATCCAAAAGAAGCAAAGTTTATTGTACAATGGTGATGATTGGCTCCCCTGTCTCTCTTGATTAGGACTACCAGATCTGGGTTGCTAAATCTGGACAACTACTAATTGGTAGCAAAGTGGCTGCACAAATTAAATGTTTGCTCCCATCTAGTGGTCATCTGGATATTTACAGCTCAAATCTAGTAGTCCTACCCTGAAACTATTACACCAAACCTTATTTTCTCTTCCTCACTGAAGTCCTGGTCTGGTTTTTACCTATGTGCAGTAGATTCAAAATTAACATTGTTCTGGGAAGAAGCTCTTCAGCTAGCTGAGTGTTTGCTACACCTCTGCTGGTTTAGGGTTTAATTGAGGATGAGTTGTTCAGTAGAGAGCTGAAAGCATTAAGGGCAACTGTGTTAAGACCTGATAATTCCTGGTCACCAACACAGCAGGCTGAATAAAAAAAAAAAGTAAAGAAAAAAAAGTATTCAGTCAAAAGATCTCAAAATTACTTTGTGTTAAAAGAACACATATCAAAGAAAAAGATGCTATTTGCTTGGCAGTATCCATTGTTGTATTTCTGACTGTAATTGGGGGTTGTAGCAAAGGTTGAAAGAAGACCACTGATAAATGTATTTGCAGAATTAAAGTAATCCAACTATATAGAAATGGTGGTGGAGGTAGATTTGTTGAAGTGGAAAATGTGAAATAAAGGCTGGCAGAAAAAAATGATAAAAGAAGAAAGTGGAAATTAATAAGGGAAAACAAATAAGAGGAACATAAAATCTCATATGATTACTCTGCCAAAGGACGCTGAAATGTTTGTCATAAATTTTTTTCCCATTGCTGGGAGATAGGTTTAATGGACAGCATTCCTCATAATGGTTCTTCTAAGTGTGTTGCATAGTAATATATTAAAAGCATCTGAACCATCACAATTTTGGGACTAAATAAGGAAGTGGAAATATGTACGGCAAAAATAGACTGAGAATCATTTAATTACTCTAACCACTTCACATAATTAGGGCTAATCTTTGAGCTGTGTACATATTTTAAGTACAATTTATTTGTGTATTGGGTCTCAAGCTCACAAGAAGACAGAAAAAGTTGGTTGAATGCATGTTTAGAATCTGCCTAAGGAGATTGCTCAAAAGAAAGCAAGGTAATGAAAAACAACAATGTTGCTTATGATACTAAGTAAATGGATCTCTAATCCACTGGATCCATCTAGTCAATTGACAGTAGCTCTACTTATGTTTTAATGCAGGATGTTTCCAGTTCTATCTGGAGAAACTGCAGAAGGAACTCAACAATTTGAGTAGAGGTAGCCCTTGACTTTTGACCACAACTGACCCCAAAATTTCTATTGCTAAATGAAACAATTGTTAAGTGAATTTTGCCCCATTTTACAACCTTTCTTGGCATAGTTGTAAGTGAATCACTGCAGTTGTTAAGTTAGTAGATACAGATACAGATTAACAGAGTTGGAAGGGACCTTGTAGGCAGGGATCAGTTTCACTTACCTTTGCTACCGGTTCGCTCGCTCGCGCTCGCTTTGCTCGCATGTGTGCCCCATCTGTGCATGCACAGAAGCTTCTGCGCATGTGCAGATCATATTTGATGATGTCCGAGCGGGTGGGCGGAGCCTCCCAACGCCACTGCTACTGGTTCACCCAAACCGGGGCGAACCGGTAGCAACTCACCACTGCTTGTAGGTCATCTAGTCCAACCCCCCTGCCCAGCAGACCCTACACCATTTTTGACAGATGGCAGTCCAGTCTCTTTTTGAAAGCTTCCAGTGATGAAGCTCCCACAACTTCCAAAGGCAAGCTGTTCCATTGGTTGATTGTTCTATCAGGAAATTTCTCCTTACTTCCAGGTAATATGGTTGTTAAAGGAATCTGGCTTTCCCCATTGATTTTGCTTGTAAGAATATCACAAAAGATGATCACATGACCACGGGACATTGCAACCGTCACGAGTCAGTTGCCAATCTGTCAGTTGCTGAGGATTACCCGTATTTAGTACTCAAATATTAAATGCCATTTCAACATGCAGAATTGTAAAGGGAATATATGTTGAAACAAAAGGAATTCTATCTTCACGTAAATTTGTGATGACTACAACAGGTAAAGTTGCAATAGAAAGCAAATCCTGTATTGAGTAGTAGTATTAGGAAAAGAATGGAAACTAAAGGTTTCAATATTATTGTAATATCACTGTAGAAATCGATGGTGATTTGAAAAGAGAGATTCAATTCTGTCCAGTGGTGAGTTTCTACCGGTTCGCCCCCGTTTGGGCGAGCTGGTAGTGGTGATGGTGGGAGGCTCCGCCCACCTGCCCGGACATCATCACGGACACTCTGCGCATGCGCAGAAGTGCCGCACATGAGCAAAGTGAGCGCACATGCGTGCATGCTTCCGGTTCCAAACCGGAAGCGAAGGTAAGAGGAGCCCCCTGCTGGTTCTGTCTGCTAAACCAGAAAAGATTATTGAAAAAATGAGATGTGGAAAACAGCATCTCAAAAGAAATATCCTTTCAGGAAATATTACAGTGTTTGGGGCTCTGAATAATGGAGCTGCTGTAAAAATTATAAGTGTGGGTAAAGCAAGTGGCTAGGAATGCGTTGTCTTTTGTTTAGTACATTGTAAACTAATTACTGTGATTAGTTATTATAGAACATTAAACTATGACATTTGATTATGAGATCAGCAACTGGGATGACTTTAAGAAGGAGTAAACAAATTCATGGCAAATGAAATCTATCAATCAAAGGCTGTTTTCTATATACTACCGCCACATGACCCTCATCTTCAGTGTTTCTTCACAGCTTCTCACAAGTTGATGGGAAACATGGAAGAAACTGATATGATTGTTCACCCTCCTTGCCAGGTTCCCATGGGCAAAGTCTTTGCTTGTGGAAAGGTTGCAGGGAGAAAGTTAATGCACAAGACAAGTTATTAGCAATATTGAGAATACTCAGTAAGACATTTATTATCAGTTGTAGTTGCCCATCATCAACAAATATCACAGTAGTAAATATAACACAATTAGTCATACAACCATAAAATGTTTTAAAAATAAACTAGGGTAGTAAAATTCTGGTAGAAAAGAAAGAAATATTATTCACTTGTAAAGACTGATCGGTTTAAAAAGCCAAGAGTTACTAGTTTTAATCTGGTACAAATCTTACTAATGATTAAATTCACAAGATAGGCAATATAGCAAAGGTTTTTTGCCACTGTTGTTATGTAATTTGTTGAAAATACTTTAAAATAACTGTGTGTGTATGTGTATGGGTGTGTGTATGATATGTATGTGTATTACAAACACACACATTGAAAAAAATAATTAATTTTACTTACTTATCTTCTTACATGAAACTTAATGCAATAAGTTTCATTAAGATAAAGCTTAAGGTTGGATAAAGGTTTTTAAATTGGGTTTTGATAGGGGTTTTAAAATGATTTTAGTTGGATGTTTTAATTTTGGCCGAATGATTGAATTATTTTAATAAGCTTTTAATTTTTGTTGTACATTGTTTTTACCATGGCTGTTCACCACCCTGAGTCCCTCAGGAGAAGGGACTTATATATAACTAACTAACTAACTAACTAACTAATACTTTCCCAACAATTTTGCAATAATGATACATTCTTACTTATATCAAAATATTAATAATCAAGCCATTTTTTTAAAAAAAATAAACATTTCTAAAATTGCATATTAAGAATTTCTTAATTTATGACATCAAATTATCATTTCCCTCTTTTTCCATTGGCATGCTCCAGATTATGGTGTATAATAAAAGGAGAATCAGGACTGATAATAGTTTCCTTCTATTTAGTAGTATGCCTGATAGATTTATCGTAATATGACAGTTCAGATATATGGATCAAGTGAATGCATCAGGACCTATTCTGCATGAGGATTGCTGAAGAAAATTATTTATTCAAGCATACAATTTAAGTTAGTCATAGAAAATTAAATCACTTGCATATGTTTGGATTGTCGAGGATTCACATTAACTCCAAGGCCAACTGTGGTTTCTTTTGTCCTTAAAGTAAGCTTGATGTAATAATGTTAACTAAATTGCTAATCTTATAGCTGTGGTTTTTATTGCTCAGCCTGCTTGTACTGGAAATGTTGTCACTTGCAACTGTGTGTTTCTCCAGGACCATCCAGTTCATTTTTCTGTTCCTTGCAGTAATGAATCATGGAGATTCATAACCAGACCATTGAGTAAAATCAATAGTTTACTACGGGATTACAAATACGTCAGGAAATATTGAACTGCAATGGTTGCTTGGCATAAATACACAGCAGTCTATGCATTTTGTAAACCTGTAGAGCTTGCATTAAAGTTCTGATGCATTCTCTGAATGCTTGCACATTGCTTACACTCAGTATTATTAATGACAGTGCTGCTCATTGATTCTTACATTACTTAAAATATATTCCATCTCTTTTTCAACTAGTAAGTAGCTTTTTCTTTTTCTTTTTTTTCTCCAATTAATGGAATCTTGCCCTGTAATGGATTTTTCTCTCTTTATCTTTCCAAGGCTACTTGCAATATTTATTTTTCTTTATTGCAGCTGTTTATTGCCAAATCTTCACATCTGTATTGGTAAGTAATACCGATAGCTAATTTTTAAACCCATTCCATAATTTTTTTATGGCTATATTCAGAAACAGGAAAGTAGCTAGGAGATCTGGGTGTTTTGCCACAAATGAGAGATTGGAACCAGCATCTACAGAGAAACTGCATTTCAAAACTTGGGTATCATAGCTGGGCAAAGCCTAACGCTGGCATAGGGCAACACCAGTTCAGATATTGGTGGCTGTAGCATCTGAGCTAAGTCCTATTCACCTTGAAAAGAGGAATCTTGCCTTTATATCATTCACCATGCATCCTTAGGACATATCTCTGTTTTGAAATGCTGATATATTAGATTGATTGGGTGCTCAGATTCTGGGCGTGTGTTCTGTCCATCCGTTAGTAATGCAAGCCAGTTCACAAATGAACAGCCTGGCGACTTCAGAATGATGGATACAGTGCAACTCCAGCTTGGGGAACTCTCATCTTGTATCCTATATGGGAAGAAGGAAGATGTCACCAGTTTTGCATCCATTTGTTAATCTAATGTTTTTCTTTAATAATACTATTAAAAAGGCAGTGGGATAGTATAGTTGCTTAGTTAACATAGAAAATGATGGAGGAAGAGTGAACGGACAGTACATAAGGAGTTAAGGTACTTAAAATTACTGGAACTGTCACAGTAATTAATGTGCTCAATAAACATGCTAATTAGTTGAGTTGGACAGAATTTTCCAGGGAATGTGTTGGATCCCTTCATATTATTCTTGAATGGAAACATTGCCTTATCATATCCTTACCAACGAACATTAGCTCTACATCATTTCCTGGAATTAGACAGTTGTTATAGACTATTCACATAACAGAAAAAAAAGGACTTAATAAAATCTGACAGCTGGTTGCTTTTCCTGCTAACATAGATTAAGCCCACACTGCATGTGCATTTCAATGAGCTAAAAGTAAGGGAATAAATTTTTTACTTTTTACACTCTTGTTTGGCAAATAATTTTCAAGAAGAATACATCTGTGAAAACTGGATGATCACATTCTTATTGTGTTGATGTAAGCAATATATGCTAATATTATAAATTTATAATATTATAAAAACACTAGATTTACCAACTGGCAGAAGTCAGTTGTTTGGCATTTCTTCATTTTAGAAACTTTAGTATCTATTCCTGTTCTAAATATTTTTGCTCAAATAGCTTTCTTTTCAGGTGCTCAAAATTAACCTCATTTATTATTTCTTACTCTTTCTTTTCCTTCCAATATCTATTTGATTTTCATATCTGGTTTCATAGCTTGTGACCTATGTATTTACATAATTTTACTTTAGATGTCAGTCATTTTAAAGCAAAGCAGATAAAAGAATTGCTATTTTTAAAACTTGCTATGCTTCTTTGATGTCAGTGATTGGTATTTATAAAAGATAAAGACATTGATATGCTATTACATGAACATCATTTATATTATTAGTATAAATACAAATAGCTGTAAACTTCGCATTGCTGTGTTACATTCTCTTAAGAATCATAATCTTCTATGCCCAATCTTAGAGCATCCCTTTGCTCCTTTTCTAATTTATTAACCTTTCTAGATATTTCTTCATGGTTTCCTGGGAAAGCACATAATTTATTAAAATATATGAATTTATTTTCTGGATGCATAATTGAGTAAAAGCTTATTGGGATCAACCAACATGATACAAAATAATATTCAGACTTTTGGATACTCTAGAGCAGTGGTTCTCAACCTTCCTAATGCCGCGACCCTTTAATACAGTTCCTCATGTTGTGGTGACCCCCAACCAGGGGTGGGTTCTAAATTTTTTTACTACCGGTTCTGTGGGCGTGGCTTATTTTGTGGGTGTGGCTTGGAGGTCATGTGACTGGGTGGGCGTGGCTAGCTCGGACTTTTGACTGGTCCTCACACTTATGACCATCCTCACATTTATGCCTGTGCAGCATTCTTAACAACCATGTCATTCATTTCACAACTGCTTCTCTTCAACATGGTGATAAGATAGGGCAAAAAACGTAAAATGTGAGGATAGTCGTAAATTCGAGGACTGGTCAAAAGTGCGAGGACCAGTCAAAAATAATTTTTTCAGCCCTCTGAGTAGTCCCTGTGCACAAAAGGACTACCCAGAGGGCTGAAAAAAGTGATTTATGACAGGTCCTCGCACTTTTGACTGGTCTTCGCAGTTATGACTGGTCATCATTTATGCCCATTGTAGCATTCTTAACAACTGTGTCACTCATTTCACAACTGCTTCTCTTCACCATGGTGACAAGATAGGGCAAAAACGTAAATTGTGAGGACAGTCATAAGTTCGAGGACTGGTCAAAAGTGCGAGGACCAGTCAAAAATAACTTTTTCAGCCCTCTGAATAGTCCATATGGATAAAAGGATACAGCAATAGAGAGGGATGAAGGAAGGGAAGGGAAATTAGAGTAGGAGTGAGGGTAAGAGAGGGAGGAAGAGAGGAGGGGAAGGAGAAAGGAAGAGAAAGTAGGGAGGAGAAGAAGGGCGGGAAGAGAAAGTAAAAAGGAAAGAAAAGAGAGAGGTGGTAGGTTTGAGGAAAAAGATTGCTGTACAATAAAAAAGATGAAAGGGAAGAAAGCCAACCCCAAACAAATATAAAGATATTAAGATAAAGAATGAATTGTTAAACTTTAAAGAATAAAAGAGAACAAATAGCAATAAATAGCAATAATTAGAAACACACATACAAACATACAACGTATTTTCTTTGAACAGCGTATTTGGCCGATTCACAAATTTAAACAGTTGTAGGAGGTTAGCACCCACCCCTTTTCTAGAAGAATGAAATATTTTGGAAAATATTAAAAAGGCAGAATATTATATTTCCCTGGATGAGAAATGGAGAAGCATATTTTACAGACAAAGCAGCTCCCACCTTCCTGCCCCCCACCCTTTGTTAATGGGCCAGAGGTAGAAAGTCAATCCTTTGTCAAAGGACATTTGCAACACAATAGCAACAGAAACTAACACAATGGGCCCCATCTAGCAACCGAAACTCACCACACGTAACCTGGGAAGCATATGACCTGAGAAGTACATGTGACCATCAGTCAGCAAGGCTAGCTAAGACCCTCACCCCTTGGGAGTCTGACAACCAATCAGGATACTCTTTCGGGGCCCCAAGAAATGCAAAGCCAGAGAGAGCATAAAAACCCGAGGATTTACTGTATCTGCCCCTTTTCTGTTCAGGAACTCAAGCCATGTGATCCTGTCCACCATTAAACCATCTTTCCAAGCAGTCTCCATGTTTCCAGTGTCTTTTTCCCCACTTGGAGCAGAACCCAAAAGGATATTTCTTCCAACACAGTGTTTAGTCATTTCAATTAAATTTACAATTTCTATATTTCCTTTTTACCATATTTATTCCTCATCTATTTTTTTAAAAAAACAATATTACCCTTCATCCTCATCTCTAATCTTAATCAAATTCAATTTTTCCCTTCTATTCTATATTATACCCCTTCTCATTGTCATCTATTTTTATATCCATCCTCACATTGGTTAATTATGTAATTATGTAATACAGTTGTTTAATACAAATTCAACATTTTAATATAAATCAATTAGTTATATAACTATCTTTTTTGTATATTAATCAATATGAACATGAATATTCCAATTATTTCCATGCAATCCAATTTCTTACAAATCAATTAATTATATTTACCAATAATAATAAACCAAATAATTTCCCCCATATTTTCCTCCAAACCGCAACTTAACCATTTCTGCCTTCAACACAATATACAATTAATAGTATCTCAATTATTACAATTCCCTAGTTAAATAGAGCTTTTTGTATTTTGTGTTTTAAAATCTTGAACCTCCTCTTTTGCCCTAAATTTCCCATTGTTTGCAGTTTTGCACCTACCTTTTTTGGTGAGGAAAAAGAAAAAGAAATCTCTCTGCCTCATTTTGTCACGTTGCAGCAAAGACCCTGCTTTACTTTCAATTTCACTTTTTTAGCATAGCTAGGGGAAAAAAAAAATCTGCTCCAGGAATTTACCTCTTTGCAGCTAGCTAGCAACAGAGCCCTCTGCAAAACAGCTGAGAGCAAATCAGCTGAGAGTCCGGAGGCTGATCAAATCAATTTATGGTAATTAACCTATGCTGAAGCTGAAAGGGGCTGTTTTTTCTATTTTTGCAGGCACCGGTCTATTCATTTGTTTTCTTTTAACACTGATCAGCTGTAGGGCGGCTCTTTGAAGCCCCGTGCAAGAATTTAAAGTTTTTTTCCCTCTAGCCATCAGCTGGAACTCCGGAGGCAGCAATAGATTGGGAGTGGGCAGGGTAAGCGAACGGCGAACGGTGATCCAACAGAGGCAGAGGGTGAGGGTGAGTGAAGGCGTGGGGGGGCGAGAGAGGGCTTTGGTGACCTCTGTGAAATGGCCGTTCGACCCCCAAAGGGGTTGCGACCCCCAGGTTGAGAACTGCTGCTCTAGAGTATAATTCCATTAAAAATTGAATTGTAGTTTGGGGAAAAACTGAAACGAAACACACACACACTAAAATCAGTCATGCAGTTTTCAGTTCAGTCTGAAAGTAGTGTGGTAGATTAAATATATTTGTTAAGGAGAGATGTCACTGATATCAGTGTGTAATTTATTTCCAAGGATATGAGCATTGATTCTTCATCCAGCTCTGAAAACACAAAGTTCTTTTCCATTTCTGTGAATGCAAGCAATGCTTAGAATAAGATAATAAACAATGATTAAAATAAGATTAATGTAGATTGACTTTTTTTTCTACAGGCTCTCCACAGGAGTGAGAGATTGTATCTGCCCTTTCAGAAACCGTTTCTTCCATGCAAAATATCTATTTTACAGATAGAAATACAGTAACAATTTTGGTTGGTTTGTAAGGTTAAGAATCAACAGTCAACAATTTAAACAAACATGACCTTGCTAACCCAATCCAATCATGATTTCTGACAGGTCACTCAGACGATTTGGCACACTGTTGCTTACTGAATGACATTTTATTGATTGATTGATTTCAAAAGATTTATATGCTGCCCAACTCAACCTATGTGACTCTGGGCAGTGTACCAAATCATTAAACAAAAATACAAAGGAAATAAAGCAAGCCATAACAATGACATTGTTCAGGACTAAAATAACTCTGAATGATTTTTTTTTAAAAGTGTAAGAATCCAGTTGGGGGTTGCATTAAATCTGCCCCAGCTGTAGTTACAGATTGGAAAACATCCTAAACCCTTCCTTTGCATAATAGTAGAAGCCATTTCTGGATTTTAGAAGTGACTGTGAATTTTGATGCAAATCAAATGTCTGTTTACAAGAGGTAGATGCTCATACAACACAGCTCGTATGTGAAGAAAGATTTAGGAAAGATTATGTGATGGGGTAGACTAAAACTCTGAGGTCCATGCTGTATGTTGGATAAATAAGGGTTATGATTTAGGACACCTACATTTTATTGCATATATATTATGAGAGCCACTGTGAGTTTAAGCACAAAAGACCAGCTGAGTGGCTTTGAGTCAGGTCGTCTCTCTCAGCCCAACCTACCTCACAAGGCTGGGAAAATAGGAGGTAGGTGCATTAGGAATATTTGCCACCTTGAAGTGTGTGTGTGTGTGTGTGTGTGTGTGTGTGTGTGTGTGTGTAGATAGCTAGAGCTAGAGATAGGAGAGAGAGAGAAGTTAAAAATCTAATGTCTAAAAGACTCCCTTGATATTTGGAAATTTTGAATTTATAGTATCTAAACACCTTTATTCTATGAAAAGACAAAATAAGACCCTATTTGGAACTACCTGTACCTAATAATTCTTAGGACATTGGACATTGGTTACAACTTAAATTATTACATTTCCACTGGTTTTGACTGTGAATCTAATTGTAGATTACCTATATAATAATAATTCTCATTCCTGATAGTTTGACTAGCTACTCACCCACAAATAAAGTTAAATAATTAATTCAAATGAAATTAATTCAAAGACACCGTGGAAGCGGAGAAAAGGCTTCTTCAGACTCTGTGGCTCAATTTACATCTAATGCTGTGTTATGTTTTAGTACAAAGTTTGTACCTTTCCTGATATATGAGAAAAGGCTGTGAACGTCCGTGTATTGTTTGTTTGTTTGCTTGCTTGCTTGCTTGCTTGTTTGCTTGCCTTCCTTCCTTCCTTCCTTCCTTCCTTCCTTCCTTCCTTCCTTCCTTCCTTCCTTCCTTCCTTCCTTTATCCTTTCCTTTCCTTTCCTTTCCTTTCCTTTCCTTTCCTTTCCTTTCCTTTCCTTTCCTTTCCTTTCCTTTCCTTTCCTTCCCTTCCCTTCCCTTCCCTTCCCTTCCCTTCCCTTCCCTTCCCTTTGTGGAATAAGGAGTGTAAAAGCAAAAACAGTCAAAACAATGCAAAGTAGCAAGGCAGACAGTGGTGGTCTACTCAGTCTCCTGCATAAAATCTTTTCAGACCACTGATCACAAACCACATAGCTTACTCTGGCCACTAAATTATGAGACCATCTGATGCCAAAAGCACTTTTTATACTCTCAAATAAAAGCTTTTACTAGCAATCTCTGGAAAAAGTTGGTTACTAAACATCATTGCTTGGATGGGGTACTAAAGATCATTAATACTTTAATAGCATCAGCCACTCAGCTCATATCTGAAAGCAAACCACCAAGTGATGCGATAGAGCTTTTGCCACGAGAGAGGGAACTAGGGGGTAGCCTGTGATCTTCGAGTATGCCATAAAATAAGTGGTGTATTGAAATAACTTTTTTAAATCCTATTTTTCTTTTCTTTTTTTAAATAAATATTTTATTGACTTTCAAAAATTAAAATACAAAAAGAAGAAGGTTTGTGCATAACTGTGACCATTTACATGACATATTACTATATTTCACTTTTATTCTATACATTCTAACTAAATTCAATCCTACTTTATTTTTTTTTTCTCTTCTCAATCCATTTATACCACTTCTCCCATATTATATAATATTCCAAATCCTTTTTAAAAATGCATCTGCACTTAGTGGTTTCCTTAAGATAACTTCACATAGTTCTCCAAATTAAGTTTTGCTGACGCTGGGACTTCCGCCCTCCCCTCCCTTCCCTTCCCTTCTTTATTTTTAAAGTCCAACTTCCAATGGCTCCGGGCACTTTACACTATTAAAAGCCAGAGCAATAAAGTCAAAGAACAAAGAGATGTGTGTCCAGAGAAAGAATATCACAGCAAACAAAAGCAAATCTCACAGGGACTCACTGCAATCCTACCCCAAGGCCTGGCCGAATAAGCCAAGCTTTCTGTGCCTTCCAGAATGTCATCCGCATGATGGACTGGCCCCATGTTTCCACATACAATACAATAAACTGACATTGAGGCATGTTTTAAATGTCACACAAATTTGACTAAGTTTAAACTGTTCACCTGCTTTATTGATCGGCCTAACTTTTATTTAATACTGCTTGAAATATAATCACACTCAACCAGCAATAAAGCCAACATGGCATATGCTGACCATTAGACAAATTAAATTGTAGTGTCAGATCAATACTAAATTTCTTGAAATGCTCTGAGTTGGTAATCCAACTAAGAGAAACAATTAAAAAGAAGCACTGGCCTGGGAAGAAAAGCAAGGCAGAAAAAGATTTAGGAAAAAGCCACCCCTCCTGAGGGGAGAAAGAGCTGGGGCAGAATCGATGCGCTCAACAAATGAGACCTGAAGGGATTGTGCTATCTGGGGTTTGCCAAAATGGGTGCAATATGGGATCGAACAGCAATCATTTTCTTAGCATCACAGAGATTCCTTAAGGAGTAAGATGAGCTCCATCAAGCTGTGTTTTTCCACACATCAAAATGAGCCTTGAGGCTTGTGATCTGATCTACAGAATATAGATACCAGTCATAAATAAGCAATAATATTTCACTTTAAAGATTTGTAACTATGTTTTTTTCCCCTTTTCTCGTTTCTTTTCTTTTATTGTAATCATACCTGGCATGATTACTTAGATTATAGCCAGACAGAAAGGACAGTCTTTCCCTCATGGATTGAATAAAATGTACATGGAAGCCTTCTTCATTTATTTGATTTTTATCCTGCCTGTATTACTTTATAATAATTAAAGATGGCAAACACACATAATACTGCTTCCTCCTCCTGTTTTCCCTTCAATAATAATCCTGTAAAATAGGTTGAGTTGAGAATGACTGGCCCAAAGTCACCCTGATGGTTTTTCTACCATCCTTCACCAGTGCAACAAAGTGATATCTCTTGGCCTTCACCATAAGTCTCATTATTAACTTGATAGTTACTAAATCTCATTTTTAATAATACATCACATAAATCTCATTATTAACTTTATAGAAGCTCTTGGGGCTATATCTATAAACTGCATACACCCTACACACAACCTACAGATAAACCCTGTAATATGAGCACTTTTCAATTTAAGTACTAAATCAAGACTCCTCAGGGATTAAAATGGAGAATAACGTGATGATAATCTATCAATATTGACAATCCTTTGATGCATGCATTTTTCTTATCACCCTTTGAAGTGATGATTTTATTTATGTAATTAACTTGTTTGACCAAATTCTACTTCATATTTTCAGAATGAATATGGCAGGATAAAGAAGATATATCCACCACAATGCGGATACAAAAACCTGACGCTATCGTATTTCCAAAATAAATGTGACAGCCTGTTTTGCATGAGCCGTTGCATCTGTGTACATTAACACTTCATTTGCATCAGAATTCACCATCACTTCTTAAAACGAAACAGACTTAAACTATTATGCAAAGCAGGACTATAAGAAGTTTTGCAATCTGTGACTTCAGCTGCAGCAATTTTAACTCTGTTCCTTATTTGACTCTTATGCTTGTTTAACCAAAATCTACTAAATATCTTCAGAATGAATATGACAGGATAAAGGAGAAGGCAAGGGTATATCATTGGTTATACCACATTGTTTAAACTTGTGTCAGTACAAGCCAGGTGTCTCACCCAATATTTCTAACACAATGAAATATTATTAGTCAGCTTTTTCCCTGTAGAATTCATCAATCTCACAGGAAACCTGGAAGTATTAGTTAATTATGGCTGTGCATAACCAGAAAAAGGAAATATTTTTGTAAGGATGGAATAAACTGCTATATATATAGGTATAATTTATCCTGATAGAACTAAATGCAAAAGTGTTTGAAGGTTCTATAGGAGGAAACATTTAGAACTTGAAACAATTTCCAATTTTCTCAGTTTTCATCCTAAAGTCATAAAATCTGTGGGATAGTAGTCCATGTAGAATTCAGTCTGACACATTTATTCATTTTATTTATTTATATTTCATAAGAGCCTTGGTGGCGCAGCAGACTAAAGCACTGTTAAGTAACACCAGTTGCCTGCAATTACTGCAAGTTCAAATCTCACCAGGCTCAAGGTTGACTCAGCCTTCCATCCTTTTGAGGTAGGTAAAATGAAGACCCGGTTTGTGGGGGCAATAAGTTGACTTTGTATAAAAAAGAACACTGCTTAGGGGGGGAGGGGGGCAAAAGCCCTACTAAGCAGGTATATACAAAAGTATGAAGGCTATTGCTTAACGCATTGTAAGCCGCCCTGAGTCTCCGGAGAAGGGCGGCATATAAATCGAACCAATAAATAAATAGTTCTTAACTGTCTATCTCCCTCAGAGAGGGGGCTCTGTGATAATGCAGGCAAACTTTAAGAAGTGGGATTATGCAAGTATGTAAGGATGGCAATGATGTCACAGGGCACAAGTTACTGTTTCGGTGTTACTATTATTTGTTCCACTGCCTTAATATGACCAACTTCACCGACTCACAAAGAGCTTACATTTGTTTTTCCCAACATGGTACCTTCCAGATACATCAGGATTCTAACTTCTAAAACTCCCAGCCAGCACATATTCTGAAAGTCAGTCTCCCAAAAGACCTACAAGACTGGAAAAGCTTATCTAAATTCTGGAATCTAGGACAATGGTTCCCGCCATATTATTGTGACACAGGAAAGAGAATGCTTGAAGACAGTTTCTGATGTTACACAGACCGACCATAAATACCTTATGTCTTCTTTCTACACTCACGTCTAATATGCAATGGGAATGCATATAATCTTTTCATAATAATATCACTACGTTTCTTTATATCTTAATGCAGAAATGCAGAAGCCTTTCCTAGCATCCAAAGATTACCCAAAGGCAATACCCTCTAAAGAGGTATCATTCTCATCTCACCAATAATATAGTCAAGTAGACCATTAATTCAGACATCACTCATCAGCTCTTGGCTGTAAATGAGGACTGACTACATTATGTTGTTTACAAGTCTCCTGCATTAGTTATGACCTTCTGCTTAGTGAAGAAGGTCCATTATATATCAACTTTTTATTCAACATTCCTCTACAATTAGCTTATGTTCCCACTTCATTTTGTCAAGGTTTTGTAGCTCCATAAAGCTTTCCCCTTTCTTCAAACATCAAATAGTAACAGATGCTAAATGTATATCTGTTCTCAGGATCATTTCTGCCTTTTTCCAGCTGTTTTTTTAAAAAGCTTTTTTATAGGAGTAGAATATAGAGTCGTGGTGGGGGGGGGGAACCAAATCTTCTAGTCCCATCATAACACTTAAAAAACAAACCCTCGGAATTTAAATTAGGTTTTTTACTACACCCAGTATGCACTAAATCTGTCTAGGGCTAAAATATTAAAATGAAGGTAAAATTAATTATTGATCATCATTCCTTATTCACTGACATTCTTTGTCAATTATTGGCTTGCTAGGTGTCCTCTATTCTATCCCATAGTAGTCACTAATAATTTTTAATGTTTTTCTTTTCCCTTTCCCCATTTAGCAGTTTCTCTTAACTCCTGCCTGTTCAGCTTCAATTGATTGCCTTGAGGCCATTAGAAGCTATATAGTGCTGGAGAGAGGAGAATGAATGAATGCACCAAGTAACTTCATCAAATATCCTCTGCCTCTAATGCATAATGTGTTCCCCAGTCAGAATTTTTTTTCTTACTTAGCACAAGGATAAACATCCGTACCTCCCTTTTTTTCACACATGCAGAAAAATGACACAGAGAATTTCATGTTCGCTCTGAATTTACTACCGTAAGGTACTAGTCACCCTGCAACCCTCTGTCAATTTTAATATATGAAAAACAGACTTTTGACACATTTTCTTTCAGTCAATTCTTGACTTCTTCACCTGTGTAGGACACTTCCTGCCAGTTACTGGTTAGAGTGACTGTTCCCCAAACCCAAAAGGCTGATTTTATATGTCTAATGAGAAAAGAAATAAACGTAGATGAGGTTGTTTTGTTTAAAAAACAAACAAACCAGGGTGACTCATTTATAGTGACTGCGTTACCTCAATAAATAAAGTTAGGAAGTATCCTTTATTCATGGCATATGTGCACTGTACCCTTAAGCTGCTTCGGTCTTCTGTTCATGTTGTCTTGACTCCAAGACAAATCCTCTCCAGTCTGAAGACACTTTGTTTACAAGTATTTGGTCTAGACCAGGGGTGAAATGCTACTGGTTCAGCCTAATTCGGTGGCGGGTGGTTTGGAGAACCGGTAGCGATGGCAGCGCGAGGCTCCACCCACCCACCCGGTTGGCGTTACTTCCTGGATTTAACCAGGAAGTAACCTGTTTTTTACCCTCTGCGCATGTGCAGAAGGGTTTGCGCATGTGCAGAGGGTCCACATGCGCATGTGACACACACATGCACACGAGTGAAGAGAGCATGGGTGCGCGGCGCATGCACTTCCGAACTAGTAGGGAAGGTAAGTAGATTTCACCCCTGGTCTAGACTGAAAGTTATCACATACTCCCATTTGGACACTTCTGTTGCTGTCTTGATCTCTTATTTTTCTGTTCCTGGGAAACAATGGGCAAGCACATTCCTTCCCATAGGCAAGTCTCACTAGATAATGTATATGTAGAGTTTTGGTTGATTATGTGCCATCACGTCAGTATCAACTCTTAGCAACTACGTAGATAGATTTTCTCCATGATGATCTGTCCCAAACCTGGTCTTTCAAATCTTCTAATGAGAACTAGAAAGAGAAAGAAATGTGTCTATCTGTGTGCGTCACATCATTCACAAGTACACACATAATTATGGTTCATCGCACAGTCAGCCAGATGTTCTATCAGCCTGATACAATTCACTGCAGAATGAAGGCCTCCTTCTTGAAGGTTATGTATTTGTCAGCCCTCCCAAGTAAACCACACATAAACATGACTAGATGAACTAATTCTACTTTATTGTAAGGTGACATTAACAGAATGTTGCAAGTCTGAAAGTACAAACTTTCCTGCTGTGATTTTAAACTGTTAAAATTCCATTTAGGTTGAGTCTTTCTTATTTTTATATATTTATTTATTTATTAAATTTATATCCTGCCCTTCTCCCTGAAGGGACTCAGGGCGGTGAACAGCCGAGAATTAAAATAACATACAATATAAAAGTTAAAATAATTAAAAATAAATTAAATTAAACGGCCGCCCCAATTTAAAACCCCTAGCAATACAATTAAAAAACCCCTAAAACCTATTCAGGCCAGGCCGGCTTGCTGAAATAAAAACATCTTCAGGGCCTTACGGAAAGTGCGGAAATCCAGAATCAGCCATATTCTGGTAGGTAGCTTGTTCCAGAGGGCGGGTGCTCCCACAGAGAAGGCTCTCCCCCTGGGGGCCGCCAGCTGACATTGCTTGACCGACGGCACCCTGAGGAGGCCCTCTCTGTGAGAGCGTATTGGCCGGTGGGAGGTTATCGGTAGCAGCAGGCGGTCTCGTAAATACCCTGGCCCTAAGCCATGGAGTGCTTTAAAGGTGAGAACCAACACCTTGAAGCGCACCCGGAAGACCACTGGGAGCCAGTGCAGCTCGCGCAGGAGAGGTGTTATATGGGAGCGCCATGTCGTTCCTGTGATCAATGTTTCCTCCTCTAATCCTTAAGCCACTTGGGGTTCCTGCCTCTATTGTCTGATTGCTTCCTAAATGGCATCTCTTCTCCTCATTCCCCAAAGTCATCGACACATTCTATTACAATATCATAATCTACTACACTGGTCCACCACAATCCGGTGAACAGGACAGATTTTTTTTTTTAGTTCCCAATGTGGGATTGAGCTAGAGTGGCTGACCCAAAGTTAACTAAAGGAGGAGGAGAACCACCATTACCACCCCACCAATTTTATGGAGGTAAAAGAAAAAAGAGAGGAACTACATTTAGATTTGGAAGCTTCTGTTATAATACCATAGATGTTCTAATAAATGTAGCTTTAGGTCTGCACAATGACTCTTTCTTGGTCTAGTTTATCTGGTAGGGTTGACAGTTAGGTTCCATGAAATGGTATCAACATTTTTGAGTAAGGGAGGTGATCTGGTTGGCCTTGAAGAAGAGTTGTTCTGCTCTATGGTGATTTGATTTGATTTGATTGAGAATGCTATGGTGAACTCTCTCCTCAAAAGGATATCCATTGGCTCTGGGCAATTACCATCTGGTCTTCAACTTCCCCTTTTTAGAGAAGGTGGTGAATAGAATGGCTGGGCTTCAATTCATAGGTTCCAGGAAGAAGCAGTTTATTTGGACTCATTGCAGTTGCTTTCATACTAGGGTTAGTATGGAGAGTGCACATATTGCAATTGCTGATGAACTGTGGCAGAACCAGGCTATAACTGGTGTGCTCATCCTTGTGCTGCTTGATCTCCCAATGGTTTTCAGTACATTGACCATAGTATCCTTTTGGACCGCCTTTAGCAATTAGGCAGAAGGTGCCATTTTAAAGTGGTCCTTTTTCTTCAACCAATTTCAATCAGTGTTGACAGGGGGGGATAGACTGTCTCTAGTCCTGCACTTGCGGGATACCCCAAGGTTTAACATCCTCTCCCCTTTTGTTCAATATCTACATGAAATTGCCAGGTGAAGCCATCTGTTAGTTCAGAGTCAGATTTTTTTTCCTCCAGGTCAGGCAGCCTTGAAATTAAATAAATGGCTGTGCTTATTAATGAGAAATATTATCAGTAATAGTTTACATATTATGTTTGTTAGTGCATTCCGTTACTCTATTTTTCATTTGTTCAATGCTGGTTCACGAACCTATCTATAAATGTCTTTAATTACTAACTGTTGACTTTCTGGGGAAAATAAATGTATTAAAAGTACTGAATTCATTTTCTGGATGCATAGTTGAATAGGTTAACTGAATCCATTCCCCGTGACAAATAACAGTATATGCACTTTTGGCTTCTCTAGAATGCTATATGACAAATAATCAACATAGAAAAGAACCAAAAGAAGAGAAAAAAATGGAGGAGGCCTTTTAGCCACCCAATGTTCAGTGTCTGAGAGGAATTTACAGATTAACAGAGTTGGAAGGGACCTTGTAGGTCATCTAGTTCAACCCCTCCCCCCACCGAAGCAGAAGACCTTACACCATTTCTGACAAATGGCAGTCTAATCTCTTCTTGAAAGCCTCCAGTGATGAAGCTCCCACAACTTCTGAAGGCAAGCTATTCCATTGGTTGATTGTTCTCATTGTCAGAAAATCTCTCCTTGATCAGTTTCCATCCATTAGTCCTTGTCTGGCCTTCAGGTTCCTTGGAAAATAGCTTGGCCCCTTCCTCTCTGTGGCAGCCCCTCAAATATTGGAAGACTGCTATCATGTCTCCCCTGATCCTTCTCTTCACTAGACTAGCTATGCCCAGTTCGTGTAACCGTTCTTCATATGTTTTAGTCTCCAGTCCCCTAATCATCCTGGTTGCTCTTCTCTGCACTTTTTCTAGAGACTCAACATCTTTTTTATAGTGTGGGGACCAAAACTGGATGCAGTATTCTAGGTGTAGTCTTACTAAGGCTTTTTAGAGTGGTATTAGTACCTCACTTGATCTTGATTGTATCCCTCTGTTAATGCAACTCAGGACTGCATTGGTTTTTTTGGCTGCCGCAATGTTCAGTGACTGAGAGGAATTTACAAACTAAGTCCACTTGTTAGTAGAAAGTGTCACTGGGAACAATTTACATTTTAGTTTTGGGGATGAGAAAATGTATGTTCCCATAGCTCTGAAAATACCATAGCCTAACTTCCTTTCCCTGTACTGACAAACATCAATAATGATTAAATTAAGCTTAACGTTGCAGCCAGACATCATTTTGCAAGTTCTGTTGGGCAGAGTGAGTTCACATTTGCTGTTGCAACAACAGGGCTTTCAGGTTGTATTTCTAAGCAGGAAATTCAATAAGGGCAAGCTAGTCAATAAATAAGGAACTGCCACTTAAATGCCACTTGCTTTCGATCTTGCAAATAGAGCAATTGTTCTGTATGGGAAAAATGGGACTATCGGTTCCTTATTCTGCCAGCACAGCTGGAGCAAGACCATTACAAGATACTAACTAGTTCAGATTGTCAAAAAAAAACCCCACAAAAAAAACAAAAAACTGCCTTTGTCATCAAGACGGTGCTTAGGTTCAATGAAAATCTTTCCCTCTCTCTCTTTAGTCCCTTTTACTTCTTCCTTGCATTTGTTAAGAAACTTTTTCTGTATTGCTGCTTCTGTCAAGGTAATGTACTTTTAAATTACCTGTGTTTAGGATGGTTTGATTAAAGAAGTTTAGAATGAATTTCCTTCAGCAAACTCTTAATTTAGAGGTTGTTCCTTCAGCTATGAAGGATTATAAAATCAACAACTCCTTCCTGACAACTGGCATTTTCAAGCCATGCAAATATGTCTCTGTTACATAGAAATGGCTATGAGTAGAAATAAATGTTGAATGAAATGCCTTACCTATTCAATAGTAACCATCTCCCCATTTCTTTGGATAGCAATCATACCAGGGGTGAAATCCAGCAGGTTCTGACAGGTTCTGGAGAACTGGTAGTGGAAATTTTGAGCAGTTCAGAGAACCAGTAGCAGAAATTTTGAGTAGTTCGGGAAACCGGCAAATACCACCTCTGGCTGTCCCCAGACTGGGGTGGGAATGGAAATTTTGCAATATCCTTCCCACAGGAGTAGGGAGGGAAAGGGGATTTTGCAGTATCCTTCCCCTGACACGCCCCAAGCCATACCCCCAAGCCACACCATGCCCACCGAGCCACACCCACAGAACCGGTAGTAAGAAAATTTGGATTTCACCATTGAATCATGCTGTATATTTGTACATCAAGCAAAGCTCATTTTACAGTTTATTTACACCTTTGGGTCTTTTTCAGTAGATGTTTACAGTTACATGTATGGAAAAACCAAGAAAGAGTTCAGCAATGGCCATTCAAGACTCATTTTCTGTATATTAATCCTGTTGCAATTAAAACAAGAGTGAGGATAGGATGTGGATGAACATTAGGTAAAAGCAGCACAGGGATGACATCTCCTTTGATGCATTTAACCCTGCCTTGAATACTTGCCAGAGTAGAAAGGCAGGTTATAAATTGAAGAAATAATTATATTTGGTGATCCACATTTATGTTCAAGGTCATAACTTGATAACCAATCTTTTCCTGTACCAGTAATAACTTCAGTCATCTGCTGATGTCACCAAGCAAGCAAACCCAAGTATATCTGACCTTCTGCCCTTGCAAATGCCAACGTTTCTATCATTGCCTTCCCCTAAGTGAGGGAATCCAGATCCCTCATGAAACTTTTAATTAAACTCAGTAATCTCTTAATGAATTATTATCTGATTAGTTGTAATTATGGAGCCAGTTATGAGCCCCATCTATATCATAGCAATTCCAAGCTTTATTTTGTTGACTGAGCACACATGAGCTGTCAAACACTCATTCTGGTAGAGTTCACATTTTAAACCATGGATTTTTTAAAAGAAAACATGATTAGTTGAATAAATCACTATGGGTTTAGCATAACGTATGAAATCAGACAGGCAGCAAGTTGAAGCGCAATATTTATCTGGTCCTTTCTGAGACAAGGAATGGAATAACAGCCCTTTGCTCACCACATTGAATGCAAAGATTCGTAGCTTATGATTGCTGTTGGTTTTCTAATAACAAGACTAAATTATCAAAATAAGGAGCACCATCTTTATAAAAGCACCAGGCCTCTCTTCCATTTTCAAGCCCTTTCAATTGTAAGGAACTGGACAAGGATTTTGGCCACTATAATAGTTAGTAAACAGATGCTTCATTTGAAATTAAAGCACCTGCTATTCTAAATGTATCCTTTCCCTTCCACAAATATTTTTATTAAAGTTCTTTTAAGGCTTGCTTCTTGATTTAACTGGTTCCCACCTGTGTGGAAGGAAGGTTGAACATGTTGTTAATTCCTGAATGAATAAACGTGTGTGTGTGTGCCAGTGTTTATGCAAAAGAGAAAGCGAAGGAGAGACAAAATAGAAGAATTATATTAAATAATGAATTATACAGTGAAGGGGGAAAAAACTTAAGTATGTTACTTTAGTGAAAATGTAAACCAAACATAAATTTTAAAAAATCTAATTAAAAGAAAGTAGTATTTACATAAGTTTAAAACCTATATAAAAGTAATTAAATTGTTAGATTATTAAAATTAGACCAATTATACCATCTCATTTTTAAAACAGACCAAAGTTAAAAAGTCAAAAATTCATATCCTGGATCAATTATCCTTCTAATTCTTAAAATCAAACTTCCTAATACAAAATCAGGGTATTTAGATTAGATTAAAAGTTCAAAGATGGTTTGAAATAGAATTGCAATGTAGATAACAGTTGTTTTAATGACCTGATTTAGAGTTCTAGAGTGAAAATAATAATACTTCCTAACATAGATGCTGGTCATAACTGAAAGACTAGTTGCATATTACTTACACAAAATTGCTTAACAGCCGCTGTTCATTCAAACTGCAGTGCTCCCTTGTTAATAGGCTTTTAAAAGCTGTAAAGGAATGTACCAACACTTCTTTTTACTGCACAGGTAAAGACCAGGGGTGAAATTCAGCAGGTTCTGACAGGTTCTGGAGAACCAGGAGCAGAAATTTTGAGTAGTTCAGAGAACCGTCAAATACCACCTCTGGCTGGCCCCAGAGTGGGATGGGAATGGGGATTTTGCAGTATCCTTCCCCTGCCATGCCCACCACGCCACGCCACGCCCACCACGCCACACCCACAGAACCGGTAGCAAAAAAAATTGAATTCCACCACTGTTACAGACATTCATTTAACAATGGTTTGGAGTTACAATGGTGCTGGAAAATAGTGGCCTACGACTCCTCCTCAAAGTTACAACCATCATATCACTGCTGTGGGTCACATAATTATATTTTGGGTGCTTTGCCAACCTGGTCTCATTTACAATGGTTGCAATGTTGTGGTCACACAATAGTGATTTTCAACTTTTCCAGCAATCTTCTAACAAGCAAATTCAACGAGAGAAGCCAGATCTGCGTAATGGCCATGTGATCCACTTAACAACTACAATTAAAAATGGTTCATAAATTGCATCCAGACATGTGATAACTTGTTGAATGACTGCCTTGCTTAGTGACCAAGATTCTGATCCCAGTTATGGTAATAAGTCAAGAACTACCTGCATTGCTTCCTTCATTTAATTTTCTGCTTCAAGACTCCTACATAACAAACATAATTTCATCAACATGTTTCATTCCTCACAACTGATCATTTCTAATTAATTTCCTTCACTCCCAAAACCTTCACTGATTTTATGGTTCAATTTAGCATCTCCACCACTGTAATCGGGTTAGGAAATCAAATCTGTTTTTAAAGATAAACAAACGGAAGATTTTGTAACAAGATGGAAAGTCTACAGAAAAACACATCTTTCTACATGCTCTTCTTATTTTGATTTTTGACATTAACAAGAACTGATATGGAATAATGAGAACCTAATTATAGGAGTCAGCCTTCAATCTGGAACATTAAATTGATTTGTATGCCTGATTCTCCATCTTTCTTACTTTCTATAAACCAGTGCTGTTTCACATTTCCATCCTCCCTCTCACCACTGTAAATTGTAGATGATTTTTTACCAGAATCAAAACAGAAAGAATTAATTAATGTCAATTAAACCTAAGATAATAATAAAGGGTTTCTTTTCAATTCTCAATTCTCTGTAATTGAGTTCAACTCCTGGTGATTTGTAGTTTTCTTGACAGCATCACAAAAGTGGTTGGTAACTGCCTTCTTCTAAAATGTTTTTTTAATAATAATGATGATGATAATGATAACTTCCCATTACAGCCTACAATCCTGGGATTTCCATTCCAAATGTTTATATGACTCTGTTTAAATTTCCAAGGGCAGCCCAGGTCGGCTAAGAACTGTCATCTAGTATAGCAACCTGATTTACCTTCAACATATAAAAAGAAAGAAATGGAGGGAGTTATCCCAATCCTTATATGCCATTTTTTAAAAAGAATATTTATCCATAGATCTTATTTTTATTATATAAGATAAAAATGAACAACAAAAAATAAACTGAAAGTCAGATAAACAAAAACGTGTTTGTTTAAGATGCAGAGCATCTATGGTTAAAAAAATTGTGCAACATGGCGGTTTCAACTATGCAATCAAAGCCCCTCCCCCTTTTTAGCATATGCATATCAAATACATGTAAACAAGGGCAATACATGTAAACTTCAATCATGAAGTCACAGCCAGCTTCTGGATTTTTTTAAATGTTCCCTGTGGATGCTTAGTTTTCAAACACAGCATTAAATTTAAACAGCCCTTCCATTACATCATTAGCAAATCAATTCATAAGTCAAGAGAATTCAAGATTGTCAGTCTGAGGTGCACTATAATAAAGTGATCTTTTTCACTATACTCTACACTCAATAAATCCCAAAGTTATTTCTGTAGGAATAAATTCCAAATTCATGGTAAAAATTTCAATGTTACATTCAATCCTATTCTTCGTTGCCCCCCAAATCGTGAACAGATTGATGGATATTAAACCATAACAAAATTATAACCAACAAAAAAGCTCATATTGTATGCATAACTCACTCCAAAGCTTTACCTATTCAGATTTCCTTATGAAGTCACAGGTCTGTCTGATGTAACTCTTGGCTGCCCCCAAACTATTTCTTAAAAAGTATAATCACAGGTCACAAAAACTTGCTGAGCCTGACATTCTAAGTTCTCTATATATTATTAATCAAATGAAATCAAACTTTACTACAGCCATAAGGCCAAAAAGCAGTGATAAAAACCCCAAAAAGGAAGTGAATCTAATTATATATGTCAATTTATAAATATGAATGGATATAGGATATGTAACAAAAAAAGTAGAGTAAAATTTAGCAAAAGTACAGGGACAAAAGTGCCATGATAGTAAAATAAGGTAACATAAAATAACAGTAAGTACCTAAGTCATAATCTTCAGCTATAAATAGAAGAGTAGCACATATAAGTAGCACAAACCTGGGCACCCTAAGAGAATTTTTTGGGTTTTTATCAGCTAAGACAACTGACAAATAAAAATCTATTATTAAGCTAATAAGTAGCTCAAAATATCTGCATGAAGAAGTAGCTTTTTAATTACTTTCTATCTTTCCACCATTGACACTCTAAGGAACAACATTTGGAAGTATTCTTCTTCCTGAAGACCCAGAGGAAGGGAAAGAAATAGATTAAATATCTTTATGTATATTTAAGGAAAAATTACCAAAAAGCACCAACATAAGTCTTGAAGACATTTCCTGACTTTAGGGGAAAATGAATTATACATGCAATAAAATGCTGTTGCTGTTAGGAAATTTTATTTTGGAAAAACCATCTAGGGATAAAGTTAATGGCATTGTAAATTTTTTATTTTTGTAAGGAATAATTATTTGAGGGCTGGAAGGACTGACAATTCTGTATAAATCTAATCAGCAAGTAAGCAATTAATAACATGAAACTGTCTCACGTCTTTGGCATGCTTGAAAGGCCTACAATGTGCTGAAGGGTCTATCCTTTAGAAACTGCAGATCGTTTGTAGAGCAATTAATGCTTACTTGGCACGTGGAAAAAGTGTTTTTTCCACATAAGCACTTTTTTTTAAAAAAAAAGCAAAAAAGGAGAAAGAATGAACAGATTGTCTTGTCCTTCCGTGAAGTTGCTGAAAAAAAACTGTCAGAGTCCTTTCCTTATTTAACTCTCCTCAATTAATCTGTTACAGTTCAATGAAAGGAAAGAAAGTAATATGTTCCAGTTAGTTTTGACCCCATTTCGGAAGGACAATCTAAGAAACAGTCTGGTGCTTGTCCCTGGGAAAATGTTCTCCCACTTTTGATAATATCCTACTTCTGGAGGCGATTAGTGCTATATAGAAAAAAATATTCTGCATATTTTTGCTTCCACTTCTTGTATCAAAATTATTTTTTCAGCAATAGCACTTAGACTTATATACCGCTTCACGGTGCTTTACAGCCCTCTCTAAGCAGTTTACAGAGTCAGCATATTGCCCCCAACAATCTGGGTCTTCATTTTACCGACCTTGGAAGGATGGGAGGCTGAGTCAACCTTGAATTGGTGAGAATCAAACTGCTGGCAGTCGGCAGAATTAGCCTGCAATGCTGCATTTTAACCACTGCACCACTGTGTATCTTTTACATTTCTTGTAAATAAGAAAATTTCAGTGAAGTTCTCATTGGTAGAATTAATATGATGTCGAGGCTCAGATGTGAGATAGTTAAGGTGCATGTGTGTAACTATATAAAGGAGTATTTACTCTAGGAGTCTGCAGTCTCCCAAGCTTTCCATGCTTCACTTAATTTTCAAAATTTTGAAATAAATTTCCAAATAAGCTTTCACTTATTTTTATTTCAACAACAACAACAACAATGAAGAAGCATCCTGGTCAACTTTTTCAAATGTAGGATGGTCGTTAGCTGGAGAAGTTTCCAAAAATGGAAAACTGTGTAATAGAAAAAACAGTGCAAACAATAGGCAGGCATCCTTCATTTCATCTAGCAATAATGACAGCTCAAAAACAACACAAAGACAAAAGCAAAACAAAATCTCTGTAACTAAAGTTAAGTACTGTAAGATATTCATAAGGAAAAATCTAAGAAATCCCAAAGCCAATTCTGCAATGTTAAGTTGTTCAGCATTAAACTGTATATCAAGACTGTGATCTGGGGGCATCATCAATAGTCGGACTGTGCAAAATTTTGAGGGAAGCTTTACTTCAACAAAGGACTATATAGCACATCCTTTCACAGATGTTCCTCAAGAAACAACACCCTTCTTCTAAAAACTTGGTGACGTTCACTGCTCATCTAACACAGTGTTTGTGGGTGCAGAAATAACTTTTGTCTCTTTCTGTCAGCTATTGGAATTCCTGAATCAGGCCCAGGACAATGTGGAAAATTTACTAGAGGAAGTAAATGTGTTACCTCTTTGGTGTGAAGCATCTCACTGAAAAGAAGTGGGATTCTCTCTACAAATCTAACCCACAACTCAACAAGATGGCCAGGAGAGACAAAACATAAGGGTTGGCTTTCTGTATTCCAATAATTTCATCTAAAATGAAAAGAGATTAAATGATCTGTAAGGCAGTTTGAAGCAAGAAAATATATACAGTAATTCTAAAAGAGAGAATCTCCTAACTCTAATTGGAGCAGAACCTCAAATTAATATATCAACATGTGCATGTGCTCACTTAGATATTAGAACAACAATCTATCTGGTTTCAGCCCTTCCTGTATAATTATTAGTCTAATTAATAAGTGATTGGATTTTAAATATTTGAGTAGGTGCTACACAAGCAAATTAGAAGCTAAAACAAAAGCAAACACCTGCCCTTTAAAGTATCAAGAAAGCATGTCCATCCTATTTTACAACAAGTGGTTCTCACCTGGAATTGTAAGGTATGTTTCTAAAGGTCAGATATTCTTTGGCCAATATATCTCCAAAAGAAAACATTTGTGCATTGGAGAGCCATTATGACAGTGGCGCTTGGATGACTAGGACCAAGGAAAGCAATGCACTGACCTTGGAGTAGCTACAAACTGGCTGAATTGGCACTATTTTGTCAGCCATCACTTACTGAATAAACTGCAACTGGCTGAATCTGCACGACTCACTAAATCATAAGCCTTGGTTTACACATCCCAGTGGCTGAGCCTCTACAATCCATCAAGGCAAGCTATGTTGCTTCTCAGCAGATTGAGTGAAACCCAGCCTAATTTATCCCAAAGGAATATTGTGAAGATAAAATGAAGGCACAGGCTGCCCTAAGCTCTCTGGAAGAAAAGTAAAATAAAAATGTCATCCATAAATAATATTCCTTAAAAAGCACATGGTCACAGGCAAGCTATGGCTTTTGCTTCCTTCCCCACCACAACCACCAGCTTGTTGGCTGAACCCTAAATATCTATAGATCAGTGATGGGATTCAAAAATTTTTATTAGCAGTTCTGTGGGCGTGGCTTAGTGGGCATGGCAGGGGAAGGATACTGTAAAATCTCCATTCCCTCCCCATTCCAGGGGAAGGTTACTGCAAAATCCCCATTTCCTCCCGATCAGCTGGGACTCGGGAGGCGAGAATAGATGGGGGCGGGGCCAGTCAGAGGTGGTATTTACCGGTTCTCCAAACTACTTAAAATTTCCGCTACCGGTTCTCCAGAACTGGTCAGAACCTGCTGAATACCACCTCTGCTATAGATGCATTTTGTTTCATTTCATACTAAAACTACCAATTGGCAGAGACTGGAAAAGTAGAGGAAGAGTGTTACTGACTATCTTGGAGCTATGTCTGCCCCTGTTCTATAGAAAAGGTCTTCAGACTTGCAATGAAATTAAACATTCTTTTAAAGGCAAATGGAATTCTTGTGTCTCGATTTTATTACTGCAATATGACTATTGCATAAGGTATCAGAGAACCAGCTCTTTCACAGTAAACAGTCCCAGCATGCAGCAAACAGCAAACAGCCATCAGCAATGCCCTAGAGCAGGGGTGGGCAAATATGGCCCCTTTATGACCTGTGGACTTCAACTCCCAGAATTCCTGAGCCAGCTTGGCTGTCTCAGGAATTATGGGATTTGAAGTCCACAGGTTGTAAAAGGGCCACAGTTGCCCACCTCTGCCCTAGAGTATGGGACGAGTGTGTGTGTGTGTGTGTGTGTGTGTTTGCAGAAATCTATTCATCTTGGAGTTAAAAATGAGGGAGTTTGTTTTTCCTGATTCTAATCTTTATTTCAAGTATAGTTGCACTGACTTCAAGATTGCCACATTTGAGCTGTAGTTATGAGTACTCAGAGACCTTCAAACCAAGGCTCAAAACTCATTCCAAGAACTGGGCAATTATGGGCCTAGGAATTTGTTTCAAGGGCCAAAACTGAACAGAATTTGTAGTCTTTCAACATCAAAACTTACTCTAGGTTACCATGAACTTTATGTCAAGAGTACTATTCAGTAATAGAAAAGAATTTGGAAGAGTTTCTGATATTGTTCAAGTGAGAATCATACATTCTTGCACTTTCCCACAAATATCCCAGAGATTTCCAGTAGCTCTAGATTCATTTTCTCTGTTGTCCCAGCTGCCCTTGGTTCATTACTCAGTCTTTTTTCTCATGCTCTCCAATATTAGGTTTTGAATGCATGACCAATATTTAGATTTATTTTTCATCTATTCAGGTAATGTTCTCATCAAGTGCAATGAAAGGAATCGGTACACTCTGAAGCTATCAGAATACATGTCTGGGATTTGATTACAAGAGGCCTGAGGGAAGAGAAGGAGCAAGAGAATTTTGCTGGACAGTAAATAAAAGAAGATACTGAGGCATTAAAGCATAGCTATTTGTGTAGTGCGGCTGTCACACATCACTGCAGTCAATAGTCACTTACCATGGAAGGTCAGTGACTCAGCATCTTCTTTACTTTTTGCTAAAGCTGCTTTTTGTGACTGGGAGGTTCATAAAATACAGCTGAAGCTTTGGTGAGGTCTAGGGAAGAATCCTTGCAGCTGGGTGAGCTCTGTAGCAATAGCACTTAGACTTATATATCGCTTTATAGTGCTTTATAGCCCTCTCTAAGTGGTTTACAGAGTCAGTGTATTGGCCCCAACAATCTGGATCCTCATTTTACTGATCTCAGAAGGATGGAAGGTTGAGTCAACCTTGAGCCTGGTGAGATTCGATCTGCTAAACTGCTGGCAGCTGGTGATCAGCAGAAGTAGCCTGCAGTACTGCACTCTAACCACTGTGCCACCGTGGCTCATAGTTGGCCTTGGGTGGAGAAAAGAATAAACCCTAACAATATTCTTTATGCTTTGCTTTGATGATATGAAACTGAAGATAGGGAACAATTGTAATGGGACATAGGAGAAGGAGGACCACAAAAAAGGAATGAGATCTTAAGATCGGAAAGAATTTTAGACTCAGTAATGGAGGTGTATGTGGTACTATAGGGTTTCTAAACTAGGCAACTTTAAAAAAAAGTTTTAAAAGCCATGTTGTCTGGAGAATTCTGAGAGCTGAAGTTCATAAGTCTTAAAGTTGCCACATTTGGGGATCCAATTGTAGTAACATTGAAGCTGAACTAAAGTCTGATGATTTCCATCTAGAACAGGGGTGTCAAACTCATGTCGTCATGATGGTGTCTTTTTTTTAAACAGTAACAAAGTTGGAAGGGAACTTGGAGGTCATCTAGTTCAACCGCCTGCTCGTATTGGACTTTTTTCCCCTTTGCTAAACTGGGCATGGGCGTGGCCAGCGCATGATGCGTCCAGCCCATGGGCTGCGAGTTTGACAGCCCAGATCTAGAGTAAGAGTGGTTGGTAAACCTAAAAGGAACTGAGCGTATGCCAATTTATGGACTTTGGGGTGAGATCAGGGCACACCTTACCAAAGCATTTGAGGGCATATCCTGGAAAGAAGAGGGCTGAAAATGAAAAAAGTCATGGAGCAAATGGCTACCTGATCCTAAGATTTGACTGCAGGAAAACAAGTTATTTTTTTATTTTATTAAATTTTTATTTTATTTTTTTGCCCACCAGAGAATTAACTAACCATCTTTTATCATCACTTCAGTTTGAGACTGGATGGTACGGTGCCTATTAATTATATATGCTTTTGCCTAAAACCTATATTCATAAATAGAAAAAAGTTAGGAATTATGGATGAAGCAGGGGGTTACACATATCATAGGCGCACACAGGATTTAATATTTGCTTCCTTAGAATGCTTATGAGAATAGATAAGTCAAGAGGGGGAAATGCTCATTTGGTAATTTTGCTTTAGATGTCAGATGGGAGGTGAAAAAAGCTCACTCAAGAATGCAAACAAGCAATACAAAATTGTACCTCTTCAATACTCAACTGCTCATTGTCTGTGTTTGCAAATTTGAACAGAAGAAAATAATATATCTGCAAAGCATGTGATGTTGCCCTGTCCTCATCAGATTTGGACCCATGTTCAATACGATCCAGCAACAAAGTACTGGTTGGTCATAGAATCTGATTTAATATCCATTCTAGATGTTTTGGTAGTTTCTGATGACATTTTCAGACTCTGGAGAGGGAACGAAAGCCCAGAACATATGCCTATACTAGGAGATTGACAGAAGCTGATCTCTAGGTAGACATGGCTCTTTCAGAATCTAAAGAAATAAATCTTTGGGATATAAAGTGGGAGGATTTCTTGTGGTCCTGATTCTGAAGGACAGGAATCCAGTTTTTCACCTGCAGAGAAGAATGAACAGCCCCAGCATTGTTTACTGGAGTGGGGGAGAGATGTTGGGTCATTCTGTGTTTATAATTGTTTCAGGAGCATTAACAGACAGACAAGTTAGCTTCAAGCTTTTGTTTTCTTCTTGTCATATTAAACTTCATCCTGTGAGAGAAGAAGGACATCAAAAACTTTACTGTGAGATGTGAAAGAACTGTCCAGTGCATGTAGATGGCAGAAGACCATATGGATGACAAGGATTATCCATATGGTCTTGGATGATAATGGATGTTCCTGTATTCAATGGGCAAGTGTTGAAATCAATGGGCAGGTGTTGAAATTATGCAGTAGCCTGCCAGTTAAAAGCAAATCACATCCTGTAAAGTACAGGATGCGATTCTGCAGTGAGTTGATATACCTCTTTAGACTTAATAGGAGATCTTCACAGCTTACACTTATGACTTTGAAGAAATTATCAGGAACTAATGATGGTAATTAAGTGAGGGATTTATATTACAAATGGCTATAGCCTGATAATTGAACTTACATTATAATGGACAGTACTTGCTAATCCTTCATGATTCAGATGGGTTCCAGGGAATTGATATGGAGGCTGATATGGTAGCTTGGGATCATGGGAGACAAATTGTAAACTGACGATGCATCTTTTCCACAGAGGTAGGCTTTTCTCAAGAGTAACACTTCATGCCTGACATAAAGTATAGGTTGTAGTAATACTTTATATGTGTAAGTATTACTTTAAAGTAATACTTACTTTATATAAGTGTATGTAATACTACAATGCACCATCCACATTATTTATTTATTTATTTATTTATTTCATCAAGCATGTAATAGGTAACAGTTATAAGTATACACATAATTATGAATACATGAAATGGATATATATAAAAGGGAACATTAGGACAGGGACAGTAGGCACGCTGGTGCGCTTATGCACACCCCTTAGAGACCTCTTAGGAATAGGGTGAGGTTGGCAGTAGACAGTCTAAGGTTAAAGTTTTGGGGGTTAGGGGAAGAAACCACAGAGTCAGATAGTTTATTCCAGGCATTAATGACTTTGTTACTGAAGTCGTATTTTCTGCAATCAAGTTTAGCGCGGTTTACCACATGTTTGTATCTATTGTGTGCTCATGTATTTTGTGGTTGAAGCTGAAGTAGTCATTGACAGGTAGGACATTGTAGCAGATAATTTTATGTGCTACATTTAGGTCTGACCGAAAACAGTGAAGTTCTAAATTGTCTAATCCCAAAATTTTAAGTCTGGTGGCATAAGGTATTCTGTTGCGAGCAGAGGAGTGGAGGACTCTTCTCGTGAAATATATCTGGACTCGTTCGCTTGTATTAATGTCCGATATGCAGTGCGGGTTCCAGACAGATGAGCTGTATTCAAGAATTGGTCTAGCAAAAGTTTTGTAGTTTGTGGTTTGCAGTTCAATATTACCAGAGAAGAAGCTATGCAAGATTAACAATTTTTAATGCTTTTTTGGCAATGTTGTTACAGTGAGCTCTGGCACTTAGATAATTTGAGATGAGTTCAATAAGTGAATGCCCAAATATATTCAGTTCTCTGCTGAACACACTCAAAGAAGTATGGTTATTGTTTTTTGATGTTTCCTTGCAAGAAGAAATATTTATATTTTGACTGCCATATAAGTTTTTGAGACAAAAACAAGATGCTTCAGGTGATTTGTGTGGTTCTCAAAAATGTACTCGCAAGAAATTCAGTTCATTGAATATAATACTAAATTTCTAGGATCTATCCTCATATCCCTAAGACTTTTCCAAATTTGACACTTCAGCTGAGGTTAACAAGAACTGTAGTGGTTTAATTTGTGGTCCAAGATTAAATTATGGTTAAAGCTTACATTTATTCAAGGTGATCAGATCCCATTAATCTGGATGATAAATTCCTTTTCATTTGGATGAAAATCTTAACAGATAAGGTTTTAATTTCTGGATCTCCAAAGACAGAGAAGTTTAAATCTTTATGGAGAGGAAACCAAAAATAAGCATGTTGTGCCTGCTTATCTCTTGAAGATCACTGTGTCAAAGCACTGTCAGACCTTTGCATTTACCAGGTTTAATGTTTTGCCATTGCATGGCTGACATATCTTAATCCATTCCTAATTGAAACATATTTATCCTGAAAAGCTAGAAGGCAAAGAAAGGGCAAGCCATGCCCTTCTGTAATGCCCCTCTTATGGGCACTCTCACGCTTTACTGATATTGCTAATTTCACAGTAGGAAAAGAGACATATTTGGTTTGTATCATTTTATCAAATCGATAGTCAAGTTCTATGCCATCACCTAATCAATATATTGACTGCTGGAGTAAAACTTGTAAAACTGTAAGATTATTTATTTATTTGATTTACACCCATCCTTCTCCTGTAGATAGGATCCTTGGTTTTTAATACAAATTTATTTCTCTCTTCTGTTGATAGCAGCCTTTCCAGGCAGACCAGAGAGGAAACATGACCAAATGACTAAATACTATTTAATTGTAAAGATACATTAATACAATCTTGTACGTTTAATAATAGAAATCTCCCTCCGTCTCTTTTACAGCCTGAGAAGTTAGGGAGGATCCCTTCTGAAACTCTTGGTCTGCCCATTATGCAGCTATCGGCTATGCCCTGACCATTCCCTAGACAGCACCTCTCCCCCTGTCTCTCTAGGTCTTTCCCAAATAGCATTGTTGTTGTTAGTTGTGAAGTCGTGTCTGACTCATCGTGATCCCATGGACAACATTCCTCCAGGCCTTCCTGTCCTCTACCATCCCCCATAGTCCATTTAAGCTCACACTGACTGCTTCAGTGACTCCATCCAGCCACCTCATTTTCTGTCATCCCCTTCTTCTTTTGCCCTCAATCTTTCCCAGCATTAGGCTCTTCTCCCGTGAATCCTTCCATCTCATTAGGTGGCCAAAGTATTTGAGTTTCATCTTCAGGATCTGGCCTTCTAAAGAGCAGTCAGGGTTGATCTCTTCTAAGACTGACCGGTTTGATCGCCTTGCAGTCCAAGGGACTCGCAGGAGTCTTCTCTAGCACCATAGTTCAAAGGCCTCAATTCTTTGGCGCTCAGCCTTCCTTATGGCCCAACTTTCACAGCCGTACATTGCAACTGGGAAAACCCACATAGCATTACATCTAATCAAATAAATGCCTTGTCAAGTACATTTTTTCCTCTGGTTAAAACCCGTTTTGCCTACTTTTATACTATACGGTGGATAATGAATTATAATGAGGAATTGCACCCGAAATAGTTTAGAGATGGAGTAATATGCTTTATAGTGCAACTACTCTGTTCAAATCAATGATGCAATCCCAATTCCATCTGTGAAACCATTTGTACTCATAATTTTCAGCTAAAAATAACTGCCAAAGTTGTAAAGTCCAGCAAAGTCTCTCAGTGAGATTCTGCTCACTTAAAAGGGAAAATGTTTGCATCTCTTTCTGCAAATTACTTTTTTTTTTTTTACTTTCAACTACCTGTTTTGCTCTTATCTCTTTAATAACCTCATTTTTTTTCATCCTCGGAAGCAGAGAAAATGATGGTAGGCAGTGTAGCATAATAAAGTCAGGCAAAATTGATCAGCTTGAGTGTTCAAATTGAACACTTGAAAAATCCATTGAAGATTTTTAAGTGTTCAACTTGCAACACTTAGCAGTTGCAAACTAATTGTGCTAACAATCGCACATTTCTAAAGCAATGGTTAAGAATGGACTCTATTAAACACAGTCCAGTACAATTCACAAGTACCACAATGCTCTGCTTTAAAGTTAAGCAAATTCCCTTGATATGAACAAATAGGAGCTCATTATTCTATACAGTTGTCAATTTCCCTGGAAAATGACATTTGATATGAGTTGGTGAACAGACAGAATGGAAACAAAAGTAAGAAGATGTAATCGATAGATATTGGAAAAATGGTTGCCAGATTGCATTTGAAACTGGACATTCATTTTGAATATCTTTTTTGATACAAACATCAGACTTCTATAAAGATTTACTTTAGCAAGAAAATGGATGAGGTTTATTTTTGGGAAACACTGATCTGGAATATAAATGTGGTATAACTACAGAAAACATGCAGTGTACTCATTAACAACACAAAGAGGACTAGAACTATGATACAATAAGTATTTTAGACATAGAACTCAGGGATGAAATCCAAAATTTTTCCCTACCGGTTCTGTGGGCGTGGCTTGGTGGGCGTGGCAGGGGAAGGATATTGCAAAATCTCCATTCCCACCCCACTCCACAGGAAGGATATTGCAAAATCTCCATTCCCACCCTACTCTGGGGCCAGCCAGAGGTGGTGTTTGCCGGTTCTCTGAACTACTCAAAATTTCTGCTACCGGTTCTCTAGAACCTGTTAGAACCTGCTGGATTTCACACCTGATAGAACTTCAAGGAGAGTCTTATAAAAATTTCAAGCCCAGAACCACTTCAGCAGTCAGAATGTCAGAATATAACCTTTAAATAATAAATAAATAAAATCTTTTCTTTTTCTCATTGGCATTCCCCTAGCATTGACAAATATATGGTATACATCTCACTTGCCTTCTTGGAAAGTGGTAGGCGATCTAATTCAAACTTTCAAGGCCACTTACTATATAACCATATTTTTTGCTTGCAAGAATATTGTATTTCTCAGGACAAATGTGATCTGTAGCATCCCATGAGAATGAAAAGGAAAAAAAAATCAAAAGTCATTAAGATTGTTTTATTTTTTATAAGAGGATGTACCATTGGCATTAAACACATCATAAATTGTCAAGGTTGTATACAGTTGTTACAAATGTAACTGTCAGGGTCCCAAGTAACACCCCCAACAAAAGAAGACTCCGAGGCTAGAAGTTCTTCAAAGTTCCATTTCATACTGGTACATCTGGGAAACCCCGAACCTGAAAGCTTCCAAGCTTTCCTCACCCAAAAGATTAAGGCTGGCATTGAACCTTAATTGTCGTTCTTTGTCCATTGTACACCATGCAAGATTTCATTGTTTCATATCCAACTCGACTATTCAAACTGTCTCCAAAACATGGGGGAGGAGTGAATGCCATAAATGAAATGTCAATTTGACAGGTCCTGTGCAAATTTCAAGGGACATATCAAAGATCTCTTACAAGCGACAAACCTGTTAATTTATCTAGTATGGATCATTTACTTTTTTAATTAAGATTCTACCAAATTCATTTACAAATAGCCTTCAATTTAATTTTAACACCACAATTATTCCTAAAATTTCTCAGTGAAGTCTCTGCCAGTTTTGTTTAATGACCTACATGAAATAAAGCATCTTTACATTATAACTTTAGATACTGCCCTGTTTGCTAGTTTTTAATAAAACATGCAGAGACAATAGAACGTTTGAAGCCTCATGCATTTTAAAACTAGGACTGGCTATAGTTTCATTTTCACTAAATAATTGGTACAGTACAGTTGTATCTATACTAGGCAATTCTAAATGGAATTTCAAAACGATTGTACCTCAGGACTTTGATTTCCCAGAGTATTTCTATGCTGCATACTGTAGTTATTTCTAGAAGCAGTTTTTCATCTGCTAAAGCAATGTAATTACATATAAGGTTTACCATATTTTTCAGATAAAGTTTATTATCTGAAATATGTTGTGTTCATTTTGGTTTTGTTAAGATCATCAGTTTCAGTTAATCCTGTTTAATTGCTGGTCAATACATGTCCCATTGCTGTATTTCTCCATTTTTTAAATTTATATAAGCATATATTAATAAATACAAAATAGTCAGTAGATCAGATTCAACACTAACAGTTCCATAATAGTAGAATGTGCTTGAGCATTTTCATTCGTTCGTTGATCTTATGCTATTTCATCATGCCCTTTTTGTTTTGAAAAATCATTGTAGTATAATCAAGTTAAGTCTTAAAATTATATTCCTGAGTCGCCATATGCGAATAGGCAGAAATATAAATTTCCTAAAATAAATAAATATTTAAAATCTAGTTATTATTTGTTTTTATTAATCACACTTTGGAGAGATTCTGAGAGCACTTCCCAAAGGTGAAATTGAGACCCTAGAGTATGGTTTCCCAAATTGTGAGGTGCCCTTCCCTTGGGGAAGGTCTAAACAGAGCCCAGAGAATGTGTAAAGAATCTTTTAATTACGTGGTTACAATAAATCTATCTTTTCTCCAAGTTTTATTGCCTGGTATTAACTGTTTATTTGGGATCATTTTACCATTTGAATCTTTAGGGAAGGAATGCACACTAAAATTATACTAAAGAGAAGTGTAATGGGGAAAAATGTAGGAACCTCCATCCTAGAGTCTTGTCTAACTTTCAAACTTGGGAGTGGAAAAGAGATTCTGAACAAGTAGGACTACAGGTAGTCCTCAACTTACAGCAGATTATTTAGTGACCATTCAAAGTTACAATGACTCTAAAAACTTATGACAGTTTTTTTCACATATATGACTGTTGCAGCATCAGCGGTGGTATTCAGCCAGTTGTATCCAGTTCAGGTAAACCGGTAGCGGCGGCGCGAGTCTCCGTCCATCCGCTCGGTTGTAATCACGTCCCATTTTTGAAGCTCTGTGCATGCGCGGAAGGCCCTGCGAATGAACGGAGGAGGCGCATGCGCGCTTACATTTGTGAACTGATAGTGAAGGTAAGTGAATACCCCCTCTGTGCAGCGTCTCCATGGTCGTGTAATTAAAATTCTGATGCTTGTCAACTGACCTTCTGAAAAGCAAAGTCAATGGGAAAGCTAGGTTCACTTAACAACCATATAACTAATTTAAGAACTGAGTCATTCACTTAACAAATGTTAAGTAAGTCGTAAAATGAGGCAAAATTCACTTAACAAATTTCTCACTTAGCAGCATAAATTTTGGGTTCAATTGTGGTCGTAAGTTGAAGACTACCTGTATTTATCACCAGGTAAAATAGGCAAAGATTCCCATAAAACTTTCTGGAAAATGTTTTGTCAATCTCTGAGAACAATATAGATTAATATTATATTCCAGGTGGAAGCTATGAGCAGATCATAGTGAACTCCCTCATCACTACCCATGCTGGATAGGGTGGCTGGGAATTATAGGGAAGGAGATAGGTGGTTAAGAAATATGAAATATAAATAAATGAATAAATAAAATACGTGTGCAGCAAGAAGGCTGGACATTTCATAGCTGAACTCTGTGTATATTGTGTGTGTGTGTGTGTGTGAGAGAGAGAGAGAGAGAGAGAGAGAAAGAGAGAGAGAGAGAGAGAAAGAGAGATGTAGATAGATAAAATGAACATTCAGTCTAAATATCTGGCTGACTGCACAATCAAGAGACAGAGAGAAAATATGTAATTGTCATGGCCCCATCGGACTTGGAGGAAGAGAAGAAATAGTTGGAACTAGGACCGTCCAAACCAGGATGGCATGTCTCCCTTAGCATGTTTGGAGAGGCCAGGGACTGAGGACAATGATGTCCCAGACCCCTGAGGCATTGGAAGAAGTGGTCAACCAGACAGAGAGCTGACTGCCTGCACTGACACACTGGCAAGCTGTGGTGCTGATAGGCAGCGGATTTCCTCTGACGAAGAACAGCTGCCTATTCCAGTTGATCCAAGGGCAAGGATAGAGAAGCGTAGGCAAGCCCAGAGAAGGGCTACAAGGCTACTCGGGAGATCGCCCCACCTCTCCTCACAAGGAACACCTGGAGGGAAGTAATTTAAAATGAAGCTGTGGAGAGTTAGTCTTTGTCAGGAACAATTGTTTGCTTTGGCTTACACTCTCCTGGCTTTGACTCATGCCTGTTGCTGTTTGCCTTGTTTCAAAGATTGCTCTTCACCTTTTGTCTTGGACCTAGCCAGTGGTGAAATCTAAAATTTGTTACTACTGGTTCTGTGGGAGTGGCTTGGGGGGGTAATGTGACTGGGTGGGCGTGGCCAATTTTTTTTTAACTTTTAATACCATTTTTTCTACAACCTCTTTAGCAAAGAGGTTGTTAAATAAATGCTTTCAAAAGGATCTGACGATCCCAGCTGAGTTGCCTGATCGGCAGAGACTTTTTTTCTTTTAAATGCCTCTGCCGATCAGGCAACTCAGCTTGGATCGTCAGAGGCATTTAAAAGAAAAAAACCCTTTCGTTAGAGGCATTTAAAAGAAAAAAAGTCTCTGACAATCAGGCAACTCAACTTGGATCATCAGAGGCATTTAAAAGAAAAAAAAGGTTTTTTTCTTTTAAAAGCCTTTGATGATCCCAGCTGAGCCGCGTGATCATCAGAGGCTTTTTTTTTTACTTTTAAAAGCATTTTTTCCGCCGAAGAGGTTGTAGAAAAAATGCTTTTAAAAGTAAAAAAAAAAAAAAGCCTCTGATGATTGTGCAGCTCAGCTGGGCATGGGGGGGGGGCAGGGATTTTTGCTACCGGTTCTCCGAACCACCCGCCTCAATTGTTACCGGATTGGGTGATCCGGTCCGAACCGGGAGCATTTCACCCCTGGACCTAGCCCTTCTTCTGTGGACTACTTTTAGCCTTTCCTTCACTGTGCCCTTGGAACTGCTTCCTTCCTTCCTGCTTTGGACCTTATCTTTGCCCTGAGGACTGCCATTGAACTTGACTATTTCAGCTTTAACCACAACAATACACGAGCACACAATAGTTACAAACTTAAACTTGAACCGCTCCAAACTTGACTGCAGAAAATATGACTTCAGTAACAGAGTTGTTAATGCCTGGAATGCACTACCAGATTCTGTGGTCTCAAACCCAAAACCCTCAAAACTTTAACCTAAAGCTGTCTACTGTTGACCTCACCCCATTCCTAAGAGGTCTGTAAGGGGCGTGCATAAGAGCACCAGCGTGCCTACTGTCCCTGTCCTAATGTTCCCTTTAATTGTATTCATTTTATGTATTCAATTCATGCTTATATATATTATCTAATATGTACTTGACAAAATATAATTAATTAATTAATTAATTGTCTTGTGCCTGGACTTTGCCTTGTGGGCTAGACTTGGAAGCTTGGACCTTGCCCTGTGAGTTTGTGGTCTTTATTTGTACTATAGGGGCTGAAGTTGAAGGCCTTTGTGGTAGTGTGTGGGTGGAGACTTACCGGTTGTTGGAGGGCCATTTGCTGGACCATTTGTTGAAAGAAATAAAGGCCTCTCTCTAGAGGCCTGCCTTGCCTTGACCACCTGCGTCATAAGAGTCATATCAGGGGCAAACAACATGAACCACTCATGAATAGTCCCAAACAGAGCTCCATTGTCAGTCATCTATATTACAAGAATCTTATCAGACTGACTAAATTCTCTTGGGAAGGATCAGTTAAGGCTTCAAGGATTCTAGGTGCCGTTTTCTGCAGTGCCAGGACTCTAAGCTCAGCCCCCTCTTCACACTTCCCTCCAGTCTAGCTAGAGATTCAACCACAGTAATACCTCTTATTTTATTTAATATATAGTCACCCATCTCACCGGAGGCAACTCTGCGTGATACACAACAATTCTTTACATACTTTAAGCTTTGATCTATACACACAGAAAGAAAAGGTGGTTAAAAAAAATGAATTTTCTTTAATACTCTTCTTCACTGTATTCCTTTGAACATGGTCAGAATAAGTAGTTTTGCTCTCCCCCCCCCAGGTTATTTTACTCTACTATAGAGAAGCACAACTCTTACAAAGCATAGCAGATGCTTATAAAATGACCTTCTGTGCCCTTTAATGAAGAAGATGGCAAAAGCAAGGTATGTACATGTGTGTGAGTATACATGCACACATATATTCAAAATGTTACTCTTTTTTCATCTTTGGCCAAGTTTATCACCTACTTGTCATTTTCTAAAGCAATTTTCTTCCTTCTTAATTTAGAATATTTGCCAGATTTTAACTATTTATATTTCTTTCTTGCTATTCCCCACTGCAAATTTCTTATAGATTTCCTGTAAATAGGCCTCATTCATTGTGCAAATTAGATCAATCTCTTTGCTCCAGGGTTGTAATCTCAGCAGTGATGCCTGCCTGTTGCCATGACAAGTAATTTTCCAAGTTGCAGGGTAGCTTCCTGAGAATTCTCTTACTCATTTGATTTATCAGCTCATCAGAATACTTTATTGGTTCACAGAGATTGGTTAACCTTGTACCACTTGTTATTCTGCCCATATCACTATTACCATTTCTACTATCTCAGCAGCAATATTTTTAAAGTATGGTTGCAATCTTGTTGACTGCAACAATACAAAATCATCGACGTCAATGATTTTGTTTTTTAGATCACAAAACTATTGACTATCCTACAGGTGTTGTAATTATTTCTAAGCAAGTTGTAACTCTATAATAAGACTCTCAAAGCAAAATACTGTATTATTAATAATCACCATCATCGTTAAAACCCTTTCTACCACAGAGCTTGCTTTTAGCTTTCATGATAAAAACCTTGGAAGAATATATTATATTTAGAATAAACTACAACAGATGCTCTTGGATAGTGAGAGTTAACAACACTTGATTTTCCCAATGACTTTCAAACCAACATTTTCAAAATATCTGTTTAAACGAAGATATCATATCATAACCCATTGGTAGGAAAAAAATAGTACAATTGTATCAATATATTTACCAAAGAGTAAGTCTCATTTACCTATAAGAAAGTTTATTTATATAGGAATGAGACAGAATGATGTTCTAGAAATCTGACCTTTTAAAAATTAATTAATAGAACTATGGTACTATTAAATAATACTGTGCAGACAAACAAAACAAAACAACACAATTTTATAATATATCCCCACTAGGTTGTGATCCTATCACAATTAAAATTAACAAGTGAAAATCAACAATGGTGAGAACAATATGGAAGCAATAAGGTCAATATACATCTTGATATATTTTGTCACACATTTATACAACTAAAACACTAAACTTCTAATTTTATTTCTAAGATTTACAACTATACCATCTAAATTTACTGACTCCACTTTCAGTATCTATTCACATCTACTTCCACTGATCATTCTGCTTTATGAGTTTTTGTATCTTTCTTAAATGTATCTAAAGATGTGGTGTGTCAGAATAGAAGAAGAAAGGAAGTCCATCACTCATAACCCTTGTGTCGAAATCTACAGGATCAGGATGGAACAAGTGAAAAGAAAATGGAAAGAAGACTGTCTGCTAATCATGCTGTATTTAAAAACAGAACATATTATGCCAAGATAGGAATCAGGACATGAAGAAGGCATTGAATGTTACCACCAGGAGCTTAATTTACCCTCTGGCCCTATGAAAGAGCATGTAAAACCCTATGGAAGAAAGAAAGATGAGGGAAGATCTGAACAATGTGTATAACAAAGTTCTGGACCAAAGCCAGTGGATGACAAAGGAAGAGCTGCCCATATATTGTTACAATGGTCCAGGAAAGAAACCACCAGATCTGTAGTAATAAGTGTGCCTTGTCAGCAGACTAGAACTGTAGACTTCAGCAAATGTTCAAGAAGGGAAGATGACACACTTTCACAGTTGCTGCTGTATACAGTAATGCCACCTCTGGCTGGCCCCAGAGTGGGGTGGGAATGGAGATTTTGCAATATCCTTCCCCCAGGAGGGGAGGGAATGGAGATTTTGCAGTATCCTTCCCCTGGAGTGGGGTGGGAATGGAGATTTTGCAATATCCTTCCCCTGCCACGTCCACCAAGCCACACCCACAGAACCGGTAGGGAAAAATTTTGGATTTCACCCGATTTGAAGTTACAGCAGCAACTTAGGACTCTGGCAGTATCCCATGATCACATGATCAAAATTCAGGCGCTTGGCAACTAGTAACAATGACAGTTGCACTGTCCTAGTGTCACGTGTTCACCATTTATAATCTTCCCAGCTGGCTGTCAATAAGCAAAGTCAATGGGGGAAGCCTGATTCACTTAACTGTAGTGATGTGCTTAACAACTGTGGGGGACAAAAGGGACAAAATCCACTTAATTGCAATTATGATCATAACTTGAAGACTACCTGTATCTAGAGAACCCCAAGGTATTTAGGAACTAGATCTCATTCTGAAGGAGAACAAGAGGGATGTCCTTGAAGACCATCTAGAAGCTTGATTGGTTCAAAATGCACCAGATGAAGGGCTATAGGTATTTTTCATTATACCCAACTAACATCTGTACACTGATGTTACATACTCGATATGGAACCAGCTGAGCTGGTTCCATATCGAGTACAATTCAAAATATTGGTTATAAAGAAGCAAAATATAAAACTGGGTTAATTCTGGGATGCCCACAGGAATGAACAGAGTCCTTTCTCTGAAATAATACTACCATATGTGCCAGGACATGTGCTTCCTTGATAACAGCCTGAGATACCTAGTTGTTCCCAACCCTGCAGACCTTTAGAAAAGAAACCAGACCCAGTTCTTTTCATGGGAACTTGGGTCAGGATGAGTTGCATTCCCAATTGGTAAGTTATAATATATTCTATTGGAATAAATATTGCAAGATGCAGCAGAAGGCAAAATGAGAGGTGTGAGACAGAGCACATATCATACTTTCCCCTTAAACAATAAATATTTTTTTTCTATTCCAGAAAAAATAGAAATGTTGCTTTTTCTAATTTTTAATACACTGTAAATTTGGTTTATGGTGAGAAACCTATCCTAAATTTCTCTCTGTTTCTCTCTCTCTCTCTCTGTTTTTCTCTCCCTCTGTGTCTCCCTCCCACTTTCTAGAGATGTATAAAAAACAAATATAAATGGCTGTTTCTTAGTCTAAATATGAAATAACCTATGTTATGTAGATCAACCCATAGTTCTCTCCCCCCCTTACTTTTTCAGAAAAGAAAGCCAACTATTTGAATTCCATTTCAATATGAATAATAATATCACTCAGGGTTCAGGCTGGGCTAAGTAATGAGATAGGATTCCACTTGTGGAATCTCTCAATGGAGTTTGATACCGTTGACCATGTATTCTGCTGGACTGCTCCAGAGGTCAGACATTGTTTTACAGTAGTTCTTCCATTTAGTGGTGTTGGAGAAGAGAGGTCCCTGTTATGTGAGGCACCTCATGGGGATCTCTCGATCTCTCTCTCTCCTCTCCCATTTATCACTGATATGAAACTGCTGGGTGAGATCATTCAGTGTCAGTAACATCGGCATGTAGATAATACCCAATTATAAATCTTTACCCCATGTTGGGCAAGTAGTGTTATTCAGATGCTGGCTCCATGCCTGTTGTGGCCTACTGATTGCCAGCCCCTCTGGCAGCCGAATCAGATGAGGAGGTGGTCTGGGAGTCAGGGCCAACATCAAGGCAATCTGAGAGCTTCAAGGGGGAAGAGGGAATAGAGCTGTCAGAAATAGAGACAGAGGCAGAGCCTGTGCTATCCATCAACCCTCAGATGGAGAGTCAACAGCTCCCAGGTCTGGAAGCAGCTGATGAGGAAAAAGAGGAATAGCTGGGTCCAGTGCCTGATATGCGGATGCACAGAAGGCAGAGAAGAGAAGAGCAATGGAAATCTATGGGCCGGTCCTTGGGATGGAAGAGCAAACGCTGCTAGTGAAGCCCCACCCTATCGGTAGCTCTGGGGATAAAAGGCAGGGGGTGGAGATGAATAGGTGTGGCAGACAACTATTCATCTCCCTGCCAGTCCATCACTGATAGCCTGCACTTTTGAATCCTGTCTGAAAATTATCAGAATTCTTCTTCGAATCTGCAGCACTTTCTGAGTGTGTGTGCATGTGTATGTATCTGCTGCTGGAAGAAAATGAGCACACCTTCCAGGACTTCCTTTGCAAGTGTGAGAAGAGAGAGAGTGGGATCGCTGATGTGTTGGGCCAATTCAGGGGCAAAGAGAGCGAGCATCACTTTCCACAGGATTTAGAGACTTCGTAGCCTGCTGTGAGAGAGCGGCTGCTGGCGCTCCTAATAAAGGGATCATTTTCTTAAGGGGTTGTCATGTTTGGGAGCTAGGTCAGAACAATGCCTAAAGGCTATAGAGACCCTAGCAAGATGGATGGTGATGGGTGTTTAACTGCCTGGGGTCAGGAGTATAGACATCTTTGACTCTGGACAATGTAACACTTTCTAGGATAGAATTGGGATGCAATTTTGGGGCCCTCCTGAACTTGTGGGCCCAGCAGGTGGCAGCTGTACCCCTACCCTTACCCCCTGGTCATCACACACTGGAATCTAATATCTGATTAATTGGCAGTCTCCCCCCCCCCCATTCCCAGTTTTTCACTTAGGAAAAACTACTTAATATATATTTACAGTAGATTCCTCTTAGCACAGAAAGACAACGTGATATATAAAAGTTGCCAGTTGAGTGTTTTATTTAGTAGAATGTCTGGGACATTCCAAGTCTGGGACTTGTACTCAACTAAAAAAACAATGTTTTTAATATTGGCATCCTGCCTATAATATAATATAACTGACCAACTGTGCTAAAAAGTAACTATGCTTATTTTTGAATGGGTGAAAATATATTATTAATTATTACGTGATGGTGGATTTTTAAAAATATCTCTTGCAGCTGTTCTTATCATGTAAGAATTTCAAACTTTGCAAGTACAATGTTTCCCATCAAGCACTTCTTAAGCTATATAAAATATGCCATTGAAAGAAAAGAAGACACTAATGATACCAAAATTAAGGTACTATAGAATTGAGTACATATGAGCATATGTACATACACATTTTTAGAAAGACATACTAAGGTTGAGATGCTATGGCTATGGTATAATGTGAATATTTATAACTGTTGATAATTATAACAGTTGATCTTCAGAGACATGTTTTAATATCTATTAGTTAAAGAAGAGATATTTTCTATTTTGTCACTATTTAACATGACTAAGGCAGGAGCTAATCATTACAAAACTAGCCTAATCGACAGGATTACATATGTCAGAGTTTATACATTCATTTTATTGTTTGGAGCTCAAACACAGATATGGTGTGTCTGCAGAAGGTATGAATTGTTTCTTTTCCATTGGAGGAGTCTGGTATGATTCAGATCCCTCAGTTATTGGAAAAGTAAATATTATAGAATATTGAAAGAGCTTTTCAAAATGCATTTACAAAAAAGATCACTTACTATTCTGCTTTGTTCTGTATGCACTGCCAATAGTAGCCTTATCCAGTTTAATCTAATGATATATAGTATATTGTTACAGCCCAAAATTCCAGTTCCATTGAAACAGAAGGGTCTTATACTATAAATCATATTAATCTAAGTATTATATCATGCACAGTATTATATTGTTTTCCGAGGTACTGATGTTGGAGCAGAAGTTATGTTGCAAACTTCAGGAAAGTACAAGGAACAGAAATAAGGAACTTGTTAAATATACCGATGAGCTTAATGACCTATGTTCTATATCATCCCTGTAACGAACTTATATTAAGAAACATATTAGCAGAAGTGTTCATGGAAAGTAACAGACTGTGTAAAATAGTATCCATATATGGAAATAAAGTCAGAAGTGTAATGCCTCTGGCGTGGTTAGAATTGCAAAATGTATAAAAGGTACACCTCGGGCATAGCCCGGGGTTCGGAATCTGACATGTGAATTCTCCGAATCTTTGCTAGCAAATAAACCTGTGTTCTCCAACTTTTGTGGTCTTGTCTCCTGCATTTGGGAAAGTGGGTTTTCCCACTTCACCATCAGCTCATGCTTAAAATAAATCATGTTAAGTTCAGTGGGACATTAAGTATTAGAATTATACATAGACATACAGAGATATACATATACATAGGCACTAAGACTATACAGTACATGAATTCTAATATTGCTTCCAGGAATTAGGTTAAGGAAAAGGCCTGGGGCTGGGCTAAGAGTATAGTCAGTGTTGCAGAGTCCTAAAAGAAAGGATAATTTTGTTTACGATTAACAAGGGCTAAACCAAGAGAAGAAAAGCACTATTTAGATTGGTGATTATAATAGAGACCTGAAACTATCCATATACACTGGAACAAATTAAAGTTGTATGGAGAAGCAAGTCATGTTCCTGCTCCATTCCCTCTGCTCATGACATATGGAAAGGTAAGAAGCAAGAGCCAACTACTACTTTGAGTAGCAAGCCAATGTTTATAAGAAATTAATAAGAAGCATATTTATTTATTTGTGTAGAGAATTTGTATGGTTGCCCATTTTAACTATATAGCCCTGGGAGCTAATAACTATTCACAAATGTATAATAAAACTTTGGAGTATAAATACGACTAAGTTACAATAACTATAATACAATAGCTCAGTACCATAACAAACTCTCAACACAACTACACTTGTATATACCTTAAGTAACATCCTGGCTCAGCATCTGGGAGAAGAACCAGGTCTTCCCAGCTTTCTGAAAGGGCAGGAAGGACCCTTTGAATTTCAGTGGGGATATAAATATTAAAATCCAAAAGAAAACAAATAATTGAACAGAGACAGAACAAAACTAAACAGAAACATTGAAAAAATGTGAATAAAAAAGGAACAAAGGACCTCAAAAAAATATATGCATGCAGGTATGTGAAAGAGACATGCACAGTGAAAGTGAAATGCATGAAAGATGGAGTATGTGAGAACAGCTAAAAGCAAGCTAGGTCAGGCAGACCTCGAAGAAGTCACAAAAAGGTTCTCAAAACAATAGACAGCTCTCAAAAGACAGAGTTGTTTTCCAAAGAAGAGATGTGGCGATGGAAATATGAAAATATGGCCTTGAGAAGAATACTAACCTGAGACTGGCCCAACACTGGTTGGAAATAGTAAAAAATGATGGAAACTGTGTTGATTTGGATTTGTCACACAGCTCCCATTCAAGGTTGTTTTCTTGGATTCTTCTTCCGGAATCCAAATATAGCTGTGCTAGTTTAATTAGGTTTGTAGTTCTCCATTCAGAAAGTAAAGAATAAAAGTTGATAAACATGTGTTTCTAAATAAGAGTAAATAGCATTGAAGAGGATGTTAAGACCCTTTTTATGGCCTTCCATGAAACAATTGGTGCTTATAGGCATTCTGGCTCCAATAGTGGATGTAATATATAGTTATTATGACTAGCAGGCATTGACAGGTTTATTCTCCAAGAATTTATCTCATCCCCTTTTAAAGCTAAACCAGTTAGCAACTCTTAGTTTTTGTGCTGTTCAATTATAAATTATGCACCAAATGAAAAACATATCCTTTTATCTTCTTTCAATATATTACTGGAATAAAAAGACTTGTCATTCTTTTTCAACTGCTTGCTCAAGCATTGACATCACAAATAACTATCATAAGGCATTTATATTCTAATAAAATTCTGAGCAGTTGCGAAAACACTTAGGTAACTGCTTGCACAGTGGATGGTGCAAACAGAATCAAAACGCTGGGATATTCCTAAATTGTAGAAGCTTTATTCTAGAAGATAACATTATTGGTACAGGATCCAATCTGGTCACCAGGACTAGTGGTTTTGTCTTCCGAACTTTTGAACTTGTACTGGAGCCCATCTTCAAGGAACTTCTCTCTATCAGAGTTTGGTCATGAAGATGGACTCCAGGATGAATCCAAAAGCTTGGAAGACAAAACCACTGATCCCGGTCACTGATTCAGATTGAATCCTACCACATTATACTGAGACATGTATTCATTCGCCTTCATTCATTATTGGTACAACCCAAAGCCCCTCTGAAGATATCCACTAGTCCGATAGCAAGAATAATAAAAATATATCAGTTTAATCTGACAGTATAGAATATGTACATCAGAGCATTAGGGGAACCCTCACCATTGAGAAGAGAGAATTTCTGGTTGTTCATTTTTTCAAGAATTAGAAGAATTCTTTTCAAGAATTCAACTAGTGGAGATCCTGAAAACTAACATGGGGTTTATTTCTGGAAAGCCAGAAACATTTGCATTCAGCTTATCCAATTTGATTGACTAGAATGAATTCATGTATATGTTGAGTAAATTAGGAAATATTTAAGTCATGGGGAAAACTCAAAAGAGAATGTTTGGTTTCCAGCTTGGTTTTCTTCCAGGTTCTTATTTGCATTTCTATCCTACTTGAAATCAGTCTGAAACATTTATTATCACTGAAAACAACCTCCATATGGTATTTATACTTATGTCTGTAATGTATCACATGGCTCACTGTATGATTTTCCTGCCTGGGGCAGAATACGCATTCTGTATTTCATGGCACTAAGGGTTTCCAGGAGACTTTTGCGTGGAGACTGCTGTTCTGTGTGTAACACATAGAAGACCTCGTTTCACAGAGCTTCTGCTTAAGAAATACAGCATCCAAACCTTCTGAATGTGATTGGATTTCCGCAAGTCTGTTCGTTGCTTTTAATGGCAACTGTGCTATGAACTGGAACATTGCAGCTTCTTTGGAGCAAAGGGACTAATGCTTCCCACAGAGAGGCCCATGTCCTCCATGGAGATGAAGAGCTGAAATTCTTTTACTTCCCCTCAAGCAGTGACTGTCATTGGCAGAGCAGCTGGGCTCTATGCCGCCAGTGAATATAACACTAGTTAAACACTCCACATGCCTCTGTTGATTATTAAATCCTCATTGATTAAAGTTCTTCATTTTCCAATAAGAGCAGGTTGCTGCAGAAGAGAAGTAAATCTCTCTACAGAACTTGAACATGAGTTTACCAATAGTTACAATTTAATTCCAAGAAGGGTTTCTGGGAAGAAAATAAACATGCTATAATACCACATTGTTTTTGAATTTCTTCTCTTCTTTGTCTTTACTTCCTCTTTTACCACTTCAGGTATTGAGGGAGATACAAAGTTCTTGTTCTTGCTCTTTTGAGGCCTCAACCATTGTTGTTTGATGCTGTAGTAGTGTGTCTTTGATGTTGTCTCTCCATCTTCTTCTGGGTCTACCTTGTTCTTTGGTCTACCTTTCTCCTCTTTTTGTATATGCCTTATATCAGGGGTGTCAAACTCGATTTCATTGAGGGCCACATCAGGGTTGTGTTTCACCTTGGGAGGGGTGTTGGGGGGGCATGGCCAGGGTGAGTGTGGTCAGCTCGACATCACTCCTATGCAGCCCTCCCTAGCTCCATTTTTGTTGGCAGAGTCACCATGGGCCAGTACTTCGGTGTTTCTAGGATGGCCCCATGGACCAGATCTAAGTACCCTGTGGGCTGGATTTGGCCTGCAGGCCTTGAGTTCGACACTCCTGCCTTATATGGTGCAGAATCCCAAAACATTCTCTCCACATGAGCAAATCACTTTATTTGCTGTTTTTGTATGATCTCATTTCTGATTTTATCTCTGCTGGTCACTCCAGCAGCTTTCCTCAAATATCTCATTTCTGTGGCGACTAACTTTCATTTATGTTATATAAGTATCCATGGTTGGCAACTGGTAACATAGGGTGGGGATGAATATGCTTTTTATGAGATGTTTTTGATCAATGCCTATAATTTAATGTCATTCATGATTATTCAAAGGCAACCAGCAGTAAAGATTTGTGCAAACTTGTACGCTCCTTGAGAGCATCCTTTTATTACTGATACAAATATTTTAAAGACATCCATTACACGAAACGTGAGTATATTGAAAATACAGTTTTAAACTGACAATGAAGAAGTAGCTATAATTCATGTGAGCTTAGTTCATAATTTCTTTAGCAATTGACTGAAGCATCAAGTGTTAATTTTGCAGGTGGGAATGGGCTATCACAACTAAAATATCACAGGGAGAACTTTCATCTCATATAGATTATGTATGAAAAGGAATACATAGCTGTTAGTCATCTAATGTATGTGTCATTAAGTATGGATCGTTTTATGATGTACATGATTTGTGGAGCTGAGCTTGATAAGTCTACACTGATTGTGTTAATTAATTCCATTGAAAATCACGTTGATGAGAAAATACTGCTTGTAGAATTTTATTTGTAATGTATTATGCTTAACTGTTTTCTATAAGAAAATGACATATGAATGTTTATTATGCTGGTCATGACTGAGCCAGTTCCAATGGTAATCTTATATGAAACTGGTCAATCTTCTACAGCCTTCACCAACTGAAAATTATTGTGATCATTCCTTTACAAGTAGTCCTGTAAACTTACAAACATTTGTTTAATGACTGTTGGAAGAAATATCCTTCTGGGTTCAGTTCCAAGTGGGGAAAAAGGCACTGGAAACATGGAGATTGCTTAGAAAGATGGTTTAATGGCAGACAGGAATCACATGGCTTGAGTTCCTGAACAGGGGCACATGGCTTGAGTTCCGGAGTAGAAAACAAAGAATCCCGAGATGCTGGGAGTGCCTTGGTTTTATGCCCTCTGTTGGGCCCTACCTCTGAGTTTCTTGTTCCTGTATAAGAAATGTATTCTGATTGGTTGTCAAACTCCCAGGTGGTCTAGGGGTCTTAGCTAACTTTGTAGGTTGTCTCTCAAGCTGGCTTGAGTCTTGCCATGTGATGAGTTTCTGTTGCTAGATGGGTCCTATTGTGTTGCAGATGATGGCCCATTGACAAAGGTGGGGGGAAATGAGTGAGTTTGGCTGAGGCCTTAATGGCCCATTGACAAAGGTGGGGGAGGCAGGAAGCTGCAGGGAGCTGCCTTGTCCCTAACACATGTTTCTCCATTTCTCATCCAGGGAAATATAATATTCCGCCTTTTTAATGTTTCCTAAAATATTTCATTCTTCTAGGAGAGGGGTAGGTGCTAACTTCCTACATGACCATTCAAAGTTACAACTATCAAAGTCAATGGAGAAAGCCAGATTTGCTTAATGATTGCATGATTCACTTAACAGCCATGGGCAAAAGGTCATACAATGGGGTCCAACTCACCTAACAACTATCTTGCTTAACAACAGAAATTTTGGACTCAACTTTGTTGTACATCTGGAGCCGCCTATAAGTACTTCAAGTTAATTAAACAGAACCTCTTTTGATGAAGACATTAAGGAATACTTATGTAAAACAAACATTACAAAATTAGAGGAGTCCCACAGAGAAGCATTGAATAGACCAATTACGATGTCTGAGCTGGTGGAAGCAAGGAAAAAGCAAAAAAACAACAAGGTCCCAGGCCCGGATGGAATACCAACGGAGTTTTATAAAAACTGTCAAAACACAATCGATGAACTGTTACTCCAAGTCCTCAATGATGCACTGTTAGAAGCAGAAATTCCCAAATCCTGGACTGAAACCATTATTACACTTATCCCTAAAGAAGACACAGACCCTACACAAGTTAAAAATTATAGGCCGATCTCATTGCTCAATGTAGATTATAAACTCTTCATGTTGGTTATAACGCAAAGACTGAAAACAATTATTCATAAATACATACACACAGATCAGAACGGTTTTGTTCCAAGAAGACAGATCAAAAACAACATAAGAACAATTATCAACGTCTTGGAATATTACGAGAAAAGAATCGACAAACAAGTAGCCTTAATCTTCTTAGACGCACAAAAGGCCTTTGATAATCTAAATTGGAACTTCCTCATATTGCAACTAGAAACCATGGACTTTGGTGCTAAATTTTTACATATGATTAGAAGAGTATATTCCCTCCAAACGGCCAAAATTATGATTAATGGAGATATGTCTGAAAATCTGGATATACAAAAGGGTGTGAGACAGGGCTGCCCTTTATCCCCACTATTGTTCATAATTTCATTGGAAATATTACTAAATGAAGTCAGGAAAGATGCCGAAATAAAAGGTTTGAGAACACAGAAAGAAGAGTACAAATTGCAAGCCTTCGCTGACGACGTGGTATTTATAATGGAGCAACCGGAAATAACAGGAACCAAACTTCTAGCGAAGATAGAGGAATATGGAAGAGTCGCAGGGCTTAAAATTAACAAACAAAAAACTAAAATATTAACAAAGAATTTGACAAAGGTACAAGAGACAATACTAGAAGACAAATTAGGAATACAAATTGTAAAGAGAATAAAATATCTAGGAATCTGGCTTACTGCTAAAGCAATAACAATTAGAGAAGACAATTATAATAAATTAATGAAACAAATTAGAAAAGACCTGGAAATGTGGAACAAATTACAACTGTCATTCCTAGGGAAAATTGCATCCATAAAAATGAATATACTGCCTAGATTACTCTACCTCTTTCAAGTAACCCCAATCTGGCCAGGAAAGAACTTTTTTAAGGACCTTAATAAAATAATAACAAAATTTATTTGGAATGGGAAAAGGGCCAGAATCAAAATAAAATGTATGCAAGATATTCGGGAAAAAGGAGGTTTAGGCCTACCGGACTGGGAGTTATACTATAAAGCAGCGTCGCTGAACTGGATAAGGGACTGGATAGACCTTAAGAATAAAAGAATGCTATCACTAGAGGGCTTTGAATTACAACGCGGATGGCACGCCTTTCTCTGGGAGGGAAAGGACAAGCATCACAGATACTTTCAGCAACACATTATCAGAGAATCATTGTACAAATCATGGCAAGAGATTAGGAAACATTATACTAAGATCCCACGATGGCTATCGACAATGGAAGCACTAATATATCCCAACGCCATGGATATAGAGAAAATGAGGACTTACAAAGAATTACTGAACAGTGAAGGAGAATTACAAACAAGACAAGAATTACAAAATCAGGGTATAGACATTGATTGGTGGCCATACATGCAAATAGAATCAAGATATAAAACTGATCGGGCACAATTTGGATTCCAAAATGAACCAAATGAATTGGATAAAATATTACAAAGCACAGATGAGAAAATGATTACCAAAATTTATAAGTACCTATTAAAATACAAATTAGAAGAGGAGGTTGTCAAAGAGAATATGATAATATGGGCCAAAAATATAGGACATACTATTGAATTGGATAAGTGGGAGAATCTGTGGAAGATAAATTACAAGATGACATTGTCTATACCCTACAAGGAAAACCTTTATAAAATGTTCTACCGATGGCACCTCCCACTGGCGTGCCTAGCCAAGATGTTCCCAAATACATCTCCGATGTGCTGGAAATGTAAATCACAGAAAGGGACATATTATCATCTCTGCTGGCTATGCTGAAGGGCAAAACAATACTGGCAACAAATTAAAACAATGATTGAAGAAATCACGAAACAAAAACTGGAAATGAGGCCGGAAACCTTTTTATTGGGAATAATCACAACACAATATACCAAAGAAATAAAATATTTGATCATCCACATCCTCACAGCAGCACCTATACTCTTTGCCCAACATTGGAAATCTGAACAGTTACCCACAGAAGACAAAATAATAGCTAAAATCACAGAATGTGCAGAATTGGATAAGCTTACAAAAGAAATACAAGAGAAAGATGATACTGATTACTATTTAGTATGGCAAAGATGGTACAACTGGCTGGAGGCAAAAATAGGAATATAAAGATGATTTTCGAGTACTCAATAGAAATGCATAGAAGTAAATAAGGAGTCAATTATATATGTACATATACAACTAAGTAAATAGGTGACTGTAAATATTGATACAAATAGAAATATGAAAAATAACCCACCGTTGTAATATCTTCTAAGAGTCAGTCATTGGACTGAATTGATGTGTGTTCGTTTTGTATGTTGTTTCAATGTATCTATGTTGGTTTTGTTTTTTTCTTTTTATTATTAATAAAAACTATTAAAAAAAAAAAAAAGAACCTCTTTTAATATTCTCTAAAAATGAGTGAGAGGGCTATTCTCCCCAATTATCCCTGCAATTTGCAGAATAGAAACAATGCATACTTTATATGCTAGTTTTGTATAGGTGACTTAATGTCTTCCTTTTTATGAATTTTGTACAGAGAAGTAATGCAATTGATCTGACGGACTCCCTCCACCAAAGAGAAATTGGTATCTCTGCTGGGACTGAAGACTACTTGCTGAGTATTGTGCACATGTAAAATTAAATTTCAAATGGAAGAAACGTGACTCTTATCAATTTAAAACTCAAGTAAAAATAGGTAATTGTATGGATGATAACCTTCTCCAATTACAAGTAATTACTCATAAATAGTTATGACATAATAAAGCTAAAATTATTTTTACAAGTATAGGGTAATCTAAATGTTGCATTAATGTGCCTTGTTCAGATGCCAAAGCACAAAAAGAATACTAATGTGCAGAGATTGCAGCGTTGCTTAATTAATTATTTGTGTATGTTTTTACTGTGGAAAAAATATTGAAGAAATATCTACATTTAAACAATTATTTTAGGTGAGGGCCTTTGAGGAGCTATGTCAAATAGAGATGAGCAACGAAGCTGTAATTGGCAAATTACAAATTAACAACTCATTGGGGTTGTAAAGCTTTCTTGCACCAGAGACATCTTCAAGAATTTAAATGAGAAGCTGCTGGCCTTTGAATAAAAAATATCCAATCTGTTGTTAAAATTAGCATTCCCATTCAATGCAGTGGAGAGAGCAACTAGTGGAATATCAATCTAAGAATGGCATTCTAGAGGAATTTGGGAAATCATAGGTCTATCTGGGCATTGTTGTCTATTTAGCCTATGGAAAGCATTTCCTACTGAACACTAAAATTAAAATGATATTGGTAGCTTTGGGTAATTTGACAATCACTAGAGAATCTTCCACTATGAATGACTACCATCCACAAGTTGAGATGTTCTGGTTTTTAACTTAAAATGTCAGTCTTATCTGTGGGTTAGAATATGCTACTCATACTGATTCAAGACACTGAACCGTGCTGACTGACTTGCTTACAGCTGAGTTAATAATGCTGTCCATTTGCAAGTCTATAAACCTTCAGGATGGTGTAGAATCAAAATCAGTGACAATGATAACATACATCGGTGATGATAATGATGAAGGTGATGATGGGGGTGATGTGTTGTGGGGAATTCAACTGAAGAAAGCAATTATGTTGGAAGAGTTAATGGTAAGATGAAACCAGGCCACCAAAGAACATGGTGACTGGACACCATCAAAGCTGACACCAATCAGAGCATAGAAAAACTCAGAGAAGTAATGCAAGATCAGATGTGGAGAAACTTGGCCCACAGAATCACCAAAAATCAAACACAACTGAATGGATAACATTATCAACATACAGAGAGAGTGTGCTGGCATTACTGCTAATTCCTTATTTCTTGCACACACAACCTCACACTCCTGAAAGATGGTTTTAAGGACTATGTTCTGACCCAGCCTTCACAAATAGTGATAAGATGTTTACTCACGAGTAAAACAACCCCCTTTTTATAATAGGGCAGTCACAGTTTTTTATTCACAGGGATAAACAAAAAAAAAAAGCAAATATAATTAGTCCCAAAAAACGTGGGTTTATCGAAGAAATCTGAATTGCTTGTATACTAAAAACAAACAGTTGTCTGCGACAACCAGCCACTCCTGAACCCCTCCTATTTATTTCCCAGCCAGGCTATCGTCTACTTCTGCCTCTCCCTAAGAGACGGCTTACTGCTTTCCTTTGCTCAACTCTCTTTTCCTCTCTGTGCATATGCACATCCGGGATGAGCCTCATCTGTTCCCCTCAATAGCTCAGGCCCCGAAGACAGCTGCCTCTCCACCTGGGGGAGGGCGGAAGGCCCGGGCTCTGCCTCTTTCTGAAGCTGTTTCCTTATTAGAGCCTTCCAAAGGTTTTGAAGGTGGCCCAGGCTCTCCCTCCACCTCCTCTGACTCTGACTCTGCAGCTATCTCTGCTGGTGGGCAGAACAGACTATTCTACTTCAACCTGTATCAGAAGATTCTCCATTTGGCACCACTCCAGTTTGTTGCTTCTCAGGCTTCGGATGAAATCCAATTACAGTTCATTTTCTTACAGATAAGAGCATAATATTTACTTTTTTCCCCCAGCCAGTTCTGATTATGTCTTGCTTCTTAATGCTTTACTTAATATTTTTGGAATTCAACTTTGCATTCATTGGCTTTCTGCACTTCTAAACTTATTGACCATGGAACACAAGATATAGAGACGATGAGCAGTGGAACTCTCCCTTCTTTCCATACTTTATTCACTTATCTCTATATAATAAGTCTGGAACTGATTGGACTGCTATTTTCCAGGCATTCACTACTTCCCCCTCTTCCCAGTTTAGGCCTCTTTTTCTTCTGACTATAAACTGTACAAATTCTCACTTGACTTCCTTTCCATAATGAAGGAGAAGGCACTATAGACTGACGATGGACTCAAGTAACTCAGACTTTCCTCCTCTTAGGTTATTTCCTAAATAAAGTTTATCTTCTTTCACGTAAGTATCAGATTCAAGAATACTCTAGCAGACACAGGATCGCTATTGTTTAAATCTGACCTAGAAGCCTGGGGAATGGAATAAGACAACTTGCCACAGCCAACTCAATGCAGCCAACTTGCCATGGCCAACTCACCAAAGCCAATTCACTGCAGGTCAACTTGCTGCAGGACAATTTAACAATTCAATTTAATTATTTAAAATAAATGCAAAGATTTTAATTTTTGTCATTCACATTTCATTCTGTCTCTCCTTTCTTTAATTATTCTCTTCTACCATTTCTTTGATATTAGTGTAACCCTTGTGCTGCAGTGAATTGTCCCATGGTGAGTTGGGTGTGGTGAGTTGTCCCATGGCAAGTTGGCCATGGTGAGTTGGTTGTGGCAAGTTGGCCATGGTGAATTGTCATAGATCCAGGAATGGAATAGCTGTCATAAAGCCTACTCAGAGGTATACATTTACTCTAATACATTATAGAAAACATTGAAAAAGAAATGCTCTCCGTAAATTTTTCTGATACTCCTCACTGACCATCTCTGAACATTTCTTAATGACGAACTTATCCTTTGCTTCGTTTGATATTCTATTTATGGTCATAAAATAATAAAATATTATATGTGACAAGGAAGTGGAATGCATGTTCCCTACAAGCTTACTGACTTGGGCTGCAATTAGTATCAAGGGATTGTGGTACCCAGCAGAGACATTGTACCACCTTCCCTTTTTTAAAGCTGTAACAACCATTTCATGCTATATTGAAATCTCTTTCTGTTCAATTACCATGAAATGTAGCTTGCTGTATGATGCTGAGAGGGAGTGATTTGCTACTGTCTGACTCACAGACTTGGTCTTTCATTCTGATTAGGCACTTAGGAATGGTTTCTTCTATGGGACCAAGGTCCAGCTGCAGAATCTGCTAATGGTAGAAACTGTAGAATGATCAAATCTGAATGAACAACCCTTAATACATTGCTTGTCTGAACATTTGCGGCTCAGATCTGATCGCCCTAAGAAATAGTAAAGTTAGTTTTTCTCTCCTTCTGCAAAACAAGAACATCTCTTCTTTCCTACTTCATGTAGTTCTTCAGCCCCCAGGAACAGTTTTTTTGGGGGGTATAAAACAAACTCAGTGGGGAATTTTGAATTACCCGTCTCCCCTTTTGCATGGGGAAATATCTGAGTAAAAAACATGAGTGAAGAAATCACTCTTAGAAAATGAAATTTTGGATAGGGTGATTTAGATAATTTTCTGGGACTATTATTTGGGAGTGATTTCCGTCCCACCACTAGATATTTCTATCCTCTTTGACACTTATCTAGCACCTTCAGCTTTTGTATCTAGCTGAGTTCTGTTCAGGTTTTTTATCATCCAAGGGATATCATGTATCTCTGCTAGAATGAAAACAAGGAAGATTTTAGCACCTGGAAATTATGCTGCTATAGTTCAGCCCAACTTTGTTGCACTCAATATACCATATTTCCATTCTTTGACGCCTTCCTTGCACAGTACAAGAATCCAGCTGGTAGTGGAATTGCTCACATTGCCTCAAATCTCCTTTTTGGCTTTTATTTATTTGCCTAAGAAAGAGTTTAGAAAAAAAAAGAACCTTCAAAAACTTACAGCTACTATAAAATTTAATTAGCATAATCAATATATTTATACCTTAAAATTTTGATTTACATATTTTTATGATCAGCACAAATAATGCTAATGTTGTGTATTAACTTAATAACTATAGGAGAAGGAGTGGCAAAGCTTGGAATCAGAGTCAAAAGAGGAAGTATCCTAGAGTCGGTACATAGCCACAAATGCACTAAGTCTAACCTTTCTTGAAATCTGTAAACCCTTATCTAGAGCCAAAATAGTGCTGTTAGTTGACTAAATTCTTGTGCAGAGGCATGAGCAATAAATCAGTTTAATTGGAACTTAATGTGTTCCTTGATCTTTTGTGCCTGACAATAACTGCATTGAATAATATCTTTTGGTAACCAAATTAATGTCACTAGAAAATATCTGATACTGGTATTATCCCTCAATATGTAGGGAATTTTAACACACTTGTATTCTCTTGAAATACTAAGGGCAGATCTGTAGTAGATGAATTTTCTTCAGATGACCATCACTTAATGCATACATTATTCACCTCTGCCTCAGGAGAAGAATGATTTTACTATTTAGATAAACTGGGTTTTGCTATATACATACATACATACATATTTCAGGTTTTGTTCTGTTTTTGATTTTATTTCTTTTGTTTGCTTTGATGGGGGCTGATGGAAAAGCTGTTGGTCTAATGAATTGTATATCTTCTGATTATGCAACATTCCAACTTCTTAGTATGGGAATTGTGGTGCATTTGAATAATAAATGAGTGCATGTGTTATTTCCCCTGACAGTGAGGGTTTTTTTCCTATTGCAACTTGCTACATGCTAAATTGATCCTCCTTCCTTTTCTTGCAAATTCTCCCATTAAGTTAAATAGTCTGAAAGGAGCAGCCATTAAGCATTCATTCCTTATTAACTAAATGGTGTAAAATGGAGGTCTCTGAACACTTACCTAATTAATTGCATAAAGCTGGAAACAAAGTTAACACGGAGCAAAACAGTATTATTATTTTTTTGGGTGGTGTGGGTGGGGGGAGGGATGATTATATAATTGACTGCAAAGCTATTTACTGAGGACCACAGAAGCGGAAATTTTTTTCCATTCTGCACAGGCCATTAGAAGAAAGCTCCAGCAGGGAAGTCATTTCAATATATTCTTTTCCCCCCTTAAAAATATCAGGCAAACCAATCCTGAAGTATGCTCATCTGGATGTCTTTCTTTAGATTAGATCAGCCATGTAAGTAGTTTCTTTCGATCCTGTTAGAACAACAGGATTTGTTGTTTAAAATGCAGAGCTCATAAAGGTGGCTTAAACACCAGAAACTTGTATTAAATAGACAAATCTATTACATCTCCACTGCACTCCGTCTCCGATGCATGTTCTCCTCAGAAGACATTCGCATTGATCTCTAGGAGATTGATTCCTAAATAATATAGGATTGCTGGATTACAAAGCAGCCAATCTGTTTAGTCAAAAGTGGGTACTCTTTGGGTACAGTAAGATGTACTTTGAGGTAAATAAAGATAGGATTAAAAATTCAGTTAACTAAGGGTTTGTAATTTTATCCACCTCATTTTTCATCTCATTGTTTCCAGTTTTACAACTGCAAGAAAAGTAATACTTTCAATTCACATTTCACTGCTGATTTCCTATTTATGCCAAACAGCTCTCATGCTCCACCACTACTTCAGAGCTGTAATTTGAAGCTAGGTCTTTGTTTCTAGTTTTTCCTCAGCTTCTTCTCTTTGCTGACTAGCAAAGTTCTAAAACCTGAATGAAGGGAAAATGGAAGATTTAATCTTGTATCCCATTGAGGTGGGGAGGGCAGTATTAGGAAAAATCATTCTATAGTGTAGAGAAAGGGGAAATGGAAACAAAGCTAAAAATGTTTAAATAATTGAGCGAAGTCTGGGCCACCACCATCACCCAAAGGAAAATTATCTATAAAAATGCTCTTCCTCCATTTTCTTCTTGAGAATTTCATCAATAATGGGGAATACTTTTAACTGTTACATATAATGCAGCAATATGATTGAAATGGTGAGAGGAAGTGAGCCTGGGCAAAAGAATTTTCTCTAAAGTCATTATCCTTAGGCAGGCATATATTTAAAGTTTGCCTCTGATGAGATTCAGTGTAAATACTGTTTCTTTTTCTAGCAGAACTCCAGACATGCCAGTTACATCCTAAAACGGTTAGCAAAGTGCAGCTAAGCCTGACTTCAAATGCCTGACCTCAAAGCAGCTACGTAGCAACTTACTGATGAGAAGAAGCACAAGATAATTAGGTTTTCCCCTCTTTCATTAACCTGATTTTTATTTTAAAATGACTAATCCAACTTTTCCACCATTTTAACAATACACTGTAGCTTTTATCCTAAAACTAAGAGTGACCGCCAAGATTCTGGTTCCCAAATCCTCATGAGCATGAAACTGAATGGAAAAACCCTGCTGGTTAATCAATACAGATGATATTTTGTCAATACTAGGCTTAACAATGCCCAATTGAAAAAATGACAAACTATTAGTTCAATGAAAATGTTGAGCGAAAATGCAAAAACGTTTTCAAAGCAGCAGCCCCGTGAGCTGGTCTCCATGGTCCCGAGTCTTAATCTCACAAGGCTATACTTTGTCAAACTGTCTCCTATCATCATAGACCTGAGCTGGAACAAGATAGATGGAAACTGCCTCTACCTTTCTCCGTCACTCATACCACTGTCCTGCCTAGCAACAATATAAAGTGAAAGGACACTTCTCCCTGCAGTGTTTGATGTGTGATATTAGCAACTGATGCTGAAGCCAGCAACTGACTGAACATCCTTTTATTTATTTATAGTATTTATTACCAACTATTTCAGCTGCAAATGCTCCCAGAGTAATTTACAGCTCAATAATAATAATAATAAAAAGGACCGCCCCTCCCCTTAGGCTTACAACCTAAAAAGATACATCACAAAAGGAAAATGGAGTTAGGAGAAAAAAAGGAATTCTTATGCACCATTTTTAAAACGTTACCTGGATATGATGGCAGCCATCTGCACCATAAAGTACCAGAAAATTGTTGGCTTTATTAGTGTGACCAACAGGAATGTAGGGAATTAAATAAATAAAGACAAAGCTTCTGTTATTTCAGCTAAGTCAATGGAATGACACTATGTCCTTTAAAGGCTGCTTTGTGTTGAGCTAATATACCATTACTTATCTTCTTACAGCATGTCCTAGATTTATTTGTGTGTATCTAAGCTCTTAGATCCTGTATAATTCTGTATAGATGAAAAGACAAGAAAGCCACTTGCACAAAAGGTATGGTTCTGTGCTTCAGCAAAGGGGAAAATACTTACAGAATATAGAATAATAGAGCTGGAAGGGACCTTGGAGGCCTTCTAGATCAACCTCCTGCTCAAGCAGGAGATCCTATACCATTGTGGACAAATGGCTGTCCACTCTCTTCATAAAAACTTCCAGTGATGGGGCACCCACAACTTCTAGAGGCAAGCTGTTCCACTGGTTAATTGTTCTCACTTTCAAGAAATGTTTCCTTAGTTCTAGATTGGATCTTGATTAGTTCTATCATTAACCATTAAGCTTAATGCTGCATTCTAGCAGTGGTAGGCAATATAGGATTCAAAATTCAGTAGTAGTATTCCAAAGATCTACAGGAGCAATTGGGTGTTGTCATCAGAAAGGAAGGGGGGTGAAATGTTTCAGCCTGGTTTTTCTCAGGGGCTAAGAGGTGGGAATGGACCATGATCCCATACTTCTGCCAGCAAAATTGATTTGAAAAATCATTAATTTGAAGGATTTTAGTTTGAATAAAAAGTGAATAAAGAACAAAAGCATTGCAGGACCAACCTCCAACCACATGTTGCTAAGTGTTGGCAATGCAATATTCTGGTACCAGAAACCCATCAATGAGCTATAAAGAACTCGTGATAAGCTGAATTCAGGTTGGTCACCACTAAATTCCAAGCTCTTTAGGTTTCCAGGAAGAGAAACATTGCTAGATTAGTATCCCTGCTGTAACATGTGGACACACATTGTTTTCCTGGATATTTATAAAAGGCAGATGAAACAAAAGAAAGGAAAATTAGGAAAGAAAGAGAACATTCTGGAGATTACAGGATAGGGTCCTGATATGGGCCAGCATCAATAAAATGATGGATTGCAGAGAATAAACAGACAAATTTGGGAAGAAAATGTTGATTGTTTTCTGGAAGCAAATTGTTTTCAATCAGTAGAGAAACACACACATAATTGGCTGTGATTTCTTTTGTATTTCTTCCAGACATTATATTTCTTCCCAGCAACTTCCAAAATTCCAGGAAGCAAGTGGATTCTTGAGCACATTTGTCAGAAGAGTTCAATACAATTACAGATGAATAGAGATTCAACAGGTTGTGGCAACATAAGTTAGCATTTCTTGAGCAATAAATGGTTCAAGTTGAACCATTAGGCATTTAAACTCTCAATTGTAAAACAATGAAGGGTGAGTTAGGTGCTGATCAAATTCACAATCTGGGAATTTAGAAGGCCTGTTTAATATTATGAAAGGTATATATTATGAAATATATAACAAAAACTTTATGTCTCTTTGAAGGAGGGGTCTATGGACTAAGCTAAAAGTGTCTTATTCTCAGTTTTCCTTCAATAAGTACATTTTTATTGGTGTGAGTTATTCTTCCACTGATCCTTCAAGCTGAATATTTAGTTCAGCTGAATTACTAAATTACACACCAATTTATAGCTCTAACAATTGGTGCTGATAGTGCTTAAAGTGCTGTTAGAATCTACAATAATATGCTAGTGATAGCACTTATATTTTGTGTCATCATTCACATCTGTCCTAGTAAAGCTATTCAAACAGGAATGTGATATTGTAGTGAGGTAAGCCACTTACCAGAGCGTATAAGGATGATGTGGAAAATGATGTTACACTGAACTTACAAAAGAAACTTGCTGATGTATTAATAAAATTTATTTTTTTGTCTGCACTCTTTAGTTTTAAATTTTTAAATTTTAGTATTTGTATTTGTGAAATTATTATTATTTTTTAAAAAAAAGGATAGTGATGGAACTGGAGTAAGAATAGAATAGAATTCTTTATTGGCCAAGTGTGATTGGACACACAAGGAATTTGTCTTTGGTGCATATGCTCTCAGTGTACATAAAAAGAAAAGATACATTCGTCAAGAATCATAAAGTACAACACTTAATGATAGTCATAGGGTACAAATAAGCAATCAAATCATACTAGGAAACAATATAAATCGTAAGGATACAGAACAAGTTACAGTCATACAGTCATAAGTAAGAGGAGATGGGTGATAGGAATGATGAGAAGATTAATAGTAATGCAAACTTCGTGAATAGTTTGATAGTGTTGAGGGAATTATTTGTTTAGCAGAGTGATGACATTTGGGGAAAAAATTGTTCTGGTTTCTAGTTGTTCTGGTGTGCAGTGCTCTATAGCGTCGTTTTGAGGGTAGGAGTTGAAACAATTTATGTCCAGGATGCGAGGGGTCTTTAAATATTTTCATAGCCCTCTTTTTGTCTCGTGCAGTATACAGGTCCTCAATGGAAGGCAGGTTGGTAGTAATTGTTTTTTCTGCAGTTCTAATTATCCTCTAAAGTCTGTGTCTGTCTTGTTGGGTTACAAAACCAAATCAGACAGTTATAGCGGTGCAGATGACAGACTCAATAATTCCTCTGTAGAATTGTATCAGCAGCTCCTTGGGCATGAATCAATTATATCTTAGCCGATTGTGTTGTGTGAACCCTTGAGTGGACATAATAGAATCAGAAGGATGAGGGCTTCTGGTGCCATTGTGTGCACTCTGCAGCTCACAAAAACCCAGGTGACCACTTTATGACAGTAAAGAAGTATAGAAAATTCCAACACTGCTCTTGCCTGTCGGCTGCCCAGATCGGGTAGCTTTGCACATTGCAAAGACTCTGCAATATAAGAACTGCAGATGACCAGGGAATCATTGGAGGCTACCATTTTGGTCAATGGGAATGTTCTACATAGATAACCAATCAAAAATATTGAGCGTGAAGCCAATTGGCAGGTTTGCTTCCCACCCCATAGAAAGGAAAGAAGGCCGCCTTGCAGAATATTTTACAAAAATGCTTCTGTTTGACTTCCATGCATAAAATATGTGCAGTTGTGCAAGATCTGTTGATGCAAAATTGGTTGTATGATGAACTTTGTGTAACTGTTCTAGAGGCAGCACAAAGACAGCTGCTGCATGTAGCAAGGGAAAAAGGAATTGACAATTTTTATGGTAAACTTCATTTCATTTTTTTCCTTACATAAGTTCAGAAGCGAAGAAGGAAGGAAGGTTTATGTCCTGTTGGATGCAAGTAATCATGTAATAAATCGTGTACTGTTTTGTAGTAAACTGTGAAATAGCTATGCCATTGACTTGAATTCAGCTGATTTGATTGATTATTTATTTACCACCTTTATTGTTTTTTATATGTAACTCAAAACAGTGAACATGCCTAATACTCTTTCCTACTAGTCTTTTCCCAACAACAATTCTGTGAGGTGAGTTGGACTAAGAGAGACTGACTGCCCAAAAGTTACCCAAGTCACCCAGCTGGCTTTCATGCCTAAGGTTTGTACTAGAACTCATTTGTCATGGTGTTCAGCTTGGTGCCTTAACCATTACATCAAACTGACTCTCTTAATATTAATCTTCTCATTGTTCCCATCACCCATCTCCTCCCACTTATGACTGTATGACTGTAACCTTGTTGCTTGTATCCTTACAATTTATATTAATATTGTTTCCTGATTTCTTATTAAGTGTTGTACCTTACGATTCTTGATGAACATATCTTTTCTTTTATGTACACTGAGAGCATATGCACCATGACAAATGCCTTGTGTTCCAATCACACTTGGCCAATAAAAATTCTATTCTATTCTATTCTATTCTATTCTATTCTATTCTATTCTATTCTATTCTATCCTATCCTATCCTATCCTATCCTATCCTATCCTATCCTATCCTATCCTTACTCCAGTTCCATCACTATCCTTCTTTAAAAAAAAATAATTTCACAAATACAAATACAAAGATTTAAAAAATGAAGACAAACTAAAGAGTGCAGACAAAAAAAAATAAATTTTATTAATACAGCAGCAAGTGGATAAACTTTTGCTATGCCATGAGATTTTTACACCCCCTGGCTTTTAAGAAATGGCAATCTGGGTAGCATTCTCTAAATCCAGGAGCTAAACTCAATTCTGAGTTCTGGTTAATACACAGAGCTCTAGAGCTATGGGGTAGACTGGTAAAGCTTAGAGAATAGCAAGCCATTTCACTTCACTGTTGCCAATTGAACCAAATGGATGAATTAAGCAGGATATCTTTACTTTTGGAAAGAAAAACGTATTCTTGTATTGATTTAAATTTGATGTAGATCTTCTGATAAATGCATGCTACTTGCTGTTTATTGGGAATTTGGTTTTCCACTTTAAAAAATGGACATGTTTTGAATTAGGGAGAAAAGGTATTTGCTGCAATGTGATTTATGGTTTTCCATTCTGTTTTCTGAACATCAGTAGTACAGCACGGAGGACAGTGTGAACACTTAGTAAATGGGCTTCTAAAGTGTAATTTATCATTATGACTAAAACAAAGGGTTCTTATAACTTAGGTAAGCAGTCTTCAGTGGTTCTGAGCGGTGTTTCTTGAATCACATTTGTCAGTGAGAAAGCTGGTTTGCAGGAATTATGTGAAAGACTTTCTACAGCGATCAGCATCATAGTTTGACTGACAACCTGGCACTGAAAAATACCAATATAGTATAGAGGCTGACACTTCTCTGTGTGACTGGAAAACTTAACCTGAAGCACACATAAATATGCATTTGATTTAATGGGTGCTCTGCACACTGGAATAGAAACCTCACCCCTAGGGTAGTTCCCATATTCATAGTTTTCCAAAACCTGGCTGCTTTGAAAGACCTTTTGGATTAAATGTGGTATAACCATTGGCATCAGGAATTAATTATACAATATTATAGTACTGTGACTGTTGTGCTGCACAGTTTATAGCATATTATTAAACTATTGTACTATTGTTGAGTTGGCTTGAGTATTATTCTAGAGTTATTCAACCAAAGCAGCTTATAAATAAGCAAATGGCTCATTCAATAAAAAAAAAATTCAAATAAACTATGGTTTGGTGTAATTTATAAACTCATATTTGCATATTTATTAGGATGAACAGAGCCAAAGTCCTTAGAATCTCAAACATTAGCTATCCAGCAGAGATAATTTGGGAGGCACATAACCTTTGTGTGTGTGTTTGTGTGTGTGCACACTTGCACATTGAGTCAGTCTTCACTTTTGGTGACCCCTGGGGCAAGTCCTTGAAGTTTACTTGACACCATTTTCAGAAGTAGTTTTCCCTTGCCTTCTTTCTGGGGCAAAGTGAGAGTGACTGGCACAAAGTCACCCAGATGGCTTCATGCCCAAGGAAGGACTAGAACTCACAATCACCCAGTTTGTAGCCTGGTGCCTTTTACTACTATACCAAACCGAGTCTCGCATTTCTACCCATCCAAGTAGGAAAACATGGTCATTTCACTAATACTTTCCTATGGTTAACAACATTTGGAATTTTTAGTTGACAAAATCGACTTGGAGTGATGTGCATAAAATTAGGCATTTGGGGAAAAAGTAGATAAGACAAAATGCTCTTACCTGTCCTAATATTTAAATCTTTGGAAAAACAATTCAGTGACGCTCAATAGTTAGGAGATTCAGGATAGAGAAACCAATATACTTATCAGGAAAGCAAATAGTTAAACCAGTATCTGTTCTATGGCTTTTGAGAGTTGCAGCAAGACTTCACTGCAGAAATTCATCTGCAAAAAGCACTGAGGAAAAACATCGCTTTCTATTTGCACTAAAATGGTGAAAAATAAGTATACTAAGCTTCCACAAAGTAAGGCACAGTTATTGAGCCTTACATTTTCTCCAAGTGTGTTCCTAGTTACAGTTTTTGGGTTCTTGTTCATCTGGTGATGTCACAGGACTCTCCTGCACTTGGAAGCTAGAATAATAAAACAATAAAACTGTAGTCCTCATCTAAGATTGTCTATTAGCTTTCTTGCTCTACAGTTTGTTTTTTTTTAAAGATATGGCCTATGGCTATTTTCTTCTTTTTTAGGCACATTTCTTCTCTTTTAATATATTCTTCACTATCACCTTCTCCCTACCGAAACAATATAGATGTCATCTGATTGTGGATGGTCTCCAGAGGCTATTTTGCTTGACTTCAAGCCTGGGGGGTAGGGGTGGGGAATCACAAAATATTTGTTTCCCCTCCAGTTGCATCATCTAATCTGTCTAAAACCACTCAGTTTGTTTTGCTTGATTATGTTTGAACAAAGATCATGAGTGGAACTTTTAATAAATGAAAGGGTACTTCCATCAGGCCAAAACTTATGATTCAGCCTAGTTTTTCAATTGGCTGAAATGGGAGAAAAGTAATCTTTGTAAGGTAATCCCATTTCCAATAGGAATTTTGCTGATTTCCCCTAAATATTAGGAAACTGTGTGATGGAAGTAACTCTGGATTCAACCAAAGGAGGGGAAAATCTCCTCCAATCCTTTTCACCAGCAGAGATCCTCTGGAGGATTTTACACCACCAGCAGAATAAAAATCTATATGTGGATTTGTTTCTCACCAAAAAAAATGTCAATTAGCATTGGAAGATAAAATAACTTCCTCCTCTATGTTCTTTTGTATTTGCTGTCAAAAAATTTCAGCCTTTTCTAGAATCACATAAACCCACAGTCAATGCTTTACTTATTTTAATTAAAGTGAGCTTCATTGAGTAGAATATTATTACTAAACAAGAACATGTAGGATGGGAGTTTTATCAACTGATAAAGAACTTAATATTATAGCAAATGTGTATTTTAACATTTGGCCAAACTTTTCCTTCTTGTCCTGGGTGACCAGGCACTAAGGAAAATAGAAGAGGAATGTGTCACTTTTTCTATCACAAAGACACTACATATCAGAATAAATTGTCTCTTTTTCATAATTATTAGAGGCAAAATTTTATTGTCTTGTGTTTTCCTCTTCCTTCCCTTTTCTCCTTTCTTTACATTTTTCTCTTTTCTTTTCAGTGACCAATGAACTCTATTGCACTCCTATACTTTCTTTAATACCCACCAACCTTCCTGCTCCATCAGAATATCTTTGTTTTTTGGAGTGTGTAGGAAATAAAAAAGAGAAAAGAAGAGCACAATCTAGCTTTAAGGAGAGGGAAGGAGATCCTACAGGATGGGTTTATGAACCCAAGCTGCAGAGAAGATGATACTAATAAAGTATATGGAGAGACAAATTTGGGGAGACAAAGAAAAGAATAAGAGCAAGATCCCCAAGTGGCATGCACCAAGAAGGATGGTCTTATGACCATCTTGGCTCCAAATCCATGGAGTTACTTCTCCATGGATTTGGAAAGGTAATACAGTGGTTGAAAGATAAAACAGACTGGGAGATGATCACAGAAAAGAATGAAAGAGAGAGAGAGAGAGAGAGAGAGAGAGAGAGAGAGAGAGAGAGAGAGAGAGAGAGAGAGAGGGAGGGAGGGAGAGAGAGTGAGTCTGAATGATTTCTTGTTTATGAATAAACTGCCTAAAATCTGTCTCCCAATCACTGTAGAAGCAACAAATTAATTAGGAGAGGTCTTATCAACAAGGAAGTATGGCACATTCCTTAAACATAAATAAATAAATGGGAAGCAGGTGTGCTGCAAAGTAAAACACAGAAATCATCTTTATTTTCCAAAGTAGGCTCTATTGGCATTTAGAAAATAAAAACACTGTGTGGCTTCAGTCCAATGATGTTTGGAAGCATATCTACCTGCTGGGTTGGGGGTTGGGGAGAAGACAAAGGCAAGCGGCAGATAATATATTGAGAATCTGGAGAGACAGGGTGGCAGGAAGCAGCCTTTCCAATCTGTCTGCTGGCAGATATGTATTTTGTTCTAGCCACCTGTGCCAGGGTACTTGTTTTGACCAGGTAAACCCTTCATAGCAGTCATTTTGAGGAATGGCTTAACATATTTCCAAAATTCCAAATGTGTCCCCCAGCCACAAAAAGATGAATTAAGGAAACAAAGAACAATATTTTTTGTTATGATTCACTACAGGACATTAGCTAATTATTGGGTATGTGATTTATCCTGATGATGATGAAAAGCAGTTCTTACTTTCAAGCTACATCATGTGGTTCGTTCACATATCGCATGTGCCAGAAGAAATGAAAACTTGCTACTGAAAGATAAAGTTGAAATGTGGTGTGTGTGTGTGTGTGTGTGTGTGTGTGTGTATCTACTATTTATATTTTGTAAAAGGAAGCAGAGGAACAAAGAAACAAAGTTTTTACCTTGTAATTGATTCTACAATTATTCCTTGATCCTCACTTAATTCATACAGAGGTACCTGTAGTTAATTGGCTCCGGGAGATGCGATGAGTACCAACAATGAGTACTAAACAAATTTTCCTCATAAGGAATAATGTAAATAAATTTAATGTGGAAAAAATAAACAAAATGATAGAAGAACCTAAGAGAAGACCTCAGGGGATGTGCACAGGGCAAGAGATACAATGTGACTAATGCATGGATTTGTTTCAGCTGGAAAAGGCAGTGACAGGGCTGTCTTAACAGCATTATGGGCTCCCGGTCAAAGCAATGTACTGGGACCCTGACAACTACTCACAGGAATAAAAATATAAACGGTCGATAAAATTAAACATATATTTGCATGTTAGTATTAATTAAAAATGCAGTAAAATGTAATAAAAATGTTGCTCTATTTATATGATACAAGGTGCATTGAAGAGTTGACATACACAGATTAGTATGGGGACCCTGTACTCGTGGGGCCCATGGGCAAGTGCCCATCAGGCCCATGCGTTAAGACAGCCCTGGGTAGCGATTCACGAGGGAACCAACACCAGTAAGTTCTAGTTTACACATTGAGTACCAAACAAATGACGAGTACCGGGTCAAAATTTTCACATCAAAATGAGTTGAGTACCAAATTTGATAAGTTTTAAAGCAATTGAGTACCAAGGTATAACTGTACTGAAACACAGTATGCTCTGATTGGTTTGGTTTCATCGTGTTAGGTGAACCAGAGCACTCTGGTTTGTAAACAAAGGTTTATGGTTTAGTTAATTGTGGAAACTGAGCAGCCATGGTTCATTCAATAAAGTATGGGTCAACAAATCATAGAATCTGTATTCCCAATCATTGACAGTAAGTTTTGAAAGATTTCAGGTGAGAGATTTTCCAGCCTTATCTGGAGAAATCTGGGAGGTCCTGGACATCAATGTGGGTTCTATCATTAAGTCCTACTGCATCTCCAAATTGCCACTCTATACAGACTCAAGAGGAGGGAAATCCTCCTCCCCTACTTATATATTTCTTTATCTTTATAAAGAGATCATTTTCCCCTTCTCCAATGTATACCATATGGTGTACTCTTAAAATAAATGATGCATACCACTAATTTACATGGAAAATGTGCACTGCGGAATTGAAATGGCCATAAGGAATTCTTTTATTATTGGCTCACCATGAGAATATTTTCATCAACTGAAAACAAATGCCAGTTTCACTCAAAGCAAATCTAAAACCAACTAAAAAAATATATGCATCTTTTAGCAGTTTGCATTATTTTACATTTTTAACCATTGTGGCAACCACAGAATTAAAATTTAACAAGACTTCCAGATTCCAGACTTCCGGGTTGCTGTTTGTCGCTGCCAGACGTTCCTTTGGGATCGTCAGCTTCCATCGCCTGTTAGAGCCGCCTTCACAACGGAATGGCGGCTCGAAAAAACTCCGTTTCCATGAGGAAACGGATATAGAGCCGGCAGGGGTGGGTAGAACTCTCTGCGGAGTCCCAAAAGTTTTTTTTTTACTTTTGGGACGGAGCGGATGAGATGCCCCATATCCCCAGCCGCCGCTCCGGGCTTTGGGAGACCTCTGCTGATGCAGAGCCAGGCGTCAAAAGCAAGCCTGCAAATTTAACAGACTACTCAAAGAAAATGTGAGCTGGACCTGTAATATTGAACCGCAAGTATTTTACTGATTTTTTAAAAGAAAATTACTTAAGAGAGAGGAGGAGAAGAAAGAGGGAGAAAAAAAGCCTTTTAAAATGGCGTTGGCTGGAGGAGAGGCTGAAAGGGAAAGTCCTTCCGTTTTCTATTACTACAATGTAACGGAATAAATACCACTGGCTACATTTGTAGACAAAACTTCGCTCCTGTGTCTTTTTCTCTTTTTTTTCCCTTGGAGATCTGATATTGTTGTTGACTGGAAAGAAGTCTTTCTTGCTTTTTTTTTAACAAAGCCTGCCTGGGCGGAAACATGGCACTGAGACTCATAAAGTCAGATAAACAAGAAGGGGGGGGGGATCCCCCCACCAACAACTTAAAGGAACAAGTCTTAATTCTTCAGTCTCAGAAACCTGATTTTAATATAATAGAATTTTTTATAGAGGAGATTGAAAGAAGGGAGGAGATTGTGAATCAGCAATTTGAAAAATTTAAGCAGGAAATTAAAGAATTGGTGAAATCTAAGTTTGATTTTTTGGAGAAAAAATTCTCAAAAGTGGTTAATGGTTTTACAGGATTTATGATACAGTTGGACACAAATACTAATGTACTAGAGTCTAAAATGGAAGAAATTCAAGATAAATTGGACAATAGAATTCAAAAAATTGAAAATGATTTGACAAACACTCAAGATAATAGCTTAGAAGAAAAACCTAAAACGGATGCTGATCAAAAGTATGGTAATGCAGAAAATCTGCAACAGAAGATTGAAAAAGAGATTTTAATGGTACAATATAATTTCACAGAATATGCGATAAGATTAAGAGGTTTGCAGGAAAATAATAGAGATGATTTAAGGAAAATATCTTCTGAATTTCTAGCTGGGATTCTAAAGGTTCAACCTGACGAAGTGTTTTGTAGGATCGACAGAGTTTATCGAATCAACTCTTGGATTGCTAAGCAAAGGCAATTGCCTAGAGATGTGGTGATTTATTTTACAGATAAGGAAATTAGGAATAATATCGTTCAAAATTCCTTCAATTCTAATTTGCAATTGTATGGAAGAAAGATTTGGATTTACAAGGAACTCCCACCTAAGATATTGATGGAAAGGAAGAAATTTGGTTTTCTGGTGAATGAGTTAAAAAAGAGAAATATCTCCTACAGGTGGGACGCCCCAGTTGGTATTATATTTAGATACCAAGGAGAAAGATATCAGCTAAATACTGTTGAAAGAGCGGAAGAATTTTATCAAAATAGGTTGAAAATGAACTTAACATCTCCAGGTATAATACAGGATAAGCAGAAGGAGCCGGAAATAAAGGTAAAATATCGAATTACAGAGACTGTACCAGATGAATTGCCTTTGGATTCATTGGATACCCCAGCTGGACTATCTACAAATTTGAGAGAAGAGGCATCTAATCTTAATGTGATGACTTATCAAGGCAAGGATAAACATGGAAACCAATTAGGGGATACACAAGGGATAAAAAAGAAATATGAGATACAAAAGCAAAACCAACAAGACCAATCTACAAAGCAGAATAAAAACCGACCAGATGATACACATTTTGTAGAAAGGGAACCAGGATGGAAACCAAACCCACAAAAAGAAAAGAAAAAAAGAAATAGGTGGCATAAAAATAGAAATTTCTAAATCAGGCAACAGTGAAGCCAGTGATTTTAAAATATGAACGATTATGTGTAAACACAGAAGAGGCGACGTATTGGTTAATATCATCCTGAGGTTTGTGGCAGATCTCTGCATGGCCGTAATCTGGGGACGTGAAACGAGCCTTAAACTGATGGATTTGAATTATCCATTTTGGAATTTCTTTTTGTGTTGATAAACATATTATATTATCTTGAATCACAAGGCAAGAGAATTATGCTGGGGCATGCAGAAGATCGGGTTGTTACCCACTACGATGATGGGAATTAATAATCCTGATGAAACCCACAATTATTACTATATGGAATATAATTATAATGTCACTCGGGTGGTTGTTTTTACTTTTATACATATAAGAAGATATTTACTACTGATGGGGGCAGATATGATTGAAGATCCTGAATAAACTGTTGCACCAGTAAGCTATGTTACCCGATTATGGATGTTGGTTCTACCAATCCAGTGGAAAGACCTCAAAGAAGATACTATATGGATTATAAATTTAAAGTCATTGTCTTTTCTTTTTTTTTATTTAGATATAATGGAAAATATAGACATATATTTTTAAGTAGTGTGGGCAGTGAATCAAAGATGTTAAGAAATGTTGTGTATGGCAATTTTGCATGATAGTGGGTGAATAAGCTAGTTAGTAGATTGATTAGTCTAAGAAAAGGGATTTTTAAGTGTTATGTTTAGGGGAGTGGAGGAAATGGACAGAGTGGAATAAATGTTAAACTAGATTTTATGGGGAAGGCCGCTTTGAAATGTTATAGTAATATATATAGAAGATTAAATGTTAAAGTAGGATTTATCGTATAGTTTTAAAGTGGAGAAGTTATTCTATAATGTCATAGTATAATGTCTTTTTTTTCCCCCTTTCTTTTCTCTTTTTTGATATGTATGGATAAAGGGGGATGTTATAATATTAATAATATTTTTAGTAAGTAAAGGTCAATATCTAGAGGAGGGAGTAAGTAATCTGTTATGAATTAGGTTTTTTTTTTGTTATGAAGAAGTCATAGGGGGGGATGGGTGGGGAAGGGGGGGTTAGGGAGGGGGAGGGAGAGGGGGAAAAAAAGGGGGGAAAAATTTGTATTTGAAAACTTTTTCAATAAAAAAAAAAAAAAGACTTCCAGATTCCGGCTATATATTTTTTTTTAAAGAAGTCCGTTTATGATTTTACTACCACACTGAAGAGATCCACTAATTACAAAGACAGGAATGATGGAATCCCTGGGAGTCTAAAATATGAGTAGGAAATAGTGGGACAACCCTATAATGGGACACAATGCCACTGGATTCTCTGTATGCGACCTAATGGCTTTAGATGTTATTCTATACCCATTAGGTATAGAATTCAACTTATCTGAATTTGATTAGGAAGAACGTGACTTGCTACATTTATTCTGAACAAATAACATTTAAACCTCAAAGGAATGGTACTTTTTTGCCACAGCTGCCTAGTAGGCTGGCCATTTATATCGCCCACACAAGGCATTTGTTAGAAGGAACTATTTATAACAAATAATTTTCTCTTTTCCTGTTTCCCCCAGTTTTAATAGTTCTTCATTTTATTTTATTTTGAGCTAGAGAATGCATGGTGGCTTGGCCACATCTTTGTGGAAAATCTGCCGGGGCTTTATATACCATTAATACATTTGAACATTTCACATAACATATCTATTGGTCTCCAGCTGCATTCTCTGTCTCCTGAAAGCCATTGCCCGAAATTAATATTGTACATACTTCGTATATTATTAACAGTCAAATAAGGTTACAGGAGGGCAAGCTGAGCAAGCCATCATAAACCATTTGTCAAACCTCCTCCACTTTTGAAAGACAGACAGAAAAGAAAGTGGATGGAAACAGAGGGTCAAAAGCTCAAGAGAAAGAAGAAAGAGAAAACAATGAGAACATGTTTTTTTTTAAATTTGATTTATATGCCGCCCTTCTCCGGAGACTCAGGGCGGCTTACAATGCGTTAAGCAATAGCCTTCATACTTTTGTATATTTTATACAAAGTCAGCTTATTGCCCCCACAATCTGGGTCCGCATTTTACCTACCTTAGAAAGGATGGAAGGCTGAGTCAACCTTGAGCCTGGTGAGATTTGAACTTGTAGTAATTGCAGGCAGCTGGTGTTAATAACAGTACTTTAGTCTGCTGCGCTACCAGGGCTCATGTTGAAATGAGAGAGACACAGAGAGAGAGACAGTGAAGGAAGGAGAGAGGGAGGGAGGGAGGGAGAGAAAGAGAGAGAGAGAGAGGGAATGAGAACCAGCTTTCTCTGATATTCACTAATTAGCTTAACAATAGATATGCTGGATTGTTACTCCATTATTGCTATCCATGCTGACCATGACTATGGGAAGGAATTGCAGGTAGTCTTTGACTTACAGCCATTCATTTAGTGACATTCAAAGTTACAATGGCTGTGATAAAAGTGACTTATGACCATTTTTCACACTTACAACAGTTGCTGCACCCTCATGGTCACGTGATCAAAACTCAGATCAAAACTTGGCCAATGGCGCTTACAACGTCCCAGGGTCATGTGATCACTTTATTGAGACCTACAGACAAGCAAAGTCAAATGGGGAAACCAGATTCACATGTTAACAACAGCAGTGATTCATTTAATAACTGTAGCAAGAAAACCTGTAAAATGAGGCAAAGCTCACTTACAGTAACTAATTTCTTGCTTGACAACAGAAATTTCAGATTCAATTGTGGATATAAGTTAAGGACTACCTGTATGGCCAGTTACTACGTCTAAATTCAAAATTAAGGAAGACTTCTCTGTAAACGTGTGTGTGTGTGTTTGTCACACAATTCTCATGTTCCTTTGTTTCTCTCTCCTTCTGCCTCTCCACCCTGCCAAAACAATCTCACTCTTTCACCTTTTTTTTTAGTACTTCTTGAGAATGCAGATTTACTGCATATGCCTCTTGCTTAATAGTGTCACCCTCCAGCACTTTAGATTTTCAAAGCTCATTTGATGAAATCATTCCATATTAAGAGATTCGCTGAACAATAAGGTGTGTATGGCAACCATTTCCTTTTGTTTTTACTTTAGGTGTCCTTGGCAGATACTTTGTGATAATAAACTGAAGTGCTATTTGCAACCAATAAAAAGTGATTGGCTTGTAATAAGACTCTGCAAATGGGAAGATGGGATGTCGCCTTTCCTTTCTACTATTTAGACTCCTTTAAATGCCCTCTGCAATATAGTACTTCAAAGAACTGGCTGATGTTATTCAGCTTATTGCTCGTTCCCTTTAAATCCTACTTAGACAAATTCCATTTGTTCCAGTTCCTTACCCTAAGCACAGAAGAAAGTGTCTTCTGGTTCTTACTGTTACATTTACCATTTGATTTAAATTCTTCGGTCACAATAAATCAAGTCAAAGACCTAGTTTTTCTATGAACAATGTTGCTTTTCCTTGCCGAGAGACTGGTGTTCTTCACTTACCACCTGTTTGTTGCTAATTCACATTTTCTTTTGGAGAAAGAAGAAGAAAACAAGAACAAGGATATGGTTCCATGTTTTTTTTAAGAATCTCAGGTATCTCCCAATTGGAGATCTGCTGCATATCTTTGAGATTAATATAGTTGTCTTTATCAGCTGTCAAATTGAAGTAGCCATTTCCTGTCTAGGATCTGAAAGAGTGTGAGGGAAAATGGGTAGAAGGCAAATGCTACCAGCCAGGGACAAATGGGTGTGTTAAAACTACAATAAACCTTCAGGGCCGATCTTTTGACAATGTGACAAAATTATTCTTAGTTTTGCGATGCTCTCACACATCTTGCTTATGGAAATTCTCAATCATTCAGGTCATGATTGTCCCCAAAGTGCTTTTTCAAAAGGCAACTGGATTTTGTTTTTTCTGGAAGATGTTTAGCTTCTCATCCAAGAAGCTTCTTCAGTTCTGCTTCCCCACCCCACCATTCAGTCAGAATTGAAGGAGCTTCTTGGATGAAGCTCCATCTTAATCTGAAGATCTTCTACTATGTCAACCCTGTCATAGTCTCTTATGAGATGGGAAGTGTTAGAGAAAGCAACAAATGGCTGCCGTCCTCATCTAACAAGTGCTGGAATGTTTTGTAGGTTAAGAAAAACAAGAGACTTGCCAGCAATCCATTACAATATCCTTTAGATATAAAGAATTATTAGAAGAAAATTCTGGGTTCAATCTAGGCCAAATCTCCATGCTAAAATTTTTATTAGTTTATCAAAATATAAAATACAAAAATACAAAGAAAATGAGAATAATAGGAAAACAGGGAAGGAGAAGGAAAAGGAAAAGGAAAAGAGGAAAAGGTGTAGGGTAAAATGAAAAAGAAAAAGAAAAGCATTGACTGCCAATTTTTTTGGTAATAAGGTAATAACATACAGCCTCAACTTTTTACTTTTGCATCATAATAATATATACTAGCCATTTCTGTAACAGCAAACCAATCTAATCGGCAAAACCCAAAATCAAAGTTGTTTTTTTCCCCCATCTCAAGCACAAAGTCCAAAAGTGATTTCCAAGTAGAAACAAACTTAATTGTATAGTTTTCTTTAATCAAAGCAGTCGATTTAGACATCTCTGCTAACTCCATCAACTTTTGCAGCCATTTGTCCATTGTGGGAATCAAAGAATCCTACTATCTTTGTGCATAGAGTGTTTTGCTGTTGTCAGCATATATAACATCAAAGTCAATCTAGGCTGAGTCTTTCAAGGAATACACAAGGCGAATTGCTTGGAGCACAGGCAAAATTTTATTCACAAGGAGGACAAACAATCCCCGCAATGAAAGCTAGGCTACGAAATTACAGGTTTGAGGAGATTACCTGTCTAGAAAAACCTTTCTCTATTCTTTTTGGAAACAGAACCCACCTCTAGGAATTATTGGAATTATTAGCTGGATGGCCAAAAGGGATGGAACTAACACCTTGCTGAGCTTGTTGTTATTCACTTATTCACCTGGCTTCCTGCTTAATTAATATTTGCAAAATCAAAATATCTTCCTATTTTTGTGCATAGAGTATTCTTGCTGCTGTCAGCATGTATAACATCAAAGTTCCATTTTTTAAAAAAACCCTTTGTCCATTTGAGGTTGAAGTCCCACATCTCCAAATGGCCAAGGTTGGGGAACACTGATTTAGGGGATGATTAATATTTGGGAGAGGTGCCTTGACAACAGAGTATAAAAAATGAAGCCAGAGAGGTGGTTTAGTGGTTTGTAAGGGAAAGACTACATTTCCAAGAGATCAATTCATGATTTATTGACCGGGAAAAAGCCTAGGACATCAGTGCACTTCAAAGGAGAAATCTTCTCTGTGTATATGCTTCGTTCTTGTATGCACTAAAGAGGCTAATCTTACAGAATTGTGTCTGTGAGCTTTTGGCCAAGTAAGCTAATTCCCAAATTAAGATAAGTGTCTGGAACAATGCCTGTTTAGAACTTGAGACAGGAATGATCTGCCATTCTTTCATGTTTTTTTTTAAAAAAATAACTAAATAGGGATACATTCAGTATTACAATGAAATAAATCAGAGAATGTACAATGAGAACCATCTTGTTGGTGCCTGTTGGAGATTCAAATCCACATTCCGCCATGAAAAATCAGCTGCTTGATTTTTGGTCCAGTTGCTCTTTCTCAGCCCAACCAATAGGACAAAGTGTCATGTTCAGCACTCCTAGAGCAAGGACCGGTTGCAAATCAGGGAACAGGAACATCATCCTTACGAGGTGGTACCTTGAACTTTTGAAGGTAAAGTTCTTAGCTTACATCTGATAATGATCCATAGGCATCTTTATCGACTGTGATGGAAATCACCCCTAAGTACAACGATCACCTAAAAAAAGAAGAAGCCGCTTTGGCTGAAGCATGTGGAATATGTAATAACAACCATAATAAGTCTCACATCTGCAGCTGGTCTTTCCAGGTCCAGTGAGCTCTTGCTGACTAACTTAAAAGCTAAGCAAAGAAGACAGGCAACTCCATCTTTCCCCAGAGGAAACCACTAAGAGTTTCAATGGTAACAAATTCTCTTTATTAGACTTTGGGGTTTTCTGCTGCAGATGTTGGCCTTTAACATTCTGGAAACAGGAAAGAAAGAAAGTGGGGAAAAAAAACAAACCCATGAAAAACTTGACTTTTATTCATTTTATGGCAAAAGGTAAATACAACCTATCCTTCTGGCAGGCTCACGTGACTCAATAATGGATTTGATCTTTTGCTTTTCACAATAGCTACACTTAGCAATGGGAAGAAGGATTGCATAGAACAGCTGAAAATGACTACTCTCTTTTGTTATTCCTTTTTTTGGGGGGGGGTTATTTAAAGGTCAGTATTGCATGAAGGTATATGCCTTCTGCAACATTTAAAGCTCATCTTTTACATGAACTCCGGATTTTTGGCTTGGGTTATTTTCCATTGGGACCCACAGATAAGACAAATTCCAGTGGGGATGAGTCCAAAAGCTTATTAATGAGCTATACAATACCAAGAAGGCAATGTTATACAAAGATAGGGAATTGGTAAAATGCAATTCCAATCTAATTCAAGGAACACAGGCCCTTATAGAGCCATGTTGCTTCATTAAGTTCATTTGTTTCTGAAATACCACAATGAAAAAAACTATCATATAACATGAAATGTGTGTGTGTGTGTATGTGTATACACTCACAAACACACACATATAATATTAAATATTTAAAAATATTGCAATTAGGCAGACAGACAGACAATAGAAAAACTGGGGGAAATGCAGTATTTTAAAAATATTTTAATAGTGAATCTTCAAATGCCTGAGAGAGGGCTAGGTGATGATTTATCTTTCAGTGAGAAAACAATAGCATTTCCTTTGTTTGTGCAATTTTCCTACTATCTCGGAATGATGCATCAGTTTTCACTTTAATAATTGTTTATATTACAAATTTTGAAGACTGTTTTCAGAGCCAATCTCTTTGTTGGGAGACAGTATAGCAATGTTTTTAAAAAATATATGCCACATGTAAAAAAAAGAAAAGAAAATCAATTCATTTTACTGAGCTGCCACTTTAAAAAACACTTCCCTCCAGTCAGATGTATAAGAAAAGCATCATTTTACAAGGTTATTTAATAGATAAAGGTAGCAATTCCTAATAGCTTGACAAAACATGATAAACTGTAGAATCAATTTATGCAAGGCCAAACATAAATGAGTTTTCCTTCCTTCCTTCCTTCCTTCCTTCCTTCCTTCCTTCCTTCCTTCCTTCCTTCCTTCCTCCCTCCCTCCCTCCCTCCCTCCCTCCCTTCCTTCCTTTTGTTAAAGTAAGTCCTCCTGTCTGACCAGTTTGTTTCACTGGGTCATTGAATATATTGTTCTCAATAACAATAGCATTTAAGTATTGATTTATGATCGCATTATAGATTCAAGGATGTGTTGGAATTAGAATGGTGTCCACATTTCTCATAAATTTATTTAATATTATGTCCATTTTTTAACTAAGTACTGTCCAAATTTGAGCCAAATCCATTGGGAAATGCCTAAAGTATGTCTGTTAAATTATATCGCTTTCAGGGAAAGTACATTGTCTAGCTAAGTATGAATTTTAAGTATAAATTCACCATGAGGATCTATATCAGGCGACCATAGAAGCTGTACTTGCTGAGTATTTTTGTGCACACATCCTTCTTCAGCCCAAGGCAAACTGTAGGTACATGAATTCTAGCTTGTAGAGCCAAATCACATACTAGACTGAACAAATATTTAGGGCTTACAGCTTAGAACAGTCATCTTGCAATTTCCATAGTTTTTAGAGCATGACTGAACATTGCAAGCATCATTATTTCTGATCTTAAAAGTTTCATTTTAAACTTCCAAACTATTATAAACCATAGGCCATAGGGGAAAAAAAATCTCTGGTTATCTTATTTAAGGACAATTTTATTCACACATACACATGTCATTTTCTTGACAATAATATAGAAACTTCCAATGCCCCATTCTGCACTGGATTTTAGAGCTCTTTCCTAAATGTGTCAACTTCCCCCATATCTGCAGAATTCCCCCCAAACTTTTGGCTTCCCTCACTCATTTTGACTTTCCTGTTCAAGTACAGTTTTCAGGGTCATTGGAGTTACTGAACCCTCCTATCCTATCAAGATATTGATCTTCTTGAAAGCTTATGATCCGATGGTATGATGAACTGGGGAAAATGATCATGCTTGACAAGCGAAAAAAAAATGGAAGAAAGGAAAGGTACTGAATGAAAGGGAAGAATGAAATCAAAGAGATTATGGGAATATGTTTGGTAGAGCTACAGTTTGAATTTAGAGACAGATTGAGATGGCACACATTTGCCCAAGCAGTCAGTCCAAAGTAAAGCCTGATCAGATGAAACTTAACTTATTTGATTATAGATGTATGTTGAAGATCTGCATAAGCTACATTTATGTAAATGCAAGGAGCAGCCTTTTAGTTGTGATATTTAATATTATGTGGATCTTCTAGGTATCACATCAGCTCTTTTCCACTCTTCTGGTAAACAGGTCCCATTCTTGTGATCATTCAGAAGTTTCCTTCTCAACATTGTATGATTTGGAGAAGGGGCCTTTTGAATGATCGCAAGAACTATCATGTTCACTAGCCTTCTAGCCTTAACCTAGCCAACTGAACCAGCTTTCAGAAGGATGACCTAGGGCATATGACTAGCCTTCAGAAGGAGAAAGTAGCAAACATGAATAACTTCAGTATAAGAAGGCTACAGTCTTCTGGAGAGTGTTTATTTGTTTATGTCCTTAGCGATCATCCCCATGAGATGATAACATAACAACATTTTAAACTTTGGCTGCTAGAGTAAGGGAGCAACTGATGCAGAATGGGAGGATGAAGCTTCCCAGGTTGCAAGGGAACAATTCTAGGAACCAAGGGATTAACAAATGGATATAGGAAGATTGGAATATTCATCAGATGCTTTGGGGAACAGCCTTTCTAATGAGATGGCTGCAGTCACAGCTTCCATCTCCATATGCAGCTGCTTCTATTTGCTTTAACTGCATGGCTTTAAACCACACAGTTTAATCAGTGTTTGGCAACTTTAAGACCTAAACTCCCATAATTATGAGTGGTAGGAGGAAGAGCCACAAACTAGACTAGGGGTGTCAAACTCAAGGCCCAGGGCCCAGATCCCACAGGCACCCCCGACATGGGTGACGTCAAGCTGGCCATGCCCACCCTGGCCATGCCCACCTCACCCCCACAAGGTCAAACACAACCCTGAAGCGGCCCTCAATGAAATTGAGTTTGACACCCCTGGACTAGACAATGGTCAGATAAGAGACAGAGGAGTCTTCAGAAGGAACGGGGACATGTCAAACATCTCAAAAAGGACTCTTCCCTAACTCCTTGGACTGTAAAAGTAAGGGGGTAGAGTTTTTGACTCACAAGAATATGTTAATGTAATCTTATAATAAGCATAGAGTTATTCCTACTGGGTGTGCTTCTTGACTAGACTACTTTGCAAAGTTGACCCAAAGAGTTGCTTCTCAATATATGGGCGTGCAAATGAAACCTCATTTTGAATCATTTAGCCAAGTCCTTGGCCAGGCTCTCATAGCTGTTTATGAAGCTGCTCCCAGGTGAGTCTACATATATTTGCCAGCACAGCCATTTTGTTTCCCTGGGAGAAAGGATGCAGCTGACTGACATTTTTCAAAAGAGATGCTTTGTATGCGTGGCCACTTGTTGAAAAACATCTCTTCCAAACGTGTTTTTTGGCTCTAGTCAAGGGCCTTAGTAGCGCATCTTGAATTGCATTATATTCACATTATCATATATTTGATTGTATTCACATATTGTATTCTATTCAATCTAGCCATATCTTTAGGGATTTTATACTCTTCTGAATATTTTTTGAATTACTATCTACATACTCCGAGGTTTATGGTCATGGAGGATTTTAACCTGCCATCCATCGGTGAAGCGTCTGAGGCAGCATGGGAGTTCATGGCTTCCATGGCAGCTATGGACCTGACCCAGTTAGTGCATGGCCCTACTCACACGGGGGGGAACGCTCTGGACTTGTTTTTTGTCTCTGGACAGTGGCTAAATGATCTCGACATTGGGGATATAGTGACTGAACCCTTGTCGTGGTCGGATCATTCCCTCCTTCACTTTGACCTTTGAACTGCCACACCCCACTGCAGGGAGGCAGAACCAATGAGGTGGTTCCGCCCCAGGTGCCTGATGGACCCGGATCGGTTCAAGATGGAGCTTGGGCTGTTTCCTGAGTCTCTGGCTCACAGCTCGACCAAAGACCTGGTGGCCGCCTGGGATAGGGCGGCCACTGGAGCTTTGGATCGGGTTGTGCCTTTGCGGCCTCTGACTCAGTGCCGATCTCGCTTGGCTCCTTGGTTTACCGAGGAGCTGAGGGAGATGAAACGCTGAAAAGATGCCTGGAGAGTGGTTGGAGGGCCAGCCAGTCTGAATCTGACCAAATCTGGTAAGGTCTCATATTAAGACTTACCTAGTGGTGATAAAAGCGGCAAAATGTAACTATTTTTCCGCTCTTATTGCATCATCAGATAATTGCCCGGCCACCCTGTTTAGGGTGACCCGCTCCCTGTTCCTTCAGGAAGCGCAGGAGAACCCCTTGGAGGGCAGAGCCAAGAATTTTGTACAGTATCTGTATGATAAAATCGCTCAGATTCGGGAACACCTGGACTCCGACGGGGTAGATCTAGGGGTGCTGGCCTCTCGGGAGGTTACACGAGGCTGGCTCCAGGGGATTATAAATGCTTCTTTGAGTGAGGGTATCTTTCCCTCCGCCTTGAAAGAGGCGGTGGTGAGACCTCTCCTCAAGAAGCCTTCCTTGGACCCGGCAGTGTTGGCTAATTACTGTCCAGTCTCCAACCTTCGCTTTGTTGCAAAGGTTGTTGAGAGTGTGGTAGCACGACAGCTCCCTCAATACCTGGATGAATTGGCTTACCTGGATCCGTTCCAGTTGGGCTTCTGGCCTGGGTACAGCACGGAAACGGCATTGGTCGCATTGGTTGATGATCTCTGGAGGGCTCGGGACAGGGGTTGTTCCTCTGTCCTGGTCCTATTAGACCTCTCAGCAGCTTTTGATACCATCGACCATGGTATCATGCTGCAGAGGCTGGAAGAGTTAGGGGTGGGGGGCACCATGTTGCGGTGGTTCTCCTCCTTTCTCTCTGACCTTTCTCTCTGGCAGTCTGTGTTGGCAGGGGGGCAGAGGTCGACCCCGAGGCCCCTTGTATGTGGGGTGCCACAAGGGTTGGTCCTCTCACCCTTTCTGTTCAACATTTATGTGAAGCCACTGGGTGAGATCATCCGTGGTTTCGGGGTGAAGTACCACCAGTACGCTGATGACACTCAGCTGTACATCTCCATCCCGGACCACCCCAATGATGCCCTTGAAGTGCATGTCCCGGTGCCTGGAGGCTGTACGGATCTGGATGGGGAGAAACAGACTCAGGCTCAACCCATCCAAGACCGAGTGGCTGTGGTTTCCGACATCCCGATATAGTCAGTTGGTGCCATCACTGACTATTGGGGGTGAGTCATTGGCCCCCACGGAGAGGGTCTGCAACTTGGGTGTCCTCCTGGACTCACAGCTGTCTTTAGAAGGGCATCTGATGGCTGTGGCCGGGAGGGCATTTTATCAGGTTCGCCTGATTCTCCAGTTGTGTCCCTTTCTGGATCGGGACTCGTTAAATATGGTCACTCATGCCCTCGTCACTTCTCGCCTGGACTACTGCAATGGTCTCTACATGGGGTTCCCCTTGAGGAGCATCCGAAGGCCCCAGCTGGTCCAGAATGCAGCTGCATGGGTGGTTATGGGAGCGACGTGGCACTCTCATGTGCCCCCCCTCCTGCTCGAGCTGCACTGGCTCCCGGTGCGCTTCAAGGTTTTGGTTGCCACCTTTAGAGCGCTCCATGGCCTAGGACCGGGGTATCTACGAGACTGCCTTCTGCCACCAGTAGCCTCTCACTGATCAGTATGCTCCCATAGAGAGGGGTTTCTTAGGGTGCCGTCGGTCAAACAGTGTTGACCGGCGGCCCCCAGGGGAGAGCCTTCTCTGTGGGAGCACCTGCCATCTGGAACGAGCTCCCCCCAGAGATACGGAGGATCACTGATCTGCGCGCTTTCCGCCGTGCCCTTAAAACATTCCTATTGCAGCAGGCCAGCCTGGCCTAACCTCTTTTTTAAATTGTTTTTAAAATTTTAAAATTTTAAATTTGTCTTATAATTGGGGTTTTTAAATTTTGTTTTCTGGACCAAATTATTTAATTGTATTTTAATGATTTTTTTAACATTTGTATTATATGTATTTTATCTTTTGGCTGTTCACTGCCCTGAGTCCTTCGGGAGTAGGGCGGTATATAAATTCAATAAATAAAATAAAATAAAATAAATACAGGCAGAATGCTATGAAACACATTCATGTTTCTCTCCAAATGGAAAGAAAAATGGAGTACAGGTAGTCCTTGACTTACAACAGTTTCTTTAGTGACTGTTCAAAGTTACAAAGGCACTAAAAATGTGACTTAAGTCCGGGTTTTATAGTTATGAGCTTTGCAGCATCCAAATGATCATGGGATCAAAATTCAGACGCTTGGTAATTGATTCATATTTATGACCATTGTTGTGTCCCAAGGTCATATTACCCCCTTTTGCGACCTTCTGATAAGCAATGTCAACGGGGAATCCAGATTCACTTAACAACCAGGTTACTAACTTATGAACTGCAGTGATTCACTTAACAATGATGGCAATAAAAGTCGTAAAATTGGGCAAGCTCACTGAACAAATGTTTCACTTAACAACATAAATTTTGGGCTCAATTGTGGTTGTAAATCAAGGACTACCTATCGAAAACATTGGGAAGTGAATCAGAAATTCCAATTTTGGGGCTGAATTTAGTTAAGCAACCATTACAGAAGATTACTTGCACCACAGAGAATTAAAAGGAACATAAAGGGGGGGGGGGTTTAAGGAATTAGTTAAGGAATGAGCCCCACGGCAGCCCTGCATAAGATTTTCATGAGTAGTTTATAAAATCCTGTTCTATTGATTGGGTTTGTTCCTATAATATTTTGTAATCATAAATGAAGAATTTATAGAGTCATTATCATTCCCAATTACACTTGTTAGGCTTATACACTAATTAGTTTGGATCAGATAAGACTGAAAGGTTAATCAGTGAAATTTACAGTTCCAAGGGATAGCTAAATTAACATTTTGTAGAAGTCTGCCCAAAAACAATGCCAGCAAATTATTGATCATCCTGTATATTTTTCTCTACTCCCCCTCGTGGAAATATTATGCTTGAAAGTCTTCAAGGCTCTAATCATGAGCTTTAGGGATGGGAATTTGCACAGAAAATTTGTTTGCGAAAAACATAAAACAGGTTATAAGGACTCCCATAAAGTTCTCCCTGGCTCTCATAAACATCAAGTTTACCCAAATTCTTGGGGTCAATTTTCATTTGCTTCTCTGAATGCCATTTGTAAAATATTAAATTAAGTTTTTTCTACTTCAGGAGAAAAGTATTCTTTGCCAGAGGTTCATTTCCATGAAACTAGTTGCTCCCAGACACACAATCTGTGTTCTTATTAGTATTATGCAGAAAATTTAAGCCGGCATTTAAAGACTGGAGTTGATAAAGAGTTGATATTGGGACATGTGTGACTGCTGCTTATTATAACTGGTTACTGGTGTTACCAGTGTGTGTTTTGTATGGGGATCTACATCTATATGGTATATCTTCATCTGCATTTATATCTAACCTTGTTTTGTAGATATTTTAAAAGGCTTATATGTCTTATTGCTACAACTCTGGGCACAGCTCACAAAACAACAACAGTAGAAATCAGAGAGGTCCAATAAACAAACATCCAAAATAAAATAAAAATAAAATATTGGCAACCTAAACAACATCCTCCAGGACATCAATGATTGCAATAATTGGATGCTAGTCTCACCCTATCCCAATTCTTATAATTTTTTAAAGCTGCCGGGCATCATTTAATTGAAATGGCATAATGACGCTTATGGGAGTGGGGTGGGGGGCGTGATGGCTCAGTGGGTAAGACTGCTGAGCTTGTCAGCTGGAAAGCTGACAGCTTGGATTGGAGAGCCAAGTGCCATCCGATGATGTGAGTTCCCATCCTTGCCCCTGATCCTGCCACGTAGTATTTTGAAAGCATGCAAATATGAGTAGGTAAATAGGTACCACTTCAGTGTATAGTGCTTCGATGTATAGTCTTGGTGATCAGTGGTTTGATGTACAGTCTTGTTGGTCACATGACCATGAAAATTGTCTTCAGATAGTGCTGACTCCCTTTGTTAAGAAATGGAGATGAATACCGCCCCTTAGAGTCAGACATGAATGGACAGGGGAAACTTTTACCTTTATCTTGTGCTACTTGTAGTAAGTAAATAAGTAAGTAAGTAAAGTAAGTAAATAATTATGTACATATGTAAGATCCTTTTTCTCTGACACAAATAAGCAAAGGACTGTCTGAATAATATTTTCACCCTTCACCGTTCCTATGAATGCATAATGAAATATTCTATGGAAATGCAATTTCTTTAGCAAAAATCCTTTAATTGGTCTTCCACAATATTAGATGGTTCCATCCATTCATACTGCAAACAAATTCCGATCCATCCTGGAAATTTAAATTATGAGAAATTTATCCATTTGCCTCTCACTGGATAAGTATGTTTCAGAGCTTTAGAGTTTAGGATTTGATTGAGAAATCAATCCAAATTAACAATCCAGTTTAAAATAATTTAAAAAATAATGTTGATGGAAAGAAATTAAATAAAATATACTTCTGATAACTGAGCATTTCTTATATTTTTGATAATGAATATTTCTATTAATTGAAGATAATACAGTTATGGTTTGCTTATTTCCTACATAGTTTTTCTTCCTTTAACTTTCTTTGGTCTTTCTGCTAGTTGTTTCCTTCTTTTCTTTAATTTTTTTTGTTTTGTTTTGGTAGGTAGGAGAATAAGTTTTTGATTTACAATATTCATTAAAACTTGATTTTATGCTAAAAATATAAAATTATGTCATACCTTCATGTACTGGACATATTTTATCCTGTCCTATGGTTTTCAGTATTCAAGGTAAAATATATGCCATTATCTGTTTTAGCTTTGTAACAATTCTGATAAATTGCTTAGATAAAGATGTAGGCACTTGCTCCTATCTGGTGTGGTTCTTGGCAATTGTTCAACACTGTTGCACGGTGTGCTTATTTTTGTACTGCAGTTGCCTAGTTCTTATAACAAAGCTATCAATGCGTACTATAATGAGAGGTTTCATTTATCAGCCGACTTGTTGCAAAATCTTACATTGGTTAGGGCTGAGAGGAAATAACTGGCCCAACAAATAGAATTTAAGTCCCTCCCCCACCCACATCCTAGTCTAGCACCTTAACCACTACACCACATTGGTTCTTGTGCTTCATGGCTGATTAATAATATTAATATAAATGCTGTCTCTACCCCAGCAATCTTCTGCTTTATCGTATGTTTATTCTGAATGTTCACTGTATCATATATTCAACGTAAACCCTTTTTGTCCAAAATTTACAGAAATAATCTATAAATTAACAAGCATCAATGTGACACTATTCAATTGCAAAATGCATTCAGAAAGTGCTAAGTATCTTGTATTAAAAAAAATAGTTTTTGAATCCCAAGTGCAACAGTTTAAACAATCAAGCACTAATTACTTTGGATAGTGCTCTCTGTTCCAGTTGCTGAATTGGTACATAATTAATTAACACATACTATAGATTTCTGTTGAAAACTTCAGAAAAACTACCCATCTTAGAAAAGTCTGGAAAATAATCTGTACCCTTTTAGGTGATTACAGGAAAGAAAAGAAATAAGAAGCATCTGAATTAAAAAAAAATGTACTATAAACTTTTCTGCAAATGACCTAAATTGTATATATACCTACATATGGCTGGGAGTGACAAAGTGTTGAATAGATCAAAGTGCAAGCAAATTCAGGGTACAAATAGTAATTATTTTATTACTAATAGTGGCTATTTATAGAACATAAATAATACATAATACAACTGCCCAAGATAAATTAAAGCACATGCTTTAATGTTGCTCTAAAGCAAGATTCAGAAGTTAAAACAAAATTTTTGGTGAATTATAATTTTTCTCTTTCTAGTTTCTATTAGAATAGTCTAGTCAAGAATAATCACTAAAATATCAGTTACAAAATATTGCTAGGCAGCCATTTCCCCTGACTAGATTTTAAATATGGCTCATACTGCCATTATTCTTTTGTACACAAATGTCTTTCTTTTATGTACATTCCATAATTTATCAGTAAATGACAAACAATGGCATGTTTCCCACCAAAAATGGACGAGTATAAAAGAAGACAACCCTTTGATTTTGCGAATGAAATATTTTAAGTTCTCATAATAAATATTTTATTATTTGATGTTATTTATTTATTTATTTTTTCACATTTCTGAACTCCCCATCTCCCTCAAAGAGGGACTCTGAGCAGTGTACTATAAAATATATTGAGAGAGAATTAGCAACTGGATGTTCTGTAGAATTTATGTGTTATATGTCTGCCTTCGTTATGTAATGTTTTTGTAAATGAATGTCAGTTTTAGTTGGCGCTGTCTATAAGCAGGCACAGATCTAATATTGAACAAAATTGTATAAAATAATATCAAGGATAAAGATTTCTGATCCCAAAATGTGCCATTCTAACCTTTGACCATATCAGAAGACTTCCAATGCAGAAACAGCTTATTTTGATATTCCTGGAAATAGTTGGACCATGAAATCACAGTCAAAATGGACCATTCCTGTTTCATGATATAACTAATTCCGGAAAAGTTAGAGTAGACTATGCGAAGGTCAGGCCACTTTGGGTGAGGTCAGAACACTCTGTTTGAACAGTTTTTTTTTTTACCTTAAGGTCAGAAAATAATTTTGATGTCAAAACAGATTACTATTTGAGTAGATAGGGAAAAGATGTCATTCTTCAGGTTCAATGGAAGATACAGCAGATATATACTGAGATCATGGTCCAAATACTGTATGTTTAAATTCATTTGTTCATTAACAACAACTGACCCAAAAGTCTGGAACAATTGTCTGCATTAACATGAACATTAATCACTATTAATGACTGTGAGTATAATTATCAGGTGGACAAATGATACAAAATACCCATACAGAAGAATTTCTGCATGAAGCAGAGATTAAGGAATGGATTTGATTTTAATAAGTGAGGAAATTCAAGAGTCTGATAACTTGATTGAATCCAAATAGGGACACTGCAAAGATAATCCTACAATAAACTTTACTATTAATTTCCCACTGTGAGTGTTTAAGGTTTCAGATATAAGTAGTGTATATTGTTTTCAGACATTGTAAAAGTGCTAGTGATCATCTCCCCAGTTTTCTATTTCAGAAGGAACTGGAGAAAGAAAGGAAAATACGTATAGAAATAGATGGCCATTGCTAGAGCTGATCTTTCCTATGGATACACACTCACAACAACAACAATAACAACAACAACAGCAACATTAAAAATAGATCTCTTCCAAAATGAATTTAGTTATTACCTCAGCACAGCAATCAAATCATCTGGGTAGAGAGAACAGGTGGTTTCATTTCATGTTTTTTTTTTTTTTAAAAAAAGTGAATTAGGAGGGAAGGTATGAAAAAACCATTTATGAAAAATCAGTGAATACAAAGCTCTGGTTACTTTTAAAAATGACAATGTACAGAGACTGAAACAAAGATGAAAACATCATAACCCTCCATCCCTGTGTGTGTGTTTTATGCAGCTAGACTTCAAAGGGAGATATATAATTACCTTCTGAGTTAGATACATTCCCGGGAGAGGAAGAGTGTGCCTCTTTAAGCGACTGGGCTGCAGTAAATACTGATGCAGTTTTCTGTTATTTTCAATCGGATGGAGAGCGGATATCATTGGCTGCACTGAGGAGCTGTCACATTCTCAGTGCTGGGGAGGAGTAGGACAAGAAGCAGCATTTGAGCTCTTTCTACACACTGGCTTCACAAACATTGAGAAAGAAAGAAATGAATATCTGGCTTTAAAGCCGACAGCAGCCCACACTTGAGAGTGTTAATCTACTACTGCAGAAGGAGCAGCATCAAAAGTCTAAGGAAGGAGACTGGATTTCTGAGTCTTTTGCTCTAGCACAACTCCTGGGATTTGCGCTGTCCAAAGTGCTGAAACATGAATCAAACTGCAACAGTGTCCCATCAGGTGAAATGTCAGCCTACCAAGATGATCAAGGTACTGTATGGCACCTCATTTTTGTGGACTGGAATGTATATGTCTGCAGGTGTGTGTGTGTGTTTGAGAAAGAGAATGTGTGTATCTGCCTGTGGATATCTCTGTGGAACAATATGATTATCACTAATTTAAATATTAGAACTTTGATATGTTTCCAATGTGACTTTTTTCTTGTTTTTTTATAATGAATGACTCCTGAATCTTCCATCAGAATTATTTGGCTGCAGCTTGTTTTGCCATTTATAATTGGGATAGTGAGATGTGTGGGGTAAATATGAGGAACTGGGAATGGTGATTTAGAAGTTTGGTAAGGTTTTTAGTACTTTTTGTAATGAGGGTTTTGAATACGCAAAAGGAACCTCATAGCATAGATGGTAAAGGCTGCTTGTTTATTATCCTTAGTTTCTTGCATTTTATTCAACTGAAAATATCACAAGTCATGGATTTGTTAAATTCTGGATAGTCATGGGTATGATTTTAGTCAGATATCTGTAAACCAAGTTGAAATGAAATGGAGCATAGCCTGGCTTGCTGGTGGCTTGTTAATTGATTTTTTTAATGGCTAAGATAGTGTAGAGATATCTGAATTTGAAGTTATATTGATGGCCTTATCATTTTTTGAATAGTCTTGACTGACATGGGTTTATTAGTTTTCCTTACTATATTTTTTTCCACATGTGAACATACCAAATGTGTGATATACATCTCTAACATTGCAGTGAAGAAGGGTGGCAGATATATAACCCTGCTGTTATAGAAAGCGTGATCAATGTATAACTGAAAAATACTTTTTAACTGCAATCCAGATTTTGGATTTGAACTCAGACATTTTCTCTGGGTATATTTTTTCTATTGCATTATTTTACGATTCTACACTATTCTTGTTTGTTCCAGCCATTCAACCACAAATCGGTATTTTATTGAATCTAGAAAATGCTGGATTGAATGCTTAATCTGCAGAATTGTAGAACACGGTGCATTAAAAACTATTAAGGCTGCAGCCTTACACTGATTTACTTGGGACTGAATGCAGTGGGACATGCAGCACAACCTTATGCATTTTTATTCAGAGAGCTATATTAGGGGTGTTCAACCTTGGCAACTTTAAGATTTGAGAACTTCAACTCCCAGAATTCCTCAGCTAGCCCTGTTCTAGGTGAACATAGATTCACAGCCTGATTTGCGCATAAATATGCATTGGTATCTACATGTCTCTTGTATTCTAAGGAAGAATAAAGTTGAGTATTTTTGTAAAAAAATTTTTTTGATAAATTTCATGAAGTTACCAAAACTGCAAAATTGATGAAGTTCTGTACAGTTGTTCTGAACACGATGTAGCAAATAAGAATTTCAGTGCAGCCTTATATCTGCCAACTCAAATGGAAAACCAGTAGACTTCAACCTGACTTGAAGTCAATGTGACACCCAAACATTTGTGGATGAACTTACTGATTTAATTTTCTTCAGCAAATTCATTCACATTCCAGTATGTATTCCCTGCAAAGAAGGTAGCAAATCTGTGGCCTTAACGATCAGCCCGCAAATTGGAATATTAGGCGTAAAAGTCACATGTTAGCATATATCATTTTACATGGAGCAAACCAAATCTTAATTGCATTTGGACGGTTCATGCGGTTTTGTTTCTTAAGGTCCTGTGATTCTAATATTGGGACTACTCCTGAAGCATGTGGAATATATATATATATATATATATATATATATATATATATATATATATATATATATATATATATATCAAATGTTAACAGCTATAAATTAGTTATTAAGTGCACTTCACTATATGCTGAAATCACAGAAATCTAACAACAACATTAAAAGCCCTAATTGATCAATATCAATGGACAGAGAAAGGGACAAAAATAAGAGTTGCATGTAGGTAGCATTTGTTTGCAAAGCTGTCGTCATACAAATAATACTTGCTCAAGATAAAGTTTTTGATGTTACACACTCCCTTTTTGAAGAGGAGTAAATGTAATATGTGCTTTGAAAAAAAGGCCGGATACTGCAGTCTAAAGTGAATGGTTGCAGCAAACCGATACAGACACAAAATTAGAATATACAGTATTATGCTCCAGGAGCTGACCAGCATAAGCTATTTGACATTTTCCTAGAAATTATGTTTCCACAAATATGTTTGTTTTAGGAAACAACTGACTGCACAAATGCATCAGGTTGTTTCCAGTGCTGGCCATCTGCCAGTTGAGTGGCAACAACTGGCAAGATGGATTCTTGCTGAATTCCCTTCTGCCTTCCAAATCTGCTGCAGAGGAGGACTTTCTGATCAGATGGGATGCTGCAGGAGGTGGAAGCTTTAGCCTATAATTGGTTCATATAATTGTATAGATGTGATTATTTTATATTAGAAGTAGCTTCGTAGCTTAATTGGGGTAGGAGCTAGAAACATTGGTAGCTGACGTTGTCAGGGGAGTTCGGGAGCCAATGTTGGACAGAAGGAAGAAAGGACTGAGTTTGAATTTTTAGACATCAACAACCAGGGAAAGGAATTCTAGGTTGCCATTTGGTGGAGTTACTACAAGGTGAACTAAAGATTTGAGGATTAACGCTGGAAGGGTTTAGAGTTAAGCATATATTTGTTTTTTTTTTCAAATAATTTCATTAAGAATAAAAAAGAAGAAAGGCTGATACAAAAGACAAATACAAAAAGAAAGGTAGAAAAAAAGGGGGAAAGTGTAACAAAAAGGGAAAAAAGAAAATAAGAAGTAATTTTCTCCTTCGTTCCAGCAAGTAAAAACAATTTTAATTGCTCATCACCATATCTAAATAAAACACCCCCCACTCTCTTAACCTCATAATTCATCTCTTAACTAAAGTCTCATCATTTGTTCTTTGTCAGCAAGTCCTGTAAGGGAAACCAGATACAACTAATTTTCTATTTGAACCTTGATTGAATAAGACAACCTTATATTCCTTCCTTGAATTTTTAAGAATCTTGATTTTTAATTCATCAAATATAATCCCAGGACTTGTTTTCTGTTCATTTTTTTTTAAAAAAAACCAAACCAAGCAAGAATTTTTCAAAGCTTTAACAGACCTCTTTGTACATCCAATAAGTAATGTTTTTGGTCACTTCTCATAAACCCTTCAAGACTTTAACAGAGCTTTTTTATAGTTCCAGTAAGAAAAAAATTATCCAAGTCACTTTTCTGGTTTAATAATTATATATCTCCTTTAGGGAGGGAGACATCTGTCAGTTTCATTTGTGTATCCAGTGCATCTTTCTCCATATCTGTCATATTGTGTGACACATTTAAGTCCACTAGCAATTTAATTTCAAAATTATCCATTATAGCTCTTTTTTTTCTGGAACTTTATTGACACATGCTCTACACAAGTAATTTTGAAGACCAGTGTTCAAAAATATCTATTAAGGGGTTTTTTATATCATTCTTTATTTCTTTATTAATGAAATCTGTGGTCCAGCCACAATTCTCCTCATAAATGTGGTCCCACTACCAGTAGGATGCTTCCATGATGCTTACCAGAAGAGTCCAAGAAAATATTAATTTATTGTTAATGCTAATTATTATTAGAGTTTTATTCTTTGTGATTGCATCATATAATAACCTCCTGTGTGTCTGGACTAGCCATATAGCTAGCTATGTTGATTTGAGTATCATGAAATCCTGCAGTCTCATGTCAAAGGAATGCCCCATGAGTCTAGGTATGGGGCTTGCCATGCAGTGATTACTTTCTTCTTTTTCCAGTTACATTTGATAAAGTATTGAAGGCAAAGATGAAAGTTCATAGGACAGTTGTAGAGAAAGACACGTCAGAGAAATAAATTGTCTAATGGAAAATCAACTGAATAGAAATATACATATTATTGAACTTTTCTCAAGGGATCAGACACAATTTCAAGTTGAAATTCTCACAAATGAAGGCAAATGCACGTCAAAAATTGGTATAGATGAGGTGACTGTGCTGTTCGAGGGTGGGATTAGGATAATTAAGCATTGTGCCAGCCATTAAACCAGGTTGTAGGTAGGGTTATCTCATAGCGCTATGATAGGCCCGAGGGGGACTCCTATTTTGTGTATCTTGAGGAGTCCATAAAATCTTACTAGGATGGTGTCTGTTGCTCTCATTTGCCAACATTCTTTTTCCGTTATACACTTGTTTTATTTGAATTGGCTGAGTTAAGCATTCAATTGTGTGACCATTGTTTTCATTTCTGCTGTCTTTGGTGGCGTATATTAAATTCTCATGATTATGAGAACACTACTGCCAGTGTCAATGAAACCATGGTGGACTTGGAGCGCCTTGTTTATTTAATTACTCAACTATTTAATGTTAGCTTATACCCCATGAGAGGAAATATCTATCCTCTTTCCTACAAATTGGAGAAAGGACCCGCGGAATCTACATTTGGAATCTTTAAACAGCAAATAACATTTCAGTTTTGAACTAGGAATTCTGCAAATAATAAATCTTTCCTACATAATCCTGTGCAAGGACTAGTAGAGGTTGACGTTTTCTATCTTTCCTTAGTAGCAGGCTGGCAGATGGTTGGATATATTTTTGAACAAGTATAAAATAGCAAATGTTTGTTAATTGTTTTCAAAGGGCAGCCTGGTATGCAAGAAAACAACGTATACAATTTTCATAGAAAAGCACACTGGAATTTCTACTATGATATAAAACAGATCCCACAATACACCAGTAAGGGGTGATTTAATACCAAATGTCATGCCTCTGTATCATAAACTTGTGAAATGTTAAATGATGGGTTTTAGTCGATGAAGCTACAATGTTTCTAATTTAAATCATTTTCACGTTTTCACCATTCTATCACTTTCTGATATTTGACTGCTCCTCACCTCCATATACCATATACATTTGAATGTTTGCAGGACATGTCTTATTTTCGGGGAAACAATATGTGTGTGTGTGTGTGTGTGTGTGTGTGTGTGTGTGTGTGTGTATATATGTCTTTGGTTATTTGGGTTTTCTCCCACGTAAAATTGGAAGTGTCTTGGCGACGTTTCAACGAAGTCTCATTTGTCATCTTCAGGCTGGTGTTTTCGGCTTCGTAGAAGCACTTGTTCCTAGAAGCACGAAGCCAAAAACACTAGGTTGAAGATGACGAATGAGACTTCGTCGAAATGTCGCCAAGACACTTCCAATTTTACGTGGGAGAAAACCCAAATAACCAAAGACCTACATACAAACACCTGCGAAAACCTCAGAATATATATATGACCTTTGACCTTTACAGGGAGGAGTCATAAAATATGGGTGTGTCTGGCTGAAGAGGTTCAAAAAAACTGAAATAGTGCTATCCCAGTCTCCCATAAGTCTCAGAAGAAACAACATAAAATGTCTGACAGGCCTGAAAGCGATGATTAGAGATTTCATCCCACCATGGTCATTTAACATCTTTTATTAAGATAGGAAAAACCCTGATTACAAAAATATCACACATTTATACCTATGAATTAAAAGGAATATATATATTACTGTCAAGCACCAAGAGTCTTATGATTATGCCTGTAAAAAAACTAAACCAAATAAATAAATAATATTTTACTCAGAACAAAACTGTGAACGTCCTGAAGAAGAAAACTACAGTTCCAGAAGTTTCAGCCAAGTACAGTTGCCAATGATAATATATTATGGAAACTTCAGCTTGGCAAATATCTGGAAGCCCCTCAGCTTGCTTTAAACATTTTTGAGAAAAGAGTTTTGAACTCCATTTTGAGACCTTACCAGCTGGGTCAGCTAGAAACTGTTTGTTAACTCCCAATGACCCAGTTCATTATATCAGCGCACACGTTTGCTTGTTCAGTGGCATTACAGGAAAAATTAATATCTGGCTTTGGGAAATAGTCCCCTCTATCTCACCAGCAAACATGTGAATCAAAACTATGTTACTATGGCACTGTAAATAACATCCACTTATTGTAAATAATAGGGAAAATACTGTGCTGAAATATGTGCTGCAATTTCTCAAATGTTTTTTTTTTCTTGTGAATTAGGGTTTTATTTTGCTATGTTCCTCTCCAATAATTTATCTTCTAGTTCTCTGAATAATGTTTCCGAATTGACTGTACTGTAGGGGATGGCAGATGGGGTTGCCTTAGTTGTCCATCATATTGCATTCTAGCAGTCCTTATTTTCCGGTCTGAAATGAGAGGATGGCTCCTTATTGCCATTTCTTGGGTTGTTTTCACCTATGAATGGAAATCCATAGAAGCCAGAATCCATTAGAACGACAATTGGACAGCAAAAGGCTGGGTATTGTCTCTCTCTCTCTCTGTCTCTGTCTCTGTCTCTCTGTCTGTCTCTGTCTGTCTCTGTCTCTGTCTCTCTCTCTCTCTCTCTCTCTCTCTTTCTTTCTTTCCTTCCTTCCTTCCTTCCTTCCTTCCTTCCTTCCTTCCTTCCTTCCTTCCTTCCTTCCTTCCTTCCTTCCTTCCTTCCTTCTTTCTGTCTCTGTCTCACAGAGAGAGAGGGGGGAGGGAGGGGAGAGAAAGAGGGAGGGAGAGAGAGACAGAGAGACACACAGAGAGAGACAGAGACAGAGAGACAGAGACAGAGAGAATCTCAGCCAGTTCATAATCTAATAAATGTAATGACACTACAGAGGAGAGTTTTACTGAATTTTGCTTCTTTTTAAAATAAGATGTGAGAAACAAGTTGTGTTTCGTCAAACTGATTGAGGATGGTTAGAAATAATACAAGATATTTCTTTGTCTGCACGGCAGTAGCTGAAAAAGCTGTACAGAGGTTTCATTTGACTTCGGCGAATACATTTAGCTTCCTAATAAGACACCCTTCTAACTGTGATTCATTTTGCATCCCTTTCAGCCCTTTTACAAAGCAGCTCTTTGAATAATGATTTTCCACTTAGATCTGTATCGTAGAAAACTTTTCAGCATCTAGCTGGGAATGTTAAATATCTGTTTTAGTTTCTTTCACTGCAACTGTGACTTCAAAAGCCACCCCTTGGGCAAGAAACTTGTTTTTACTTGTTTTGTTTTTGGCTCATCTTTTAACACTGCAAGTAAATTTCATCACCATATTGCACAACTATGCCTCACTTGTGGAAAAGAAAATGTGTCACATAGAAGAGAATTGCTAAAGCTTTGCCCGACTGCCTTGTTGAGGAAAGAAATACAGAAACTCTTTGACTTATGACCACAACTAAGTCCAAAATTTCCACTGCTAAGCAAGACAATTGTTAAATGACATTTGCCCTTCCCATTTTTTTTTAGTCATAGTTGTGAAGTGTGTCAGTTGTTAAGGGAATCATTCAGTCACTAAGCAAATCTGGCTTCCCCTGTTGACTTTGCTTGTCCAAAGGCTGAAAAAGTATTCCCATGACAGTTGTAAACTATAAACTTCTCTAAATCCACTAAAACTGAATTCCATACTCCATATCAGAGAAATATCTACACCTATCTGTTGAAGAAGTTGCCTTTCCCAGCTTTTTTGCACATCATTCTTGACCCATCCCTTGTCTGCTTTGCAAATCAACACCCATGGTAAATAGCTATCAGAATATTACATATAATGAAGATAATGGAATATAGTGGAGGATGCACTAGTTCATCAAAAGAAATGTAGCCAATGCATTTCTTCCTTGATAATGATAAACAGTGGATCTTGATGCTTGCTTGCTTGCTTGCTTGCTTGCTTGCTTGCTTGCTTCCTTCCTTCCTTCCTTCCTTCCTTCCTTCTTTCTCTTTCTTCCTTCCTTCCTTCCTTCCTTCCTTCCTTCCTTCCTTCCTTCCTTCCTTCCTTCCTTCCTCTCTCTCTCTCTCTCTTTCTTCTCTATGCCTCTCTCCCTCCCTTCTTTCTTTCTTTCCTTCCTTCCTACCTACCTACCTACCTACCTACCTACCTACCTACATTTTTGAACTACCATTTTTGACTCTGGGTGGTGTACAATAGTATGTTAAAATATAAAAATTAAAATTTTAGAATCTAGAAGGAGGCAGGCATAATGAAAGACTGTTAAAAACTACTTTAAAAGGCAAGGGGAGAGCTCTCAGGGCACCAACCAGCCCCATAGCTGCGTTCTCCTCTGGGTATCCAATACAAGCCATATTTGAGTCCTTTTCAGAAGACCAGGAGAGTTGCTGAGTATTCCACAAGTTTGAGGTTTCTATGTGTATTTGGGCTTATTCACAATCCCCCTTTATATTGACAGCATTTGCAGCTTCTTATGACAGAAGGAAAAAAGAACAATTGGGTTGTAGATCTAGTATCTAGACTCTGTTACTGTCTCATATTATTATAAAAACACATTAAGCATAAATATGTCATGTTAGTGCAAGTAATTCTAATTTTGCAGCGCCACAGCAAGAATTTTCACTAAATGTTGCCTGTCAATTTTGGCGAGCGTATTTTCTTGCAGAAAAGAGGCTCACATGCAAAGTGGATTATGTGCAAAGAGGTGCAAATATTGCTCCACACTATATTTTTTAATGAAGAAATAAATGCAGCGACTTAAATTGAAATTAAATTGCAAATTGTAGTGTCTGAATGTGAATGCTTCTCATCAGTCAGAGTCTGATGATGGAATTTTATGAGCAAGCGCAAATTGCGGTCTATCTAATGAAGTAGTTCAGATTTAAAATGGATCTCTGTTTCCATTGATTACCTATATGGAATACTTTTGTAGCTATAATCGGAAACAACAAGAATGCAAGCAGCACCATTTTAAATTTCCTCATGCGCTGGGTTTTACCCAAAAATTTAGATTTACTATGCCATTTGAGCCCTAAACAGCCACCATTTTAAATCCCTTTAACTAGGGTGCTGAGCTGTAGGTTTTTTTTGGCAATGATGTCCAGGTTAAAAGAATACAAAATGAAAGACCTTTAAGTATGGAAGACAATGCATCAAAGGTTCTTTTCAAAAGGCAACTGGACTTTTTTTCCCCCTTGAAAACACTTTGCTTCTTATCAGTGATGAAATCCAATTTTTTTTTACTACTGGTTCTGTGGGCATGGCTTGGTGGGCATGGTCTGGCTTGATGGGTGTGGCTTGGTGGGCCTAGCAGGGGAAGGATACTGCAAAATATTCATTCCCATTCCTCTCCAGGGGAAAGATACTGCAAAATCCCCATTCCCACCCCACTCTGGGGCCAGCCAGAGGTGGTATTTGACAGTTCTCTGAACTACTCAAAATTTCCGCTACTGGTTCTCCAGAACCTGTCAGAACCTGCTGCATTTCACCCCTGCTTCTTATCCAAGACATTGCTTCAGTTCTGAACTAAAGAATCTTCTTGGATAAGAAGCAAAATGTTTTGAAGGAAAAAAAAACCCAACGTCCAGTTGCTATTTGAAAAGCACCTTTGGGACAATCACTGGCATGATTGAGAATCTCCAAGGATGATGACAATACATAATTCTCATTAATGCAATATTACTTACCCAAACACTCAGTAAACAGGTGCACTTTATAGTAGTTTATCTGCCATGGAGGTTTTTCTAGGAGATGTGCTTCTGAGAAGGTGATAGAAGATGGATTTTTCTCCTTATCCTTTTATATGCTACCATGATCCTGTTTTGTTTGCAGAAGTTTCCACAAGCAAGTCAGCCAAGCGTTCACAGATCCTTGAAAATCTATGATCAACTACTATGATCCTAGATCGTAAAATATCCAGTGTTTGATTGTCTAGGAAAGCTGTTTCAGAATTTAAATTTATTCCAAAGTCAGTCAGTATCTGGCAAAACCAACAACGATTGCTTGGTGCATTAAGCAATGCTATATATTATTCTATACAGCATGCAACAAATGTCACACATCACTAATATGAGCTAATGACATCTAATGGGAAGACTGTCCAAGTGGTTAGCACACTAATAGCCTTGGACAGACTTTACTCCTCTATATTGACCTAACAGGGCTATAATTCCCTGTTGGCATTTTCAGCATTGGCTAATTAGCTTTTCTTTTCCTTCTGAGTGATGCTATCCATAAAACCTGCCTCTTATATACTGTGTCATTTGTCAGACTGCATTTTCAGATCAATCAAATGATTGAAAAGTGGATGCCTGGGTTCGTGTCCAGAGGGAGGGGAGGATGGGAGGCAGCATAATCTATTTGAGTTAGACTTGAGTTTAAGGCTGATATCCTCATAATGTTTGTATTAAACAGTCTCTTATTCTGTTCAACGTAAGAGACTTCCTTCAGAGTAAGAGCCCTTAGGAGATCCAGCAGAAGCAGGAAATTAAATCTCTGGGTCTATTTCTAGCTTTAGATCTATCTACGTACACATGTAGTCACCCAGACTCACAACATTATTGGATTGGCTGCACATCCTGTATTGGCAAACTGCCAGTCTCTAATGAGAATTGCTTGTTTTGGCAACTATCTGTCATTCTCCTATTTCCTCAATTTGTTCTTGTTACCTTATCTGTCCTTCTTTACTGTCTTACTGGAGTCTCCCAAGTGTGTGGAAAAGAGGCACATTTATATGGACTGTTGTTGAGGCTGGAGTTTAGCAGAGGAGGCTGGTATTACTTCAACTGTCCCTCTAAAATTTGTCCATCTCCTTTTCCTTAACCTGCTTTTCATCCTCTTTTCATCCTTTGGGGGTTTCTTTTTTCTTCCATTCATAACTTCATATTCGCTGTCATTAAAAAGAAATATTTTTTTTTATCTTTTAAACAGTACAGGTAGTCCTCGACTTACGACGACAGTTGAGTGATTTCTGATTTCTGTTGCTATGCAAGATAGTTATTAACTGAATTGTGCCCCGTGTTATGTCCTTTCTTGCCACAGTTGTTAAATGAAATACTACAGTTGTTAAGTTAGTGACACAGTTGTTAAGTGAATCTGGCTTCCCCATTGACTTCTCTTGTGAGAAGGTCGCAAAAGGGGATCACATCACCCTGGGACACTGCAACCATCATAAATACATGCCAGATGTCAAGCTTCTGAATATTGATCACATGACCAGGGGGGATTTGCTGCAATGATTGTATGAAAAACGGTCATAAGTCACTTTCTTCTAGTGCCGTTATAACTTTGAATGGTCACTAAATGAATGTTTGTAAATCGAGGACTACCTGTATATGGTTAAAAGTTTTCAGGATAAAGAAGAAGCAAGAAATTTCCTTAAAGTGCACAATGTTCCAATACAGCAGATGTTATTATTATTTCAATGGTGTGACTCTTGACTGCCTTCCCAGAGTTATGCAGATTAGGGTTGCCTTCTAAGCCATTGTTAATATATACCTAAAATAAATGCATTTTGTTGGATGACAATATGATCAGCAAGGATTAACTAACAAGCAAAACTGTGCAAAACTCGATAAGGAAGAGATGTTGACAGAAGGGTAAAATGCTTTGTAAGTAATTTTGAAGATTGCTTGCTAACAGGTGCCTCTCCTTCTAATGTATTGTAAAATGTCATACTGTAGAGACAGTACTGCAGCTTTTTGTATTTCCTGTTCTAAGGTGAGAAATAAATGATCTTCTACTTAGTATTTTAAAGTCCAAAGATATAGTATCACATCCTTAAAGTGCTTAAGGGGCTGCAACATGAGAGAAGAGAAAACCCTTCAAAATTAACATGTTGCATTTTGGACAATTTTGACTTAGTTTTTTAATTTTTTTGGAATGGATCTGTCAGAGTAGACTTTTCACTTTTCGGACTATATTGCTTTTAAATAATTATTCCTTTTTACCGAAAAGGAATTGCTTATCAAGTGTTGACATTATATTCTTCCCTGGAATGTGAGAGTTACATTTTTTAAAAAAGTTTTGAACTCTGTGTACTATGCACTCTGGCCAGACATAGCTTTTACATTAATGACATGATAGGAGATGAGTGTTTAGCTGATGGAAACAAAATGTCTGTGGAAGTTGTATTGAGTTTAATTTAATGCAAAATCCATTATTTCTTTGGGTTATAATCATAGCTTGAATTTGCTTTTCAGAAATGGTTCCTATTGCCAGGAAAACCTAAGCATTACAGAGCAAAATTATTTCTAGAAATAGGTGATACATCTATACATATAAAAGCAAAATCCACTCACTCATCACAAAATCTCCAGAATGGTAAAGCCTACAAACTTGAAATTTGGCACATATGTTCCTCTTGGCTTCTAGGTGCTCGCTAAAAAAGGATTTTTTAAAATGACCATCAGATCATTAGTATTTCATATACATTATATTCATATACAGTATATTAACACGCTCTGATGCTAAGGAGTTAGACATTCTCCTCCCCCTCCCCACCTGAAAAGTTCCAACTGCCAGTTGCCTCACATTCCGTTACCTTAGTTCAAACTGGCAGACGTTCCACTCCTTCACTCAGGCTCCTTACAATACTAAACGTCCCTACCTCACCAAAATGTCTACACCTTCCACCTATGAAACTGCTTCTGAACTCAAGGGGGCGGGAGAGATTTCCTTATGAGTTTCAATCACTGACCACCACTGAGCCAACGGATTGTGAACCAAATTTCTCCTGCATAGTGTCCCAGCCCCAAATCACTTCTTACATTGACCTCCTCAGTTCAGGTGAATCTGTTCCTTCTACTGTAACACCGGTTAAAGGGAAAAGAGGGAAAAAATGCAGGAAAAGATTTACAGATGCAATTAGGAAAACATAAGTATGGGAAGCTGCAAAAAAGTATCATCAAAGTCATCCCGAAGTCAATAGAGAGGCTGTAAAAAAGTATGCATCTAATAACCCCTACGTTAATCAGGCAGCTACAGCTAAATATGCCAACATTCAAAGTGCAGGGGCAGGTCTACCATAGGATAGGGAGTATCATGGTGGGGCCTCAGCAGCAGCTTTAATTTCTCCAGATATATTTTGTTGGTGATGATGACAATGAGAGGAACATCCGTTGTGGAATCTACCTGGGCGTTACTCCAGAACTGGTTAATTCAATTCATCATGCCCAATTACATAGTTTTGTAGTGAAGCATGGGCATCCAGCTAGTAAATATATATAAGACACATCCTTCAGTGCATTTTTATATGGTGAATATGGACCCTACTGTCTTATTCCTGTCATTTTCTACTACTGTTCCATTTTCCTAAAATGAAAAAAAAAGTATTGTTTTGACAAGGATGGTTTTGAAATTAAGTTACTAAGAGGTACAAAGCATGCAAAAGCTTTATTTGTATACCTATTTTTAAACATCTTGATATAGATTGGTTTGCTATACTAATAGAAGAAAAACTCTGCATATCTATTGCATTTTGCACTAATTCAAAAGACGATTGCTTGACTTGGGTTAGTGATTTGGATTTCCTTGTAGTTTGAAGTATGTTCTGTGAACTCAGTAAAGAATGACTAAATAAACTTTGGATTACTATGATGCGCAGACCAGTCTCAGAATAAAAGAAAATGATTTATAGAAATAGTCCTACTAAATGAAGAACATTTATAGGAAAATAGCCTCTCTGCATCTTCTCTCAAATCCCATCTCCATTTTACCTTAATGCCTTTTCCAACCTTTAATCAGCTTTTATATTAGTCCAAATTAGACCAATAGTCACCTATGATCAGATAATGGACCTCAATGAGAACATGTTCTCATGCAACAGAACCACTTTCTCTGCATGTTCAAGGTATAAAGTGAATTGGTGAAATGTAAATTCGACCCATGATTTTGTGATTCTGGGGAGAACAAAAGAGAATAGGAACTTTGTACATGTGTATTATACAGGTCAATAACACACCTAAATCACATGTGCGTTATCAATAGTGGGTTTCATTTACCTTCGCTACCGATTCAGAACTGTGAGGATGTGCATGCATGTGCTTGCTTCACTTGTTTGCTGCACTTCTGCGCATGTGCAGAGCATCCATGATGATGTCTGTACGGGTGGGTGAAGCCTCCCGCCGCCGCTGCTACCTGTTCACCTGAACCGTGACAAACCAGTAGAAACCCACTACTGTGTGTTATGCAGATCAATAGCACATATTTATATGAAAATGAAATGATACAGTACTGCATATCCCCCATTTTCACTTTTCTGAGACATTCATTGAATCTGGAAGTTTTGAAGAAATGGCAAAATATGTTATAAGTTCCATCCTTTAAATGCATGTGATGATGTGATACACATTCAATGTGGGTGAAGATTGTATTGTAACATCACAATGCATATTGCATCTTTAATTCCTGCTTGCCCTCATATGAAGATGAGGGGGCAATCATCTGCCCTCACACTTGAAGATAATGATAGTAGCTTGGATTCAAAATTTGCCAATAGCACTCTATAGTGCTACCAAGATACCTGGAGATATTTTCCAGGACATTCTGTGAATTTTTTCCCCTTTTCTATCGACACACTATTCCAGAGAACTTTGGGGGAGTGTTATATTCTGTTGATGGCTGTAGAGGGAATAGGATAATATTAAAACACTCCCTATCGAAACAATGTTCACTATGTTCACTATGCAATGACTTTACTGTGGCAATATAAATAAACAATATACTATTTAGCTCAAAGGGTTTTTCTGATTCCCTAAAGATAAGGGTGAAATCCAGCAGGTTCTGGAGAATTGATAGCGGAAATTTTGAGTAGTTCAGAGAACCGGCAAATACCACCTCTGGCTGACCCCAGAGTGGGGCGGGAATGGAGATTTTGCAGTATCCTTCCCCTGCCATGCCCACCAAGCCACGCCCACAGATGCGGTAGTAAAAAAATTTGGATTTCACCACTGCCTAAAGAGCATGTTTTGTTCAAGCACTTCTTTAATAAAAAAAAAAAATTGTATTTTTATTGTTAAAGAATAACAGAAAAAAGAGAGAAAAAAAAAACAATACAAAAATCAATAATAAAGAAAAAAAATTTTTTCCCCCCAACGTGCTATACAAATCGAAAGGAAGTTTTAGGAAATTAAAGTCTTCAATTCTTCCAGAAATCTCTTTGATAAGGTACTTTGTTCAAACACTTCTAAAAATGCTTGCCAATCTGTGCAAAGTTTAAACATACGTCTATATAAAATTAAAACTACATTTTGCATCTCCTGCAGGGTTCGGTGATTCTGAGGACACAGAAAATATTTCCATTTGTGGAACAGGATTATGTAATATATGATTATTTTTAATGTTATAGTTCCACTAAAAGAAGGAGAAACAAATACAGCTTTTTAAATTTCTTTTGCAATCTGATTCTAACATGACATTTTTAAAAATTGTCTGTATAGAAATACCAGTGGAGCAGCACACAATATAAATAGATATGTCACAATGTAAGTTTCTAAGAGTAGATTTAATTGTCTATGTGCATTCTTTAGTGGGCATGCTCCAAGAGAATTGAAAAGTAATGCTGGAATAGATTTTAGATTGCAGAGACAAATTCATTGGTCAGGGGTATCTTCAAGAGTTATCCTTTCCAGTGGCTATAACTTGACATATTGCAGGGAAATATTTAATATGCCCTGAAAAGTTCTTCAGGAAGGGCAGGATTCGGACTTGTGAATAAGGAGAGGAAAGGAATCTTTTGTCTTGGGACAACATTCTGATAATAAGAATTTATTATTTATTTATTTATTTATTTATTTATTTATTTATTTATTTATTTATTTATTTATTTATTTATTTATTTATTTATTGGTTCAATTTATATGCCGCCCTTTTCCGGAGACTCCGGCTTACAATGCGTTAAGCCAGTGATTCTCAACCTTCCTAATGCCGCGACCCTTTAATACAGTTCCTCATGTTGTGGTGACCCCCAACCAGGGTGGGTTCTAATTTTTTTTACAACCGGTTCTGTGGGCGTGGCTTATTTTGTGGGTGTGGCTTGGAGGTCATGTGACTGGGTGGGCATGGCTAGCCGGTCATGTGACTGGGTAGCCGTGGCTATGTGTATAGGGACTACTCAGAGGGCTGAAAAAAATCATTTCTGACAGGTCCCCGCACTTTTGACTGGTCCTCACACTTATGACCATACTCACATTTATGCCTGTGCAGCATTCTTAACAACCATGTCACTCATTTCACAACTGCTTCTCTTCACCATGGTGATAAGATAGGGCAAAAAACGTAAAATGTGAGGACAGTCGTAAGTTCGAGGACTGGTCAAAAGTGTGAGGACCAGTCAAATATAACTTTCTCAGCCCTCTGAGTAGTCCATATGCATAAAAGGATACAGCAATAGAGAGGGATGAAGGAAGGGAAGGGAAATTAGAGTAGGAGTGAGGGTAAGAGAGGGAGGAAGAGAGGAGGAGAAGGAGAAAGGAAGAGAAGTAGGGAGGAGAAGAAGAGGGGGGAAGAGAAAGTAAGAAGGAAAGAAAAGAGAGAGGTGGTAGGTTTGAGGAGAAAGATTGCTGTACAATAAAAAAGATGAAAGGGAAGAAAACCAACCCCAAACAAATATAAAGATATTAAGATAAAGAATGAATTGTTAAACTTTAAAGAATAAAAGAGAACAAATATGAATAAATAGCAATAATTAGAAACACACATACAAACATACAATGTATTTTCTTTGAACAGAGTATTTGGTCGGTTCACAAATTTAAACAGTGTTTAGTCATTTCAATTAAATTTACAATTTCTATATTTCCTTTTTGCCATATTTATTCCTCATCTATTTTTTTAAAAAGCCAGTATTACCCTTATCCTCATCTCTAATCTTAATCAAATTCAATTTTTCCCTTCTATTCTATATTATACCCCTTCCCATTGTCATCTATTTTTATATCCATCCTCACATTGGTTAATTATGTAATTATGTAATACAGTTGTTTAATACAAATTCAACGTTTTAATATAAATCAATTAGTTATATAACTATCTTTTTGTATATTAATCAATATGAACATGAATATTCCAATTATTTCCATGCAATCCAATTTCTTACAAATCAATTAATTATATTTACCAATAATAATAAAGCAAATAATTTCCCCCATATATTCCTCCAAACCACAACTTAACCATTTCTGCTTTCAACACAATATACAAATGATAGTATCTCAATTATTACAATTCCCTAGTTAAATAGAGCTTTTTGTATTTTGTGTTTTAAAATCTTGAATCTCCTCTTTTGCCCTAAATTTCCCATTGTTTGTAGTTTTGCACCTACCTTTTTTGGTGAGGAAAAAGAAAAAGAAATCTCTCTCTGCCTCATTTTGTCACGTTGCAGCAAAGACCCTGCTTTATTTTCAGTTTCGCTTTTTCAGCATAGCTAGGGGATAAAAAATCTGCTCCAACAATTTATCTCTTTGCAGCTAGCTAGCAACAGAGCCCTCTGCAAAACAGCTGAGAGCAAATCAGCTGAGAGTCGGGAGGCTGATCAAATCAATTTATGGTAATTAACCTATGCTGAAGCTGAAAGGGGCTGTTTTTTCTATTTTTGCAGGCACTGGTCTACTCATTTGTTTTCTTTTAACACTGATCAGCTGTAGGGTGGCCCTTTGAAGCCCCGCGGCAAGAATTTAAAGAGTTTTTTTTCCCTCTAGCCATCAGCTGGGACTCAGGAGCAGCAATAGATTGGGAGTGGGCGGGGTAAGCGACCAGCGACCGGCAATCCAACAGAGGCAGAGGGTGAGTGAAGGCGTGGGGGGTGAGAGAGGGCTTTGGCGACCCCTGTGAAATGGCCATTTGACCCCCAAAGGGGTCGTGACCCCCAGGTTGAGAACCGCTGCATTAAGCAATAGCCTTCATACTTTTGTATATACCTGCTTAGTAGGGTTTTCGGGGGGCCCCAAGTGGTGTTCTTTTTTATACAAAGTCAGCTTATTGCCCCCACAAACTGGGTCCTCATTTTACCTACCTTGAAAGGATGGAAGGCTGAGTCAACCTTGAGCCTGGTGAGATTTGAACTTGCAGTAATTGCAGGCAGCTGGTGTTACTTAACAGTGCTTTAGTCTGCTGTGCCACCAAGGCTCTTTTAATAATTAATTAAGAATTAAATAATTCTTCCCCAGAATCGGTTTGTTTATTGGAGATGAAGCTTACCAGAAGCATTAATCCTTTGTACTTGCAAAGGATTGCTAAGGACATTTGGAGTAATGAGAAAAACAACAGAATAGCTCTGTTAGATAATTTCTTCCTTTTTTTCTGTTCTGTTCATTCTGGTTGTGAATTTTCCTTTGCATTTCCCCTTCTAAAGAATTTTCATTGACACAAAAATAAAATAGTTCCTCTTATGGTCTTCATCTTCCTTTATTTAGATTTGTGAGAGACTTGTGTTTTTGTGTGGTCCTCTTTGTCAGACACAAGAAATCAGGAATCAGGGTTGTTCAAATGAGTACCAGTTTATTCCACATGGTCTCTAAACAAGAATCTGAACTACAAGCATTCAAGACAAATTGGCAATAGATAAAGAGTCCACAGAATTCAAGGAGGAAGACTTCCAGTTGACGTAGTGGCAGGAACGGCTGGAAAATAACGGAGCTCCACTGGGCTCCATGAAATGCAGCTGGCAACTCCTTGCTGGGATACCCTATGGGTCAAGGTGCCCTGGAAGGGTGGTGAAGAAAGGAGAGACTCTTCGTTGATCATGAGGAAACAACAATTAGCCTAGAAAAAGTTGAACAACATTGTTAAAAGTGATTATTGCGAGAAATTGCTTTTCTAAACTCTATCTTCAACCTCCCTGAATAGCTGACAATCAGCTGTTTTGACTTTTATATTCTGTTGAATGCTGGAATTGGGAACACGTGAGGCATCTACTGGAGGAAGAAGATTACTGCAAACGTGTGAAATTTGACTGAAAGTAATGAAAGGAAAGAAAGCAAACAACACCTGGAAGACTATTTGTCCTTGACTTTATCTTAGTAGGTGATTTGGAGGCTTGGAAATATCTACTGAGCTGTTTGAAGATTTTTAAAGCAACTGAATTATAAATACCAAAACTTTATTGAACCGTTCATTGAAAGGTGGATTTGAAATTTTTGAGGAAACCTGGTGGGCCAAGCTGGATTTGATTCACTAACATCATTTGATAGATCATCCTACGAGGTAAAAGAAGAAAAGTGATAGAAGGGGGGAGGGGGAGAGAGAGAAAGAAGAAAAGACAAATAAGACTCTAAAATTTGGACAATTGGGAAAGTGTAAATTGGAAACTATAAAGACTGTAAAGTAGTATTTATAGCTTTTAAGGACTAGAAAGCTAGGGGATTTGGAGGAATAATTCTGGGATTGATAAATTTGGGAGTTTTGGGAGTTTGGGAGTTTTTGGGAGTTTTTGGGAGTTTTTTAGATATTGGAACACTGGAATATTAGAGATATATTGAGTAATTTTTAATATATTAATTTGGTACAAAATGACACAGCAGGAGACATAAAATTCTATGAAGAAATGTTAATGATGGCTAAAAGCTTTTATGAAAGTGTGACAAAGAATCATAAGGAGATGATGGGCTTGTCCAAAGATACAGAAGTGAGTGTAGAAGATCCTCAAGAAATGGTGGGAATCAAACAAAATATTCAGAAGATAGATGAGAAATCAGAAAGTGTGGTGGAGGAGACAAATCAAAATAAGCTACAAGAAAACAAAAACAATGAAAAGACAATAGCAATAAATACTAAGAATCGAATAGATAATTCCTTAAGACCTTAAAATAGTATAGAGGAAAAAAAAAGACTCGCCAAAAATAATGAAAGAGTTATGGATGGGCATCCAATCCAAATGATACAGCAGAAGGAGATAAGGGGTAAGGCAGAGGGAACATTCAGTCTATGTAAAAATATTAGAAAGAAATGTAGGATCCCAAGATAGAAATATCAAAAAATCACGAAAAAGCCAATAAATGATGAAATTCTAAAAAGGCTGAGAGATGAAGGATAGAGACATAGTATCTTGTAATACTGTGATTGTAATAAAAACCAATAGAAACAAATAGAAAGTATAAATTTGAGAAATAGTAACACATATATAGATATATAATAGAATTTATTATAACCATAAATATACTAAGGTTAGGAGGTGAAAGATTGTGATTAGGCATATTTAAATGTATTACTGTGATTAACAGTGTGCAAAAATATATTCAAATTTTTTAACTTTTAAAGACTACAAATTCAGGAGACTCAGAGATATAATTCAGGGACCGATTAAATTTTAGTAATAAATGGTTTTATTGGTGTTTATAGAAAACTGTGAGATTGGAAATTTGGTGGAATTTGAGTAATATTTAAAATATTAAAATATTGGTGACTTAACACGGGTCAACAAACACATTGTATGAAGAAATGTAATGGATGTTGAAATATATTTTTGGCAAAAGCAATAAAGAATTATAAAGAGACAATAGTACTGTTGAAAGATAAAGAGGTGAATATGGAAGAACCCCAATAAGTAGGGAAAAAATAAGTACAAATTGGGAAAACGTATTATACATATTGATACATAAAAGAATATATTATAATTATAATGAGCATCTTATGGTTAGAAGTTGGAAGATAAAAACTATGTATATATACCAGTAATTATATTATTATTGTTAGCACTGTGTAAAAAATGCATTGACCCAGTCATTACACTGTCCACAAAATATGTTGGTTGTTAAAAGAAAACTGCAAATAAAACATATATATATAAAAAAGAAGTCAAGGAGAGTTGGACTTAGATGTCTTGTGGGCATGAAGGGACTCCAGACTGATGATGCATTTGACCCCTCCCCTGGGCTCAGCCTGGTCATCTCCTACTCTCCTCAGCCTAAAGGAGATTCCTACTTTCTCTTTTATCTTCCCTTTCACCCTCCACAAAAATAGGTCAGAAAAGCAAGCTTTCAGTCGAAGTATATAAATGTTAATAATTTTTGGACATTTTGGAGATTAAGTATTGGTTCCTACTTAGCAGTACTAATGATTCTGAATATGTGTTTTAGGTCCATTCACACAGTATATAATCTGTAAATATATAGTCATGTGAACTGACTCACATGACTATTTCTAAGAAAAACAGTCCGTTGGAATGAAGCTCCAATTCAGCACTTTGTTAAATGTTATTTTTTTCAGCACTGAATCAACATGGGAGTAGAAATGGATTAATTGATTCTCTTCAACAAGGGGGGGGGGATTCCTCTAATGTTGCTCAAGTCCTCATAACAATCATTTGCCTCTTTAAAATTCACAAAACAATATGTGTGGTTTGTCTGTAGCCCACTAAAATCTGCATAGCAGGAAGCATGAAGAAAGCAGTGTACAAAGTAGATAAGGCTTTCTGCTGAAGGAGCAATGCATTTGTTACTTCATCAGGCACCACTGCTTTTGACCTGGGGCAAATTATTCAGCCTCCTGTTGCCTTTTGGAAACCGTAGCATATAATAGATTGAATCAAGCAAACATGGCCTTTTGCATAAATCAAGGTGCAGTTTAACAATGGTTTATAGCCATATTTCTCTGGGTAGATTCAAGCTGAAAACATTTTTTAAAAGTCTCACAATTACAGATATTCTTGGCTTTGATTCTAGTTTGTGGTTCAAAAAATGTAATACAGTACTGAAGTGAGAGGATTAGTCATTTCAACTTTAAAAAAAGTGTTTAGGGGTGTGTGTGAAAACAAGCTATAGATTTTATATTAAAGTACAGTATCTTTTTCATGATTACAGACAATGTTAAAATGCAGAGAAATGCTGAATTCAGATGATCGATGATGCTGATTTTTGTGTATGATTACATATTTAAATAGGTACCATTCAAAATTTATTCTTTGGGGAACAGTTGTGTAACCCTTTGGACCATACCAATCTGGCCAATCCAGATGTGATTTAGGCTTTTCAGAAATTTATCATCCAAAGCAGAGGAGATTTGAGATACTCCCAAATTATTTTTGTTTCGGAAAATTAATTTTTTAAAAAATTCCAAAATCAAAAATGTCAAGCCACTCCTGGAATGGATGGATCGGTGTTGGAAAATGGAACAGAATGGAAAATGTCTGAGTTCTCCAAAAAGTTCCTTTCCTAGAATGGTACATTTTTATGCTTTCAAATTGCAGTACAGAGTGGCTTCACAACCACATTTTAAACTCTGCAGGCAGAGATGCGAGTGGTTATTTTTTTTTTCTATTTATGGCTAAATAAAGTGCTTAAACCAGTGTGAAATGCAGCAGGACTACAAATTTTGAATTGGTACTTGTTATGCTCCTGAAAATGGTACACAATTTATATCCATTTTCTAAGAACGAAAGAAAGAAGACATAGCAAGTCCCTTGGAATTCTGGTTAGCTCTGAGTTCATTCTCTGCAATGAAACTTAAATCAAGCAGCTGCCCCCCCAAAATATACAGGAAATGCAACCCCTGTTTTTCTTTCTTGTTTCCATGATCAATGCCATCTAGTGATTTAGTACAACCAAATAATGAATAATGGGACTGGATTTCTCCAGAAAGGGATGTGAACTGTACAGCAACATTATTCTCCTATTTTTGTTCATCCTGCATTCCAGATTTAAAATTCTAATAGCATTTAGTATGGAATAAGTCCCACAGAAAATGATGCGATTTATGAGTAATTGAGTATCAGATTGTGTAATATTTAAGATATATTTTTAAAAGTGAAAATTATTGACAGAATTAAGGCCTCTAAAGATCAGAATTGTGCAAGCCATGGTATTCTCTGTGCTGCCCTTTGGAAACCTATGTTGGACTTAAAAGAAGCAGGGTAGCTCCTTGGAACTTTGGTATTGGAAAAGACACCTGAGAATAGCATGGACAACCGAGGTAACAAACTGATGGGTCATTGAACAAATCCACCCAGAGTTTTCATATTTTTTTTACCATGGTTGTTTATTTTTTTATTTTATTTATTTTATTTTATTTCCAATTTATATACCGCCCTTCTCCCTGAGGACTCAGGGCGGTGTACAGCCAGAATTAAGAACGTGAAATACAAATATTAAAAACAATTAATATATATATAAATTTGGCCCAAAAATTAAAAATCACAAACCAATTAAAACATTTAAAATTTCTTCTTAAGCCAGCTCCTGGCTTGCTGGAAAAAATGGGTTTTAAGGGCACGGCGGAAGGCGCTGAAGTCTTGGATTCTCCTTATCTCTGGGGGCAACTGATTCCAGAGGGTAGGTGCCCACACAGAGAAGGCCCTCCCCCTGGGGGCCACCAGCCTACATTGATTGGCTGATCGCACCCTGAGGAGGCCTTCTCTGTGGGAGCGCATGGGTCGATGGGAGGTCGTCGGTAGCAGCAGGCGATCTCGAAGCTAGCTAGGCCCTATGCCATGGAGCGCTTGTTAAGTGAATCACATGCTCATTAAGCGAATCTGGCTTCCCACATTAACATTGCTTGTTGGAAGCTGGTTGGGAAGTCACAATGAGGATTACATGACCTGAGATTCTGCAACCATTGTAAATATTTGCTGCTTGCCAAGCAACTGAATATTGATCACCTAACCATGAAGATGCTGTAAGGGTTGTAAGTGTAAGGACCTGTCGTAAGTCACTATTTTCAGTGGCATTGCAACTTTGAACTGTTGCTAAACAGATAATTGTAAATCGTGGACTACCTGTAACATCAATTATGTTATCCCTCATCTTCAGCTACCCAGTGAAATTAATAAATGTACTGCTTTTAATTGTTGTGTTTTTTTTCCTCCTGTGCATTATTGTTAACTGTCATTAAAAGTCCTACAGATCCACAACCATCTCTTATAGGAGTGCTGTTATTGTATCTATGGATAAACAGTACACAAATGAATAATTCATTCAGCCCAAAATAAAGAAAAAGCTGTGGAATAAAGAAATAAAAAATTGTGAAAGGGTGAGGCCTTTTTTAAAAACAACAACAACAACAACAAACACTTAATCTCTTGTAATTGATGTACTCATTGTCTTATAGGATTCTTAAAGTTTGAAGGTATGATCAGCTATTCACTATATTCCGAATGATTAGGTCAGTGTTGGAGAAACTTTTCAGCACCGAGTGCCGAAATGGAGCACGTGCACCTGGTCTTCCTGGCATGCGCATGCGCCCCGGCCACCTGGTCTTCCGGTTTCTGGTGTGCATGCATGTACGAAGACCAGCTGGCTGGTACACATGCGTGCCCTGGAAACTGAAAGAGCAGCCACCCCGTGCGCATGTGCACGCCGGGAACATGATCTTCCGGTTTCCGGCGTGCGCATGCACACCGGCCAGCTGGTCTTCACACACGCATGTGCAACAAAAACCAGAAGACTAGGTGGCCAGTATGCATGCACACGCTGGAAACTGGAAAATCAGCCACCCGGTGCACGCATGCTCCCGCACATGTGAAGACCAGCTGGCCGGTCTCCGGAACCCGGAAGAGCAACGTGCGATGGCTCGTGTGCCTGGAGAGATGGCTCTGCGTGCCACTTCCAGCACGTGTGTCATAGGTTCACAATCACGGGATTAGGCTATTAACTACTGATTATGTGCCATTAAGGTGAGGTCTGTTCTTAGTGACCTGATTATAGATTTTCTCCATGTGAAAGTGGTTCTTCAGGTCTTCCAATTGTACACCTAATTGGGTCCATCCATCTTGCTGCTATTCACCCTCTTTTCTTCTGTTTTTCCACTTTTCCACATAGCATTTAGACTTATATACCTCTTCACAGTGCTTTACAGTCCTCTCCAAGCGGTTTACAGAGTTAGCATATTGCCCCCAACAATTTGGGTCCTCATTTTACCAACTTCGGAAGGATAGTAGGCTGAGTCAACCTTGAGCCTGGTGAGATTCGAACTGCCAGACTGCAGGCAGCCAGCAGTCAGCAGAAGTAGCCTGCAGTACTACATTCTAACCACTGCATCACCACGACTCTCAGTGCTACTCATAATACTCAAATGAGACTAGTTAACATTAGATTGAATCTCTTCCTTTCTCCCTCTTCCTCTCCCTCCCCTCATACACAGTATGGCTTATGACAGTTTTTTAAAAATTGCATAGCATTAAGGTGTAAAACTTTCACTTTTCTCCAAAATACCATAAATATGTCTTTCCTGCAAAAAATATGGCACGTTTACAGACTATAATTATTAGTCTTTGGTTCATCTTCAAGGTGAAGTGAAATCGATGTTTTTAAGATGATACTACTTGACCTGTTTGACTAATGTATTTTCCTGGAAATTCACATGAGAAATATGCATGCAAGTAAGAGGCTGCATGCAAGAAGGTTGTGCTGGCAGCTCAATTGCTAATGAGATTGTCAAAGTTTTGATGCTTTACGTGTTACAAGCTTACAAGATTCTTGACATTATTTGAGTTCCCTGTTGAGGACTTGAACTATGTCTGTACTGTGACAGTATTTTGTTTGTTCATTAAAATATATATGTCGGGAAGATATACAGTACTTATTTATACTATATGTAGCTCTGTTTACAAGAAAAATTATAACACTCCCTATTTTGCATATACTCACACTAAGCAACTTCAGAACTGTCTAATCTGTATATCAGACCTTAACCTTGTTCATCATGGAGGTCAAACAGAAATTATAATGCCTTTGCATTTCTCCCTTCTGAGATGTATTACTACTAGACCCTGCAAATGTATTTTTTTTAATCTTAGGTCTACGTCCATTAGACCATTTTAGAAACTCAGAAATGACAGATTAATGGTTTTCCTTCCTTACTATTTTTCAAATATCAATAATTATATTTCTTGTCATTTGAAGATAAGGGACAAATGGTTAAAGATTCAGAAATTGGAATTAGACCATTTGGCTAAGTCACTAATTTCCTTTCCTTTCCTTTCCTTTCCTTTCCTTTCCTTTCCTTTCCTTTCATGTAAGAAATTTATTTATTTATTTTATTTATTATTAAATTTCTATACCGCCCTTCTCCCTGAGGACTCAGGGCGGTGTACAGCCAGAATTAAAAAACATACAGGAAAAATATTAAAAAACAATTAAAAGATATATAAATTTGGCCCAATTAAAACTCACTACCAATTAAAACATTTAAAAACATCTAAAAAATTTTTCTTAAGCCAGCCCGGCTTGCTTGAAAAAATGGGTTTTAAGGGCATGACGGAAGGCACTGAGGTCTTGGATTCTCCTTATCTCTGGGGGCAGCTGATTCCAGAGGGTAGGTGCCCCCACAGAGAAGGCCCTCCCCCTGGGGGTCACCAGCCTACATTGTTTGGCTGATGGCACCCCGAGGAGGCCCTCTCTGTGGGAGCGCACGGGAGCGCACGGGTCAATGGGAGGTCGTCGGTAGCAGCAGGCGGTCTCGAAGATAGCTAGGCCCTATGCCATGGAATGCTTTGAAGGTGATAACCAGCACCTTGAAATAATTTTTTTGTCTAGATTTTAGAGAACCCCTTTCACAAGTTGCAGTAATAAGTTTCTAACATGATTCACACACACACACACACACACAAACTTGTTTATTTATTTGTTTATTATTGGCAATGGTTCATAATTTTTCATGCCACTGATCAATCCACTACAATTTTCAGCATGGGCTGAATAATTTTAAAGCTGTATTCAGTTTACATATCTGATAAATCATATCTGATAAAACCAGCCTGTTCTTCACAAATTCTAAATGTAATACTCTATAAGTATGCGTTATGAAGATATGATGGAATGGATGCCAAATTTCACTCATGAAGAAACCATCTAATTTCAGCAGAAATTAGAAATTCCACTGGCAGAATGAGGGAGCAGACCATTTTCATTAATTCTCTACATTCACAGCCCTGTCCTCTGCTCTGGAGAGTTTGAATATCAACTGGAATGGAGCTGAGGGTTACAGAAGAAGATGAAAATTGGCAAAAAATATTTTTGTCTTGGTAGATATATAGTTATGGGATACTATCATCAGTTAAAGGAAATCTGAACTGAACCCAATGTCAGATCCAAGTTGTATAGTTCTTCCACCCATAATATTTTGGGACAGACAATTCATTTTGAGGCCTCTGAACTTGTTAATATTTTCAAAATGCTTATTAGGAAGGATCTGAGACAGCAGTGAAATCCGGCCGGATCTATCCGGCTCTCATGAACCAGTTATGCTGGCGGAGGAAGGCTCCGCCCACCCACAGGGACGTCATTACATCCCGTTTTTGACCCTCTGCGCATGCACGTGCTTCCGTTCCCGAACTGGGAGCAAAGGTAAGTGGATTTCACCGCTGATCTGAGATATTGTCAGGCTTTAAAGTAGGATAGGCTGACCAGCTAGATCAGGGATGTCAAACTCACATCATCATCACGTGACATATTGGGACTTTTTTCCCTTTTGCTGAAACGGGTGTGGGCACAGCCAGTGGGTGATGCATCCCGCCAGTGGGCGGGGAGTTTGACAGCCCTGAACTAGATGAAATAAACTTCTGAATGTATTTTTTAACCAATTTGAAAGCCAGTTCTTTCATTCTTTATTATTTTTGATTAAACTGAGTTTAGTCCTTCGTTGATTTATAGAAATAAGACATCCATTTTACGGATAGATTTTAGCAGACTGTTAAATGTGCAATGTTGTTTTAAGGATCAGAACTATCCCTAGGAAACTTTCAAAATATGACATTAGGATTACCACAATACTCCCATCAAAATGTATTCAGGTTGCTTCCTCAGAAAGTACATAGCCTATCTTTGACAGTATTTATGAGTCAATTTAAAACATTGCCAGAAAAAGTAGGTAGCATTTGTCATCCCATTTATAGCCTTGAGCATTAAGTCTTTATCTCTTTTAAGAGGTGCAGGTAGTCTGACCCACTTGAAGTGAGGTGGGGCTGCCTAGAGCATGTTATCTATTTCTAATGCACTCAGGTCCTGGTAGTATTGATCACAACAGTCAGCATACAGCCCTGCAATTAGATAGCCTCTTTTCATCCCAGCCACCTGATTCAGCAGGCATTGTAATGTAAGGCCTATGTTGCTCTGTATTTTTTATCCCCCATCGCAAAGGCAGGCTAGAAGCTGTAAGAAGACTAAAAAGTGAAATATAGTATTCCCTTTTTTTAAGAAAAGAGGAAGAGAATGGTGTGAAAGAGAAGGTAAGAGAGAAGATGAGGGAAATTAGAAAGTGTCCAGCTATCATAGAAGAATGCACTGGGGGCTTCTTTTTATTATTCCACATATTAGCTGTCTAAAAATGAAATATTGGTATTGTTATGAAGATCTGGAAAGGGTTACAGGGTAAAGAATTTCCTCAGACTTTTTCTGAGGAATTCACTTCAGCCTTCCTGCTTACCTTTCATTCAAATCTTACATGCTGAAAAGGGGCCTCTTGTTTGTTGTGTTAATTTTACAGGAAGGTTATAATAAGTAGAGACATTACTCTGATGCATCACTGGAATGTATTCTGGGGTGAATGGGGTCCCACCTGCTGTTGTCAGCAGACAGATCACAGTTGGGCATTCAATGGATGGGATAGACAGACTTTGGATCTAGTGGATCTAAAGCTCTTTTAAGAGTCTCTTTCATTTGAAAGGATTCAGAATTTTGCTCTCCAATTATGTCAGCATACAGGTAGTCCTTAACTTACAACCATTTGTTAAATGACAGTTTGAAGTTACAATGGCACTGAAAAAAGTGACTTATGACAGTTTTTCACACTTATGACCATTGAAGCATCCTCATGGTCAGGTGATCAACATTTGGATGCTTGGCATCTGGCTCATATTTAGGACGGTTGCAGTGTCCTGGGGTCATGTGATCACTTTTTGCAACCTTCTGACAAGCAAAGTCAATGGAGAAGCCAGATTCACTTACCAACCACGTTGCTAACTTAATAACTGCAGTGATTCACTTAACAGTTGTGGCAAGAAAGGTGGTAAATGGAGTAAAATTAACAAATGTCTCATTTAGCATCAAAATTTTGGGCTCAATTGTGGCTGTAAGTCAAGAACTACCTGTATTTTTTAAAAATGGCAATGTATCGTTTGATCCTAACCCTGTTTGATCAAACTTTGTGGCTGAAATCTATGACTGTGATTTCTATCTCATGAGCCACCTATTTATAACAAAACTTTGTTTTGCATTAAAATTGGTCCCAGGTCTGAATCTTTCTTTCCTCTAATGTTTTTTTTTTTCATTATAATACCGAAATGTAAACACAAATAGGCAAACAAAATCAACTTGATGGGGATTACAGTAAAAGCTGAAATAAATAAATCAGAAAATAAGAATGGATTTGAGATTTTAGAAGTTCATGTTTCATTATTAAACTGTGAGAACCCAGAAAGCACTCTATTCGGGGGAGAAAAAGCATTCATTTGATGAATGTTGCTCTCACTGCAGAAAACCTGCCTCATAAGATATTGGAAACATTCCTGCAAACACTGCAGTATTTTGGATAGGACTCTTAAGAAACGCTGATGGTTTTGTTGTTTAACAAACATATTTCAAATATTTCCCCTTGTAAGCCCAGTTACTCTAGAAGTAATAGTATATCTGTATTATCGTTGTTACTTTCTTTTATAGTGCTTATTTTAAAAAAAGAAGCAATTTTCATTTTGTTTTTGTTTTGTTTGTTTTTAAAATTTTTATACCACTCTTCTCCCGAGGGACTCAGAGCGGTGCACAGCCACAATAAAACACACATATCCATAAAATTTAAAAACAATTTAAAAACATATTAAATAATTTGGCCCCTATATTATTAAAAAACTAAAACAACCATTAAAATTCATGTTTAAGCCAGCCCAGTTTGTTGAAACAATAACGGCGAAAGGTGCCCTCAAAAAGGATGACTCAGGAGTAAGGCCAGAAGATGATTAGCCCCTCCCATAAGGCTTAAAAGAGCAGCAACTGCTCTTGGGATCTTTGTAGGAAAGCAATGTTGCTACATTTGTTTCTTGCCGGCATCTCTTGCTTCTTTGGCAGGGTGCCAAAGAAGACAAAGGTTTGTGATAAGGCGGAAGGACTGTTTAATTTGGACTAAACTGAGAATGAAGTAATTCTCAGCTGTTCTAATAAAATATGTTTGTTTAGGACTGATTGCGTCTGGTAATAACTATTTGGGTCTAGGTCACAACAATTTCTGGCATAGTTTCCACAGCTTTTAAGCTGTGTCTTATAGTCCATGTATATGTCCCATCATTAAAATATAGCTTTTTTCCCTTATTCAGCTTGGCCTATGGATGGATGGGTGGGTGGGTGGATGGATGGATGGGAGGGAGGGAGGAAGGAATATTATAGCATTTAATCTTTGACTATCTTAAATTAATGAAACAACAGCTGGGCAATTTAATTTGGAGAAATTAACCAATTCATATATTTAACTTTTATAAATCTATTCCAAACAAAAGTAAGCAAGTTGTTCTTAATAACAAGACATTTTACAAAGCAAGATGATATTCAGGAATTGTAAGAATCAGACTCCAAATGTTTTTGAAACTAACTGTTTCATTTTGGAGTTGATTGTGCCATGTAGCAGTATAAACAGTATAAAGAAAACATATTGTAGATATAAAGTACAGTATAAAAATAACATTAACTTGATTTAGAAATGTGGCTGGAAATATAAAGAAAACAGTAAACAGGCTGATTACCAACTGTAATTGAAATAAGCACAGTAAGGACCCTAATGTTATTGAGAAAGTTCTTATATACAGTATCCTTCATAGTCCTAAGATATTTTTATACATGTAATAATTTATAGATCTATACATTACTGTCTCATCAGATATACTACCATGTTTCCTCGAAAATAAGACATGTCTGGATAATAAGCCCAATCAGGCTTTTCAGCGCACCCGCACAATAAGCCCCCCCCAACTACTTACATGCATGTGCACCCAGTCTCGCCATTTCCTCTGGTTGCTTGCCACGCAACTAAAATGAGTTCAGGAGGTGAGGCCGGAGCGGGGACGGGGACGGGGGGACATGCCCTCCCCTCCCTGTTCTTCATGCCAGCCAAGCGGCCCAACACCTCCCACCCCACCCCAATGACAACAGCAGCCTGGCTGCTTCCTTTCAGAGGAGTCAGCTGACTCTTTATTGAGAGGGGTGGCAGGTGGGACAAGGGAGATGCAAGATGCGTGGAGCGAGACATGGCTCCCCTTGCCGTCTCTTCTCCTCCCCCCCTTGCCAGGCATGACAGGGTTCCTGCCCCTTGCTTAGCCACCCGCCCCCTTTAGGGATGCAATTTGGGGGTGGCAGGTGGGGCGGGCGAGAAGCGGTATGCAGGTCTTACCTTTCAAGCTCCATTGCTTTCCTCGCCATTGTGTCCAGGGAAACACATGTAAAAGAAAACCTTCTCGCAAGTTCAAGAAGTTTGATTGAACTCACAAGAAGGTTTTCTTTTATAGCCTGTTTCCTTGGACACAACAAGGAACGCGACAGAGCTGGAAAGGTAAGACACGCATCCCGCTTCTCACCCACCCTACCTGCCACCCCCAAATTGCATCCCTAAAGGGGGTGGGTGGCTAAGTGAGGGGCAGGAGCCCTGTCATTCCCGGAAAAGGGGGGGGGAAATAGATGGCAAGGGGAGCCACGTCTCGCTCCACACATCTCGCTTCTCCCTGCCCCACTTGCCACACCTCTTGATAAAGAGACAGTGGGGAAGGGAAGCAGCTGTTGCCATTGGGGTGGGGTGGGACATGTTGGGCTGCTCGGCCGGCATGAAGAACAGGGAGGGGAGGCAACGGCAGCGATGGGACATCCAGTCCCATGCTCGCCACCTCTTGCACCCCCAAAATAATAAGACCCCCTGATAATAAGGCCAAGCCCTTATTTGGGGGGGGGGGTGTCAAAAGAAAATAAGACTCTGTCTTATTTTTGGGGAAACACGGTACTCTGTGTTTCATGTGCAGGTACTTGAAATTCTATATATATGATCCATCCAAATTATTATTTTTTTAAAATCTCTTATCCTTACCTTCTTCTTTTTATATATTCAAAGTTCTGCAATATTAGATTTTAAAACCATCTTTTGTGTTAGCTGAAAGAAAGGTTTTGTTTGACAGGTTATTGGAGAAAATCCAATTCATCTTAACTTCCAGGTAAAATTCACACCTAGCAGATGTTCCAGATTAAACTTGTTTTATTTCATGTATGAACCTTATATAACAGAGAAACAATGCAGATATATGGTAAGATTGAAAACAGTAACACATACCCAAGAGAGTTCAGCACAAAATTAAAATATTTATTCAGAAAACTTGATTTACCTCATCATTGTGGATTCCTCCAGTTTACATACCCAAACTAACAACTTTAAAAAATTTGAGAAAGTGAACCAGCTATATAACCCCCATCAATACAGATTAGAAAAGCAAGATTAAAAATAACTATATGATGCATCCACAGTTTAAGCCAATTATTTACATTTAAGCAATTAAGTGGCATGGTGACCTAGTGGTGAAGATGTTTGCCTCCCACTTGGAAGGTTGAGAGATCAATCCTAGGTAGCGGGAGATTTTCTCTCTCTGGGCACAAAGAAAAAAAATCTGCTGTAATTTCCATGTAGCATCAGGAAGGACATCTGGCCAGTAAATCCTCAGCTCTATCAAGTCGCCCTGGTTCTACCCCATAAAAAGGGAGTTTTTACTGATGTTTAAGTAGTATGCTTTGTGAAATAAAATATGATTTTAATAATTTTTAAATCTGACTCTTCTAGTGTTGCCGCCTCCTTCTAGCAATTTGTCTCTATTGCTGCTTTTGCCTTCATTTCTTTCTGTTGTCCTAAATTTTCACTTGGTGGGATTCTAATTTATTACTGAACTCCTGTATCTTCCTGCTTTGCAAGCAAATAAAATCAGTGCCCAATAGTGAGCTGCATTTCATTCATGGATTAAAATACCTAAAAGTCCTTTGTACCTCTATGATTCAATTTTCGAAGGAAGTAACATTTGTCAGGATTGATGAGGAATTACTTGTTAAAATAGCCAGATCATGGCATTGTACTTGATGGCTAGAAATTAGGATTAGGCTTCAGTAGTTTTACTTCCAAATTGCCAGCTCCCTTCCTGTACAGCAATTAATTTGGGGGAGAAAAGAGTGGCAAATAATATTATTAGAGGAACAAGAGATAAAGTTATTTGTGTAGTTTATTTCCTTGACTAAACAAGCTGAATATATCTACTTTAATGGGAATCTGATTGGTCTACAGCTTTCCTGAAATCAAGATAATTTTTCAGGACTTACGGTTCTCCTTTGTCCTGAAAATGGGCACAACATTTTCTTAACAAGATCTCTGACACTCAGTTTGTTTCTATGTTGCTACAAGTCTTTTTGAATGCTGAATTATCTGCCACCCCCTCTTTTTTTCTCCAGATAGCATTTCATAAGATGTTATGCAATAAAATGTAATTGCTTTTTTTGACATTTTCAAACTAATTTAGAAAATGGGCTGCATACCTCTTGGGAAATGCCACCCTTTTGGATTAGACCAAATTTTTCATATTGCTTTCTAAGGTCCTTTTCATGGCTGTGTCAGTGGAAAGAGATGTATGTATGTTAGGATGAAGAAAGGAGGAAAATTTGCAAGGGTGGGTGGTATCCTATCCCCTCTGCTTTCTGCATCATCTCTCCCAATCATGGGGTTAGAGAGAAAGCAAAGCTATTAGCCTGGCTCTTGGGAGGTAGCAAAATGTATTTCTTATTTAGCTGTTATGGAATTCTATTGCTTTGCCTGGGATGGTGTGAGTAAATGAAACTTCTTTAGAAGCAAATGCATCTCGATCTGATTATTTCAGGCTATGGAGTTACAATGCACTATGTTTTATCTGATACTTTGCTCTACAATTTGAGTTGGAGATAAGAGGAAACAAATGTGAGGGAGATAAGTATTGCAGGAATATATCTTGTACCTCTTTCTCTCGTGCCTGCCTTTATATTAGGATTTTAAAAAAAATAGTTTGCACAATATATGAGATGAAGAAAAAGTTGCTCTCTCTTCCCACACACACACTACCGAAGAATCAAAGAAAGGACCTGCTGGATTAGGCCAAGACTCATCTTGAGCCTTCATTATGGTCCTCACAGCAGTCAAGGATTGCAGACAGTCACAAACAAGAATTCTACTCTCCTAGGTCTTCTCCCTTCACCTATAAACCCATTTCAATAAAACCTGCTTGCTTCAACACAGAACTTTCGAATGTCAGAAGATTCAGCTTCTTGCTGAGCTGCAATGCAGCAAAATGTATAAACAAGACTTTTTTCTAACTTAAGTTTTGAATGGTGATATGCTAACAGATAGCATCATCCTTCTTCTCTAGTATGATGAATGATTTAATAAAGCGTCCTTAAACATGCACAGCCCAAACAATAAATTTTCCCACTTTCACATCCCTTATGTAGAAACTTCCTAACTCCATCATGCTTACCACTAACTGCGCTGATATTGTATGAGAAAAAGCCACACAGCTAAGTTGCATCCTGAATCTTGTGCCACCCAGTGCCTTAAGGAATGCAGTGTCCTTGTCCCGTATAATTTGTAACTTACTAATGATACAGTGAGGATGCAGTGGCTCAGTGGCTAAGATGCTGAGCTTGTCGATCGAAAGGTTGGCAGGTCAGTGGTTCGAATCCCTAGTGCTGCGTAATGGGGTGAGCTCCTGTTACTTGTCCAGCTTCTGCCAACCTAGCAGTTCGAAAGCACGTAAAAAATGCAACTAGAAAAATAGGGACCATCTTTGGTGGGAAGGTAACAGTGTTCCGTGTGCCTTTGGTATTTAGTCATGCCGGCCACATGACCACGGAGATGTCTTCGGACAGTGCTGGCTCTTCGGCTTTGAAACAAAGATGAGCACCACCCCTAGAGTCAGGAACGACTAGCACATATGTGCGAGGGGAATCTTTACCTTTTCCTTTAATGATTCAGTACGTGTTGAGGGGCTTTAACTGAGAGCTGTAGGCAACAAACTCTGGTGTTCTGTTTTCTGTTTATATGGTAGTACTTTTAATAGGTCCTGCCTAGGAATTGATCTAACTCTATTGACTTGTCTATTGATCTTGTTGGGAGGATAGTTCAGTATCCTGAATGTCTGTTTAATTCCACCAGTTGAGATTAAAGATATGTGGTGTAGAATAAAGCCTCTGTAGTTATAGATAATAGATTTGGTAGTGTGTTCTGGATGGAAACTGGAAATACTGCATGTAGGTATGGCTGGTACATTCCCTAATATAACATGGTATTGATGAATCCATTTTCCAAAATATACAGCATTGTCTCATGTATCAGAACCATCACACCTGAATATCAGGTTTTTATGTACTCTGATCTCAGACTATATGACACCATCATTCCCAGCAACACAAGAGACCTTGTAGAAGAAAACTGACCTTCACTATCAGCCTCGCTAACCTCATTTTAGCTATCATAGATGCCAAGGCACTGTATTCAAGCTTCCACCACAAACATGGACTTCAAGCTGTCATGTCAACATAGAATACCTTGCTACCAGCTTCTGACTTTGTACTCACCCATAAACTACTATATATTTAACTATTAATATATACCTGCAAATCAGAGGCATGACCCTGAGCACAGACATGACTCCACAACATGCCAACATCTTTATGGCAGATCTAGAACAATACTTTCTTAAAGTTGAAATCCTTCCTTTACTTGACATTTTCATCATCTAGATCTACCTTTGTAGCCTCAATAACTTCCATCAACCACACCATCAATCTCAGCCTTGAACTTTCTTTAAAACAAAACTTGATGTCATAATAAAACTGCACAATATATACATAAACAAAACATTACATAGGAAACCTATGGATCAGTATGCATATCAACATTTTTTTCCAGTTTCACCATCAATCTCAGCCTTGAACTTTCTTTAGAACAAAACTTGATGTCATAATAAAACTGCACAATATATACATAAACAAAACATTACATAGGAAACCTATGGATCAGTATGCATATCAACATTTTTTTCCAGTTTCTATTCAGAACACACACATATAGTCAGGCTCTGTGCCACAATCATATTTCTTCTGATCTGCTAGGCAGAGATGCTCAACTGATGGAATTAAGGCATTCAGAAGTGAACTATCCCAACAAGATCAGTAGAAAAATCAACAGATTAACTCCCAGTGAGGAGTTAAAAACAGGACACCTCTGTTGTTACTTACAGCTTACAATTTAGGCCATTCACAGACATTATTAATAAGCTACAACTCATATTGGATGATACCACATATTCTCAAACATCGGGTGTCTACATTCCTGCAAGTAGCCAACTATGGAAGCTGAAACAGAATTTCACAAACAAGAAAGAACAATGATGCTATCCTGGGATCCAGGCCCTACAACCAATTCAGATGTATATTTTGCCCCCAATATTTATACCAACAGTACCATCACAATGTCCAACAACTTCACAGACAAAATTAAAGACTTATTCATGTTGTTTTCTTCTAATGCAATGCTTGTTATCATCTGCCAGGATTCTAAATTGAAGAGAGGTCTTTCCTTCCTCCTTCCCTCCCTTTCCAAATCCTGCATCAGTTTAACTACACCACACAGCAGATCAGGTGACGCACAGCTCACAAAAGCTTACGGCTTCCAAATAAGCTTTGAAGGTGTGCAACATGCCAGTGCAAAACGGAGAGATTCTGGTCTGTTGAAAAGCAGTCAGTTGTCGGGTGAGAGGCTCTGGCAATTCTAAAACAGTTGGCAGGTATACTTGTAACTCTTATAGTAATCCCTGCAGTGTAGCCAAGGCTATACATATATATTTAAAAGCCTGTTGCCAAGTTGTCAGAAATATATCATTACTTTCCAAAAGGCATTTTACCTGACAAATTTCAAAGAATTATTATTTTCTTTAAATGCTTTATTTTTTTAAAAAAAATGGAAATTCCAATAATATTGGACTAGGGCTCACTGCCTTAGAAGAGTGAGGAAAATCCTTAAGGACAACTTACACCCTGATCAGCCCTTCTTTATTCTCCTACCATCTGGAAGGAGATATAGAAGCATAGGCAGCCGCACAAACAGGCTGAAGAACAGTTTTTAATCCGTGGGCTGTTCGACTCCTGAATGAAAAATAACTCTACAACAACATAGCACGATTGACTTGCGGGCCCAGCAAGATGTGCAATAAGTTCATGTGATGTAATAGGACTGAGTGTTTGTTAGTAGGATTCACTGGGCTAGGGATTTTTTTCTTTTTCGTCTTTCACAACTCAACGTCTTGAGTTGTATTGTGTTGGGGTGGTGGGTGCATGAAGGGAGGCTCAGCCAATCTCATTGTACACATGTTGTACTCTGACAATAAAGGTTTGATTCAGGGGTGGGTGCTACTTACCTTTGCTACCGGTTCGCAATGGGAGCATACGTGCACATGTGCAGAAGCTTCTGCGCATGCGCAGATCGTCAGTGATGATGTCGGGGTGGGTGGGCGGAGCCTCCCGCCACCATTACTACCGGTTCGCAAGAACCGGACCAAACTGAGAGCAACCCACCACTGGTTTGAATTGAATTGAATTAAATATTTTCACCCTCAGAAACAAGGAATAGTGTTTGCAAACACAGTTATACCTTTAGGTTAGTGGATATATTCCTTCGTGAAAACTGTTTTTTTTTTTCCAGGAGGGTAATTTTTTTCTTCTTCAGAAAGAGTAATTTTGTCAATCTCTTCTTTTAAGGGGCCAATATTTATGAAAACAATATTTTAGGCAGAATGTGAGAAAACTGTTTCAGGATGGCTTGGGTGTTAAAGGCTGATCAGCCTGTTCCCTGACTGGTAAGAGACCCTCACCATTATTCCTGGTATGAAAGGACAGCTGCATTCCTAAATGCTGGAACAAACCTTGGAAGAAGAGCTACAGGACAGCAGGTGATACAGAGTGAAGCAGTAATTTCTGCATCATCCATACTCAATAATTCTTTTTCAAACAATACATGCCAGGAGCAGTTTGGGAGGAAATGGAGAGCATTGGATTTTCCTGTCAGTTGGACAGAATATGTTTCTGGTGGAATTTTGTCTACCTCTGCTTTTTAAAGTTTCTTTCTTGTTTTACACCAGGCAGTAGGAGGTAGAGACCATGTTCCCCCCCACCCCTTAGCTTGGTTCATATGAAAGAGTCTGGAGAGCATCACTTAACTGACTTGGTAAAGAGCAGATTAGGGAGAAGTGGTCAAGTCAGAGGAAATTTATGCTGCCATACTTCATCCCGCCTCATGGAGCAGAGGAAAATACATTTAACCAATTGTCTGGACATGCAATAAGTTCCTTCAAAGTTGATTTTCGAAATATGAAACAGAGAAATTCCACTCCATGTCTGGTGGGCACTTTGCCTTCGTATACTGCAGGCGTGCCCTTCAGTAAATTGTCTGCACAGCATTCAGATGACAGTAGAGTTTAAAAGGTCATTTACTTACAAACAAGGCTGCACACATTTAAAAACGATATGAGAGAAATGCTTTAGACCATACATGAACTTGGGAGCATTTCTCTATTGATTAAAAATTGGTGTGTGTGTGTGTGTGAGAGAGAGAGGCTTCCATACAAACCCAGAAAAAGATGCCACTGATTTAAGCATCACAGGATTCACTCAGTGATACTTTTTTAAAGCATCTATTGGTGCAGCCATACAAGCCTTGTTCAATATTTTGCAGGAGTTGATAACATTTGAAATAGAAACCACTGGAACTGGGGGATTCAACCTATATTTTTCTTCTTTTATTCACTTGTAAATCTGAAGGGCAAATAGGAAAAATAGTAAATAATTCTTGGAGGGAAACTTTTCCCTCCAATATCTTGTGAATCAGAATGCCCATACCAGGTGCTATTAATTTTTGCTGTTGTTTGGGTTACTGTAGGCCTGGGAAATCAGATTTCTTGTGATTTGATTGTTATCAGCTTGACATTTACTTTTAAAGATAGCACAGTTATTTTATAAACAATCATTTTATAGGCTGGCAAATTTATTGCTTGATTCAACTGGATGGGCTTTCTATTGGATGGTGAAGAAGAGTTGGGGAAAAAAATAACCTCGCTCTATTCCATTAATGTATTCATCCCTATTGATATAATGATTTTCAGCCTGCTTGGTCTCTGACTATATTATGCTGACATTTTGAATGTTGTTTTTAAGTTACAACTGCTGCTAAATTACATTAAAAAAAAAAAACTTTATTTCCATAGAGGCCTAGATACAATCCACATAAATGAAACAATAATGCTGTCAGTTGCTCTTGTTTATAGATTGGCTGATGAGAATAGATTTGACTAATAACTTTCTTGAGACTGACTCCAGAAGGGATGGCAGTAGTCCCTTCCCAAATGCTGAAAGTATAATAAAAAGAATATTAAAAGAATATGTAAACTTTGGTTTCCTTCTTATCAAATATAGATGAGCTCATCATTTACAGAACTTGCTAGCATCTTTTTAAAGTGTGATGCATAATTAATAACTAACAAAAATGGAAATGCCACTGGCTTTGTAATTTGGATAAATGTCGAGGACAAAAGTTTTCTGCACTTTGTTAATCCTGAAGTTTTGTCCAATAGATGAACAGAAGACATTGTCTAGGAAGCTGAGGGGAGAAAGAGATGTAAGTAATCCTTTGCTAGCATCAATGTTCATGACCAGAATCTCTGATGAACTCTGAAAGCAGAAGAAAGAAGCTTCAAAACCTAGCAATCTCTCCCTCCCTCTCCCTCTCTTGGAACATTTATACAATAATATATAGAATAGAATAGAATAACAGAGTTGGAAGGGACCTTGGAGGTCTTCTAGGCCAACCCCCTGCTTAGACAGGAAACCCTACACCACTTCAGATAAATGGTTATCCAACATCTTCTTAAAAACTTCCAGTGTTGGAGCATTCACAACTTCTGGAGGCAAGTTGTTCCACTGATTAATTGTTCTAATTGTCATGGAAATTTCTCCTTAGTTCTAATGTGGTCTGAACAATTTGTTTTCCAGAAGGGCAGCTGTTTCAGTGCAAAAGCAACAGACAGAAAAGATATTTGTTAAGCTTCCATGGACAACAGTCCACTTAACCAGGTGCATTGATGCCTTTTTCTTAGATGGGTCTTTCATTTATTTATTTTTATTTATCCATTTATTAAACAAATTTATATAGTTGCCCAACTAACAGGTAGGTGACTTGGGTGGCTTACATAATTAAAAAAAATTAATCCACCATATAATAAAAACCCATTAAAAAGCCCCCACCCCACCCTCTCATGGAAGTAACACCACAATCAAATCAATTGTTCAGCTCACTTTCTGTTCATAGTCCCCAGGCCCCTTGACAAAACCATGTTTTCAGAAAAGCAACATAAGGAAGGCCAACTTTATCTTGAGGAGGGAAATGATGTTCCATAAAGAAGGGACCATCATTGAGAAGGCCCTTTTTCGTGCTCCCACCAGATGGTAATCCCTAATCGGAGGAACCCGTAACATGCCCTGCTTTCCCATAGAACATCTCCTTGCTTGAGGTTGTGCTTTTTTAAAGAGTTCAGAACTGAAGAAGCTTCTTGGATGAGAAGCGAAACGTCTTCAAAGAAAAACCAGAAGGTCCAGGTGCCTTTTGAAAAAGCACCTTTGGGACAACCATGACCTAGATGACTGAGAATCTCCATAGACAGATAGTCTATGTAACTCTTTGCATTATCCCTCTAGGCAGAACCTTTTTAACAATTGCTTACTGGCAGTACTTGGTTTGTGGGTCTAATATTATCTCATGTCAAGAGCTTTTAATAGCTTTTGAATATCTCACAGTCAGGGGATTTGAATCCTGAAAATTTAGTCCTTGTGTATGAACTGTTCATTTTTGTTAACATGATTAAAGGCTGGTAATTTAGTATGGAGATACTTGAGGTCTGGGAGTCTATGATAAATGAGAGGTATCACCAATTCGAAAGCCAAATATATGTAAGAAGAATTATCAATTCAAATATAGTTTCATAGTGCCCATGAGTCAGATATATAATGTTTTAAAATTTGTCTCTCCCTCTCTCTCACTGGGTATTTCTAGCAGATTATTATGTGCAGTCATGAAGAAGATAAATCCAATGTAAAGAGCACAGGACACTCTAATAAGCATTAATCAAAGCACTTTTTTTTTCAGTTTACCATTTAAAGATGCTGGGAGTTGTGAATTTAAGAAGGAAATGCTCACATTTCCATAACGGTTAAGCTAACAGATGACTGTCTTTATCAAATCAACTAATATTCCTAATTAAAAACATACTTCTTATTATTCTATGGGATATTGATACAGATAGATTTTTCACTGTACATCAGTTCATTACTCTATGTTTAAAATTTAAAGAGAGTCCACAGAGTTATATTTGTAATGTGACAGGCACATATTGAAACTACTGCATTCAATAGTTCCTAGATGTGTCAAATAGATCTTTGCTGGCTCAGGTTCAGCCTTACCATCTGGCTTCAAGAGTATAACTCTTTTTTTTTTCTCTTGCCACAATATTGAACCACCCAATCAATTGAACTATCAGTCAAGAGAAGAGGTCACCTCTCTTTTGCTTTCCATTCTTGCATTCCTATCATTTCCCCCTTTATGGAGAAATGATAAAAGTCTGAGTTTACCCACCCCGTGCCAGTACTGATTGAAATCTTCTTCTTCTTCTTCTTCTTCTTCTTCTTCTTCTTCTTCTTCTTCTTCTTCTTCTTCTTCTTCTTCTTCTTCTTCTTCTTCTTCTTCTTCCTCTTCCTCTTCCTCCTCCTCCTCCTCCTCCTCCTCCTCCTCCTCCTCCTCCTCCTCCTCTTCTTCCTCTTCTTCCTCTCCTTCTCCTTCTCCTTCTCCTTCTCCTTCTCCTTCTCCTTCTCCTTCTCCTTCTTCTTTAAAGATCCTTTCCCATGGCTGCCTGATTTATTTATTTACTTAAAGACCACTACAATCAGTCGGGCATACCTAGTAACCTAATTCATAATTAGGATTAAAATTGAGCAGTCAGTTAAAAACAAGAGCTAGAAACATTCCTATGGAACTGAGAGTTACAAATGAAAACATTAATAAAATATTAGGGCTCAAGCTCACGACTGAGAGGGATTTATAGCCATCCATCTTCCTTGGATTGACTGAACAACCAGGTTCTCACCAGGTTCATAAAAGCCACTCAAACCTGGAGGAGGGAGGATTTTAGAAAGTGGGGGGAGTGATGAGAGACAAGGCATCTTTAAGTGGGCCTGAGGTTCTAGACTTTAATCAAAGAATATAGGGAGAGCCTATTCTAGTGGATCTCATTGAATAGGCAGATAGTTCAGCCATCTTATAGATATCCAAGTCTTAGATCATAAAGCGCTTTACCGTTACAATTGGCATCTTGAATTGTACCTGGATACCAACTGGCAACCACTACAGTTCTCGGGGTAAACATGTAACATAGGTGCCTTAAGAGTTTAAGAGCTCTAACTCATCACTGCCCATATTGCTGCATTCTGAAGCGGCTGTGGCTTCTGGATATTTTTCATCTTCACCTATGTAGAGCGTAGGTAACTCTCAAAGTTAATGAAGGAATCTCACTGAGAATCACTGACCTTTGAAACCATAACCACTCTGTCCTGCTGGGATTTAGACTCGATCGTCTCCTCTTCATTAAACCCTGGAACACCTGGGCAGCACTTTAATAGTATCAATTACTAGACCAGGGGATCAGAGGCACAATTAAGTATCATCAGCGTACAAAGTGCATCTTAGTTCACTTCAATCCCTAAAGTTCGTCAGAGAACTAAGGAACCTCACCCCAACCCTAGATTAGCAAACTGGGCAGTGTCCTTGATGCCCACCTAGGTTCCTGGATGACAAGTTCTTGCAGCTTTCTCAGGCGATAATTGGGTTTGATTTATTAGAAAAACATTCTGTACTTAAATCTATAGTCCTCCGACCTTCTTCAGGCTTTTGTGACAAAAATATGATGTTAAGAAGCTTCAGCTGCAACCACTGGACGTCATAGTCTTTAGATTTCTTAAAGCAGGGGCATTGGCTTAATTTTAAAAGCCTTCTGGATCCAATCAATTCAGACCTCTAATAAGAGTGTTCTCTTCTTGGTATCACCCTGCCAACAAAAGTCTGTATAGTCAAGGCTATGGTTTTCCCAGTTGCAATGTATGGCTGTGGAAGTTGGACCATAAAAAAGGCTGAGCACCAAAGAATTGAGGTCTTTGAAGTATGGGGCTGGAGAAGACTCCTGTGAGTCCCTTGGACTGTAAGGCGATCAAACCTAGGTGGCCAAAATATTTGAGTTTCATCTTCAGGATCTGGCCTTCTAAACAGCAGTCAGGGTTGATCTCTAGGATCAAACTGTCAATCCTAGAGATCAACCCTGAGTGCTCTTTAGAAGTCCAGATCCTGAAGATGAAACTCAAATACTTTGGCCACCTAATGAGAAGGAAGGACTCACTGGAGAAGAGTCTAATGCTGGGAAAGATTGAGGGCAAAAGAAGAAGGGGACGACAGAGAATGAGGTGGCTGGATGGAGTCACTGAAGCAGTAGGCATGAACTTAAATGGACTCCAGAGGATGGTAGAGGACAGGAAGGCCTGGAGGAACATTGTCCATGGGGTTGCAATGGGTCAGACATGACTTCACAACTAGCAACAACTTATTTCCCTTAAAGAGATGAAGAAGGGGGAAGAGAGAGAAAGAGAAAAGATGACAAAGAAGAGAAAAAGAAGGGAAAAAAAGCCCCATCCCAGACAGAACAAAGCTTAAAAATTCTGTCATGTCCAGGCAGCATCTTTTACTGTATTCTCAATTTAATGTAGATCTTTAAAGTTTCTGAATCCTTATTGTCATAGCAGGATGAGCAGGAGAACAGGGGCTGGCTACTCATGATAGTGAGAAGAACTGATTTTTCAAGTGGGGACTATGGTATAGCTGTTACTTTGACATTCTGAACCATAGATAAAGTTGAATACAAGGACCTGGATGTAGACTGGATGCCTGGCATAAACCTTAATCAAGATCAACAAGGCTTTATTTTGAAACTTATTCCCGATCCTAAGAACAAGCATGGTGCCTTCAATTGATTGCATCATACAATCTTATACTAGACTTAATTCCTGTAGATGTGGTACTGATATCTTCCCTTAAATAAGGGGCCATTGATCTCGTTATAGTGATCTTGCGAGACCTGGCCACAAATTGGAGTGTATGTGTTTTAACGTTTTAATGTTTTAATGTTTTAATGTCTTCTTTTAACTTTTGTATGGGATATTGTTGCATTGTTTTATTCTCTGTTGTAAGCCGCCCAGAGTCCCTTGGGAGGTGGTGGCATAGAAATGCGACAAAACAAACAAACAACCAAATAAACAAATAAATAATTGCTGGGTTGTTTGTTTTTTTTTAATTTGGACAAAGTAGATCTGACTGAATCGCCCCCTTCCCTTTGCTTCAATGTAATTTAATTTAGGAAGCACGGAAAACAAACATTAACATTTCTCCAGCACTAAGAAAATCCATTAATAATGCATTTCCAGAACTTTAGGTCACCTGCTCTTTGAATACAAATGGGCATTAGACTGAGCTGGGGAAAGACAAGCTCTGTTAAGCTTCAAGGCCTGAAAATGAAAATTTAAGAAGAAACTATTAAAATATATGCATATTTCATTTATTGTAATTCAGTTGCTTCCAAAGATTAGTCTGATTAGTTTTGAATATTCTTTCTCTGATTCTTTTATATACTGTACATAAGCACAAGTGTTAAAGCACTGGAATCCATTGATGTTCTGGGAATTTTCCTTTGATGATAATTCAAATTTAATCTAGTAAACTATATTTTAAAAAAATCAAAGCACTCATTTCATCAAGGCTACTATTAATTTGTTTGATTTATATTCTACTCAGGGTGACAAAGTTTTTCTACCAACTTTTTCAATAATCATCATATGGGATGGAGGTTTCATAATTGTGATACCCTGCTGGGAAATTATATATTTTGAAAAAAAGTTTTTCACTAATATAATTTTATTAATGCTGAATCTTCATCTTTACTATGTAGCATTTTGTATCAAATTATTCTAAATTTTGAAAGGGTTACACCTAACTATAATAACTGGAATTATACATTTCTATACCCAAATTTATTGGATTGGATTGAAATTTAGATTTAGGAAACTCACCAAAAACAATAGGACTCAAATTAGTAACGTCCAACTGGCTTCCATATTCTAAATATGATCTAACCAATTATATATTTATAATTCTTGTAGTGCATATATTATAATTCTATAGTTGGTGCGCTTATGCATGCCCCTTACAGACCTCTTAGGAAAGGGGAGAGGCCAACCGTAGACAGTCTAAGGCAGGGATATATAATTCCGTTGAAGAGGTTGCAGAAAAAAATTGCTTTAAAAGTCTCTCTGATGATCCCAGCTGAGTTACCTGATCATTTTAAAAAATGCTTTGAAAAGTCTCTCTGACGATCAGGCAACTCAGCTGGGATCGTCAGAGAGATTTTTAAAGCATTTTTTTCTGCAAACTCTTCAGTGGAAGAGGTGGTTTAAAAAATGCTTTGAAAAGGCTCTGACGATCCCAGCTGTGTTGCCTGATCGTCAGAGCCTTTTCAAAGCATTTTTTTAACCACCTCTTCTCTGGAAGAGGTTACAGAAAAAAAATGCTTTGAAAAGGCTCTGAGATCCCAGCTGAGCCGCACGATTATCAGAGGCTTTTTTTTTTACTTTTAAAAGCATTTTTTCGGTGGATGAAGTTGTAGAAAAAAATGCTTTTAAAAGTAGGAAAAAAAAAAGCCTCTGATGATCGTGCGGCTCAGCTGGGCATGGTGGGGGGGGGGGGCGCAGGGATTTTTGCTACCGGTTTTCTGAACCACCCGCCGCCATCGCTACCGGATCAGGCGATCCGGTCCGAACCGGGAGCATTTCATCCCTGTACGGCATCCTTTTTCCTTTACCTGTCTTAACTGAAAGCCCTATCAATTGTGGAACTGACAGGAAAACCTGTCCCTTGCCATAGAGTCTCTTCCTGGTGCACCATGCTTTTCCTCCCCATAACCGGAAGCTCCTCTCAAAATTGTAGCGGCGACAGGGAGCTGCAACAGAGGGATGAAAGAGCCACATGCAGCTCCAGAGCCATGGGTTGCTGACCCCTGATCTAAGGTTAAAGTTTTGGGGGTTTGGGGAAGAAACCCAAGAATCAGGTAGTGCATTCCAGGCAGTGACCACTCTGTTGCTGAAGTCATATTTTCTGCAATTGAGTTTGGAGCGGTTTACCTTAAGTTTGTATCTATTGTGTGAAGAGAAGATCCACAATTGTTCAACTATTTACTTTCCATGCAGTTGTGCCAGATTTATGCCTCAGAATATCTATGGACAAATACTACCTCAAACCATGGAGAGTTGCTGTGGTCTGTCCTCATTAACAGAGCAAATACCTTCTATGATATTCATATTTTGAACTTGATATGTGGGTGGGAAAGAATCAGTCTATTGCTAGATTTGTAACTCACACTCTTTGGTTCAACAAATAATATTTTGATTGGCGTTCACTTTTGAATGTCATTGAGTGTAATGACATTCAATTTAATTTTAAAATCATATTTTAAAATTAAATAATCAACATCATTTTTTTAAATACTTGCTTTCTCCCTGTTTCTAATTTTAGGGTATTACATAGTTCCTTTTAGCATTTCTAACATTACCACCACTGGATTTGGCCTTACATCTTCCCCTTATTATATTTACTTATTATGAATTTAGAACTGCTGCATTTCATCGCAAATAATGTCAGCCTCTTTCTCCAGCCACTTGTGTGTTCCCTACAGAGCTTTGTCTATACGCAGCCCACATGCAGAGAATGAGAAGCATTTTTTTTTCATTCTAATGCCTATGTGCACTAAGAATTTCAGTACTCTGCCACTTAGCTAATTAAGAAAATACTGAATTCGTTTTTAAATCTAATGAGATCCCTGTTGCTATGGGGAAAATTTTTCAGTCACAAACACCTAAGATGTAAATTAACTTTCAAATGAATTTTCTAATATTTAGTTCAGTAGTTTTACAGCTAGTGGGGAAAAAAATGTTTTCCCTTCAGTAACTCCACATGAATTGGAAGGAGATGGATATACAATAATTTCTTTCTCATTATGTATTGCAGTGAGTCATTGTCAAAATGTGTAAATCACATATATATCCACACGGGGGCCATTCGACAAAACCTCGGATGTTCCACAACAGGAACTGAGATGCTGAAGTGAGGAATTAACACAAAAGTATACCCAGGTGGGAGATTTAACAACCCCCACCCAAAAAAGACCCAGAGTTATTCTACTTCAACTTGCAGTTTATTAAAACAGCAGAGAAGATATTGACAATGTTCAAGTGAGACAGAAAGCAATGGGATCTAGTTCTAAAGAGTGTAAATTAACCAAGGAGCATCTGGGATTGGAAATGTTGGTGTATATTTTAGAAGATGGACAAAGGGAGTGTGGGAGTTGTACAGAGTTGACTTAGAACAGTTCATTTAGTGACTCTTCAAAGTTACAACAGTGCTTAAAAAAATGACTTATGACTGTTTTTTCACACTTATGACCCCATCCCCATGGTCATGTGATCAAAATTCAGTTGCTTGGCAAATGACTCATATTTGTGACGGTTGCAGAGTCCCAGGGTGACGTGATCACCTTTTGCGACCTTCTGAGAAACAAAGTCAACGGAAACCAAGTTGACTTAACAACTGTATTACTAACTTAACTGTCTTCCCATCTGGAGTCCCCTGGTCCACCCCACTCTCATTAAATCTTTAGGGAGTTAAGATATCCGGAGATAGTCTCCCACACGGCTGTATCAGCGTATGAAGTGTGAATAGCTAAGGAAGCTGTGGACACTTTTCTTCTGTTACAAAATGTAACAGAAGAACAGCTGAAGCATGCAGTCTGTCCCCTTGCAAGACTAGAGTAAGCTCAAAAACATGATATAAACTCCCCAAAGTGAGTTAGAACTGAGGGAGAGAAATAGTAGCCTGTATTTGTCTGTCTGGGTATTTGTCTGTAGGGGAAATTGGAGTAAGTTTGGCACAAACTGCAGTATGACATTAGTGTTGGCAGTGCCCTTTGCAAAGGGTTCTAGCCTGGCCAGTTTAGATACCTGGGATAGGAAACTGACAGAGTGAGACACCGGTAGTCCTCAATGTATCGCCACAATTTAATTGGAATTTGTCATAAGTAGTGCCAGTCATTAAGTGGATCACCATGTGACCGCACCGAGTTTAGGATCTTTTTTTGCAGTAGTTGTTAAATGAACAATGAATCTATTGTTTGCAATAGATGGTTTTTTGCCAGAAATCAGAAGTAAATGTCAGTTTCGAGAAAAAAGTCATAAATTGTGATCGTGTGATCGTGGGACATTGCAAATAGCTATAACTGTGGGCCGGTTGCTTGGATCTCAAAATGTAATCCCATGAAGCCAGTGGGGGAACATTGGAACTTCAAATCCAGGTTATAAGTAGCTCTGGACAAGTTCATCATAACTTTTAAGACTTGCTAAGGGATTAGTTGCAAGTCAAGAACTACCTGTACCTGCATTTCTTGAAAAATCATTGGGGTAGGGATACTTTTCATGTTCTAAAGCAAGACACTGCTTTGGTTTGTTGCCCTGAAGCTGTGAACTTTTGCCTAAATCCTATACTTTGAATGAAACAGAGAGTCTAAAAGTCATGATGATTCTCTTTTAAAAGCTGAGCATCTCAGTAACAAAAACAGCATCTTTATAAGTGAGGGTACAGTTTAATGTTTATTTTCTTTTTCTTTCATTTCCTGACAGTTTGACTAGCAATCACCATCCCTTGAGGTGGTTTAGAAGTGAATTTGGGAGCACTTTTTATTTTTAGGTTCCTTTTAAAAATATAGTACTATGTTAAGTCTATTGGAGAAAACGTAGCTGTTTTGGTTTGTATCTTTTTATAAATTATTCCCCGTCCTCCACCACCCTTCCCTATATTATTAAAATGGCTGACTTTTGGTGAGGTGATTTTGGAGCAAAAGAAAAGGAGGATTGGCAATGTACAACGTAAGTATTCTAAAGTAGTTAGAAACTTAAACTGTATTTCATGTCATACATACGTTGTTAGTTATTTATTTGAGCCATCCCTCAGGAACTAAGTAGATGCCTCGTTAAAACATTTGTTATTTAGTTTCACATTTACATGCATCTCAAAGCATTTTTGACAGTATTACAAAATTGCTGTAAAATGAATCTATCCCAAAAGGAACTAAGATTACTAATTAGAGTTAGTGGGGAAAAATATCTATCTCAATTTCTATTGTACAGGGCTGGATGACTCCGTTACAAATTAAACAATTTAAAAAATTAAACAACCATGTGCAAAGGATGGGGGGGGGAGTGCGTGGAGACTTAACCAGATCAAATGGTTTCATAATAGTCCAATTAAACATCCATATCTAGAGCAAGAGGTATGATAGAGAAAGAGGTATTACCCTTTCTCCTGGTTAGTAATTTCTGTTAAATAGATTGGTTGTGAGAGATGGTGTCAACAGAGGGGAAGCTGGTGTGATGGACTACAGTGAAATGGCAGTTTCCCAGGGAGCACGGAGGTGGGGGTGGGGGGTGAGAGAAGACACAGAACAATCTAAAACTGGATAGGAAACCGAGGAAGAGAGTCAGGATAGTTACTTCCTAGAATCTCCCAGGGTGTATCCATTAGGGAGGGGGTAGTATAAATCTAATCTTGCAGTATTCTGTCCATTCCATGTAACAGGGGTGAAATGCTCCCAGTTCGGACCGGATTGCCCAATCCGGTAACAATGGCAGCGGGTGGTTCGGAGAACCGGTAGCAAAAATCCCTGCCCCCCGCCATGCCCAGCTGAGCCGCGTGATCATCAGAGGCTTTTTTTTTTTACTTTTAAAAGCATTTTTTCTACAACCTCTTCGGCCGAAAAAATGCTTTTAAAAGTAAAAAAAAAAAAAAAAAGCCTCTGATGATCACGCGGCTCAGCTGGGCATGGGGGCATTTTTTCTACAACCTCTTGGACCGAGGAGATTGTAGAAAAAAAAATGCCTTTAAAAACCTCTGATGATCCCAGCTGAGTTGCCTGATCGTCAGAGGCTTTTAAAAGCATTTTTTTCCCTGCAACCTCTTAAGGTTGTAGAAAAAATGCTTTTAAAAGTAAAAAAAAAAAAAATGTTGGCTACACCCACCCAGTCACATTCCCCCACCAAGCCACACCCACAGAACTGGTAGTAACAAATTTTACATTTCATCACAGCCATGTAAGCAAATAAAGAACTGAACTCTGGCTAAAGTGCTCTTTAATCTGCAATCAGTCAATTGCAAAAGGCAGCTTGGTATGGGTCTATGACAATTGGCTGCAGGTGTTCCCTCCCCTGCCACTCTTCCCCCACTGTTCCTCTCCTGATGGTCTTCCCCCAATGCCTTGCCTTGAGCAATTCACTGCAGAATAAATCACCCGAGACAATTCACTGGATGGGACAATTACCCACGCATCCCAATGGCCAATACATGGGCTGAGAGATGGGCCTCTGTTTTCCCATTGGACACAGTCAGGGGTGGGTTCTAAAATTTTTTACTATCAGTTCTGTGGCCATGGCTTATTTTGTGGGTGTGGTTTGATGGTCATGTGACAATTCTTTAGGATTTAGCAGAGGTACTGGTCTACCAGGCTTTTAACTGCTTACAGAGCTGTACCGGTCTACCCATTTGTTCTTGGAGCATTCCGGTCTACCCATTTGTTTTTGGAAGCATCGGTCTACTCATTTGTTTTTGGAGGCACCGGTCTACCCATTTGTTTTTGGAGGCACTGGTCTACTCATTTGTTTTTCGAGCGCACTGGTCTACCACCACACTGCCTTTTAACACTGATCAGCTGTAGGGCAGCCCTTTGAAGCCCCGTGTCAAGAGTTTAAACAGTTTTTTCCTTCTAGCCGATCAGCTGGGACTTGGGAGGCAGCGAATAGATTGGAGGCAGGGCCAAATAAAAGGTAAGAATAACGCGGGGGAGGTGGGTGGGAGGCCCAGCTCCCAAACAAAGAGAACCAGTTTGGTGACGTCATATCATCACCGCTACCGGTTCGGCTGAACCAGGCCGAACTGGGAGGAACCCACCACTGGACACGGTGTACAGAGTGGGTCGCAGGTGGAATGAGCAGTGGCCTCAGGCAATGGGCTTTTTCAAAAAGGCTGTACACCGGGAGTTGGGAGAGGCAACCAGGTCACTCCACCCTGACAGGCATACCTTCCTGGGGGTGACATAGTACCTTTCCACCCCAAAAAATGGAGGGTGCTTGGTTCCATCCCACTTCACCATGCCACCGCTTGCCAACCACTGCACCACTGGGGCAGGGAGAGTGGGACCAGGGCTGCCTGACTGGCCCACCACATGGCTGTATCGGGTTGGAGTAAGGCAGCCCAAGCTGCCCTGAAAAGAAAGCTGATCTGGACACCAGGACCAGGCCCTTGAATGCCTGAGTTTCTCAGCCGACCAGCACTGTGCCCCACAGTCAGCCCTCCCTGCCACACAATTATTGTCAGAGTTCAGGTTTGAGCACAAAGCAGATGTTACTCACACTGGAGTGCGATGTTGTGGCCAGAAGAAAGAGGCAAACAGCCAGGGCTCCCAGCATTGAATGGCTTGTTACTGAAAGAAAACTCCAAATCCTTCTTGGTGTGATACAGCTTCTATTTTCACAAAATTATTTCTTTCTTGTGTGGAACAAAGGGATTGCCTGGTGTCCTCCTTTCCACTTTTATTTTTCCTGCTATAAAAAAGAATTGCTGTGGTTATCCCATAGCTGAATAAAGCTGGAAAAATAATAAATCTGCAAACTCTTCTCCAATCTCTCCCTCCGCTGTTTTCTTTATCTCTCCTTTCCCCCTTTCCTGTTGCAAGCACTTTCCCCATTTCCCTCTGCTCTCTCTCTGTACCCTCCTTCTTGCACAATTAAACTGAACCAGCCCCAGAATAATGCACAGCCCAAACATCACTATCTTTCCACTGCCAAAGTAGCTTTTTCATCCTGTCCCAAGGAAAGCAATGCAAAGCAATACTCTAAAAAAAAGTTCACCTACGAAGCAGATGAGAAACTGAATATATTCCATCCCCATCAAATCTCATCCTCTTAGCTGAAATTCTCTGCAATTTGCTTTACAAAGACATTTTATTTGACTATCTCATCTTACTTGCCCAAAATGTCTTCACAAAGCAGCCCCTTTAGATTTCTTGCTCCTGAACCCCAAAATGTATAAAGATCCCTGCCTTTCTTCTGTTCAGAGTCCCTCCCTCCCTCTCTCTCTCTCTCTCACTCATTTAATATAGGCAACAAGCTTTTACAAAAGAAGGTGTAAATCAAGTTTTCCTTCCTGCCTTTTTCATAGAACAAACAAGAATTAAGGTTCATCAATGAGATTGTCATACAAGATTGAGTATGAAAAAATGCCAACATTGACTTGCAGTCATTCTGCAAATAATTAGATCTCTTGCATTAGCACGCACACATTTTAAGCCATTGTATTATTTTTCTCTCTTAGCGGTTAGCTGGATTGGAGAAAATTGTAGAAAGAGGGCAGTTCTCCATAAATAAACAGGGAGAAATATATATAATCAACATTTAAGCAGAAATACATGATTTTGCAAGCGAAGAGTTATGCAGTAGTGGAGGGAACACAAGAGAGGGCCTTATTTATTTTTTCTTATTTATCAAACATTTAAGGTGGTGGCGTGTTTTTTTTATTACAAGAATTTCTTCTATCTCCACAAACCATACAAACTAATGGAACTGAATGTTGCGCATTAGACCTATCAAGACAAAGCACTTAAAACATTAGCTGTCTAATTAAATGAGAATTCTCTGCAAGGTTACTGATAATAAAATGACGGTCTAGTGTCACTTGTTGCTGAATGTTAAAGCTACGTGCTACAGAAATCATGCCAGAAGTTGTTTTTTTAAAAAAAAATATCATGCTATTTATGTGAAACAAGAGTTGACTGTTGAATATGGCTTGATCTGATATGTTTTGTATTATGCATTAAACAAGAAAGCTACGACATCTTCGTTTTCTCTCATTTAAGGGGGGGAAAATCAGTGTGTGTACTAGAAACCCTTTTTCCTTTTTACCCCTCCAAAGAAAAAGTCAATACATTGATCTTTCCTTTTTGTTAAATGGACAATGACCTATGTGAAAGCACTCTAAGAAGAGTTTTTCTGTGCAAGCAAGAAAAAACACCAATTCCTATACAGGTGGATTCTACTCCAAAGTAATAACAATCCATTTGTGGTCATAAGTTGACTATGAGAGCGCACTTGACTGTGTGAATTATTTAGTTCTGCATGCTATTCTTTAAAAGCTTTTTTTTTTTTAAAAATCACTCTCTCCTCCCTTATGTAGTGTCAGCAAATATTCATATTCAGTGGAAAATGTTGGAAGATTGACAGTAACCATCTTCTAGTGCCGTGATGGCGAACCTATGGCACATGTGCCACAGATGGCATGCAGAGCCATATCTGTGGGCATGCGACTGTTGCCCTAGCTCAGCTCCAGCACGCATGCACACACCGGCCAGCTGATTTTCAGGCCTTCCAGGTCCACCGGAAGTCGGGAAATGGGCTGTTTCCAGCCTCCGGAGGGCCTCTGGGTGGGTGGGGAAGGCCGTTTTTGCCCTCACCAGCTCCAAGAAAGCCTCTGGAGCCTGGGGAGGGTGAAAAATGGGCCTACCGGGCCCACCGGTAACCTTTTTGCTGTCGCGTGCCAAGAGCGGGGGGAAGCATGAGGGTGGGTTGTGGGCACATGCATGGGGGGGTTGGCGTGGGGGGGACATTGAATTATGGGTGTGGGCATTTGCACATGCGACCCCCCCGCTCCCCCCACTTTTGACATGAGACGGCAAAAAGGTTAGCCATCACTTTTCTAGTGACTTGAAAGTCTCCTGCCTGCTACCTTAAACTTAGAAACATGTTAATTTTAAGGTTCTCGGTACTGTATGCATATTCAATGAAAACATAAAGACTTTAACAAGCAACCATGCTGTGTTATGAGCAGAAAATAACCACAACCACAAGAAATTAAAATATGGTACAACAGATTTAACACTTACATGAAGACATATCATATATCTATACAAAGCTTGTGTACTCTTATTCTCATTATAAATTTATTTGCATGTTTTTCCTATTCATTTGTCTTAGTTGCTTCATTTATTATGACTGGGAGCTCAATAGACATTTAAACTACTGACTCTAGGGCAGTGGTGAAATCTAAAATTTGTTACTACTGATTCTGTGGGCGTGGCTTGGTGGTGGTGGGTAATGTGACTGGGTGGGCGTGGCCATTTTTAAAAAAACTTTTAAAAGCATTTTTTCTACAACCTCTTCGGTGAAGAGGTTGTAAAAAAATGCTTTCAAAAGGCTCTGACAATCCCAGCTGAGTTGCCTGATTGGCAGAGGCTTTTTAAAAAACTCTGCTTGGATTGTCAGAGGCACTTAAAAGAAAAAAACCCTATTTTTCTTTTAAATTCCTCTGACGATCCAAGCTGAATTGCCTGATCAGCAGAGGCTTTCTAAAAAATTCAGCTTGGATCGTCAGAGGCATTTAAAAGAAAAAAGGGTTTTTTTCTTTTAAAAGCCTTTGATGATCCCAGTTAAGCCGCACGATCATTAGAGGCTTTTTAAAAAACTTTTGAAAGCATTTTTCGGCTGAAGAGGTTGTAGAAAAAATGCTTTTAAAAGTAAAAAAAAGTGCCTCTGATGATTGTGCAGCTCAGCTGGCCATGGGGGGGGTGGGGGGGGTGCAGGGATTTTTGCTACCGGTTTTCCGAACCACCCGCCTCCATCACTACCGGATCCAGTCCGAACTGGGAGCATTTTATCCCTGCTCTAGGGGCTGACACTCATCTTTGTTTCTTAGCTGAGGGAGCCAGCGTTGCCTGAAGACATTTCTGTGGTCATGTGGCTGGCATGACTATCCATCATGTGGCAAGGAACCCTGTTACCTTGCCACCAAAATGGTACCTATTTATCTACTCACATTTGCATGCTTTTCATACACACATACACACACACACACACACACACAGAGAGAGAGAGAGAGAGAGAGAGAGAGAGAGAGAGAGAGAGAGAGAGAGAGAGAGAGAGAGATATGGACAGACAGATAAGCTACCGTATTTTTCAGAGTATAAGACACACCTTAGTTTTTGGGGAAGAAAATAAGAATAAAGCTGATTCGAGGGTGGAAAAGCATCCCGGAATACCCCCAATCAGCTGTTCCCAGAGATGAATTTTAGCAACAGGTTCGTTGGTTGTGAGCTCTGTTCCTTGCTTTCTTTTGCTTTTTTTTCCCTGCCTCTGAAACTTCTGAAACTCCATTTCAGAAAAAACTTTTTCTGCCTCTGAAAGCATCCAAAACAGAGCTTCAGAAAAAAAGCTCTGTTTCTGAGGATTTTTTTCTGAAGCTCTGTTTGGAGGCTTTTTTTCCTGAAGCTTCCTTTCTGTTGCTTTTTTCAGCCTCTGAAACCTCCGTTTGAGAAGCTGGGTGGGGCTACATTCAGAGTATAAGACGTACCCAGATTTTCACCCTCTTTTTTTGGGGAAAAAGGTGCATCTTATACTCTGAAAAATACGGTATTTTATATCATGCATGGTGGTTGAAACTTTTCCTAATTTTCAGAAGAGGTTTTTCTCTTAAGACTAAATAAGCTTTATTTAACAAAGTAAGCAACTAGGATTCTGTAGAAATGGATCAAGTGGCAGAAGAGTCAAGCTATTCTCCAAAGCACCTGAGGGCAGAACAAGAAGCAATGGGTGGAAACTAAACAAGGAGAGAAGCAACTTAGAACTAAGGAGAAATTTCCTGACAGTTAGAACAATTAAGCAGTAGAACAACTTCCCTCCAGAAGTTGTGAATGCGCTAACACTGGAAATTTTTAAGAAGATGTTGGATATCCATTTGTCTGAAGTGGTGTAGGGTTTCTTGCCTAAGCAGGGGTTTGGACTAGAAGACCTCCAAGGTCCCTTCCAATTTTGCTATTCTATTCTATTCTATTCTATTCTATTCTATTCTATTCTATTCTATTCTATTCTATTCTATTCTATTCTATTCTATTCTATTCTAAATCTTTAATTTTAATTCACCTCGAAGTTTCCTTTTTCCAAGCCTTCATTCAAGTCTTCAGGTTTGATGTATGATGTTAAAGGTATCAATCTAAAGGTTTTTTTTAGCTCATTTTTGGCAATTTGGCCAACTACACATCTTTTTTTTCCAATCAATTGGTCTGAGAATCATGTGAATCCGGCTGGACATTGAAATGTCCAAATCAGAAAATCATTAAACAAAATACTTGAATAAAAATGAAGACTGATGACATAGGTGGAAAAGGTTGATTCTTTATTGTTTACTGAGATTAATTTAAATTAGAAGTGAACATAAAGCTTCATACTCCAAGAAAAACCTAGAAATATTTTATATCTCTGTATTTGTGGCACGTTTTAAACCTTCTGCACCATTTTACAAAATAGTCATTGCCTGTTATTTAGATTGATGGTTTTGCCATTTAGTAATGAAGGAGTATAATAGACAGAATAGCCCAGCTCTAAAGTTACCATTTCATCCAGCTCAGGATAGCCACAGCAATATTGTTAATATTTAGTCTAGTAGCTAAAGCCCCAAGCTAGAAACCAGAAGATGTGGAGTTTCTAGTCCCACTTTAGGCATGAAAACCGGCTGAGTGACTTTGGTCCAAATTCTGTCTCTCAGTACAACCTAAATCATAAGGTTGTTGTTGTGAAGAAATGAAGAAGCGGAAGGATTAGGTATGTTTGTCATCTTGAGTTACTTATAATAATAAAGGTTGGGATCTAAACAAACAACAAACAAACCCTCTTTGATGTACATGCTACCATTGTGAAAATGTTAATCACTTGCTATATTATCTCGTTGATCACCTCAGAGCTGCTGTTGCTCATTGTGCACACAATTTGAAAAAAGCAGAGAAAAAGGCAGTTACTAATTTGTAAAACTGTCTCTCTGTTTCAGCTTTCTTAACAAAGAATTATTAGGTCTTTATTCAGATCAAGAAGGAATGTGTTTTCTAAAATGCATAACGTGTTATCATTAAATTACAGATTCCCCTTTTAAAGAATTCTTTAAATGGCAACAAAAATGTTTCCATGACCAGTAATCCTGCTGAGCTTTATTAAATCTAACCAAGTATTAATGACCATGGAGATTTTTTATTTCTATGGTCAAAATATGTTGTCATTTTTTTCTCTTTGATCATATTTAAACTTATTGCATTTATTTTTATCCCCTAAAGGATAGCCCAATGTTTTAGGACAAATATTAGAATGTCAGTTTATTTCCTTCTGAAACACAGATTCGGAAAATTGAATACAAAATGGGACATTCCAATAGAAGAGAAAGAATCTGAGTTTTGCAAAATGCATATTAAGACCAGAAAGAGTATTTCAAACACACCAACTCCAAAAGCTGAAAACCAAATTAAAGAAGAAACAACTGTGTAGGATGTATGTTTGTGTTGTGTGCATTTGGGAAGGGGGGTACAGAGAGAAATGGTTTCTGGGAAATAATTGATTTTCCTTTGAGGTTTTGTTGAGGGTACTGCTGCAGTGGGACATGTTTTGCTCTATATCCCTGCCCCCTTGATGCCACCAACTTTATTTAAAGGTGGCACAACCCACATTTTGTTAAGTTGCCACCACACCCACTTGATCTCTAAGTCTTTCTCTAAGACAACAATATCAGATTATTAATTCAGACAAGGGGATGGGTAAATCAAATATTTTATTGAATCCTTCCTATAATTTTAGACATTATTTTTTGCTTTGAGGTATTCCCATTAGTGGGGCAGGGTACTGATGTTAAAATAAAAAAAGAGAAGGACTTAGCAAGGGAGTCATCATGTGTGAATTAGGCAGTTTATATATATATATGTGTGTGTGTGTGTGTGTGTTTTTTCCTTCTAGCCAGGTTTCTCCTACGTAACCAAGGTTTTTCTGCAGCCCTTACATAGGAGAAACCTGGCTAGAAGGAAAAAACACACATAAACCCTACGAAGAAGTAAGAATATATATATATATATATATATATATATATATATATATATATATATATATATATATGTAGGTCTTTGCTTATTCGGGTCTTCTCCCACGTAAAATTGGAAGTGTCTTGGCGACGTTTCGACGAAGTCTCATTCGTCATCTTCAGGCTGGTGTTCTCGGCTTTGTGCTCCTGAAGATGACGAATGAGACTTCGTCGAAATGTCGCCAAGACATACAAACACCCGCGAAAACCTGAGAAAATATATATATATATATATATATATTTGTTTAATAGATGATAGATGATAAATAGATACATAGATATATAAACAGAGATAGATAGACAGACATACAGACCGATAGAGATAGATAGATGATAGATGATAGATAGAAAGATAGATAGATAGATAGATAGATAGATAGATAGATAGATAGATAGATAGATATAGAGGGATGACTTGCTGTAAGAAGTTTACATGGCTACAGAGAAAAGGGTGGTACATTGGTTAGAATACAATATTGCAGGCTAATTCTGCTGACTGCTGACTGCCTGCAGTTTGGCAGTTCTATCCTGACTAGCTCAAGGTTGACTCAGCCTCCCATCCTTGTGAGGTCGGTAAAATTGGGACCCAGATTGTTGGGGGCAATATGGTGACTGTGTAAACTGCTTAGAGAGGGCTGCAAAGCACTGTGAAGCTGTATATATGCCTAAGCGCTATTGCTATTGCTATATCCCATTATCTAGAACCCTGCTTTAGTATAACCCTTGATGTATAGCAATTCTACATCTGAAAAATGGAATATGCAGGAGTATCATAAAAGAGACATGTGATAAAATACATTTCTGAGCTTTTTAAAAGACCAATTTGCTGAAGATGATATCTGCATACATGATGCACACAGGAGTAATCCATGGCCCCTCCCTATCCTGACAGCAAATATGGAGATATTGAACTTAAAAATTAGCTGTGACAGATTACTTTCCTCAATCACCAGTTTCATCTAAACTAATTAAGCAAGATCTGGGTATTTCTCTTCATTTCTTTAACAGTACCATACTTCATGCTTGCAAGATATTTTTTTCTCCTTTTTGTGTTTTGCAGTAGGCAGTTGAAAATTGCATTTCAGCTAGCTGAATATCTTTTACCACCATCCTGAGTTTTCACTAGCCGGAAAGCGAGCCAGTAAGCACCACAGAGTTCAGTGGAGTTTACTCCCAAATAATTAAATACAGCACTGAAGTCATGTTGATTCTAATATATTGGATGCTAAGTTATGGAAGCCTATTCTCCGATTTGAGTATATGTGCCCCTGAGTGTCACAACGAGTTTCTGAAGGATAAAATCTATTACATCACCATTGGATTTAATTCAAAACTAGGAAAGAGAAGAGTCGAAGAAAGGCGTAGAACATATTTTTCTAATAGAAATAGTAATGGAAAACCGGAGAAAACTTCCCTTCCTGTGTCCAAGGCAATAAAAAGAAAGAAGCCAGTCATATTATTTGAATGACTTAAATAACAGGAAGGCAAATAAGAAAAATAAATCAAAGATTTGTGCTAGGAATGAAGCTGAACAGGGAAAGAAAAAATATAGCAGAAGCAGCATACAGTGTGTGTGTGTGTGTGTGTGTGTGTGTGTGTGTGTGTGTGTGCGTGTATGGGGGGGGGAAATCTAGAAAGGCAATATAAACGTGTATTTATTCCACATGTTCAAATGTTCCTTTACTTACCTGTAACGTATTCAAAGTGGTGAGCAGTGCAAAAGCCTGACAATCTCAGATCAATTACTCTGATCCTCCAAACAGCATTTTCATGTTTACTGGAGTGAAAAATGCTTCATTTTGAAAAGTATTGTGTGCAATACAATTTACTAGTATAAATGGCTTTACGATAAGCTGCTTCTCTCAGTGTGATCTTTATGGATTCTGCTTGAAGCCCGCAGTCAATTACTGCACTGCATATGTCTGATTGTGGGGTGTGAGAGTTGGAGAGGAGCTTTTTATATTTCAACCATCAGGAGAAAGATATTATACAATGACCTCCCGTGGCTGTTTGTCTCTCTCCTTATTCCTGGAATTGTGAAAAAGAGAGAAAGTAACTCTGTAATAAAGATTTATGCCTAGTGGTTAACAGAATAACAGAATTGGAAGGGAGTTTGGAGGTCTTCTAGTCCAACCCCCTGCTCAAGCAAGGGACCCTATCATGTTTCAGATAAATGGTTGTCCAATCTCTCTTTTAAAACTCAAGTGATGGAGCACCAACGACTTCTGAAGGCAAATCATTCTTTCAGTATTAATTGTTTTATTAGGCAATTTCTCCTTAGGTCTAGGTTGGTTCTCTCCATGATTAGTTTCCATCCATTGCTTCTTGTTCTGCCTTCAGGAGCTTTGGGGAATACCTTGATTCCTTCTTCTTTGTGGCAGCCCTTTAGATATTGGAACACTGAGAGCTTTCAACAACTAGCCAATAGGTGGCTAGCAGACTGATAGCATTGTGATTAACACCAGCTGTCTGCAATTACTGTAAATTCAAATCTCCCCAGGCTCAAGTTTGACTCAGCCTTCCATCCTTTCTAAGGTAGGTAAATTGAGGACCCAGTTTATGGGGGCAATAAGCTGACTTTGTATAAATATACAAAAGTATGAAGGCTATTGCTTAATGCATTGTAAGGCGCCCTGAGTCTCCGGAGAAGTGCGGCATATAAATCATTTTTTTTTAAAAAAAATACAATTAAAGTCCCATTGATTCAGAGACAGTTTAATGCCAGAGGGTCCCCCCCCCACCCAGTCCTATCTTTTTGTCATTCAGGTTGTTGTAGACAAAATAACGGACTGGGCAAGCTCTTCAATGCAGGAAAGAGTTTATTGCACAAGGTTCAAACAGTCCAAAGACAAGAAAAGGGTCTGAACGCTGATGGCTTCTTCTGGCCATGTATTTATACAGTTTAAAGGCAAAAGTATTACAGAGAGTGATGCATTTCACACGTAGAAGCTACCCTTTAATCTATCTCTAGGAAAGACATAACAGCCCTGTTCCCACAGGCTCAGGTTTTCAGCTCCGGAGCTCAAGACATAACAAAAGGAGATAAGAGGCTAGGAGACGCCTCAAGGGCAATAAGGAAGCAGCACCCCTTATCCAGGGATATGCATGACATTTGGGATGCAATAAACATTAAACAACAGAATGTATCTGTTTAGGGTCAGTTTGCCCTTTTACAATTCTGTACCTACGTCAAATACCGTTTGTCATCTCAGCACCTTGGCACGGGAGAGGCACTTCTGTCTTGACCAAAGATTTGGATTTCTAATATTTGAGTTTTATCCCAATATCGAATCTTAGCCTGGCTCAAGGTTATGAGAAAGTTATAGCCCAAGACCCTGAGGTTTCAAGAAGCCCTCCAAAGCTTGGATGCAACCCCCAGAGCCTTCCAATAGTTATTATTAAATTGCAATTCTTTAATGTGGTAGAATGTTCTGTAATAATTCTTCAACTCTATTTAATGTTAATTAAATGTAAAAGAAATGGCTTGATTGTTTCTTCCGGCCAACATGGTGATGCCAATCAGCTACTCAAAGCCCAAATGCAACTTATGCTCCTCAAAATGTTGCTCATTGCTTCTTTGAAGGAAGTCATTTTGGATGGTGTGCATCCATGGCTATTTCCTTGCTATATTGCTATTACAAATTGCTGGATTATTAATAAATAATGACTGTCTACTATGCAAAATCAATTCATTTGTAAATTGAAGATCAAATTGATTTTACAGTTAAGAGAAGGCTGGGCAATTAAGTCTATAAATTGCTCCAATGTCTCATGTACACCGGTACATTAATAATAGGTCAGAGGAAAGTGATGGATAGAAATGACCAATTAGTTCACTCAGCTTTTCTCCTTCCAGAGAGCATCATTCAGCAATGGGCATTTATTGGTCTGCCTTTCTAGTCTTGATCTTATATCAAAATCATATACTTTTAATTTTCTTGAGCAAAGACACAAGGATGATTCTACATTAAGGCAGCATTAATTTCTGACGGACCAAGAGAACCTGCATTTAGGACTAGATAGGTCCATAGTTCCAGTGAAAAATAGTGCTGTAATAGCCTGAGCCACAGTAATTTTTTTAAAGTGATAATTTTTTCAGTTGAGGAATATGATTTGTGAGTGGAACAGTTAGCCCATAGATTGGATCAGTTAAATTGAGGACTTTATTTTTTCCCTCTACAAGGAGAAGGTGTTTTGCTGTTGGATGGTGGACCATATCTGTACCCAGCACATGTCCTCTACTGATTCAGATTTCAGCCCAAATTTATAAAAATGTTAACAATGCCTTTGTTTAACGAAGATTAATTAAATATATGGTTCACGGCAGGTCAATCTTTGGATAGATATCATCATCATGATCATGATCATCATGATCATGATCATCATCATCATCCTCATATCTTAGAGAGGGGGTTCATCTATTTGTCATCATTCATACCTGCCTTTGTGTTCAAATTTTACCTGCTCTATTGGAATTTACTGTTAAAAGGTTTTGCGAAGTAAATTAATAAAGCAGTAGAAAAAGTATCTTTACATTAATCTCTAAAAAGATAGTCACAAATGTGCCGAATATTTAAAACAAGCCAGTTTTATTCTGCAGTGTGCTTTTTTTCTCTTTCCCCATACAGTAGATCTTATCTCTACATTATTTAAAGATGAGTGTCTGTTACTGCACAGTACCTTTGTATAACTCTCTTATGTTAAGATAATTAATTTCCTACATTTCCTGCATTCTGCTTTCTGTTTTTCATCTTTTCCTACTCTGTACCCAAGTTGGTCTCAACATGGCTGGTTTTTGATCTAGTGACCAACTGGTTAGAGATTGTATTATACAGTATTTCTATGTTGGCTGTATTTTCCTGTTGTTTTGTTTCCATTGATCCACTATGGATGAAATATGTACCTGTGACTTATTCTCCGATCACCCAAGAACCTGCTTAGAGAAATGTCTGATTCTAAATAGTGCAAGTATTTCTTGTTGTCCCATGTATCAGAAATGCAAACCACGAGCAGCAAACCGCTGTAATAGTAAACATTTTAATTCCTTTGAGTTGTATAACTGATTTTATTTTTATATTCTGTACAATGTCCACATTGTAACCTTAAAAAAATCAGAACGCTATTTCCTTTTGTTGGTGTCAAATATCACCATCCTTCCATTCATGTTTTATAGTCATTTCAGATGAAGTTTTGGTGTAAACTTTCACAGAAGCTTTTCTTCCATAAGGTTCTTTTTATTGATGAAATTTACATCTGTGCTGAAGACTAAGCTGCCCAGAAGCCTAACTGGAATGACAGATAAGGTTTATAGTTCAGTGCTAATAGAAATGAGAAATTTAGTAACCAATTTAGTGTATTAATTTCACAATACCTGGATGGAACAAAATTGAATGTGTGTTCTAATGGGACTCTTATTAAATCTGACTACTTAGGGAAGCGCTGTGAAGCACTGAAGCAAACAGATTTCTTTTGTAAAATGCATGGTGCCTCCTGGTGGTTAAAGCTGTATTTTACTATTAATGAAATAGATAATCGAATTGCCATGGTGAGCAAATTCATTGAGATTAGTCTGCAGGTGAAATGAAAAACGTATTATGCAGTGCGACATTTCTCACAGACTCAGGCAGCTTCTGTAATCTTTTTCCAGTGGGCAAATTCTATTGGTCTCTTGCTTCAAATATACAAGAGCACAAGCTAATCCTAAAATATCTGTTTATGATGGTTAAAGCCAGGATGAGAATGGCTGATCAGGAAATCAAGTCTAGAGAGAAAGCACAAGCAGGACATAGCTTTATTAACTTAGGCTCTGGAGAGAAAGTTAACCATGATCAGACAACTTAAATTAGAGGATTGTCCTTGACCTGTAACTTGACTTCTTATAAAGCTACCAACATAACTCAGAATTGTGGGATTAGGTTGGCTGTTTTCATGACCTGAATTCTAGAACATTCAATATATTGTCTAAAGTGATCTCTAGAGTAGCAGTTCACTATTTTTGAAGGCCCAGGACATTGGAGCTTGGCTACTATCGTAACTCAAAAAAAGATTGAAAATTAGAAACCAATTATAGAAACAACAAAACCCATAAATATGGAAAACAACTCTTTAAGCACATAGTGAAGGGTAAGATACAGAACTTTGAGGTATGAATTTATGCCGTGATTTCCCCCTTCCCCCTCAAGTGGATTATTCAGTTACAGGTAGTCCTTGACTTATGATCACAACTGAGCCCAAACTTTTTGTTCTTAAGTGAGACATTTGTTAAGTGAGTTTAGCCCCATTTTAAAATCTTTCTTGCCACAGGTGTTAAATGAATCACCGCAGTTGATAAGTTAGTAACACAGTTGTGAAATGAACCTGGCTTTATCATTGATTTTGTTTGTCAAAAGGTTGCATGACCTTGGGACACAGCAACGGTCATAAGTGTGAACCAGTTTGCAAGCATCTGAATTTTGATCATATGATCATGAAGATGATATGAAGCTTGTAAGTGTGAAAAATGGTCACTTTTTTCAGTGCTGTTGTAACTTTGAACGGTCCCTAAATGAACTGTTGTAAGTCAAGAACTACCTGTATTATTTTTGAATAAGCACAGAGGAATACCTCAAACAGGGGAACGATAGTGCATGGTAACTTCATACTATAAACCCCAATGACCTCAAATCACAGTGCAGATCTTTGAAATGGCTTTTTTCAGTTCTGTAGGTGTAAAGCCATGTAGAAATCTTCTCCCATTTTTCTTCAGTGAGATGGACCAGTTTCTTAGGTGAAGAAGTTAACAAAGTGGAGAGACCAGCTAAAATAGCTTAGATCCACCTCTATTCTTCTTTGAAATGAAATGATGTGTTTCAATACGGTATTTTATCACATTGAGGCAGGGCAGTGTGGTTCATTAAGGCAGATCCTGGGCAATCCATATATGCCTAAATATCTATGGAGATTCTCAGTCATCCAGGTCATGGTTGTCCCAAAGGTGCTTTTTCAAGAGGCAACTGGACTTTCTGGTTTTTCTTTGAAGACGTTTCACTTCCTATCCAAGAAGCTTCTTCAGCTCTTACTGGATGATGGGGAATGGAAGGATTTATACTCCATGCAGACAGCTGGTCATTTGCATTCTTTTAGCGAGTCGCAGTAAGCCATGTGCAGATCTGTACATTGGGGAAACAAAACAACCACTTCATAAAATGCATGTCGCAACATAGGAGAACAAACCCACCAGGACTAGATTCAGCAGTCCATCTGCATTTAAAAGACAAAGGCCAACTCTTTTGAAGACAGCAAGGTCCACATTTTAGACAGAGAGAACTGCTGGTTTGAAAGAGGAGTCAAAGAGGCCATCTATGTCAAAATTGAACAGCTCTCTCTCAACAGAGGGGGAGGATATGACATCAACTATCTCCAGTCTACAACGCAGTCCTTTCAACAGTTTCAAGAAGGTTCCGCACCCATTTTCACCACTCAGGTGACCCTGATGACCCAGATAAACCTCCAGGTGGCCTTAATGACTCGCTAAAAGAATGCAAATGACCAGCTATCTGCAAGGAGTATAAATCCTTCCATTCCCCACCATCCAGTCAGAGCTGAAGAAGCTTCTTGGATGAGAAGCAAAAAGTCTTCAAAGAAAAACCAAAAAGTCCCGTTACCTCCTGAAAAAACATCTTTGGGGCCACACATGCCTACTTACTCATTTAATGTCACATACCTTCTGTAACATAGAGTGTACTTATACCACTTTCTTATTGTTATGCCAATGTGAAAGCACTGCTTTGCATCCATTTTCGCTGAATAATAGCTTTCACATATTTATTGTAAATAAGATTTTTTGTTTTTGTTTTATTCATTACCTTTTGCATATGAATTAACATTATTTGGCTCCAAAGATACGCAGGGAAGAAAAACTTGAAAATGTATTTAGGCAGCTAGGAAGAAGTAGAAACCAGCTGATTAAATAAGAGTATAAATATGTTGCTGAAGTAATTATTCCATTAAAACATTCTGCTAGATTTCTTTCTGTAAACAGAAATTGCTAAACTTCAAATAATTCCAGAGAACTCTTTCAACTCTGCTTTTTCTTATAATAAATGACTAGAGGCTACTCAGAAATGTACATCTTAGCAACTCCTTTTCTGGACACAGTACAGACAGTCCTCAACTTATGACTACAATAGAGCCCAAAATTTATGTTGCTAAGTGAGAAATTTGTTAAGCGAGTTTTGCCCAATTTTATGACTTTTCTTACTACAGTTGTTAAGTGACTCACTGCAATTGTTAAATTAGTAACACGATTGTTAAGTGAATTTGGTTTCCCCATTGACTTTGCTTGTCAGAAGGTTGCAAAAAGAGATCACATGACCCCAGGATATTGCGACCATCATAAATGTGAGTCAGTTATCAAGCAGCCGAAGGTAAATCATGTGACCATGGGGATGCTGCAATGGATGTAAATGTGAAAAATGGTCACAAGTCCCTTTTTCCAGTGCCATTGTAACTTTGAACGGTGAACTGTTGTAGTTGAGGACTACCTGTATCAGATAATTAAATGAACTGGATATGGTTTTAGGTTAGGTTCATTGAAGTAAATGAAAGCACTTGAGGGTAGGACAAAAAGCAATGGGTGGAAACTAATCAAGGAGAAAAGCAACTTAGAACTAAGGAGAAATTTCCTGACAGTTAGAACAATTAATAAGTGGAACAACTTGCCTGCAGAAGTTGTGAATGCCCCAACACTGGAAGTTTTAAAGAAGAGATTGGATAACCAGTTGTCTGAAGTGGTGTAGAATTTCCTGCCTAAGCAGAGGATTGGACTAGAAGACCTCCAAGGTCCCTTCCAACTCTGTTATTATGTATTGTATTGTATTGTATTGTATTGTATTGTATTGTATTGCATTGCATTGCATTGCATTGCATTGCATTGCATTGCATTGCATTGCATTGCATTGCATTGCATTGCATTGCATTGCATTGCATTGTTGTGTTGTGTTGTGTTGTGTTGTGTTATGTTATGTTATGTTATGTTATGTTATTAGTAACTTATGAATCTTGCTAGCATCTCTCTTCAGTTACTCAAAAAAGAGAACGTTCTAAAATTGGAAGCTTCCTAACTTAGAAAAAAAAGCATCCGTGTACCTATTATGCACACATATTTTACAATATCTGTGCAAAAAGGCATCTCTGAAAGTAACCAATGCACCTAAAATTCTATATTTGTGATTGATTTTGCACAGCTGATTGATTAAAAAAGATAGTTTTTTTGTCAGGTCCACTTGGTGGCTGTTCTAAACTGTTAAATCCTCAATTGGTCATTTATTAATTCTCAAAATAGGAAAGGATCCTGAGACAATGGGAAACAAAAGAATAAGAATAAGAATAATTTTATTTCTATACTGCCCTTCTCCCGAAGGACTCAGGGCGGTGTACAGCCTATTAAAACACAAGACAAAAGGTCCTTTTCTCCTCCTCCACATGTATGGGAGGATTTTCAGTATAATTAATAGAGTAAACATTGGTAGTTTGAAGCAGCCTGCTTACTTACTTACTTGTGGCTTATCTGTAAAATCAAATGGGGAAACAGCTTCTTTAAAATGTGGAATTCAGACAGAAACTGTGTGGTTCGGCCTTAATGGTGCCAATGATCTTCAGACACAGCTGAAGAAAATCACAACTAAATCCCTGTAGGGTTGCTCCTAGGCCTCATAGATAAGGAAAGTCTGATTGAATGTAAGGCAACTTCTTTATTTACTAGCTATCTGCCATCAGGTTAGATTCATGGCGCCTGCATGGACAAATGTTCCCCTTGTTACTAATCTCCAGTTAAAAACCCAGAGCATTTCCAAGAAATCTGGCATTATTATGATGCTACAGAAGATAATAGAATATTGAGCAGAAATTTACAGTACAATGAAAGCCTTTATAGACCTTACATAATATGGGATGATATACAGGTGTATATTTGGCAACCAGAAGATGGCTATGATTTGATGATTAACTGGTCCATAGCAGCGGTGCTATTCAGCAGGTTCTGACAGGTTCTGGAGAACCAGTAGCAGAAATTTTGAGTAGTTCATAGAACCAGCAAATACCACCTCTGGCTGGCCTCAGATGGGGTGGGAATGGAGATTTTGCAATATCCTTCCCCCATGAGTGGAGAGGGAATGGGGATTTTGTAGTATCCTTCTCCTGCCATGCCCACCAAGCCACGCCCATAGAACCAGCAATAAAAAAAAATTGAATTCCACCACTGGTCCATAGGCAATGGAATAGCATACTGGTTAAGTAGAAAGTAGATGTTCAAGAACGAACGTGTACAGTATAGTATTATAGCAGAGAATTACAGATGCACACTTTAGAGAGTAATTGGTCTTGATCAGCGGCTATTTTTGAATGCCGCTGTTCCATAGATTCCAGTTTGTATAAAAATATTCAGCGTCTTGGTAACTTTCCTCATGTAATGGAGGACAGAGTAATGGACTGCTGAACAAACAAAAGCACTGTTTATACTCAGCTTTTTTTCTCTGATATGTTTTCATCTTTCTCAAGGATCAGATGTTTTTTTTTTATTATGATCCAATCAGATTTTTTATTGTAAGATACATGGTCTCCTTCCTTCTTTAAATACTGACCTTAGTTACTGTATTTGCTGCTGTTAGTAGCTCTCATGAAATCTTCCTAGAGATCTTTTAGATTCCTAAGGTATGATAAATGTGTAGGGAAAATGGCAATGCTACCCCAGATTCTCAGTGACTTTGGACAAGACAAAAACAGCACATCCTTGGCTGGCAAGATTGGCAAAGAAAAGAAACCCAGGTGGGAAGAAGGAAAAAGAAAAAAGGACATCAGTTATTCTTGACAAAGGTCTGGGTAAAGAGCCACATCTCCAAGGCCCTCAACTACAGTGGAAGTCATTTGGATTTTGGGAATAACTTGTTCCAGAGAGCAGGTGTAGCTACAATGAAGGTGTACTTCCAGGTTCCCAGTAGATGATATTTTTTTAATCAAAGGAACCTGGAGCACAGGTTCTTTGAGCAGGGTTGTGAGTCCAGATTGGAAAAACCCAGATTGGAAAAAAAACCTTGAAGGAAGAGATTACCCCATCCAAGATCAAAGATGGAATATCTTCAGATGTGGAAGATGACAGGGACTTTGTCTTAATAGGGATGAGTCAGAGATAGTTCCTCCCCATCCTAACTTTTGCAAGAAATTTTATTCTTGCTTCTCTTCTATTTAAGTTTAGTTTGCATTAAATTATACTAATATAATTGACATTTTAAATAAAATATATAATGTATTACAAAAAAGAAAGATATAATTGGGTATCGTCAGCATACTGGTGTTATCAAACCACTGGATGACCTCACCCAGAAGATTCATGTAGATTGAAAAGATAGGAAAGAGAATAGTATGCTGCAGCCCCACCCCCCTTCCCACCCAAGTAGGGGTCTTGGGGACAATCTCTCCCAGTCAGACAATAGCAATAGCACTTAGACTTATATACCACTTTACAGTGCTTTACAGCCCTCTCTAAGCAGTTTAGAGAGTCAGCATATTATCCCCAACAATTTGGGTCCTCATTTTACCCATCTCGGAAGGATGGAAGGTTGAGTCAACCTTGAGCCTGGTAGATTTGAACTGCCCAATTGCAGGCAACCAGAAGTCAGCAGAAGTAGTCTGCAGTGCTGCACTCTAACCACTGCACTACAATGGCTCAATATTGACAAACAGATCACCACCTTAATACAGTGCCCCCAATCTCCAACTCATGCAACCAGTTCAGAGGGTATCAAAAGCTATCAAGAGTGCAAGGAGTTTTTACCTTAGAAACTAATTCAACCTTTAAAAAAAATTGGCTTATAAATGCATTTGCTGTGTCTTGTTGCATTCTGATAATGCAATCTTGTTTTTGTACTTCTTAAGGTAATTCTTCCTGTTTTATTCCCAAGAGCATTAACACTCATTACTACAGAGAGGCTAGGATTATTTCAGCATAGTCAATTAATTGGAAGAACAATACCATGGAATTTAATAGAGTTGTACATGTGTGTGTTTATTACCATGGTATAATTTTCCTGAAAAGTGGAAAGCATATGAGCAACTTCCTTTCTTATTATATCTTTATATACTTAAATGTATAAAAGGAGACAGTGCAATCTCATTCAAGTGTTGTCAGAAATAAACTCCAATGACTGAACGGAACATTGCACTAAACTACAGCATGATTTATTCAATTTTGGCTGATATGATTTGTAAGGGATAGTTCACAGCTCAAAGTGTTAGAGTTGAGTTCAACAAACCATGTTTTCCAAGTCACAATTTAACTTGATTTGTGAACTCGGCTAACAGGTTTGATTGTAAACTCTCAAATAAGAGTGTGTAAGACTGCATTCTAAGGGTATAATGTTGAAGACAATATTTACACACTCTAACTGGATAGAGTCTGTTTCTCAGTGATATTTCAAGCAGCTATAATATACACATGCATTTAAACCATGTGGAGTCTTTATACTCACTTGTATCTTCTCATCTGACTATATTTTCACATACCGTAATACCCTGATTGGAAACCTCCTGATGATTGGTGGGCTACAACATGTTTAGTCAGGGAACTGGAGGTGCTGCGTCAGGCTCCACCCCAGTCTACAGATGCAGCCCCTCTCTGATTGGCTCTTTCAATTCAGGCATGAGTATATAAAGAGCTGTCAAAATGCTGACAGCTGTTGCTCCTGTTAGCTGAGCAGCCGAGCTAGCCACAATGCTAGCAAACCTGTTAAAATGCACGTTAGCAAAATAAACCTGTTAGCTTTTACCTCAATCTGTTTTGCCTCAGTCTGTTCGTCCCTAACAGGGACATAACAGGAAGAGAGCAAGTGTTGTTACAGACATGTTAGTAACATCATAAGAAGTGATGGAGTTGATGCCTCGATCATCTTTTGAGAAGGAATAGGAGAAAAAGAATAGCTAACTTTTGGTCATGCAATATCTGGCCATTTGTGGAGATTAGAACTGGATTAAGAATAGAAATGGTTTCTGTTTCTATCTTTATTTCTCAAGGAATCGGTCCCCTCAAATTAGCCACTCTGCTTTCAAAGTGAAAACTTAGAGTACTGGATGTGAATTTGAACTGAGGAGTCATCGATTGCTGGCCCCTATAATATAGGACAGCTGGGGAACTGTCCCAGAATGTTGGAAATAAAGATCATGTGACCACAGCAGCAACCAATAGCACTGAATCAGCCATAATTTCCCCAAATTTCATTCCCTCAGAAATCATGGGTCCCAGATATTGGACTTGTTTTGAAAGTTAGCCCATTAGCGGTATCTTGATTAAAAACTTGTTGCTCTGTGATGAATAGAGTTTTAATTGTACATATAAATAATTCCATATTTCTAAGGGACCCTCTGCTCCTTCCTGTCTTCTAATCCTGCTTTCTATAGATGCGGGAGGATACTAAGTTACTAAAATAGAGCTTTTAGAATTTCTTTGCATCCCTTATTTTGTTCTTCTCAGATCATCCAACCAAACAAATATCTCAAGAAGAAAAGAATTAAACTATGCTCTATTGAGAACATTATGTTTTTTCTAAAAACCAATGCTAAAGCTGTAGATTATGGTAAAAAAAAAAAGTAGAACACATTTACAAAGTACCAGAAGCTGATATTCTCATCTACAAAATCTGTTGCTTTCAAACCAGCAGGAAAAGTGTACTTAGAAATTGCTTGTCTTCTGTAAAATATGCTTTCTTTGTTCCCTATCACTCTCATTTTCTAGCAGCCACTAAATACTTACTCTGTTTCTATACGCTGACATAGCAGAGTAGGTACAACCAGAAATGAAACTATCCAAAATACAGAACAAACATTGTAGAAAGGGTCGTGATTCCTTGCCTTGCCATTTATCTTCTCCATCTCAGAATATTTTTTTTTCATTTGAACTTGACTTGTTGATTTTACATTTCTCTCTCCTCTTCAAAGACATTTTGTCAAAGGCAGACATGAAGAATGTGTCAATACTAAGATAAAAGTTGCAGGCAATGTTACGGATAGATTTAATTTGAGTAAATACTGAGTTCAATGAACATGTTCTCTAAAAGTCAAAGAGGGCAGGTCTTTTCCAAACTGGAATAAAAGATAATTTCAAACCTTCTTGGCAGACCCTCTTATTCCAAAGTTCCCCAATAAAAAGATAATTCTGATCGGCTGTCACCAATCAGGCTAAGCTTCCTGACACTTCATCTGCCAGCAGGGCAGTTCTTAGCTTTTCTGTCGACAACATTTCCTTTTTCCAGCCTAAGGAAACAAATTAAAATGAAAGCACTTGAGATCTTTCTGTTCAAATCCAGCCTTACATAACATAAAGAGCCATGGTTTTAAATCCCTCTTTTGATTAATTCCTATCAGAGAATTAGTCTTTTTCATAGCTGGGGTCATTTTTTTTTTTTTTGTTTAGCATTCACTGTTGAATCCAGTGAATTTTTTTTTTATTGATTGGACCCCATTAGCATATATATGAAGTTGAGACTGTTGGTCCAAAATGAAAGGACAGAATTAAAAAAAATAACATTAAACATTCAACTATTTTCATAAAGCTTAAGAAAGCTTAAATCATAGCGCTGGAAGTGACTTTTGATGCCATCAAGTTCAACCCCTTGCTAAATGCAATTATTTCTTTATAACATACTGTACTTTTCTGAGTTAAGACACGTCCCCCACAAAAGAGGGGGGGAAATGTTGGTGCATCTTATTCACTGAATACAGACATTTTTGGCCTCCTGAAACCCCACCCCACACGTCCTGTTTTTGCCAAAAACAGGCCTGTTTTTTGCAAAAACGGGGCCTGCAGAAGATTTGAGAGGCCTGCAGAATGCTCCTGGGGGGATGGGGAGGGCAAAAATGGGCTCATTTTTCATGAAAATGGGGGCATTTTTGCCCTCCCCAGCCCCCAGGAGCACTCTGCAGGCCTCCCAAGCACTCTGTACACCCCATTTTTGTGAAAAACGGGATGTACAGAGGGTTTGGGAGGCCTGCAGAGTGCTCCTGTAGGTCAGGGAGGGCAAAAACTTTTTTTCTTGTTTTCCTCTTCAAAATCTTGCTGCGTTTTTTACTCCAGTGCATCTTATAGTCCAAAAAATATGGTAATAGGAAGTTGTACAGCATGTGGTCTATAATGCTGCGATAAAATATCATGAGCATTTGTTTTTAAAAAAAGCATTAGAACTCTGAAAGGTGCTCCTTATGGTTTAAAATACCCGCCTAACTCGTGTCTTTACTCTGTGAGTAAATCTTGTGTAGAAGTGACATCATTGTTTTGCTTTTAAGAGCATCATGAGTCTGACTGGAAATGTTTGAGTTGAAGAGATGGAGGAAACTCTCAGTTAGTTAATGCACTGAATTCCTTACAAATGTTGTAAGGCTACATCTGAGCATCTCGCTTCGGTTTCTGACATTCACCAGATGGCTTTGTACTTTGTCAGCTTCCCTTGCTGCCTCACTTGAAACCTTCTGGGAAGTTGCTGCTGGCAGCTTGAAAACCTAAATCAAACATCCTAATAATCTTTTCTGACACTGTGTGTAAACATGGAAGTACAGAGACGGAAAAAAATAAAGCTTTGAGTATGATTTGGAGATGATTGAAAGGAATTAAAAATGATCAAACCCGGGGAATGTTGGAAAAACCAATGGGGATCACAAAGATTTTTTATTTTTTTTTAGATTTAGGAGATTCAGCTTATTTAAATCAAGTGTTTGAAATGTATCATAAGGATATTTCATAGATCGTATATTTCTGTTTTTTTGATCTATCTCTTTTTTCCTCAAAGTACTCTAAAAACTTGTAGAACCTCATTAGAAACAAACAACATTTCTCTAAACTGAACTAGCCAACCCACAACTAAGCAGTTCACACTTAAAATGGAGGGGTGAGTCTCACCCACACTAGACACTAGACATCCACACAGCTCCTGTGATGCTTGATTGTTGCCACGATGACCAGAACCAATAGAAATTGAGTCCAAAAGCATATTGAAGCTTACCAGGTCCTAACCTTAGTCCTTAAATATAAGATTTTAGGTTGACTTAAATTGGACGTAAGACTTACTTTAGCATGAATTCGCTTAGAAATAAAAATATTAATCTATAGGAACCCAGTGCAATGTTTCTGCGCTGATGACATGAGCTCTTATCATTCTACATCATTCATCATTATACATTCTATATCATTATGCATTCTACGGCTTAAGGATGCTTCATCTTTCTAGGCCAGTCAAATATTTAGAACATTTTTCAGGGCTTTCTCCATGGGCTAAACTACTGCTTTTTGTTCACTAAAAAACACAATCTTTTAAATAAGTATCATTGCAAAAAGACTGTTGAAGCTGCTGTCATTCCTTAGGCATTTAAGGATGTGTTAAATAAAAATGCATTATGTGGATTATACAGTTGATGGATTTCCTTGGATTTCAAGAACTAGCATCTAAAATGAATCATACTATGAATACATCTGGGCATGTGTTGTGTGTTATGCATGTGTTGTGTGTTATACACACACACACAGAGAGAGATATATAGTCAGCCATACCTTTTTAAAATAATATAATGAACTTTATATATTGTATTGTTAAATCATTGATTTTTTTTCCTTATTGGTTTTATAATAATAAATGGAACAGATAGTGCATAACATTAAATAAAAGGTAGAAAGTATTAAGAATATTGTATATGTAGTCTGGAATTGACCTATTGGATTGCTTTGACAATCTTTATTGATTTTTTTTTAACCTGTAGGAGGAAGAATCTAATTTGACATAAGTATACTCTTTGAGTTACACTTTAGAGTCTTATGAGTCCTAATGAAGCCTCAGTAGATATACACAGTTGAAGACTATTGTTATTTATTCACTTTATAAATCAAACTTGTTTTGTGAAACTGAATATAATCCAAACACTGGAAATAAGAAGTAATGATGACATACATCATTGCTGCATAATTTTATTTCATTTTACAGCCTGGAAAATATGGCAAGTTCTATAAAAGTGACAAATGACACAGCAGCTTAATAAATAGCTATAGTTTATGTATTGCAGCTGGCATAGGAGTATAGATGGAAATTCCTTAATGCAGAAGAATGGATGGAGAATTAAACTACACTGTCTTCATACAGAAAATAATCCCCTTTTCAGACATTCGTACTAGAACAGGGTGTCAAACACACGTGGCCCGCGGGCCGGATGCCTCACACATGGGCCGTGCCCACCCCCATTTTAGCAAAGGGGGGAAAAGTTGTGATATGTCACATGACAACAATGTGATGATGCGAGTTTGACACCCCTGTACTAGAATATCAGCATCAGTTGCATGGTGCATTGATCTAGAAATCAAACATGAGATGCAACTCAGGATATCACAAATATTGGGGATACCTGATAAGAGATGCCCGGAGGCATTTTAAAAAGATCTGGTTTCATCCCTTCCCCTGGAACACATGATCCAGCATTATGCCAGGTCTTAAGAAAATTGGGGAAACACACCTTCCTATTATCCATATATGACCAGAATAGAGAGTAGAAAGACACAATGGTGCCTGTAGCAAGCTGTAGAGAGGTATGAGACAATATGCGTATAACTACTGAGAAACTCCCAGGCAGGCAGAAAGAAGGGGTTAAGCAGGGAACTAGCCTTGAATCTTTGTACAGCTGCAAGACATCCGCCATCCACAAGTTCTATGAAGCTTATATGGTTGTTCCCAAGTGAGGGCAAGCAGTCTGGAGAGATTGTTGTAAAATAGGTAGAACACAGCAAAATAAAGTTGATGACTTGGACTTTTTATGAGTGGATCTGGTTGTTTGCACCTGACATTGGTGATGTCATCACACAAAAGCCATAATCACATATTAATATACTAACACCTGATAGAAATATGTAATAAATGGCATTTGTGTCATGCACCTTAGGTTATTAGCCCCCAGCATTGCTCTTCTGTAAGCAACCCCAACAATTCTCCCATTCTCCATTGGAAAAAGGTATATGGTAGTTTTCTGCACATGAAGAGTTACAAGACATCTTCCACAGGTAGCATTGCACACATGTGCTTTGCAATGGACTTTGTTTGGCCTACTATTTCTTTTCCAAAATGAAAGATATCAAACTGAGCATACTAAACCCTAATCTATCCATGGGAGTCGAAAGTGGCAAAGCTGCTTACATTTAAGCTTGTTACTGCAATAATAGGTGGGTGGGTGGGTAGTTTCAACCAACTGACCCTTTCAACATGCAAATGAAGCCCAGACAGCTGAATCAGTTCAGAATACAACTACTGTCCTTATGCGCAATTGCCCATCTATCAAATACCGAGGGATTCCTAACTGGATTGAGCTATAAATTTTTCATACTGTATGTGAGTCATATTTTCCAAGGCAATATCTAACTTTCTTATGCTTCTGCCTAATATGAAATTCATGAAATTATATTGATGTATCCATAGCATTTTAAAATGTTTGCTTTCCCCAGTTCATGGATAAATTATTTTTTATCCTCAGTTTAGACTAAGGATATCGAGCTAAAAGCATGTATTTTTTTTCAGTGTCTATCTTGAATAAGAATTATTAGCTGAAAGGAATATTATCTACACACACACACACACACAGGCACACAAACATGTTATTTTCCTGTACTCCTTTCTATTTCTATTCTATTTTCCCTGTCACATTTCCAAGTCTTATTTGGCTTTTTTAAAAAAATCAATTTATGATTATTATACTTTCAATCAAAAGTAATAAAATTAATACAAATATAACTTCCCCTAAATGTCTGTCTGTCTATCTGTCTCTCTCTCTCTCTCTCTCTCATCTAGTATCATTTCCTCCTCCTCCTCCTCCTCTTCCTCTTCCTATCATCTACCTATCTATCTTCTAATGGAATGATAAATAAGACTTAAGAATTACTTGTTTGCAGCTTTGTATAAGAAAAGGCAAAAAAAAAAAAAAAGGTAACAGATCCAAATGAAGGGGTATATCCAATCTTATATTTTGTTTACATGTAGACAAAGTTAGGAACAAATTGTGTATCATTATTTTATTGTGATATCAAATATTTTAAAAGCCATGCTGTTTATTCCCAAATGTTAAACTTTTACTTTGTTTCAGTATTGGCCACTGGAATCTCTCTCCTTCCACTCCACTGGACCATAACTTCATTTAGACTGACTCCGTTTCAAATCCATCTTATCCTTCAAAATCCACAAACCATAGATTTTCCCTCCATTGGCCTCTTTACACAATAATACATGGGAAGTGGAAGCCCATTTTTCTTTTTAGACAGGAGTATTGTTATCTAGACTGAAGTTTCATTTCCTAGCATCTTTCTTTGAAACTATCACCTGATAATTATACCAAATAGAAAGTAACCATTAATCAAAAATGTGATACAACCATTTATCATAATCTTCCTTCTTTCCTATGTGAAGCTTCATGGTAAAATTAATCAGTCAAACATAATTTCACCAATATATATATCCTCCCTCCTTTGAATTAACTTTCTAAATCTGTGATGTTTAATATGGAAGAGTGATTGAGATCCTAAACTGTTAAAAGTGCCTTTTGTCATTATTGGAGAGTACTTTAATCTTAGTGTGACAGAGACGCTTGTAGGTAGGGAACTGACTAATGAGTAGCAGAAAGCAAACCCTGGACTTTCTAGAGAACTTGCTGAAGTTTACTCTCTCTAGTACTCTATTTGGGGACAGGGGTTGAATAATAAAATAATAGAATAGCAGAGTTGGAAAAGACCTTGGAATTCTGCTAGTCCACTATCCTTCTCAAGCAGGAAAGCCTATATCATTTCAGACAAATGGTTGTCCAGTCTCTTCTTAAAAACCTACAGTGATGGAGCACCCACAACTTTTGATGGAAAGCTGTTCCACTGATTAATTGTTCTTTCAGGAAATTTCTGTTTAGTTCTAGGTTGCTTCTCTCCTTAATTAGTTTCCATCCATTGCTTCTTGTCCCACCTTCAAATGCGTTGTGGAATAGATTGACTACCTCTTCTTTGTTGCAGCCCCTTAGATATTAGAACGCTGCTATTATGTCAAGTCCTTCTTTTCATTAAACTAGACATATCCAATTCCTGAAACTGCTCTTTGTATGTTTTGGTGTCCAGTTCCCTAATAATCTTTGTTGCTCTTCTCTGAATTCTTTCTAGAGTCTCAACATCTTTTTTATATCATGGCAATGAAAACTGGCTGCAGTATTCCATGTGTGGTCTTACCAAGGTTTACATAGCTTAAGAGCTTTCAAGAATACAATAGGATGAAAGGATGGGGAAAAAATCACTGATGCAAAAGAATAAGGAAAAGGATAGAAAGAAATAGCTTTTCCCGAAAAGTTTAAAATTAGGAAGAGACAAGGCCCCAGAAAAATATGATATGTGAAATTATTCCAACAAGCTGCTTTAAAATTGAGAAATGATTATAGGGTTTCCCAGCAGTAGGTTGAGGTAGAGATTGTTTTAAAGACCAATCTACATTTCCAAGAATCCTCTATCATTGTTTCCACCAAATATGAGGATCAACAGGTTGGGTAGAAGAAAAATTTTTTAAATTGATGGTGCAGTAGCTTATTTGCAAGGATTGAAATGTATTCTACCTATGTAAATGGGAATAGGCCTGTTCTTTTTGAGCCGTCTCCTCCTGTACATCATTCTGAAAACTTTTAAACTTCTTATTAAAGGGAGAACAAGCTCTCACAGCAGCAGACATCCTAGCTTTCTAGTCCAAAATTTAAGTTAGAGAAATATTTAAAATAAAATAGAATTAAAACTCTGAACTACTTCACATTCCTATTAATAAAGCAATGTTTCCCTTACTTTAACTTTAGGATAACTTTAGGATATGTTTTCCAACATGTATTCCTCCTAAATGGTAATTGTTCCACTGTCATTAACCTAACGTGGTTGTTAGTTCTTTAGCATGTCATATAGTCAGCTCACCCGACTAGCCAAAAGCAGTTCTGTCTGTCTAGAATTTAGAGCAGAGGTCTTCAAACTTGGCAGCTTTAAGACTTGTGGACTTCAACTCCCAGAATTCTCCAGCCAGCATAACATAGCTGGCTGGAGAATTCTGGGAGTTGAAGTCCACAAGTCTTAAAGCTGCCAAGTTTGAGGACCCCTGATTTAGAGGTTTGTAGAAGTACCTGTATAGTGTGATAGTTTCCTATGAAAGAGCCTACATTTTTATGGAAGGTGGTGATGGGACAAGTTGAGCAACCTTTGAGACATTCTCAGAAAAGTAATAATATGGATCTTGCCATATTGAGCAAGCTTAAAAATAAGCCTTATTCAATTCCATTGTGCTATTGAATTATTATTTTTTATTTAGTTACTGCTGTCTTCTAAAAGACTTTTTAATCAATTATAACTTTCCATGGCTTGGTTGTGACTTTCGATCTTCTTGCACCCTGGTGGGATATGTGCCATTAAATTGGGTCAGCTCTTAGTGACCACATAGAGTGATTTTCTCCATGATTATCTGTTCCTAATGTGATCCCTCAGGTTTTCAGATGGTGCTTCTATTGCCACTATAATTGAGTCTATCTACCTTCTTGCTGGTTGTCCTCTTCTTCTCTTTCCTTCCACCTTTCCCAGCATTAGAGTCTTCTCTAGATAACTACCATAGGTCTTCATATGATGTGCCTCAAGTAGAGTTGACCCTTCTCTTTGGGATTCATAATGTAATCTTATCCCAATGCATTTCTTGGTCAGAGGCTAGAAGAGGCAGACCTAAAATTTAAACTAAAAGATGAGATGATGAATACACTTTTTATATCTATTGATGCATATTGTATCTTCAAATTTCAACTGATGAACCTTGCAGGTACAAAATGTCTAAAATAAGACTTTGGATATCTACTATGCAAATTATTCTCTCTTCATTTCTTACCTTATTGACTGAAACTACATATAGAAGATTAAAGGCACAGCATTCTGTTTTTTCATTTTCCCTTTTATTATTAAAGTTTAGAAAAATAATCTCTTCCAGGTATGCCTTTCTTTTTAAAAGGATAGATGTAGCCAATTTCCTTTACTCTGAAATTGCTATTTTCAGTTGCTTTAGGATTTAGCAGCACCCCATGAAATAAAAAATCATTTTGACAGAATCTATTCACCTATCAAATTTCTAAAAAGCAAGATAAATGCTTTCTTTTCTGCCTTGCCTCTTTAAGTTTTTCATAAAGTATATGTCTTCCCACCTTCACTCCTGTAATACTATCATTATCACATAAATCTCTATTTCAATTTTTTTCTGAATTCTGTTTTCAAAGAGGTTTCTTTGGGAGAAAAAAAAGACCAGGAAAGAAACACCATTTTTAATATTTGCCATTTCCACTCACTCGCTTGGATTTTAGGCACGTTTATCAATGAGTGAGAGTTCTGAAACATTGACGATATTCATCAATATTAACCTCTGACCACTCACTTTTGTAAAAAATGTTCCTAGTCCACTTTCTGAAATACATAAAGGTGCACGTCAGGTTAATAGGGCTAACTCTCAAAGGCATGGATCTATTAAATGTTACTGGGTTTTTTTCCAGAAGTGACTCATTAATACTAATACTTCCATGTCAGAAGGATTTGCTGGTGACATCATCATTCCCAGTGGGATGCCCAATTAGGGGCTTCTTTTGAATCTTTGTGAAGTTGCCCACCATTTTTCTATTTGTGGCTTTTGAAGTGGGTTGGCAGGAGTTGGAGCATGTGACTGGAGCCCCTCCCCCACCCATGGCCATAATGGATGTAGAATAGAATAAAATTTTATTACGGTCACTGACCAGCAATAGACATACAATAAATTACAAATAATACTAACATTAATCGTAAATAATAACATCTCTGTTATGAAAATACCTGATCTTAAACCTAATTTACATGCATGTAGAGCCGATAAGTATGTGTGTAAATGTATTGTTATAGATATCTCAAAAAAAAAAAAAAATTGGCATCAGTTGACATTATAATTCAGTAACTGATTTTTTTCTTGTGGACATTGCAGCAACACAGAATTTTGCCACTGCACGCGTGGTAGCCAGATTTGCGTCTTGGAGGAGAAAGCCTACATAAAAGTCATCTGTCCTTCCTGGCAATCTCTCTAGTAAGAGGAGAATATACATTGACCTACATATTTTGTATAACTCACAGTACAATAACACATGTGAAACATCTTCGACTTTTCCCTTTCCACATATGCATACCCGTTCTGCTATTGGTGTTCTCTTGTACCTTCCCTGGAGAAGTGCTGAGGGGAGAATATTAAATCTGGCTCTGAAGAAAGCTACTCTTTGTTTTGGGAAGATCAGATCATTTAGATATCCTGCTGATTCCCACACACCCTGCTTGATTCTGTCCCTACTATGGAGAGACAACCTATTTAGTTCTTCTTGGAACTCCATGTCTTTCATTCTATCAATTACCACTTGCTTTGCTTTGTCAAAGCCGAGGGACATTAAGAATACCAATGAGAACCCAAAAGAGCCCAGCTTGTGATGTATCGCCTGTTTCCAGGGGGAGGGGAAGTTGTCAGTCAGCACTAGCAGGGACAGTCCCTCTGGAGGGGCGGGGCTGCTGCTGCTTCCGGCAGCAATGGATCTTGAACATGAGGCTGCCAATCATCCGCCCAGCCTTCTAATCTTGGGAGCACCATGCTTCGTAAGTGACTCATTAAAAAAATGATTCCATATATATTGAAAACATACACTTTAGTATCCTCCTATATGTTTTTAAGCTTTCATGCCTATGTTGATATACTTCAAGAAGAGTTAACGTATCTGTTCAGGTTCTCTTAATAGTTCACAAGATTTAGATCTAGCAATTTTATCTAGAAAAATAGCACAGGACAAACTTCTTAAACTTTTCAGCTTATTCGTATACAAACAACATCTGACAATTTAGCAACCCACATACCTCTGTAATCTAGAACTATTGAATCAAGGAAGCTTCTGTGATTTATAAACCAAAGCCATTAAAATTATGCAGGGCCATTTGAAACTGAGCTATATTATATTGATAGATAAATCTCTTTCACCGACTATCTGAAAAGACAAGATGGAACTGATTGTTTCAACATGTATGAGTACATATAGTGAATTATTATCTAACTCAGGGGTCCCCAAACTTTGCAACTCATTGACCTCTTTGTAAAGTTTCAGATTGTTCATCGACCTCAAAACACTTATTATATGAAAATTATAAGTAGTACTTTAACTAATAGTACACATTATAATGATACTAGATAATAATATATAATACTAACTTCATAAAGTAGGTAGTATTTAAATATAACAAATATAAGTGTTAACATACTTTTTTTTACTGAAGTTGCTGGTATCATTAATGAGAAGGATGGATACTGATGAGCGTCTACCGGGGCACTGATATTTGGTTGGAAATTGGTGAGTTTTAGTCATAAGTTGCCATGTTCTTCCAGGTCCAATGTGTTCCGTAATTCACCCAAATTGATCTTCCACCATTTATCAACTACCTATTGATCCTCAGACTTTGTTCTCTTTTGACTCTTAGATATATTGATCCCTTGGCTAGTTCCATTTAGCCTTGGGAATCAATATTGACCTCTCGGGCACCAAGGTCTTGACTCCTGCTGAACTCAAATTTCAATTATTATTTTTAATTCTTTAGTTCCATCCCCCATTTTTAAATATTTATTTATTTATTTATTTATTTTAATTTGTATACCGCCCTTCTCCAGCAGGACTCAGGGCGGTGAACAGCCAGAATAAAACAGAACATACAAAATTTAAAAACAGTTTAAAAATAATTAAATATTTTTGGCCACAATTTAAAACAACCCAATTAAAATCAATTCAATTTAACCAAAACAGTGGGATCAAGCCAGCCCGAGCACCTGAGTGACCGTGCGTAGGGAGTCCCGATCCAGAAAGGGACGCAACTGGCGTATCAGGCGACCTGATAAAAAGCCCCCCTGGCCACGGCCGTCATATGCTCTTTTAAAGACAGCCATGCATCCAGGAGGACGCCCAAGTTGCGAGCCCTCTCTGTGGGGGCCAGTGATTCGCCCCCAATAACCAGCAATGGCACCAGCTGGCTATATCGGGATGCTGGAAGCCACAGCCACTCGGTCTTGGAAGAGTTGAGTCGGAGCCTGTTTCTCCCCATCCAGGTCCACACGGCCTCCAGGCACTGGGACATCACTTCAAGGGCATCGTTGGGGTGGCCTGGGGTGGAGATGTACAGCTGGGTGTCATCAGTGTACTGATGGAACTCCACCCCAAAGCCACAGATGATTTCATCCAACGGCTTTACATAAATGTTGAACAGAAGGGGCGAGAGGACCGACCCTTGAGGCACCCCACAAACAAGGCGCCTCGGGGTTGACCGCTGCTCCCCTATCAACACAGATTGCAACCGGTCAGAGAGGTAGGAGGAGAACCACTGCAAAATGGTCCCCCCCCCAACCCCTCCAATCGGTGCAATGTGATACCATGGTCAATGGTATCTATAATAATAGATGATATCTATTATCATGACCACCATTAAAAAAAAACAATAAATCATGACTACCATTAGAAATAACAGTAAGAAATTTTCTGATTGTTGTTGTTGTTGCTCTTGTCCTCTGTGCTTTTGAAGTCCAGATAAGATATGTCTAATAAAAACAAACACCAACATGCAGTCAAGGAGAATATGAAGTCAAATATGAACATAACAAAAGGCTGCAACATTACAAAGACAGAAATACAACAAACAGAAACTATTCAAATCATAACAATATTGATTTTGTTAGAAACGATAGTAATAGACTTTAAAATGGCTTCAAGTGATAGATCATACATTACATACTAGCCCAGAAAACTTCGTTATACCAAGTCAGATTATTTGTCCACCTAATGTAGTGTTGTCTTTACTATTAGTAACACAATTGCTTACCAGAGATTTGTACATGACATTTTCCCTGCTATCCTTGGATATGCTTAAGGAACCTTCTGGAATCTTCTCTGTGAAAAATCATAGAGAACCTTCTCTATGAAAAATATGAAACTTTCTCTATGACAAACCATGTTCTATCACTGTAGTACAGCCCACATTAAAATCAAGCACAACTTAAAAAAACAAGAAATTATCTAGGACAGCCTGCAAATATCTGTCTAATTAGCTGATATGTCAAACTTGTTTACATGTTATACTAGCTTCTCTATTTTTGGCTTGGCATATTATATGAATCCAGACACTGAGATTCATAAATTATATTTTATGATAAATATGCAAAGCAACCCATTCTGGTGTTACCTAGTATGTTCTATTTTATTCCTGGAACATATAAATCCAGCATTTTGACTGGTAATCTTTCTGGAAATGCATATTTCATAAATGACACTGTTTAAATGTGGATCGTACAGATAGTCACCAAGTTAAAAAAAAAAGCAGTTGGGACTAGAATTTTCATTATTAAGTGAAGAAATTGTAAAGTGTGACAACGCGCGACTGCATACATATAGAACTATGGTGGCGCAGTGGTTATAATGCAGCACTGCAGGGCTAACTCACTGCTCACTCCAGGAGTTCAATTCTGAGTGGCTTAAAGTTGACTCAGCCTTCCATCCTTCTGAGGTTGGTAAAATGAGGACCCAGATTGTTGGGGGCAACATGCTGACTCTGTTAGTTGCTTAGAGAGGGCTGTGAAGCATTGTGAAGCGGTATATCAATCTAAGTGTTATTGCTATTACTATACCTTAGGAACAGCAACCCCTGCATCCTGAATTTGGATTGAGAAAAAGAGAAACCCAGCCCCTGTTCTTTTATCCTATAACTAAATGTAAATGTAGCCTTATCCTTCTTCCTTATCTTTTGATGCTGAGCAGTTTAAAAGAACAACTATCATAATTATGCAAAGGCATGACTAGCTGACTGTGACAACTGAACATATAATTTTGATTTCCCCCCCCCTTCCTGATCCATTTCAATGTAATTAAGAGCAATCAGTTCAAATTTCTCAGCTGCAATTTGGGACAATTCATATCAGTTTCCTCTAAGGCCAAATTCCCTAAGCATTCTAACTAGGCTGTGTACTACAGATTTTGTTTTAACAGCAATGGAAAAAATGATCCCCCCCCCACCCTCAGTGTCTCATTTTAACAGTTAAGAGATTTTGCTTTTGTTTATTTTTGGACAGGGTCTTTGCTATATATGTAGAGAATTTTTTTGTTTAAAAAAAATCTGGAAGGGATTTTGGATATCAAATATTCTAATCAGGGTAATTGTGTGTGGAATTATTTTTCAAATGAAGTCATGTTTTACAATAATAGGGAGATGTTGCTGCCATATGGTGTTTGCAAAAATGTACTTCTGAAAGCGAATACACAGATTGCTTAAATTGTGTGGCACACAAGGAAGCTGTAATTGCCAGCTTTCTCCACTAGGTTGTAGGAATAGTCTATAGAATTTGCAAATGTTGGCATAAATTCTGAATTTATTCTGCATATATTGTGATGTGCTAAACTAATCTTCAATTAATAATTATTCTATACAAGATGCAAGAAGATAGACAGCTAAGCCTCTGAAACGTGCAATTATTGCTTAAACTTTTCATTTTAGGGCATATTAATGATGTGGTATGAATGCAATGATACATACATTAACTTGAATCCCAAAACAAAGATGATATCATGTCTGATAAATTGGATTTTCTGTCTCTTCTGAATTGGGACCTGCAGGAATCAGAAACTTTGGAATCAGAGACTACTGGAAGTGAGTACTTATCTTAAAGATGGCCCAGATGGAGATGATTCAAGTACAATTGAAATGTTCTCCTCCTATAAGTTTAATGGGTTGAGGTCATTGAGGCAGCCGAAACGGAGAGATAGGGCAGACAAGTTAAAGATCTGGGCAAGAATTTCCTCTTGCAGAGTTATTAGGCAATCCCTGGAAAGCAACTTTCTTCTTCAGGTTTTGCCTGCCTTTTGACCCCCTTTTAATATTGCTAGCAAGTGAAGGTGTTTCTAGCACTTCTAGCATTGATGATGTTACCTAGTTGGGTAATGAAATGTCTGCAAGAAAACAACCCAGCTCAGAGACCACCAAGAACCCCAATGAAAAAGTGTTAGTATCTAGTGACTCTCTCTATGGAACCCAGAGCTATAGTATGTACCATGACTCTAGGCCTAAGATGTGAACATTTCTTCTCATTTAGCCTTTTGAACAAAACTTCTGCTGCTAAAATAAGAAAGAGCTCCTGGTGTCCTACAGACTTCACAAACTGAGAGAGGTTATTCAGTTCAGCTTCTGTACCTAGCTTTTAGGTGTGCATGTATTAGGCCAGCTATGCTAGTCATTTAAGAATGACTGATAGCATTTACAGCTATAAAAGAAGGCAGCTGCCATTTTATTAAAATGAGAATATAAGATTACTCCTGCAAATAGTTCCAGTTTTCCATAATAAAGGAAAATAAAAAGGATAAGAATTATAGGACAGTAAATGATCTAGCACAGTGGTTTTGATCATTTTGAGAGCCTAGCTGGTTTTTCAGACTCTTTGAAGATTAGCCTTGTTACATTTTACCTCACTTTTTTTTCCAAATTATGTTAATGCACATGTGCTTTTTTTCTATACGTAGACAGTTTTTTTTAAAAAAAGAAACAGGCACTATAATGTATGGAATGTCTCTGTGTTATGCACTGATATCACAAGTCTGAGTGACCAAATTTTAGACACGATCCTGATCTTACCTTAAATAGCAGTTGCTGAAGATGGAATCTGAATTCAGAGTGTAAAAATGAGGCAGAATGAAAAGTAGAACAACATGTAGACCAGGGGTGTCAAACTTGCAGCCTGGAAGCGTCACACCCTGGTGATGCCCACCCCTGTTTTAGTGAAGGAGGAAAAGTTGCGATATGTCACATGATGACATGTCATCACAAGTTTGACACCCCGGATGTACACCATTTTCTCAGTACTTACACTATCCAATCATGGAGACAACCAACCGGTGGTGGATTGCCCCCGGTTTGGACCGGTTCTATAGAACCGGTAGTAAAACCAGCAGGAGCCTCCACCCACTGACCCCAACGTCATCAGAACGCTTCTGCGCATGCGTGCAGCCCCATTGCGAACTGGTAGTAAAGGTAAGTAGATCCCACCCCTGCAACCAACCATGGACTGGATGAGGGTTAATGATCCATCTCTTACTTCAGACACAGGTTTAGCCAAAGTTTGTTTGCCCTTAACAATTTTGGTATGGCTAAGGATTGCAATGGATAAGATCACCATGCAAAGAGAATAGGGTAAGAAGCAAAACAGGCATGGGAAAAATTAAAAACCAATAAACCCCAGTTTTAAAACATTATTTTACTCTGAGAGAAAGCAACTCTCGAGATTTAAATCACAATTTGAGAATGTTGCTTTTTTTTTTTATCTTCAGCAATGAGCTCAGAAGAAAGTTCTGGAGATGTTCTGTGGCCTAGGAACTGGCCAATGCTGTCTCATCTCCTTTTCTTCAGTGAAGAGGATTTTGAGACCTGCGTTTGCAGAACCATGGGTTCAGAACCTCATGGCATGGAATTCTTCTCCCTCTCCGTCTCCCACTCTAATATGTATATACAAGATTTTCCCATATTTCTGAAAAAAAGAAGTTCAAGATCCAAGAATTAGAAATCGGTCAAAGACAAGTTGAAATGCATAATTCAGAAGCCCACTTCAATTTCTACTAAGCTGTAAAGAAAAATAGTAACAGCAGCTTTAAATGGCTTGATTGTTTTTAATTGTCTGTCCACATATTTTTCGGAAACACATATGCCCACTGGCTATTTTAGGCAGTTTATATACGTACATGCCTGCACAGCATTATGTTATTTCCTGCCAGTTATACTTGTAATGTTTTTATTTGGTTTTAATTTAACCACTGCATCAAATTTGGATTGTTGCTTTGTTGCCAAAACCAGTGCTAGTTCAAATACCTGAGAGCAGTTATGAGAAGGCTTGAAAAAAATACAGAATCATTCAAGGAGGGTATTAGGGATCTGAAGGAATAGGCCATTGCTTCTGATATGGTGGGAAGGTTAATGGAATGGATAACAATAGTGAAAACAACATGATTAAACCAGGACAGGAGCATTTCACATGGCAACACTGGAGATTCCAATTTTTAAAGTGAATTTTCCATTGTGCCATTACACAATAAAAAAGCCATATGATTGAATTATCATATTTCCATTCATTAAAAGACTTGACTTGTAATGTAGATCAACCACTGTTTTTGCTTGATTCTTTGACAGAGAATGTAAAAGTTCTACCTAAGTTAACAAATGTGTACATTCTCTCACATTCTTGAAGTTGATCAACTTTAAAAATGTATCTTTGCATCATAGACTTTCTCTGATTGTTGTATATTTTATGTAAACTAGAACAATATAATTGAAGATTTGCATGGATATTGCAAGTTGTTTCTGCAGTGAGTAGCAATCTCAAATTTGTATGGGTTTGAGAAAGAAAGAAAAAATAAACAGGAAAAATGAAAGCATAAACCTTATGTGGGAATTCATTAAAATAAAATTGAGTTTCCACTAAAATGCCAGGTTGGTTGTTTACACCCCTATTTTAAGCTGCTTTTTATGACTTCAAGTAGTTTTATAGCTTTACAGTGAACTGCAAGAAATGAAATGGAGATAATATAATAATCCTAACTGAGTTTGCAGAAACATCCTAAAAATAGAACATGCTGTTGTTTGGCTATCAGTGAAAAAGAAATGACACGGAATAAGATTGAAATAAACTATTGAAATAAAAACAAAAGTTACATCTTTTTAAAAACAGGATTCTCTTTGTATCCACACACAAATGGAATAGAACTTAGAACACTGTTTTGGCTAACTTAGGATAAATTCCTGAGAAAAGCAAAAAAAAAAAAAAAGCTCTAATTTTATTTTTAGACAATTAAACAAATATAGTAGAAGATGAATTAGGGAGCCTATTCTACATATTAACAATAGCAAGAAAACCATTTTAATCCCGCTTGCAAAAACTAGGATCTCCTGTAACATTCTATTTTGACTTCCGTGGAATCCATCTGCTGAAACCCCTAGTGGGATATAATTTACCTGGCACTGTGTATCATTTTTAAAGGACCCCTGTGAAAAATCCTGCCCTGAGCAGAAAAGATTATTTTTCTTTGCATATGTTACAAAATATATAGTGTTGATATGCAGTGTCAAAGTAAACTACTAATAGAAGGCAGCTAGCAAGCAGAAAGCTACAAGTAAAGATGGGAGAATAAAGATCATAAACAAACAGAAAGAAGAAAACAGATTAAAGTAGATAATTTATATAATGTGTGACAAACATGTCTTCTTCTTGAGACTATGGCTAAAATCAAATATACAATTTGTTTTAACCAAGATGGGTTGACTGTTCAATTAAATCTTACTTCACATATCCATCCATCCATCCATCCATCCATCCACCTACCTACCTACCTACCTACCTACCTACCTACCTACCTACCTACCTTTCTTTCTTTCTTCTATCTGTTACAGGAGATCCTAGTTTTTGCAAGCAGGTTTAAAATAGATAGATAGATAGATAGATAGATAGATAGATAGATAGATAGATAGATAGATATAGAAGGATGGATGGATGGATGGATAGGTAGCTGGCTTTCATGGCTAAAGTGCCACCCAGCTGGCTTTCATGGCTAAGTGGGACTAGAACTCACCATCTCCTGGTTTCTAGTCTGGTGCCTTAACTGCTTGACCAAACTGGCTCAGAATAATGTACTAGCCCAGCCAAAATATCTATATTACTCCCAGCATTTTAGTCCCTGTTTTGTGTATATATGAGAGGATCAAAACTTTCAAACCCAAAGTTTAAGAACAGCACTGTCACACTTTATAGCAGTTTGGTACTGTAAGTCTGATAAAGAAAATGGGTGAAATCAGCAGAATAACTTCTATTTTCTTCTCTTTTTCTCTATATGTTTTAAGCAATAGCAACTTGTAGGGATGTAAAATAAAAGAGCCATGGTGGCGCAGTGGTTAGAATGCAATATTTCCATCTGCCAGCAATTTGGCAGTTCAATTCTTACCAGCTCAAGGTTGACTCAGTCTTCCATCCTTCCGAGATCAGTAAAAGGAGGACTCAGACTGTTGGGTTAGGGTATCAATATGCTAACTCTGTAAACCACTTAAGAGAGGGCTGCAAAACACGGTGAAGCGGTATATAAGTCTAAGTGCTATTGCTATCTGATGAAAACCCTCTAAATTATATCAGTGCAGGAACTGCTGTGCAGAAGCCATGTGTGTCTTTGTTTTCAGTAGTTGTTTCTGAGTATATATTTTTTTAAAAACACAGCTCCCTTAAACCTTGCGGAGGCCTTGACTTAATTTAATTTAATTAATTAAATCTATATGCCGCCCCTCTCCGAAGACTCAGGGCGGCTCACAATACATTTAAAAAATCATTATAAAAAGACATTGAAAAATTAAAAACATTAAAAACATTAAAAACTCATTCACACCATTCATGGCCAGATCTCGCCAGATCACAAGAGCGAGATCAACGGCCCCAGGCCTGCCGGAAAAGCCAGGTCTTCACCGCTTTTCGGAAGGCCAATAGGGTGGGGATGGTCTGGACCTCAGGAGGTAACTGGTTCCAGAGAGCTGGGGCAGCCACAGAGAAGGCCCTCCCCTGTGGGCCTGCCAGCCGACATTGTTTAACTGATGGGACCCGGAGGAGACAAACTCTGTGGGATTTTACCGGTCTCTGGGAGCTATGCGGCAGAAGGTGGTCTCGAAGATAACCTGGCCCTGAGCCATGTAGGGCTTTAAAGGTAATAACCAACACCTTGAATTGTGACCGGAGAACAATAGGGAGCCAGTGCAGCTCACAGAGAATTAGTGTAATGTGGGTGTACCGAGGTGCACCCATGGCAGCTCGCACGGCTGCGTTCTGGACCAACTGTAGTCTCTGAACACTTTTCAAGGGTAGCCCCATGTAGAGTGTGTTGCAATAATCTAACCGTGAGGTGACAAGAGCATGAGTGACTGTGAGGAGAGCCTCCCAATCCAAATAGGGTCGCAATTGGTGCACCAGGAGAACCTGTGTAAAGGTCCCCCTAGCCACAGCTGTCAGATGTTGCTTTTATCTTAGCTGTGAGTCTAGGAGGACACCCAAATTGCGAGCCCATTCTGAGGGGGACCTTATGAAATTGATGCTGGTGAATCCTGGTGCCATTCACTTGATAAACCCAGCCCTTGGGATGCCACATGAAGGCTTTTTGCTGAAGGACAAACTTCACTAGTTCAGAGGTTACCAATCTTGGCAACTTTGAGCTTATGAACTTCAACTTCCAGAATTCCCCAGCCAGCATGGGGAAGACTGTGGAATTCTGGGAGCTGAAGTACCTTAAAGTCACCAAGGTTGGTTTTAATTCAAATTAGGATTGTCAGAATTTCTCCTCATTTTGTTCACCCTGTGGTCAGGAGGATACAGTAGCCATGAGTTTTCTACCTTTCAATCCATTCTTTTCACCAATACAGCGGTATGTTGTACTAGACCTATATATGCAGATAGTTCTTGACTTAAAACAGCTCATTTAGTGACCATTCAAAGTTACGACGACACTGAAAAAAGTGATTTATGACTGTTTCTCACAGTTATAACTTTTCATCATCCCCATGATTACATGATCAGAATTCAGATGTTTGTCAACTGGTCCATCATTATGACAGTGGCAATGTCATGGGTTCATGTGATCATCTTTTGTGACCTTCTAACAAGCAAAGTCAATGGAGAAGCCAGATTCACTTAACAACCATATTACTAATTTAAGAACTGCAGTGATTCACTTAACAAATGTGGCATGAAAAGTCGTAAAATGGAGCAAAACTCACTTAACAAATTTCTCACTTAGAAACATAAATTCTGGGCTCAATTGTGGTTGTAAGTCAAGGACTACTGTACCTGTATGCTTATCTAATTTTATTTTTATTTTGAATTAGATAAGACCATGTATTAAAAAGGGGAGGTATATCACCTGGCCCTGGTCTGTAGGCCAAGGCTTGCCAATTTGGCTAAGCACTAGCACTGGAGAATTAATTTAAATAAGGGTTAGATTTGGGCATAATTCACTTTTTTGCAAGCTTAGTTTTCCTCCCTTGCTTCCTGATGTTTAATGCATTTTGCAGCAGGTTTCCCATGGCATAAATATTTCTCCTATGAGATCTCAAACACATAAAGCAGAACTTAAGCAGCTCTCAAATACATCAAGCAGCTTTTCTCAGGCCTTGCTGCTGAGTTTGAGTTTTGTGTTTATAATTTATCTCAGAGTTGTAAGGCAATTGGGATAATTTGCAAGCACTATGTGAATTGGGTAAAATTTGGGATGCGAACAAGCCACCTCCCAAGAAAGCGTGGACTATTATTTGTTATTCAGGATGCAGAAAGCTACAGAGTAAAGACTCTCTTGATGAAAAGAAGTAAACACCAATAGAATAAATTTATCAGAATCATATGGCTAATCAGATAACTGTAGATTCATAGCGAGGTTTACAAGCTTCCCCAATATGTAATTTTATTCAGAATGCTTATTTCTGAAGAATAATTCTGGATAGTTGAGCAATAATAAAGATTCTACTGAGATTAAGCAGACCTGGAAAGCAACACAATGAGAGAAGTTGTTCGCATCGCATCGCTCACATATCGAAACAACAAGGTGCTTCTGGGTTGAAAGGATTAGCTGGTAACATTTCTGTTGTCTGAGGGACGGACAGTTGGAGGCTCCTTTCATGTTCCTGGCAGGAACTGGCATGAAGAACAGGTGCTCACCCCACCCCATGGCAACACTCTGAACTCGAATGTGGGCTTGCTGACCTCCAACCCAGCATCCTAACCACATGAACCACGATACTCCTGCAGAAAAGTTGTTCATAGCATGTTTGTGTGATTAACACTGAAATCTGCAGTATTTAAAAGCAGCGATTATTCAGAAAGGAGGAATAGGACTAGAGTTCTAATAATCTAGGAGTTGTAGTCTTTGCTTGCTTTCCTTGTCAAATGTCCTAATTTACAATGCGCCCTGAAAGGATTGTCCTTGTCAAAGGACATTCCTTTGTTTTAAATCATCTTCTTCTATGGAACCCAAGTCCCCTATTTATAAGCCATTGCTGAAATATGATACAAAGATGGAACAAATTAAAAACGTATAACCTAATGGATGCAAAATTTGAGACAGGCAATTACCCCTGCGGTGGCTATTGGAAAAAAAACAAAAATCAGCCCCATGAAATTTACTTTGTTACAGTGTAAGGGAAAATTGATACAAAATGTTTTACATAGTATATAACTCCATTTACAATGGCTAAAATATCATGCAACAACTAATATTGGAAATGCCACAACAAAGAAGGTAGTAATTTGAAAATTTCAAAAGTGTAGAAAAAAAATACATTAAAAAATTAAAAATAAATTATAGTCTGAAATGCATATTTCTACTATGCTGAACTCTAGAAAGCATGAATGAAAAATATTATAATTTACTCAGCATACTGAGGATACAAGAAAGTTAATCAATGAATGGTTCCTCATTCAATATACCTGTTGACTGCAGCAAGGAAAAATCTAGCACAAGATTTGGAAAAGAAGTATTTTGGCTACAGTGCCAGAATGGAAGACTGACATTGGGGAATATGTAGTAATGGGAAAACTAACGGTACCTGTCCACAGTATATTGAATGAGGAACCATTCATTGATTAACTTTCTTGTATCCTCAGTATGCTGATAATACACAGTTAGACACCCTGATCCCAGGACATCCAAGTAATTCTGTTGATGTCCTGTCCAGAATCTCGGTAGCTATGGATGGAGCAGTATGGGTCATGCTCAATCCTAACAAGACTGAGTGGCTGTGGATAGTGCTCCCCCAAACCCTGGGGATCTTCCATTTTCGGTCTTAGTTGGGGTAAAACTTTCCCATTCAAGACTGATGAGCAAACTGAGGGTCTTCTTGGACTCACAGCTCTTGCTGGATGAGCAAGTGGCAATGATGGCCAACAAGAGCTTTGCACATAGATTCATCTAGTAGGCTAATTGCACCTATTCCTGGAATGGGGGGGGCGACCTTCAGATGGTCACTTACACCCTATTTATCTCACAATTGAAACACTGCAATGTGTTCTCCATCAGGCCATCCCTGAAGGTCACTTGGAAGCTACTGCTGATTCCAAACACATCAATGTGAGCAGTAATGAGTAGTATGACCATATGATACTACTGGTCCATGAGCCATACTGGTTGCCAGTTGGCTTCTAAGTGCAATTCAAACTACAGATTATCACCTATAATGTCATTCATGGCATAGGGCCTGGTTATATGAGGCATTGCTTATTCTTGAAATATGCTTTCTTTGTCGTGGTGCCTGAAATAGCATCCTTCCAGAAATCCATACAGTTCCTATTCTCATGAAGTTAGGAAATCATTGAAAATTTGGCTATTATCCCAGACCCTGGAATAGAGTAGTTGTTGAGCCTTTGTGGGATCTTTCATCTGGTATATATAATTTCCTCCTGAAGGCATCTGATCTTTGATCTTATTTTATAGTTTCTATTTTTAAAACTCTAAGCTATCCAGTCATATAGAATGGGACAGCCTCTAAACTGTTTGGTATGTATAAATAAACAATAAAATTGCTCTAATACAATCACTAAGAGATGAGCTCAACACAAAGTTGTTTTTACATTCTTCTTTATAGTTTATTTTAATAAAATTAATTATAATGAAATAATCTTCATTTCATTCCTAATTTCACCCGCTACTTTTGGAATGAAGCTCTTGATACATCACGCAAAAGCCTGGCACAATCCTCACTACTTTTATAGTTTCATTTAACTAATAAATAAAAGAATAGCAAGGACTGTGAAATTACCTCTCAGGAACACCTGAAAAGCAGACTCATAAGGCACACCAATCATAGTCTTCCCCTGGATGAGATGTATTTATTTTATTGGTATTGTTGAAGTCTCACCAGGGGTGGGTTCTAAATTTTTTTACTACCGGTTCTGTGGGCGTGGCTTATTTTGTGGGTGTGGCTTGGAGGTCATGTGACTAGGTGGGCATTGCTAGCTGGTCAGTCATTTCTGGAAGGTCCTTGTACTACAACCAGTCCTCACACTTACGACCCAACTCATTTGTTTGCTTTTAACACTGATCAGCTGTAGGACGGCCCTTTGAAGCCCCGCGGCAAGAGTTTAAACAGTTTTTTTCCCTCTAGTCATCAGCTGGGACTCAGGAGGCCGCAATAGATTGGGGGTGGGACCAAATAAAAGGTAAGAATAACGTGGGGGGGTGGGGGGTGGGAGGGCGGGGGGAAAGAACCGGTTCGGTGACGTCATATTGTCACCGCTACCGGCTCAGCCGAACCGGACCGAACCGGGAGGAACCCACTACTGAGTCTCACATAAGATGTAAATCAGAATCAAGGAGAGAGATAGGGCTATCGTATTGACATTCGAGATGACAATAGGATGGCAGATAAGAGTCCAGCTATTTGCAACCCAGTTATGGTAGCTTGATTCCATTATTAATAAAGCAAAATATTTATAGCTCAGGGTTGAAAAGAGCGGCCCTTAATGGTCTCTGAGCTTGGTTGTTTTCTTGCAGATGTTTCATAACCCTACTAGGTAACATTATCGTGACTAGCAGAACAACAGAGTTGGAAGAGATCTTGCAGGTCTTCAAGTCCAACCTCTCACTCAAGCAGGATCCTGCTACCATTTCAGACAAATGGTTGTTCCATCTGTTCTTAAAAAACCTCCATAGATGGAGCAACCACAACTTCTGGAGACAAATGGTTCCACTGATCGATTGTTCTAACTGTCAGGAAATTTCTCCTTAGTTCTAGGTTGATTCTCTCCTTGATTAATTTCCATCCATTGCTTCTTGTCCTGCCTTCAGGTGCTTTGGGAGAATAGGTTGACCTCTCTCCTTTCTGGCAGCCCCTTAGGCATTGGACCACTGCTATCATGTCACCCCCTATTCCTTCTTTTCATTAGACTAGACATACACAATTGCTGCAACCGTTCTTCATATGTTTTAGTCTCCAGTCCCCTAACCATGATGTTATCTAATTTGAATAATGAAATGTCTGCAAGAACACAACCAAGCTCAGAGAGCACCAAGGACTCCTCGTAGTTCCATTACTCTGACCAGAGAGATTACATACTCCCTCCTCTTTGCTAATCCTGAGCGCCTCTTCTGTGAAGGTATCCAGGCACTGCTGGCACATTTTGCTGAAAAGCTGCTACCAAAGAAAAGAGAGCAATTGTTAAATTGCACCATTTAGACTGTTCTTGTGACAAATTAAGCCTTGCTATGCTCCAGTTACTATGGAATTTACTGATAAAACTTTCCACTGAACTTTATTATCATTTTCAATGCCAGCTGGATGGCACTGCGACTTTATTTACACATTATGAATGAGCTAAGAAAAGCACTTCCCCCTCTCCCCCGATCTGATGAGCTGTTGGTCTTACTTGAAAGCACAGCTGTTGAAGTGGAAGCTTCCTTATATATTGGTATCTCAGAGGAATGTGTTCTTTAATTTAACAGTGGGAAAGCTTAATAAACTGGCAATGATTGAAAACTAATTGAATTTGGACAATTAGGAAAAAAATGCAGTGAATGTAATTTTTTTTAAAAAGAAGACTATTAAGAATAGCACAGGAAAATTATGTTTTCATTAGCTATTGTAAATTAGACCTCAAAGAACTCCTTAGCTACCATTGTTACATCAAATAGGAGAAATGTATAAAGTTAAATTATACCTCTTAGCAATACTAAAAACGTCACACAAGAATATATGACCACGTGACAAAAAGGTTAGAAGTCAATAAACCAAAATTTCTCACAGCTAAAAAAAATTTATATTAATGGTTTTTTTTTGTCCTCTGTAGGAAACTTAAACAAAAATCTACTTTTGTGTTCATACATAAGTCAGATTTTTTAATCAGTGCTAATTATTATTATTTATTATAGAAATTGAAAGAAGTCTGGGTAGTATAATTTGTTTGGTAGAAAGATTTTTTTAAACTTTTTTAAAACTAGGAGTACTTCTTCTGTGCTAGTAAGGTTCTTATTTTCCTACCCCCACCCCCTTCACCATGCTTTCATTATTGGAAAATATTTAGACTTTGATTTTTGTTTGTGCAAAATGCTTATAATATCACAGACTAATTGTTAACTGTTACATAATTAATTTAATTGAGGAAGATTAATCCCAGATTCCTTCAACTCACTTCTTCATAAAATTAACATCATGAGCATAAAATAGATGCTGGATATCTTTACACAGTATATTACATAAATGAAAATTACATTTATTTCTTGATGCAGTTAGCAAATTAGAGTCATGTTGAAGGGAACGTGCGCATATTTAGCAGCTGAATATATAATTTGCAGAGATAATCTTTCCTTCCTTCGCTCTTTTTAAATTAAGTTTTGCTAACTGCATAATGCTCACCAGGAACTTATTGTGTTATAAAATGCAGCTTTAGGATGAAATCTCTATAGAATTAAGTATTGATAGTCCTTGAATTACAGCCAGTTGCTTAGCTGGATCGCCCCAGGATTACCTATGACCTGGATTCAGAGTTTTGACAACTCTCCTCTATGGTCATATGATCACATTTGGACCATTTGGCAACTGGCCTTTATTTATGGCTGTTTGCAGTGTCCTGTGGTCACATGACCCCAATTTACAATGTTTTTTCTGAAGTTTACTTCTGATTTCCAGCATAAAAACCACCCATTGTGGAAAATGGATTTGCTTAACAACTATTGCAAAAAGGTCAAAAAATCAGGTGCAGTCACATGGCAATCCGCTTAATGACTGGCATGATTTATGACCATGACTCTGGATTCAATTTCCATTGTATGTTTAGGATTACCTGTATATCAGTGATGAAACAATTCTCAGCTTTGTTTCTGAGTTGATTGACAATTATTTTAATTAATAATGTATTTCATGTTGTCTAAATTGTTTTGAACAATCTAATGATGGAAAGTTGGAGTACTATAAATAATATGTGCTACACAACTCTAGCTTTGATACATTTCTTAAACATTGCAGTTGTTGTTCATAGGTAGATATTGCATTCCCTTTAATTTTATATTAAGATAAGTTGAATATGAAAAAAGGCAGGATTGAAAAAAGGATTCTAGAGTGGATATCATAAAAGATTAACTTGCAGGCATCTTGAAAATAATGAAATGACTAGTATAAATCAGTGTAGCCTTGCCTTGTTTTATGATTGGATTAAAAAAACTAGTTAAATGTAAGGCATCGTAATAGGAAATACATTCCTGAGTTGAAAATGTGCACTATCAATGATTATTTAGTTAAAGGATACTCTAAGTGGTGTCACAAGACTTATTCCTTTGTTAATGACAACTTTGAAGAATAGAGGAGATTTCTTTTTTATCAAATTTGAAGCGAATACCAATTATTGGGTAATACCTTAAAACAGCAGAGACATCACCCTGCCAACAAAAGTGTGTATAGTCAAGGCTATGGTTTTCCCAGTTGCAATGTATGGCTGTGAAAGTTGGACCATAAGAAAGGCTGAGCACCAAAGAATTGAAGGCTTTGAACTATGGTGCTGGAGAAGACTCCTGCGAGTCCCTTGGACTGCAAGGCGATCAAACCAGTCAGTCCTAGAGGAGATCAACCCTGACTGCTCTTTAGAAGGTCAGATCCTGAAGATGAAACTCAAATACTTTGGCCACCTAATGCGAAGAAAGGACTCACTGGAGAAGAGCCTAATGCTGGGAACGATTGAGGGCAAAAGAAGAATGGGATGACAGAGAATGAGGTGGCTGGATGGAGTCACTGAAGCAGTAGGCGTGAGCTTAAATGGACTCCAGAGGATGGTAGAGGACAGGAAGGCCTGGAGGAATGTTGTCCATGGGGTCATGATGGGTTGAACATGACTTTGCAACTAACAACAACAACACCTTAAAACAGAGAAACAAAATTCAAGAAGATATTAATAGGTTAGAGAAATGACTTTAAATTATCAGAGTGAAATTTAACAGAAGTGTAATAAAAGAAATCAAATGTACAAATCTATAATGGGAGATCCTTGTTTTGATAAAGAGCCATGGTGGCACAGTAGTTAGAATGCAGCATTGCAGGATAATTCTGCTGACTGCTGATTGCCAGCAGTTCAGCAGTTCGAATCTCACTGGCTCAAGGTTAACTCAGCTTTCCATCCTTCCAAGGTCAGTAAAATGAGGATCCAGATTGTTGGGGACAATATGCTATCTCTGTAAACTGCTTAGAGAGGACTGTAAAGCACTGTAAAGCGGTATATAAGTCTAAAAGCTATTGTTATTGCTATTGATCATAACACTTATGAATAAGATATGGGTATAATAATTGACTGGGAATTAAATACAAGTTAATACAGCTGCAAAGAGACAAATGCAATTTTAGCTTGTATTAACAGTCATATCAGAGTAAATAATATTTTTATGGTATTTTGCATTGAGCAGACCCTGTCTTGAGTATTGCTACAAATGCAGGCAAAGTGCAACAGGTCCAGAGAACAGCAATAAAGATGAACAGAGACTAGATATTAAGTCTTTCTGAGAGAGAATGAAGGAATATGCAGTGTTTATTATTAAGACTAGACTTGTGATATAAATATATTCTTGAAATAGCAAAAACAATGTCAGATAGAATAAGGTCATGCTCCCTTCTTTGTGGTTTCAGAGTGTGAGTCAGGCAATAATGAGTTGAAGTTGTAGAATGGCAGATTCCAATGAAATAGTAGATAAAAAGTACTACCAAAAAGGCAAGTTGATACTGAATCCAATAACTAAGGAAGCATTGACTCCCATGGATGTATTTAAAAGGAGACCAGGCAATTATCTCTCAGTTATTCTTTAATTTGAATTCCTGCACAGGGAAGTAGATATAAATGGCCTTAATGACTTCCTCTGATTCCATGATTCACTATCATCCATTTTGCTTGTTTTCGTTGTATTATAAGACCACATAAGACCAGGAATCTCTGGAGGCTGTGGACAGCAAAAAACATCACTTCCTATCCAACAGGGAATTGGGAAATGGGCTGTTTCAGGCCTCCAGAGGGCCTCCAAGGGGGTAGGGAAGGCTGTTTTCACCCTTCCCAGATGCATAGAGGGGATCTGGAGCCAGGTGAGAAAGAAAAACGGGCCTTCCCCACCCCCCCAGGCCCTCCAGGGGCAGGAAACAGCCTGTTTCCCTACTTCTGGTGGGCCCAGATGGCCCAAAAATCAGCTGGCTGGCATGCGCATGTGCTCCAGAGCTGAGCTGGCATGCCCACTGATATGGCTATGTGTGCCACCTGTGGCACGCATTCCATAGGTTCGCCATCACGGGATTAGACTGTTAATCCGTCTATCTAAATATTATGAATAATAACTTGACTCCAACAGCATGTGAAACCTTGACAGGACTTCTTGTTTTGGTGCAGTGCACCCCACCATTATGATTACAATCAACATGCTCTTAAAAAAAAGTACTTTATTATTACAGTGATCCCACACATTATTGCCCACTTTCTTTTGTGCTGTTATACTGCTAAAAAAAACCACCCTCCCATATAACTAGTTATGTGTGATAAAGGATATCCTGATATTCATTTATCTTTCCTAAAAGTCTGTACTCCAGTGATGTCCAGACAAGAATGCTGGGTCATGGGTCATGAGTTTTCTGATGAAGTACAGCATATAAGGTCATGTACTGTAGCTGTTTCACCTCTTTGTCTTCTCCTTTGTTTGGTCATCATCCAATAGACACTTCTAGTTATTTAGCACTGTTACTTTACTGGAAGACCAAATAAGCAATACATCTCTTAGTCCTGCACTTTGAAAAGTCTGGATAATAATCTGTTTTATGTGACACTCTAAGATGGTGAGATCTTGTCCCACTGGCATCAGAGAGGGAGATATACACATTTCATACCATCCATTTTAATTATGATTCCATGCGGCACACAACTTGTTTCTCTGTTCACAAGCAGCCGAGGGACTTCTCATATCATAAGGGTGAATAATTTTTATGGCAAAATGTTCATAGACCCTAAGAAGAAAACAGAACAAGGAAGAAAACAAAACAAAGGAAAAAAACCCTTCCAATAGCCTGGTATACAACATGGCTAAGTTTAAATCAGGTCAGTAATAATTGGATGAGCCACAGTGGCACAGTGGTTAGAGTGCAGTACTGCAGGCTACTTCTGTTGATCACTGGCTGCCAGCAGTTTGGCAGATCAATTCTCACCAGACTCAAGGTTGACTCAGCCTTCCATCCTTCTGAGGTCGGTAAAATGAGGACCCAGATTGTTGGGGGCAATATGCTGACTCTGTAAACTGCTTAGAGAGGCCTGTAAAGTACTATGAAGTGGTATATAAGTCTAAGTGCTATTGCTATTGCTACAATGCTATGTTTCCTTGATTCCTGAAATAGATTAACTACATAAAATGACTCACAATGTGTTGGAATTGTACTCTTAATGTATTTCATGAACCCAGAAACATCCTTCCTCTAATAATGATTATAGATCAGTGTGCATCTGAAAAATAGACTTTATATTATGACACAAAACATCTCCAAACTGTTAATGGTACCTTTTGAAGTACCAAATTGTTTGTTCAGAGTTGAGGTTTCAAATGATATGCCTTCAGGGAACTCTTAATGCACTGATTGCTTTTGCTTGCAGTTGGCATCTTTGATCATTGCCTTCAGAAAGCAGCCACAGAAATGAGCTGCGTATGCTAGATATCCTTAGGGCAATAATGACGCTTGACAACTCCCACTAGGGTTATGCTTTAGTTGACCATATGTCTAAAATATGTCCCATGCTACCTGATGTGACTACTCATTTCCAACTGACACATCTTCTGAGCATTGAACTTCACTTCCAACATAGTAGGTGGAACAGGTATTAATAAATCAATCTGATTATTAACAAATTAGAGACAGTTCAGTGTTGCTGAAACCAAGTATTCTGAAGAATAATAGAAAATCTGGAATTTATTTAGCCAAGAAAAGGCACGATTAGAGGAGGGCTTGCGAGCTAGTAATCTTAATCTGTTGGTTCCTTAGAGAAATGGCCATGTTACTCTATTGAACTAAAAATAAGTATGGTGTGTCAGGGGTTCTCTTTCCCACCTGTTATGTTGTATAGCTGAGGCAAGGATGAGGCGACTGAGGCATGAGTTAACGTTATTTATTAACAGGAACCAACAGCAACAGTAACGTAACAGAACTGCTTGTCTGTAGATGACAGCTCTTTTATACTCCGAGCTGTCAGCTAACTACCCAATCAGAACAGTCAGAACTCCTGCTTGTTTTTAGCCACTCCTCCTAGCCAATCCCTAGTCAGCATTCTTGTTGTCAAGCCTCGGCGAATCACAATACTACCCCTAAACTATACCCAATTATTTGGGCCCAGAGTCAAAAGAGGCACAAAAGCATTGGATCCTGGACAGATAGTTTTTTAATACTTCCCAATAAGGCTTGGGCAAATGTTTTATACTGGAAAAAACCCCAAGGTATAAAAGTGAAATGTGAAACTGAAAAATCTGTTTGCGAGTGTTTCCTATATCAAAGAGATATGCAACCATTAAGGAAGTATATCAGAAAGTAGCAAATCTACAGAAACAATATTCCAAATCCTCAATTATAAGAGGAAGTTCTCCTCACCAGGGAAGCTAGCAATATCAAAAAGGAGACCTTTGGGGGTGGGGGGAATATATCCTTAGTAAAAGGCATTTAAAGGAAGAGTGGGTCTACTGTTTGAAGAAGATGGTAGAATAGTAACAGGTGAGAAGGAAGGAGCAAAATGTCTCAACCCCTCTTTGGTTCAAAGGGAATCTACATTCAGATTGTTCAAAGCAGAACAATTGATGTAAGGAGAGAGTGATAACTGAAGCTACATAAAGAAATAAGGAACACCTGGCAACCATGAATGAAAGAAAGAATAGGCTTATAACACTTGACACTTCTTAAATGGGCTTGAAAGGAATGTTTCTGTGTACTCTGAGAACTGTGGAGGCTGGTAACTATGTCAGAGGACTGGAAAAGAACAAATGTTGTCCCAATCTTGAAAAAAAAAAAATGAGGAAAGGACCCAGGGCCCAAATTAGGTAGCACACTGAAGCAACCGTAATAATCTGTGTGGCCTGGTAGCAATGTGCTAACTAATAAAGGAGAATATTTGTAACTCAGGGTTGAAATGCGGGGTCCTTGGTGCTCTTGCAGACATTTCATTACCCAAACTAGCACTGATGATATTACCTAGTTTGGGTCATTCATTCATTCATTCATTCATTCATTCATTCATTCATTTATTTATTTATTTATTTATTTATTTATTTATTTATTTATTTATTTATTTATTGGTTCGATTTATATGCCGCCCTTCTCTGGAGACTCAGGGCGGCTTACAATGTGTTAAGCAATAGCCTTCATACTTTTGTATATACCTGCTTAGTAGGGCTTTCTGGGCCCCCTAAGCGGTGTTCTTTTTTATACAAAGTCAGCTTATTGCCCCCACAATCCAGGTCCTCATTTTACCTACCTCAAAAGGATGGAAGGCTGAGTCAACCTTGAGCCTGGTGAGATTTGAACTTCCAGTAATTGCAGGCAGCTGGTGCTACTTAACAGCACTTTAGTCTGCTGCACCACCAAGGCTCTGAATGAAACATCTGCAAGAAAACAACCAAGCTCAGAGAGCACCAAGGACCCCTCATTTCAACCCTGAGTTACAAATATTCTCCTTTATTAGTTAGCACATTGCTATCAGGCCACACAGATTATTACAGTTGCTTGGCCCAAGAAAGCATGAATTTGTCCTTCTGAAGGATAAGGACAAAGCAAAGCCCACTATTGCCAGGCATACTTTCAATTACTTACGATATAAAAGAAATAAGTACAGCAAGAAAAACCAGGCCCCTAATCCATTCTCTTCATTCTCCCATCTTTGCAATCCCTGGCTTCAAGGAAAAGCCAGATTTTTATGGCTCTCGAGAAGGTTAAGTGGGGAGGAGCTTGCTGGATATCAAGGATGTTCCACATGGTAGAGGCTAAACCCCAGGTTTCTGTTACTTTATGCATTATATTGCAACGTGTGGTAAGCAAAACTCCACAAATGAGGGATACTATGGTTTTGAAGCTGATGTGTGTGCCTGACAGCTGTATTCTACTGGAGGCCAAATAAAAGCCTGATAGAACTTCAAGAGTATTTTGTTACTGACCCCTCCAGTGTTATTTGAGATGCTCTGTGACAGATTCAGATGAGGTTTATGTCTATTAATCACATGCAGTGTGTGATAATTCTAAGTCAGTTATGAATCAAAATATGCATTCCCTAAAGTAAAGGTAGATACCACTTTGATCTATTCTTTATAGATTCAATTTTAACACCTCTGTATACTTTGCATGGTTACTATTATGGGCATTGAAAATTGGAATCTCCACAATATTTCAATTTAAAGCTGAATTTAATTTTTTCACAGCTGTTTCCCCTTTCATGCTTTTAACCTATGTACAGGAGAACACTAATCTGCATATAATTTATCTCCAATGCTAGAAGAATTAAAGGCAAGTCGTGTTATTTTAACGTTGAACATTTTATTAAGGAAGGTGGGATTAGCCCTACTTCCCTGGGGAATTCTTTTCCCCACAGGTCTTGAAGCATTAGCTACTTTAACTTGTGATATTTTAAGTCCCTTTATAATATCCCGCTTTCTTAATCACAATTCAAATCAAATCTGGAAACGTTTCCACACTGTTCAAGAAATATTTCAAGTTCTGACTGTGAGCTCCTAAACTATGTGTGTTCCTGCTCAAGATCTCCAGACTAAAATGCTTATTAGTAAAGGTGCTCTAAAAATTAGTAGATCACTTCCTCAGACATGCTTTCATTCATCAAGAATTTTTCCTCTGCCTTCAAAATAACCACGAACTTGAATTAATAACTTGGAGTTACTCTGGCTTATTTAGCAAAGGAGAAAGGTACTGAAGTTGTTAATTCTCTGGCAATAATGGTGTCTTCATGCTATCTAACCAAGCATTGAGAAGAAAACCTGTGGACTACTCATATCTTTTGAGTATCATATGCTCCCTTATTAGGGTTGCATCTCCTATACATTAAGCCAGGGGTATCAAGCTCACGTCGTCATGGCGGTGTCACGTGACATATTGGGACTCCCCTCCCCCCCTTTGCTTGGCCAGTGCTTGACGCATCTGGCCCATGGGCCGGGAATTTGACAGCCCTGCATTAGGTTATGATGCTTTTCACAGTTACAGCAAACTGGAGCAGGTGTTCCCATGTGTCCACTCTTCTGTGGCCTTATGCTGGAAACTTCAAAATGAAAGCAGCTGCAGTAAATTGTAGAGGGACTAAGGCCAAAGGCATAATACTCAATATATTCAGGAAGCTCATAAACCCTTAACTGAGACTTGTTCTCTGTTAATATGCTGATTCTTAAAATCTGCATTAACGTTACTGTATCATAGAAAGCCATGAATGAGAAGGTCATGATCTGAGGTTTGGATGGCATGGTTTTTTTATGATTTCTAAAATGTTAATGAACATGGAATTGCTGTACCATTAATGGTAAGTAAGATGTTCATAAAATGTTCAAAAAAGCACTGAAATGTTTTATAATATCTTTGAGCTTAATACTAAACTCTTCACTGTACAGTAGTCCTCATCTTACAACCACAATTGAGCCCCAAATTTTCATTGCTAAACAAGGCAGCTGTTTAAGTGAATTTTGCCCCATTTTCCTGCCACATTGGTGAAGTGAATCCTGGCAGAAGTTAAGTTAGGAATGTGGTTATTAAGTGAATCTGGCTTCCCAATTGACTTTGTTTGTCAGAAATTTACAAATGATGATCACAGTGCAATTGCCATAAATACATACCAGTTTCCGAGTGTCTGATTTTTGATCACGTGATATTGGAAATGTTGCAATAGTTGTAAGGGTGAAAAATGGTCATAAATTACTTGGCGCAGTGATTAGAGTGCAGTATTGGAGGCTACTTCTGCTGACTGCTGGCTGCCTGCAATTCAGCAGTTTGAATCTCACCAGGCTCAAGGTTGACTCAGCCTTCCATCCTTCCGAGGTTGGTAAAATGAGGATCCAGATTGTTGGGGCAATATGCTGACTCTGTAAACTGCTTAGAGAGGGTTGTAAACAGTGGTGGGATTCAAATTTTTTTACTACAGGTTCTGTGGGTGTGGCTTGGTGGGCGTGGCTTGGCTTGGTGGGTGTGGCAGGAGAAGGATACTGTAAAATCTCCATTCCCTCCCCACTCCAGGGGAAGGTTACTGCAAAATCCCCATTTCCTTCTGATCAGCTGGGACTTAGAAGGCAGAGAATAGATGGGGGCGGGACCAGTCAGAGGTGGTATTTATCAGTTCTCCAAACTATTCAAAATTTCTGCAACCGGTTCTCCAGAACTAGTCAGAACCTGCTGAAACCCACCTCTGGCTGTAAAGCACTGTGAAGTGGTATATGAGTCTAAGCACTATTGTTATGGCTATTCAGTGCTGTTGTAACTTGAACTATCATTAAATGAATGTTTGTAAGTTGATGACTACTTATATTGTTATTTATGAATGTTTAAAAGGAGAAAAAAAAAAGAAAAGGAACAGCTTTTGTCAAAATTACATTTCAATAGAGTTAAATATTACCTTGGACTCTAGAGTAAAGTATCTAAGTTGATTAAAAAGTTTTTATCCTTTCCTTCACTTGCCAGCCCCTGACAAAGATTGTTCCTGAACAACGAAGGATCTAATACTGAGACTGTTGCAGGAATTATCTCTGGTGAGATTTCTTAAATTCCTCAGAACCCATATCTAATTTGGGCCAATTCTTCAAACCTTACCTAGTTTAGGAATGATACTTTATGACTTCTAATTTTTAAAAAAGCCATCTAGCTTTGTATATGTGGAATACTACCTTTGCTCTCCACTCACCTTACCTGAATGATATCTATTTGATTACGATTTATATCAGAAGTACTGTTTTTCTTTCTTTTTCTTTTAGTGGAAGCTACTTTTCTTATCATTATCATTTTAATAATACAGTATTTTATTTCTTCCCAATATCTTGAATTTAAATTTGGCCTGTAAATTGAGTTTTCCCCCTGCTTTTATAAATGTGTGCTCATGAGGAAAAATATATTTCTTTGTTCAAGTATTCTAACATTTCAATTACTTAAATAAGCCGAAGTTCACTTTCCAATCTATGGTAAATGTTGTAGAACATTTTATAGGCTTTCTTGACCACAGCCAAAGTCTATTTTAAAGTTATTAAAGTTCTTTAATGAGGCACCTTTCCAAGCACACAGAGAAAGTACAATATTCTATGATGCAGTATAATAATTCAGTGAAACTAAGCAAGTAAGTGGTCAATGAAGCAAATGATTAAAAAGAGAATTGAGAAACCAAGATTAAAATAACTAAAATTGTATTTTCTACTAGTGTAGTTTTGGAATTCTTAACGAACATTCATTGGTCAAAAACATAAAAATGACCTTTGGAAAAAATATCAGGGGACTTCATGCACTAACCAGTTTAGTAAATTAGGTTGGTTTCTGTTTTAATGTATGAAAGTGGACAATAACAGATAACCATTGATTACTATATACCAAAATATTTCGGGATTCGGTTCCACAGCAGAATTGCTCAAATGAAGTGCATTTGATGCCCAGGGGGAGGGCCTTCTCTGTGGGAGACCCAGCCCTGTGGAACGAACTGCCCCCGGAAATTCGTAAGATCTCCGACCTCCGGGTGTTTCGCTGCGCATTGAAGACCCTGTTGTTCCGCCAGGCCGGACTATCAACACAATAGTTTTAAATTGGGGTATTTAAATTTATTGGGGTTTTAAATCTGAGCCACTTTATTTAATTATTTTAAATTTTATACTGTTGTTTTGTCTGTGCTTTTAAATAGGCTGTACACCTCCCTGAGTCCTTCGGGAGAAGGGCGGTATAGAAATAAAATTATTATTATTATTATTATTATTATTATTATTATTATTATTATTATTATTATTATTATTATTATTATTATCATCATCAATATCTTTTAGAGACTTTCTTGAGAAACAATATCATCCAGTTATTGATAATTGTGACAACACTGTGATCAAGCTGTTTTTGTATTGTTTTTCATATTGCCTTTGAATGTCCTTTTAAGGACTAAGTTAACTATTCATGAACAACATGAAAAGGGGTTTCTGGTGGAATCATGTAGCTTTTTGTAGTCCCTGAACTTTTTACAAGAATTGTTCTGCATTTTTTGAATATACTTGCATCATACCAAGTCTTGTTTCATGCTCCATTCACCTGTAGCCAGAACACTATTTTGCTGCCTTGTGTTTTAAAGTCTCATTTCATTCCTGTACTAATAAAAATATTTATTTTTTTAAACAATATTTTTTTTATTATTTATTTAAAACATTATTTTAAAATCCAGTGAAACAGAATGTCATGCTTCATATACAACCTCAGCGAACCCTCTCCCGGTACTTAAATATTGCTTTTCAAAGAAGTAGAATTGATATGTGTCAGTAATGAATAATACTTTGCTATGAATTCTGAGCCATAACTGTAGCATAAAACTGTCTAACTACTTAACCACTGTTTTGAACAATATACTTCTACCAATACTTACTTTCAGACAATATAAATAGGAAAACAGGGTAGTCCATCCTTATTTCCTGTAGAAATAGATCAATGCTAACATTTTTAAGAGAAATATCTGGTTGTCTCAGGTAAGGACTTATTGCTCAATTGGTTTTGATGTATCTGTTTTTCCACAGAGGCTTCAGTTCTTATTTTCAGAGCTATTACTCAGTATTTTTTCTCATCACCAAAACATTTTGCAATTAATGCATGATGCAAAAATGAGGTTACTAACTGGCAGAACAGGCAGAAGGCAGAACAAGAAGCAATGAATGGAAACTAATCAAGGAGAGAAGCAACCTAGAACTAAGGAGACATTTTCTGACAGTGAGAACAATTAATCAGTGGAACGACTTGCCTCCAGAAGTTATGGGTGCTCCATCTCAAGAAGTTTTCAGAATAGATTGGACAACCATTTGTCTGAAATTGTATAGGATCTCCTGCTTGAGCAGGGGGTTGGCCTAGAAGACCTCCAAGATCCCTTCCAACTATGTTATTCTATTATTATGGTGATGGATACAAAAGATCTGATTGACTGCCAGTTACTCACAAGATGTTCAAAATGTTGGGTTTTGCTTTTGATAGCCCTAAAAGAGCTGACTTCCTGAAGGACCACTTCTCCTGCTATGGACCTACTTATTTGCACAGATAGCAGTAGAGACTGTTTTAAAGATGCTCCGCTGTCAGAAGCTCAGCTAGAAGACACCTCTTTGAAAGACTCCCGGTTATGTAATATTCTTCCCCGGGAGATATTTTGCTCTTCGTTCTTCCATGATATGCTATAGAAAAAAATAGTAAATTTATATCTCTTGGGTCAAACTTTTAAACAACTGATTTTAACCATACTGATTTTAATTAAAAGATTATACTGTATGTGTTTTATATTTTGCATTTTGCTTATTGTGCAAGCTGCCCTGGGGGATTATAAAACCAAAAAGACAGAGAATAAACTTCATGCTAAAGAACAGATTTAATTTTATTGACAGGGTGGTGTGACAAACATAAAAAGCTTTGCCACTAATAAGGAAAATAAGTGGTCACTTAGCATAACTTGCCATGTTTTTGTTAGAGGGTTAAACTCAATAGTACTGACTCCTTAAGACCCTGACAACTGACTGGCCACCAGGTGGCAGTGAGGTGTTGATAAAGAGTTCCATGGGTTCTGTTTGGTTCTGTCTGCTCTTTTTCAAAGGATTTCTAATCTCCAGTCACTTCCTTCAGCTTGTATTCCTGGGAATGCAGATATATGAGATCCTTTGGGACTTCTGCTTGTAGAATATAGCTAGCTAAGTCCCTGTCCTTACCATGTATTTCTTGTGAATCAACCACTTTTTAAGTTATAAAACATGATTCACTCAGGGGTGGGCTGCTGGGGGTTCGTAGGGGTTCGGGAGAACCTCTAGCTAAGATTCTGTGTAGTTTGGAGAACCCCCAAATCTCACTCCTGGCTGGCCATGCCCACCCGTCCCCTCCCAGAGTCCCCACGTGGCCCATTTTGGATGCAAGTAAGTGCAGGGGGCACGCGGAGGCTCAAGGAGGGCAAAAAACAGGCCTACCAGAAGTTCAAAAAGTTTCTGGCCTCTAGAGGGTCTCTGGAGCCTGGGGAGGCCATTTTTGCCCTCCCGGAGGCTTGACGAAAGCCTCCGGAGCCCAGGGAGAGCAAAAACACCACGCTGCCATGGTGCAGGAGGCTGACTAGGCCACGCCCACCATGGCCACACCCACCCAGCAACCGGGCAGAGAACCCCTTGCTAAAATTTTTAAAGCCCACCCCTGGATTCACACATTATTGTCCCGGCGAGATCCCTGGCCTTAGAAAGAATTACACATTCTTCAGACTCCAACAGTTTTGTTTTCTTTCAACAGTAAGCCAGCGCTGTGAGAGACACAAGGTTGCCAATCAATCGATCTACTTCATAAGTGTGCAATAAGCTGAAGCATATCTGACTTTCTATTCTCAGTGTTGCTATACATTTATATTGATACTGAGAGACCACTGTAGGAATAGCTGTGGTATTTCTAAGGATAGACATATTTTCAGTAGGATTACAGGACTAGATGATCTCATCTCCCCCTCCCCCATTCTTTTATGCTTGCAAAGCTTTACACACATATATTCTATCACAGAAAGACGTCCCAAAGGTGCTTTTTTGAAGTGGCAACTGGTGGGGAAAGGAAGGTGAGGAACCATCCAGTCAGAGCTAAAGATGTTTCTTAGATGATGTTATGTATTGTACATAGTGTATATAGTTGTCAGTTGAAGTTCTCAGTCTGGTCCTCTTGGAGCAGGAAAATACTCTCTCCTGATTGGTTGTTTGGCTGAGCAGTTTCCTATAAAAAGAGCTGTGTCAGCCAGGGAGTTCAGTTGCCTCACAGGCAGTAAATAAAGAGCTGTTAAAAGTCACTCAGGCCTCACCTCCATTCATCGCCCAGAACTTAACACTGGCAACAAAGGTGGGATCGAATGGAAACTGAGGCTGCAAAGCTGACCCACTCAGAGCTGAAGTACCAGAGCTGATCCACAGTTGCTGCCACTTCATTGACCATAGATACCTCAACCCAGATTCCCTGAAGGCCCACACCAGTCTCTTGGGAAATGGCTGCACTACTGCCTTTTGCTCCATACAACCCAATCTCTGAGACATGGGACTTCTACCTTGCTCATTTCGACTGCTTCCTTGAAGCCAATGACTTTACAGAGATCACTGACAATAAGAAAAGGGCAGTTTTTCTAAACTTCTGCAGGCCAGAGATCTTTGAAATGCTGCAGAACAAGCTACAGACTCACTATGTGCCCAAACCTTCATGAATCACACATCAGCACACCTGCCTTCTGGCAGCTCTTCTCATACGTGCACTAGGAACAGGCTCCTCCTATTCCTCTGCCTCTCTACTGTCAGCCTCTGGAGGCTCCAGAGTCTGCACATCACTCCCCAATGGCCCTGGCCCCATCTCTGCCTCCAACGCAGAGCCCTCATCCGGGCCTTCCCCAGCCTCCAGGACTGTTTTTCCTCAGCTTCATCACTGTCCGACTCCGCTGCCAGCTCCGCAGGCTGCTGGCGAACTACAACAGTGCCTCATCGAGCACCATCTGCAAGGTGAGGTCTGTTTTTGCAAGGAGGCGCCACTGTAGCTTGATGTCCCTCATACCACAGATCACTCTGTCCAAGAGAGTGTCATCTAAGTTCTTGAACTCAAAATACAGGGCTACTTGTCGAAGGGAGGCAACGTATTTGTTGATGGATTCAAATAAAGTCTGTTTGTTTTGGAACTGTTTGCATTGATTACTACCTTCTTGGGCTTGGGTCACAATAGGTACAAGCAGCCGAGATGTCCAACCAGTCAACGGATGAAATTCAAAAATCAAACAGCCCACCAGCATCACAGAAAACAGTCACTGTGCACCATGAAGATCCTAACCACGGTGAATCAGCAGATGAGGACGATGACATCTATCACCTCAAATCCTCCAAGGGGAGAAATGTGGCCACAGAAAAGATGCAACCAACATGAGTTGGTTGTGGCAGCAATCACCCGTGAATAAGTTCAAGAACGCCATCTGTCAAAGATGTGAAAAGAAAGGATATTTGGCCAGGTCTGTCATGCAAACCAACCGACAGCTGCCACTGCGAGCCCAGAAACTTGCCCCAAAAGAAGGCAGAAAAGACAACAGAGTAATGGAGGGGACTATTTCACCGTCTCCAGAGGCACCTGCAAGGCAGAAGCAGTCATCGGTCAAGCCAGCCTCTCCTTTTGCGAGAAGGTACATTTCACCATCCTGATTGAGGGGTTCCCTTGCTCCATGGAGTTGAACACCGGATCTTCAATGACCATCGTCTCTTGGAGTACACTAAAGATATTGGTGTCAAAAATCTCAAAAAGACAGTTGGACTTCCACCATATTTATCTTCGAGACTACCAGGGGAACAGCATTCCTGTTATCGGAACTGACAACTATATACACTATATACAATACGTAACAGATGAGAAGCGAAATGTCTCAAAGAAAAACCAAAAAGTCCAGTTGCCTCTTGAAAAAAGCACCTTGACCTGGGTGACTGAGAATCTCATAGATATCACTGAAAGACGTCTGTCAATTTCTGGATAGGAGTGTAAAGTACATAGGTGACCAAAACACACTGTTACCTTATATTCTTTGTGTTTGCTAACATTTCTTAATGTTCTAGATTAGCTGATGGAGTGTGGGTTATATGTGTGTGTAGGAAGGCCGATATTTGTGTGCAGGAAGTCTGCATTTGTTAGAAAAAGGATTGTCAAAGAGGGCTTCCAAAAAAACCACAACAGTCAAAGACTTGACTCTAATGTAAATATTTGGAAAAAAGTGTAGAAGAGCTTTGGTCTTTTTCATCCCCATATTACTTGAAATGAACTTGCTGGAACTCACTTTTTGCTAACAGAATAAAGCCCCCCATGACCTTGCTCTACTTGTTTATATGTTTATATACCCCTGACAAATGGTGACTGGTTCTCATCAAGACTGGAATGGCAGACAGAAAGGTTAGTGACAGGTGCTCTCTTTTTTTTAATGGCCAGGCTTTAAATAATTGCAGTGACCACTAGTAAAAGATAGATATATAGAAGCTCTTCATTCTTTGATCCCATTTAATGATGGCTGACATTTTTAAAGCCCAGGTTCAGCAGTCCTTGTTCTCCTTTTCTTGCAACAACAATAAGAACATCTAAGTATTTCAGAATAAAAGCCATTGTTGGAAGAAATGTCAATCTGGGTTCAGTTCCAAGTGGGGAGAAAGACACTGGAAACATGGAAACTGCTTGGAAAGAAGGTTTATTGATGAACAGGATCACATGTCTTGAAGATCCTGGGCAAAGAAAAAAAGGGCAGAGATGCTGAGAGTGCCTGGGTTTTATGCCCTCTCTGGGCTTTTGAATTTGAGCTTGTATTCTGATTGGTTGTCAGACTCCCATGGGGCCATGCAGGTTTGTAGATTGTCTATCTCAGGCTTGGTTGAGCCTTGCTGGGTGATGATGTAATGAAGGGGCTTTGGGCAATTCTTATTATGGCTCTGCCTGAAGGAGCTAGATCTTTGTTATGTAGAATAGACTGGCCTAGGCCTTAATGGCCCATTGACAAAGATGGGGGGCTGAGTTTCTGTCTCCCTTTTAGGGGAAATATTCTGCCCTTTTAATATTTCCTAAACTATCTCATTTTCCTAGGAGAGGGGTGGGTGCTAACTTCCTAAACCATTATTTTAAGTGGCTGCAATGCACTACAAATGGTTACCTGTTCACTTGAGCATTGGTGTTTTGACTATCTGGGAGCAGAAGAAATGTTTCTTAGATTTTGCGGCAAAATATCCTTGCTGGCCTGTCAGAAAAAATATGTTTGGTGGTGGGTGGGTGAGTGATATTTTTTTTTCATTCCTGGTATTCCAGAAAGACAGGGAGAAAAATATGGGATTCAGGAAGGTCAGGGACCATCTGTTTTCCCTGACTATGCCTTTTTTCCTAAAAATTACAGCCTAAATCCATTTGATATGTGTCAGAATATTCATGACTGGAAAGACATCAGGGGTGGGTTCTACTTACCTTTACTACTGGTTCGCAATGGAGCCGCGCACACGTGCTCACTTTGCTCATGCATGCGCAGAAGTGTTTTCATAATGTCAGGGTCAGTGGGCAGAGCCTCCTGCCTGTTTTACTACCGGTTCTAAAGAACCGGTGCGAACTGGGGGCAACCCACCACTGGAAGACATGGTAACATGGTCAGCCAATGAATAGGCATAGCAACTAAGTCAGCCAATTGGGAGCTGAGTCAGACTGGAGCCAGGGCGTGTCTTAGTCTGCAGCTTCTGATTCTGTGCAAAGAATTGCAACTGAAACCAAGCAGTCTGTGCATGCTGTCTGCCATGCTGAAATGAAACTGTGAAACTGCTGTTGGTATTGTAAACTTACTTCATGTATTGTGTAATATATTTGTGTATATAAAGAAGTTAACGAATCCAGCTGAATCAGTTATCTGCGTGTGCTTCTGGATTTGATATTTGCAAGAAACTCTGACAATATGCCAATACAGAAGTGCCTGCTTACAACAAATGTTATTTCATTTGATTTGTGAGTTAGGATGGGACATCTTAGAACATAGACGTGGAAGCCAAGATACACATTCGAAGATATAGAACACGCCCTTTGTAAGCAATCTGAGCAACTCTTAAAGGTTGTGTGTTGTGCTTGATTGCAAAAGGCGCTTAGAGAGAAAGCCACAAGATGCTTTGAAATGCTGCCATCTGCTGTCCAGTTACCGTTGTATTGCAAATTACACAATGTAACTGAGCCAAAGCACTGATAGACCAGTTCGTTACTCGATCAGACAAAACCCTGTAATGGTGTATTCTACTTCGTGATCCCATTTCCTCCATTTGCTCGGAAGCTCACAACTCAATTGAAGCAAAGATGACCCTGAAAAGTGTCTAGCTTCGAAGTTGCTTTGGAACCATGCACAGGCAGCTCCTGGAGGAAAACAAATAATAAAACTCAAAATGAAGTTTTAGAATTGCTTACAAATCCCCTAATATTCTTTAAGGAACTAAGAATATTATCAATGCTGGGCATTTATAAATATGCCAGGATGTCTGGTACAAGGCAGAAATGGATGATAAACAATAAACAAGAATAAAAGAAATAAATAAAAGAAAGGAAAGAAAGGAAACTAACCTATGAACCCCTAGCACAGATGAAGACACTCCGTGACTAACTGACTTAATTGAATAACATCTGCACTTTAGTTGTTTGAGGCCCAGAGCAAAATTGAATGCTTGAAAAGATGCTGATATTTTTCATCATCAGGTACTGATTAGGGTTCTCCCCTCATTATCACCAGAATGCAGTTGTAATTCACTCCAGTGGGATCTTCTCCAGTCATTTGTGAATATTAAGGATTTTCTTAGAAGTAAGTTTTAGGATGCAAATGCAAACTGTCTCCCAGTATGTTGCGGATCATGGCATTATTAAAACAAGCCTAACGAAACTGGAAGTAGTAGATCAAAGCATAGTTTGAAACATTGGGTCTCTTTTATAGGCAAAACTGTCTCAAGTTTGAACTTTCATGCATTTTATTGTTAGCTAGTTAAAACAGCCTTCCTTGGATCATGTCCTCTAGATGTGTTGGAACCAGCAAACTTTCCCAATAACAATTATAACTCTGGGGTGTTATGTTGCCTGTGTTTGAATTCTAAAGACCCCAAACACTCAAGTGTCTTCATTTTCTTTTAGACAGTCTGTTTTATGGTCCCACCAATTCTTCTTGCAGGCAAATGGTATTTCTTGCACATATTCCAACACACCATTGTTATGACTCATTGCACACTCAGTCAGATATTTAGGTTGGGTTTGGCATTTTTTTTTTTGAAATAATTTTTATTACAATTTTCCTTTACACAACTCTAGTACATAATCAACAGACTGTGTCATTTTTGTATACTTTGGATCAACATTCCATACAATATATATATTATATACATCTAATCCTCAATAACCTTATGTATATTTCCAATTTTTATTTCTATTATCTATCCAAGTGTACCATTTTTCCCAAACTGCATAAAATTCCAAATCATCTTTTTCTTTTAGTTCTAGGGCAAGTTTATCCATTTTGGCACATTCATATATCTTCTGAACGATCAATCCCTCTGGTGGTGTATTGCGTTCCTTCCAGTATTGCACTATTCTTACCGCTGTTAAGATGTGTAGAATCAAATATCTTTCTATCAAATTTTGTTTTAAGTATTTCCAGGAGAAATGTTTCCGGGTTTAGTTCTATTTGACATTTTATTATCTCTTGTAGCCATTCTTGTATCTTAGTCCAGTACTTTTTCGCTTCAGGACATAGCTGGGTTGGGCATTTTTATTCACCTATCGAGTCTTTCCCAAGGACCTGGGATAGGCAAATGGTGATGTTTGATGATTTTCAATGTATTGTAGGATGCAAACGTTTCCAAGTAAAGCTGTCTTTTGCAATTGTCTAATCGTGAATTGATCAATGGCAATGGTGTTCAAGTAGTGCTCCAGATATTTGGAAATTATTTTTTCTTTTATTATGGTTGGTTGCATAAATTATCCAATTCTCCAGTGGTGGAATTCAAATTTTTTTTACTACCGGTTCCGTCGGCGTGGCTTGGTGGGCTTGGTGTGGCTTGGTGGGCATGGCAGGGGAAGGTTACTGCAAAATCCCCATTCCCACCACACTACAGGGGAAGGAAACTGCAAAATCCCCATTCCCGCCCCACACCTGGGGGAAGGATATTGCAAAATCTTCATTCCCAGCCCACCCTGAGGCCAGCCAGAGGTGGTATTTGCCGGTTGTCTGAACTAATCAAAATTTCCGCTACCAGTTCTCCAGAACCTGTCAGAACCTGCTGAATAGCACCCCTGCAATTCTCCCACCTTGACCTTTGCCCTGTAAAAACAATTCTGTGTGGTGGGTTGGGCTGAGAGAGAGAGTGACTAGTCCAAAATAATCCAGCTGGCTTTTATCCCTAAGGCAGAACTACAATTCACAGTCTTCTGGTTCCTAGGCCAGCATCTTAGCCTCTATATCATACTGGCTTCATATAAATAGGAAGATGGAGAACATTTGCAGCATGATGACAACCAAAATATATGTTCATCTTCAAGTACATTTCCAGTAAAAGACAGAGCTGTATAGTATACGTTTAAGTTGATTTGCTGTATAGGAAAAGACTAAACAATATTCCAAAATGTTGGTAGATTTCAATTAAGGCAACTCTAACTAGAAAGGTGAAATTCCAAACACAGAGCACAGGCTGTCATTCTGTTACTGTACATTGGGGCAGTGGTGGGATTCAAAAGTTTTTACTACCGGTTTGGTGGGCGTGGCTTGGTGGGCATGGCATGACTTGGTGGGCATGGTTTGGTGGGCATGGCAGGGGAAGGATACTGTAAAATCTCCATTCCCACCCCACCCCAGGGGAAGGATACTGTAAAATATCCATTCCCTCCCCACTCCAGGGGAAGGTTACTGCAAAATCCTCATTTCCTTCCAATCAGCTGGAACTCGGGAGGCAGAGAATAGATGTGGGCAGGGCCAGTCAGAGGTGGTATTTACCGGTTCTCTGAACTACTCAAAATTTCCGCTACTCCACAACTGGTCAGAACCTGCTGAATACCACCTCTGCATTGGGGATGACCAACTTATGTTCCCACATGCTTATAAATCTGTCTTCAGTGATCCAAAAGGCTTTTCAATCAATCTTAAAATTAACAGGAAGGAAAGAACAACTATGGGAATTGATACTAGTTGAAAGTAAGTTCAATACCACTCCAGGAAAAAAAAAAAAAAAGAGGACAGGCAATTCCAACTCTTTTCCTTGAATGATCAATCCGTTCACACTTGAGATCATACATTCTTCCCTCTCTACATCCCCTTTTTGGTCACAAATTTCAAATATGATCCAAGGTTTCCAAAAGATGGCCCACTTAAGGCCTTACAATATATGATATCTCAAACTCTAATATTTCCAGGTTTATACCAGCAGTGAAAGGAGATGGTGAATTTCTTCCTTCTGTTCTGGGAATATGTTAGGGCATAAAGTTGGAGAACTACATTCTCCTTGCATCTTTGTCACACTTGATAGCCACTCACACAGTGGTGGGTTTCAAAATTTTTTACTACTGGTTCTGTGGGTGTGGCTTTGTGGGTGTGGCATGGCTGGTGGGTGTGGTTTGGTGGGCCTGGCAGGGGAAGGATACTGTAAAATCTCCATTCCCTCCCCAATCCAGGGAAAGGTTACTGCAAAATCCCCATTTTCTCCCGATCAGCTGGGACTTGGGAGGCAGAGAATAGATGGGGGCGAGGCCAGTCAGACTTTTTACTACCAGTTCTCCAAACCACTCAAAATTTCCACTACTGGCTCTCCAGAACTGGTCAGAACCTGCTGAAACCCACCTCTGCACTCACACCATCCAAACACTTCTAGTAGCATGTTAATAATTTCCCATCAATAACAAGAACTTTCTTCGTCAACCCTATGCCTGAGCGGAAAGAGAGAGGGAGGCAGAGAAAGGGATCCATGCCATCATATTTTTGGCTGAAGGGACCTGGGAACATCACCTCAGTTTGTTGGCTTTCACAGGAAGAATTTTGTTTAGTCTTGTTCCTATATCAGCCGTAGTGATCTGTGTTCCTCAGAACAGAGGCATGGTGCAATCTCCCCCTCAGATGGTTATTGCATTTGCTTGGTAGTATAACATATTGTCTGCAAAGCTCTCAAGCTTCCAACAATAGCTGTTCAAAAGTGGCTCTTATTCAAAAGCTAAGTGTGCTATACTTATGATTGCTTGGACTAGTCAAAATACTCAGCCTTTTTTAGAATATCTATTTGTAAATAACTGATATTGTTATATAATATTGGCCATATCATTTTCTTTAAAGCTAACAATCATTAGCTGCTTCATCTTGTGACCAAAGGTAAATATTGACTTCTTAACACAACTTCAGAAGTTCAAGTTATTATAATTAAGTATGATTTTGTCATTACCTTTTATATTTCAACTTGAGGGTCTCAGTTGAATCTAATTATTTTTTTTTCATTTGAAAATAAGATATTTTGTAGATAGAGGCTATATATCAGGACTCCTTATTAAGGCAATCTCATTATTTTTAATGAGCAACTTCATTATATTTGATATTTGGAAGTAGAATATATGATTCTGTCAGTGTAGGAAAGCTTGTTAAAAATTCAGTGGCCAGAGATACATGACTAACCATTAGAATTTGAAAACACTGATGAGGAAGGTCAAAGAGATTATCTCATTAGATTTGTGAGATATGTTTGTAGATGACAGATAATAGCGGACAATCTAGCAATATTTTTTTATGAATTCAAATTGGCATACTATCTGAATGTTCAATATTATGTTTTTTTGCAGCTATTAAAGTAAAATCTAGTTGTTAAGTTCCTTTAGTTGAGTCTAGGGCACCTAATAGCTTTTTAACAGTTAACCCTTTCATCAACTGCAACTTCCATTCCATGGAAGCGGCTGCCTACAAGTATCAGGCACTACTATTATTCAAGAACAGGCCTGTCAAACTGGTGGCCCATGGGCCGGATACATCACGTGCAGTCCACACCCACCCCGGCTCCGCAAAGGCAAAAAACATCACAATACGTCATGATACATCACGTGATGCGAAAGAGTTTGACACCGTGTTCAAGAATGATATTGACTTTTCTAGGTAAATGGCGGTCAAGAAAAAGGGACAATAAGAACTATTGGAACTCTCTTTTATTAATAACAGGAAAGAGAATCTCAAAAGTCTGATTCAGGTTCTCTCTCATCCTTTTATACCATAGAGAATCAAGGAGGGAAATCCTGAGATTGTGAGATCCTTGGTGAACTCTGAGCTATCTTGTTTTCTTGCAGATGTTATATTTCCTAACCAGGTAACATTATCATTATCTGTTGGCTGTCAGACTTCTGAAGGCAACATAATACCATACCTCCTTAGTTTGATAGACTTGCAGGCCAGCACAACATGCAACATGTCTACACTGGTGTAATAATATAATATAATATAATATAATATAATATAATATAATATAATATAATATAATATAATATAGTATAGTATAGTATAGTATAGTATAGTATAGTATAGTATAGTATAGTATAATAAATATAATATAATATAATATAATATAATATAATATAATATAATATAATATAATATAATATAATATAATATAATATAATATAATATAATATAATGTTATGCACATGCATGTATAAAGGATTGTGTGTCTGTTAGTATGATCTATTGGGTTAGGGTTTTTTTTTTCCTTTCCCTTATGAGTTTTTGAGATGTATTTTGTGTTTGAGGGGGCTGCACTAAGGGAGGTTCATCCAATCTCATTGTACACGTGTTGTGCATTGACAATAAAGGTTTGAACTTGAATTTGAATTTCAATGCTAGAAGAGAGTGGGGTTTGATCTCTGCTTATATATAAGTGGCTTGCTGTGTCAGTGTTGGTGAAATTGTTCTTAATCAATGGTTCCTTGATTAAGCTATTGTTTTCTGAGTTGGTTGTCCCCTGATTGAGGTATTGTTTATAGATAGAAGAGAACATTTGTAGGTCAGAATTGAACTGTGGAGTCCTTGGTGTTCTCTGTTTATCTTGAGAGATCATAGTGGTCTACAAGTCTGTGAGTGTCAGATGTGAAAGGTCAAGACCACACATTAAGTTCCTATATACTGGAATCTAGTGAACTAACAGCCAGCACTATTTTGGCACTAGATAAGAATTAATAGAATTCAAGAGGAGTTGGACTTAGTCTGCTTGTGGGGATGTAGAGATTCCAGACTGATTCCTCTTTTGACTCCATCCCCAGTCTCTGTCATTCTTACTACAGTGAGATAGGCTCACCTGAAATTGAGCACGAGCTTTATAAACTGTATCATTGGTTCAATTTTTTGACTGCTACAAATAAAGAAGTTCATAATGTAGAAAGCTGAATAGGAAACATTTAGCAACTTTAGATTGCTAAATGGTGCTAGAATGGAGTCTAAAAGTTAATATAAAACAAAACAAGATAGAGAAAAGATTCAGAGCAAGGTTTCTTGAATTCTTTCCAACTCCTTAATAATAAGGTTACTATGAACCATATGATGGAGAGGGCTTAAAAACAGAGCAGTCAATGGCACCGCAAGCTGCACTTATATGTCACTTCCATAGGGTTGCGTTAGAGGAATTTTATCCAGATTTTTTTCCTCTCTGGAGTCCCTGGCCCTATTTTTGGATTCTATATTTCTTTTGCAATAGTTTCCTCTTGTATCATATGTGATCCAAATCTGTTCTTTTTCAAAGAGTTACTTGGATGATTGACAAAGTTGAAGAAACATTATATAATTTACACAAAGAATCATTTTGTATGAGATGGACAGCCACGTACATTTGAGAAATATAAACATCACATCATAAACTGAACTCAAGAATAACTAGCAGAGTTGATTACATGCTACATGGTTTTTTTTCCATATTTTTTTATTATTAACATATATAAAAAAAGAAAGAAAATAACATACATAACATACATGAATCATAATATATAATATATAACAATATACAGAATACAAACAATCAACGAGTGCTCCCCCACCCCTCAGGATCATTCCTGCTTCCAGAATCTTAAAGCTTCTTCTGTTGGTGGTATCCCTCTTCCTCCAGAAAATATATATATTAGGAACTGTTTCCAAATTCCATTGAATTTGTTTACCTTCATTATACCCCTCCTTACTTTAATATTGCAAGTCAATTTGTCATTTATGGCAATATCCCATACTTCCTTATACCATTCTTCCAAACTATAAACACCTTCTGTCTTCCAGTTCCTAGAAATCATTAACCTTGCTGTGGTCAACAAATTTATTATCAATTCTTTAGTCTCTTTTTTACATTTTATATCTTCCAATAGTGAGAGTAATGCTACCTTTGGTGCCTCTTCTACCTTTATTCCTACAATTTCTTCTATCTCCTTAAACACCATCTTCCACAATTTTTGCACAAATTTACAATCCCACCACATATGTAAATACGTTCCTTTTTCCCCACAACCTCTCCAACAGTTATCTGAATAGTGCTGATTCATATTGCTTAATCTAACTGGAGTTAAGTACCACCTCCATACCATTTTGTAGTAATTCTCTTTTATTCTAACTGACATATTTCTCAACACTCTTTGTTGCCGAATTCTGTCCCAACTCTGTTGCCCTATTTGTATCTACAAATCGGTTTCCCATACCATCTTTCCTAAATTTCCCCTCTCCTCTTCCTCCAACAATATTTTATAGATTCTGCTCATTAAGCCTTTTATCCCTTTATTTTCTTCCTTTACAGTTTGATTTTTTTCATGCTACATGGTTAATGTAAGGCATAATTTGATTTGTACAGAAAGAAGTATTTTTATATATTCTTGTTTATTCTACTTTCCACCCCCCCTCTCTCTCTCCCCCTCTCCCTCTCCCTCCCTCCCTCCCTCCCTCTCTCTCTCTCTCTTTCTCTCCATGGACTCATTTCCATGAGTAAGTCTGAATTGGCTTACCACGATACAGTTTTATCTAGAACTTCTAAAAATGTAAATAAGCAATATTCCCTTCTAATGATCTTTCTTGGAAAACAAATTGCCTATATATTTCATGCAATTGAATCCTACAGAATAAAAAAGCTCTGCATTCCAGTGACTGGTACGGAAATTATATTTTCTATTACTTTGTTTTGTTTTTGTTCTGCAAAGTCACCAATTCCTGGGAGACTTACAAATCTATGGAATGATTCTAGAAACTGAATGTTGCACTTGGATTTCTGAATTAGCTTAGAGGTATATAAAAGTACATGTAACTACCTAGCTCTTGAGGGGAATACGCCTGGCTCCAATTGTCTGAATTTAGTTCATAAATAATTTAAGGAAAGTTTCAGTTTTGGATGAGTTTTTGGACTGCACAAGAGGGAGAATGAGATATTACTCAAAAAGGTACACAGACACCAACACACACACACGATTTTTGTAAAAAGAGTTTCATGAGCAAGCCTAATCAAAATACAGAAGGAGATAGAGGGAGGGAGTAAAAAAGTTAAGATGGCAGCCATAATCATGCAATAAAAGCCCCTCCCCTTTTATATTAATTGCAATAGCACTTAGACTTATATACAGTGGTGGGATTCAGCCAGCTCGCACCACTTCAGGAGAATTGGTTGTTAACTTTCTGAGCAGTTTGGTGAACTGGTTGTTGGAAGAAATCATTAAGGCAGAGAACCGGTTGTTAAATTATTTGAATCCCACCACTGCTTATATACCACTTCACGGTGCTTTACATCCCTTCTCTAAGTGGTTTACAGAGTCAGCGTCTTACCTCCAACAACAATCTGGGTCCTCATTTTACCAACCTCAGAAGGATGGAAGGCTGAGTCAACCTTGAGCCGATGAGACTCGAACTGCCAAACTGCAGGCAGCTGGCAGTGCAGCAGAAGTAGCCTGCATTCTAACCACTGCGCCACCATAGCTCATATACATGTAAAGAGGGAGTGTGGTTTGGATCATATGGTTGCAACATCTTGACTTATTTATCTCTCTATGGACACCCTTGATAAGAGGCAAGTTGTCTGACCTTTTTGATTCCTAATTGTGCAACCCCCAAGAAAAGCAAAAGTGAGCTGAGCATGAACACAGCAGGGATTAACTAGGCTGCATGTTGAAATGGACATCTGGCTGTTCCTTCATTTATTTGGCTATATCCTCCTTCCATAAAACATTACAAGCCATCATAATTGAACTGTCAGGTCCTTGGTGCTCTCTGAACTCGGTTGTTTTCTTGCATCTTATCTAGTTGGATAATGAAACATCTGCAAGAAAACAACCAAGCTCAGAGAGCGCCAAGGACTCCACAGTAATAATTCACATACTTAGTAAACTGTACTTGTGGTAGTACCTATTCTTGCACTTTGAAATAAAAACTTGTAAACCATATATGCCACTCAGTGTTGTATTTTTGCTGACATCTCCCTAGCGGACAATGTCTATTTTTATGGATAAAGGGCGATAACTTTCTTGGCAGTAAACTACATGTTTTTATTTTAACAGAAATCATGATCTGGTTGTACTGCACTCTAATTGCATTGAGAGGACATGTCTTCCATAGCAAGTAAAGTATGTTCACTCTGGATAATGTGAATACTTTCCTAATGTTCAAATTACCACCATACCCATGAGAGTGACTGAACTGATTAAAAAAAAGGTGGAGAAATCCCAGAATGGTCTTTGTTGCATGTTTGAATAGCAGTATAATAAAATAGCAGAATATCCCTTGTGGTTTTTTTTTTGTTTGTTTTGTTTGTTTGTTTTTGCAATTCAAGACCCTTTTTCTGATTGTTCCTTGGTGACATGAATAATCTATGCAACCACCCAGGGACCTCTGGAAGGCTCTTCTTCATTCTTTATCCTCATTTTACCTTGATCTGAATGTATTCAAGAATAATTGTTTCCTTTGTGTTATCCATCTATATCTCTGTCTATCTGTCTATACCTGTAGAACAGGGGTGTCAAACTCACGTCGTCACAGTTGTGTCACATGACATATTGTGACTTTTTCCCCCTTCGCTAAACTTGGTGTGGGTGTGGCCAGCATGTGACGCATCCAGCCCGCAGGCTGTGAGTTTGACAGCCCTGCTGTAGAACATATTAATACCCTTGATGAACTTTTTTCTGGAAGTTAGTACACATAAAGAATCACATGGAAAATCTAAACCACAAACATGAAGATATGAGACATTTCAGAATTCCCTTCTTGAGGATTGGATTTTTTATTTGCTTAAATTTTCTTTTATGATTTTACGCCTATTCTAGAACTTCAAAAATAAATCATGGATTTTGGGTGATATTTCTTCCTGGAAATACAGAAAAATCCTGATATTGCATGCAGCCTGCAGACCACGGATTGCTCATACAGTCTAGAGGAAACAATATATAATAAATTCAGAGACTTCTTATTAACTTTACTTGCCAAACATGCATAATCAATCATATCTATGGGCTAATTTTAGATAGATCCTTCAGACTATTTATTACTAATAAATTCACTAGATTTTTCTTAATTAGATTGCTAGACAAATATTAAATTAATCCAGTGAAAGTCTTGTTTAGTACATAATATGGACATTTTATTTTATTTTTTTTATTCCTTTTGTTTTTTCACTCAATGAGTATCCATTGCTGAAAATGAACCAATTGCATTGAACGGTAGAATCCTAAATTTACACTTCGGCCATCCCAGCAGCTGTAAAACTATTTGAGGCTAAAACAGTGACAGAAATTCTCTACGGGCACAAGTAGGATTTTTTTTTTTAAGAAAGAAAAAAAGCCATATTTGAAAACCATACAAATAAAATTCATGTGATCCATTTTAGCTGCACCTAGCAGGACACTTTGGCTATAATGAATTGAAATATTCAATTTGGCTATAACCTTTATAACTGATATGATTTAGTATGAAGTTTTCCCATACTAGCTGTAGCTAGACTTTATAGCTATAGTCATTATACTTCATTTCCCTTATTTGTGACATTTAAATTAATGAAATGGTACATGAAACTCAATCCACCATTGATCAGTTTTTAATAAACAAACTTTTAAATTATCTGCAGTAAGTGAAGAATTCCATGTATTATTTTTTTCCCCTTCATTCTTGATCTATGCAGGGAAGAATCCAAATCTGGGTTTGCTTAACAGATTTGATTTAGAAATTCCTGGAAACTAGCTGAATGCAATTTTCATGGCAAGTAAGAGTGGGTTGCCACTGCCGAAGTTTTAATAATGTGTATGAAATAAGAATCTACTAATCTAACAGTGAACTAATCTATCAGGAAAGCTACGGTAAATCAACATAATTTCTGAACAGTAAAGAATAAGTATGAAGAAGTGAAGAACAATGTACATAGTCACATTTCACAGAAATCAATGCATGGGTTTTCAGAATGCGTTACATTACATTCATGGTTTTGGAAACATCACATATTTCTTTCTTTCACCATAATGCAATGAAATTTATAGCAATACTAGATCATTATGAGGGCATGATGTATGCCAAATCCTGTTGGAATTGGTCCAATAAGTTCTACAATTTATTCAGTTTTCATATTAAGTCCTCCCACCCAAATAATCATATTTCTATATGTCCAATGAACAGAGACGTGGTGGCTCAGTGGCTAAGATGCTGAGCTTGTCAATCAAAAGGTCAGCAGTTCAGTGATTTGAATCCCTAGTGCCGCATAACGAGGTGAGCTCCCGTTACTTGTCCCAGCTTCTGCCAACCTAGCAGTTCGAAAGCATGTTAAAAATGTAAAAAAGTAGGGACCACCCTTGATGGGAAGGTAACAGGGTTCTGTGCCCCTCGGCCATTTAGTCATGCCAGCCATATGACCATGGAGATGTGTTCGGACAGAGCTGGCTCTTCAGCTTTGAAACGGAGATCAGCACCGCCCCCTAGAATCAGGAACGACTAACACATATATGCGAGGGGAACCTTTACCTTTATAGCACTTGGAGGATTCATTGACTGACAGATACCATCTTGGAAAATATGGCCTTATTCTTGGAGAAAAGAAGAATTAAAAATGTTCCATGCTATATGTCTATAGAGATTCTCAGTCATTCAGGTCATGGTTGTCCCAAATTTTGCTGAGTTTATATATTTGCCTGACAAATTCCTATCACAAACAGGTAATGATTTAGAAGAGACATAGAAACCATATAGAAGGCAATTTTAGCCATGAGTAAGCAAAGTGAAAGTATACGAGGTATTTAGTGTTTGGTGACAGCAATTCTTTTAAATTAATTTCTATGTTATATACAAAAATTAGTGCTTCTTTCATTCAACATTTTTAATATTTATTAATGTGGATGGAGTATTGTCCAGTTGCTGAGATGTTTGGCAGCTGGACAATACTTTTGGGGCTATACTCAAACAAACTCTGGGCACTGTAAAATTATACCAAAAAGGCAAAATGTGTAAAAATAATATTCCTTTCCCTTTCCTTGATGGATGCAAACTACCATTATTTTAAAAGGTCACAGGTATAATTTAGGGACTTCTTTTATTGGTCTAAATTGCCTTGATTCATTCCCAGTTCTTAAATGCTACCTGGAAAAAAAACCCAGAGCTCTGACCTCACATACTCTAAAATGGGTGAGAGAAACATTAAAGATACATTGTGAGTTTGTGTTTCTATCTACTGTATCATCTCTCTCTCCCTCCCTCCTATCTCTCATCTATAAATCATCTCTTTCTTTCACACACACATACACAACTATCTCCATCCATCCATCCATTCTCTGAATGAGATGAAATGTATAAAAATTAGAGCATTAGATGGAAATGTATACAGACACATTTCATATCAATCAATGCATGGGTTATCAGAATATATTATATTATACTCATGGTTTTTGAGATGCCGTATATTTCTTGCTTCGCCGTAATGTGATAAAATTTACAGCAGTACTAGATCAATATGACAGCATGATGTATGCCAGATTCCATTGGGATTAGTCCAACCAGTTCTACATGACATTTTTCTACTTATTATTATAGCAATCACTTACTCAGATAATTTCTGCAAAATTTCCAGTAATTGTTTGCTAAAGTTAATTGAGAAATCCCTAGTCTCTTCAGCAATATTGCCTAATCTACTGATATCCACACCATCCCATATACATACACCAAAATCAGGAGGAGAGAAATGGTGCTTGCAAAGATACAGAACTTCTAGAACACAAGCAGCAATATGTAAAAGTTAATAAAACATAATAAATTATTGCAAAAATATGGAGAAAAGATAAAATGGAAAGCTCAATGAATAAACACAATTTAAAAGACAAAAGGGCTGCAGATGATGAAAGCATAAAATTAATTGATGCTCCAAAAGGAGCTGTACACCATATATAAAAACAGGACTGAATGAGAATCAGATGTGCTCAGATCACGGTGTCTGGCAACAAATTGCAAAGGACTCTAATACCTGCTGATTCCTGAATCCAATATTCTCCTGCTCCGTTAGAGCATGTAGGAACAAATGTCCAATGTATTACATTGATCACCTACCCCTAAATCACACACTGTTGGGTGGGTGGGAGGCTTTGGGTGTGTATGTGTGTGACATCTTGCCAGGCCTAATTTTTGGAATTGAAAACTCATATTAGAAGTGGAATTCCATGGAGGATTTTGAATTTAAACATTTCTGCAGACCAGTGGTGGGATTCAGCCAGTTCGGGATGGTTCGGGTGAACCAGTAGTTAAATTGCTGACTGGCCGCACTCCTTCCTACCCCACCCCTTCCAGGAGTCCCCACACACCCCATTTTGGCTTCCAGGAGGCTTCAGGGAGCCTCCTAGGCCCAAAATGGGGTGCAGACGGATGTGGCGCCCCTCTGCAGCCCGTTTTTGCTCCCAGGAGGGTGCAGGAGGCTGAGTGTTGCCTGTCACACCCCCTGGTCACACCCACCATGGCCACGCCCACCCAGCCAGTCATTAGGGCAGAGAACCTAATGTTAAATTATTTTAATCCCACCACTGCTCCAGACTACCTAAGGTTGTTAAATGCCTATGGAGATTCTCAGTCATCCAGGTCATGGCTGTCCCAAAGGTGCTTTTTTTCAAAAACAGCTAGACTTTGTTTTTCCTTGAAGATATTTAGCTTCTAATCCAAAAAGCTTCTTCAGCTCTTAGCAAAAAACTATTGTGACTGAAGTACAGTTGCCTTTTGAAAAAGGCATCTTTGGGACTTAGGTGGTTAAATACTGAATCACTCTCTTTGGCATTTGTGCTGAGTTGATAATTTTGATGAATGTGTTTTGTTATGTTTATGTGATCTGTGTGCATGGATAAATAAATTAAGACATTAGAAACATATATTTTCTTTATGATACTTTACATTTGATGAATGACGATCAGCTCATTAAATATTCCTTTTTTATAGCTCTTTCTATTAATTTTAATATAATTTATTGATCAACCATATGGAAGCATTGTCAGTAAAGCAATTAGGTATATCAATAATGGTATGTGAGTAGGGAAAGGGATTATCAGTCATTAGATATGTGATGGATGAGATTAATCATAATACATACTTGGTATACTGTAACTTCCTAAGTAATCTTTTGATTTTGTTATTATCTTGATGTGCTACAAAGGGGTAGATATTGATGTGTGATGAACTAAATATAAATCTCTGAACATTTCATTATTTAATATTCATTGCCAATACTGTTAATGCCTACCAATGTTGAGATGCCCATATATTGCATTGCATTCAACAATCAATGGATGGATGCAAGATGGATTTAAGATGGGAATCCCTGTTTTACACAGCCCTATTGTTTTATTTATGCTTATCAAATCATTATTCTTATTATTATGATCCCACACTGCTAGCATTGCCTTCCTCAAGCAACTCCATGAAAAGAAAAAGCTGCCAGTATTTTCAGTTCTTACCAGATGTCAACAAAACATTGAATTTATTGGGAAAAATAATCAGCCAACAAAGTCTAGGTAGCAAAAGAGCTTGAGGCTCTTTTTCCAATAATGGTGGAGAAAAGATGATGACCTTCCTGGCCAACAAGAAATAGGGAGAGAGAATGTCATTTAATATTTCTGGGAAAACTGCTTAAATATAATGGAAAGTGCAGCTGTATGAGAGCTTTAGTTTTCATCCATATTCCTCCTTCCACTCTTATTCTAAAAAATTCTTAACATTCTTAATTTTTTTAAAAAATTAAAATTTAGCTGCGACCTGCACACTTTTAAAACATCCCTGGGAATTTGTTTATCTGATGATATTCTATTATTTTTGGAATCAGTACATGAGGTGGGGTCAAGTAGGAAAACCATAGTTGCCTCTGTAGTTTATCACCTCCCCTCATTATATTTGATGATAAGAAACTTATTTGTACCCTATGACTATCATTAAGTGCTGTACCTTATGATTCTTGATGAATGTATCTTTTCTTTTATGTATACTGAGAGCGTATGCACCAAGACAAATTCCTTGTGTGTCCAGTCACACTTGGCCAATAAAAAATTCTATTCTATTCTATTCTATTCTATTCTATTCTATTCTATTCTATTCTATTCTATTCTATTCTATTCTATTCTATTCTATTCAACAAGAATATAAAAAAAAATTCAGGGACATCTTGAATGAGCATACAGTAGTATAGCCAATCGTTCCAGCCATAAGGGGTGGCTTTTACCTTTGCAAATCTATTTAGCAATACAGCACTATTTAATATTGAATGATAATTGAATAATAATTAAATCCTTTCACATGCCTGAATGTTCTGCTTGTCTACCCATAGAATAAGCTATTGTCTGACCTTGTCTGTGCTTAGAAACCAAACAAGTCTCACTGAAACTTGCATAGAAAGCCACCAGGCAATACTAGGGCCCATAGGCTAATCTCTGAAGATAGAAAATATTCTGCACAAGGTAGCAGAAAATCAATTCCATAAAATCGCCAAAAGGGTGGGTGGGTGGGGGGGACATGGTTGTATCCAAATAGCCAGAAGTGAATCAGCAAACCACCGGAAAGCATTTGCACTAGCACGGTGCCATGCGCTTCCATTGGCCGTCCTTTATGGCAAGTATAAAAGGATACAATTCACGAAAAGATTCTGTCCCTGCGGCTCAGGAGAGGTGGAGTCTGTGGGTCACATACTCCTTTTATACAGAGATTAGGAAAAAACATATTTTGCCAATAAAACCGGTGGGAGGCTCTGCCCACTGACCTGGACATCATCAGGAAGCTTCTGCACATGCACGCAGCCCCATTGCGAACTGGAATAAAGGTAAGTAGAACCCTCCTCTCAAATACATGTCTTCTCCACCATAGCAATGTTATATAACAATTGCGGCAAACCCTTTGCACTGCTTAGTCCTTTCTTTTTTAGCGTTGAACCTACAATGGGCCACACAGTTTAGGGACTGCAACTATCTCATAGTCAGACGATGTATAATTGACACTGGATTTTATTATAGATTTTAGTTGTTATTTATTATTTTATACTAGAATTTTTAAGTGTATATACTGAGTGCTTTTATTTGCTCTGGTCTAAGACTGTAAAAATAAATTGTATTGTATTGTACTTAATGACTTATTTACATTTTAGTACATATACAAGATGGCCCAGTTTGCTGGTGCCATTTAAAGGCAGATAAAGAAGATGCAAATAGCACTAAAATATGTAAGGAAAAGATATATTAATTTTAGTCAATATGAACCTCCCATTGTGAATCTGGTGTTCTTTTCTACTTCTTTGATAAGCTTGTTCTCACAAACATTTTAAAATTATGCTGAAGAATAGAAGAATTGGAATAACTTTGGGAAGAGTTAATTTTGTGCACACTTGATATTAATCCCAATAGAAGCACATGCTATAAAGCATTGAAAGAAGATGAGACAGAACCATCTGGTATCTTTATTTCTGAAGGAAAGCATATCTTTTTGAAGAGTAATTTCAATACTGACTTTATAGCTTCAGAAAGAGGTATTTACATTAGCTATTATAAAAGAAAGGAAGATCCATTTTACTGGCTAATCCAGATTATGTATATCATGGAAAAAATTAGTGACATTTGGTCAGATAGGCTTCTTTTGTTGACTTTTTAATTTGTTGTTAAGAACTTTGACACTTTGGTGCCTGGCTTGACTTACAAAGAAAAAAAAACAGAATACTTTATGATTTGAATTTCAAATATCTCATGCATCAAATAGAGTTATGAATATTTAATATGCCAACTGGAGTTAGACATGATCTCTTTGAAATTATTCCTATTTGCAAAAAGCAGAATTATACAAGCCTGACCTTTAAAACGAAATGAACAAGATTCTCGTTAAGTATGGTTGTTTTCAAAGGAATGTTAAGTTCCTAAATGGAATTATAGAAATTATATGTAGCAGATATTGAAAGATTTTTTGTCAGTTTATAGTCTGAGCAGGTGGTAATACCAAATGATCTTGGCTGGTCTAACAAGCTAAAAACAAGATTATCCCTGATTAGTACCTGATCAGGAGGCTGCCTTCAAACTTTAAGATTTTCTAGGCTGGAAAGGAAAGTTTAAGCAAAATGTTCCTGAAATCAGTAATGGCATGTCAGTTCCTTAATGGATGTGTTCGTTAGAAGTTGAGCTCTCAATTTAAGGTCCCCTCTTTTTTTTTTTCATCTTAACATTACTAATAAATGAACAATGCTGAATAATAATAATGTTCTAACTTAAAAATAAAACCAGGTCAACTCTTACAACACCTTAGTCGGTCTCCATTGTTTTTGATGTATGATTTGGTACTAAAATAGTGTAGGCATCTCTCTTGACATCTACCAACTTCCCATTCAAGGACACAGATTTTTAGGTAACAGATTCATGGCTTTGAGACACTAAAAGCAAGAATCCCATCCTTGATTTTTTTTTTTTTTGTAAAATTATCTTCTCCTTTTTTCAGGGTTGGAGGAGAAATCAACTCCTCCTGTAAACTGAAGGAGAAATGAGCGAACAAAAATTGCAGAAGAAAATACTTGAATTTTTGAGGGCATTGAGCATGTTCAGTCCTCTTTGTTTTCTTCCATTTTCCCACCCAAATAATACATTTCTACAGATCTTTGTATACACCAAGATAAGTAATACTGTTCTCTTTTGTGGAGATCTTGGGGTTGGCTGTTAGTTTATTTGGTTTTTGGTTATGTATGGATTGGTACATGGAAAACAAATTCTCTGTTATTATATAGCAGAGATAGTCAGAAGATTTAAGCTTCTGCTCCAATCAGTGCCAACAGAAGGACACTGTATCCCAAAACATGTACTGTACTGCATAGTCCTAGCCTGTGTAGTAGGGAGGTTTCATTATATTTTATAGTACTGAAAGCATACAAATATATTGTCTTCAGAAAATTTAAAATGAACAGATGATCGCTAAAAAGAACTATAGAAACAGAGAAATGAATGAGAGAAGCTATGTATTTTTGCCTTTATTTCCAGTCGAGCAGAATGACTGATAATTGGAATAGAGAACTGGGAAATGCATATAAAAACAATCCTATATGGATGTTTCTATCAATTTCTGTGATATAATTACATAAGCAACGATCAGGGAAGGAGGTTCATAGTTGAAAAATCATCGTCTTGTCTCCACCACAGCTGTATTTCTAAATACCCTTCCTTCCTTCCTTCCTTCCTTCCTTCCTTCCTTCCTTCCTTCCTTCCTTCCTCCCTCCCTCCCTCCCTCCCTCCCTCCCTCCCTCCCTCCCTCCCTCCCTCTCCTTTTCTCCCTTTCCTTTTCTTCTTTCCTTACCTCCCTGTTATTACTTTCCTCCTTTCCTTCCATATCTCCTATTTGAATGAATAGTGACTATCTATATCATGTTTGACCTTGTAACTGTAACCTATCTGCTGATGACACTTGAGGATTCTATATTTCTTGTTGTCTGAATTCTACCTTCACTGAAGGCATTATATATCCTTTTTTTGCCTTGACCATCAGCATGATAATGCTTCATAACTTTCATACCAAACTCTGCAGGGAATAAAAACTATTGCCATTTTTTTCCATACTTAGAAAACATTCATGAATGATGTGCTGTTACATATGCAGAGGGTCTTCAAATAGTTAGGGGAAAGTCCTGTTCATGCAGAATTCTATGGGTATTCCAAGGACACTGGCTCATATCTGGTAATTCATCATTCAGCTTTCCAACTTATTTTCCAATTTCCTGTAGAATCTATTTTACTTGATACCTAATGGAAATGATAACATATCTGCAATATTAAAATAATATGTACTGCATGTGTTCTGAAGATAGGGGTTATAGGGAAAGGCTACTTCTTAGGATAATGAAATCAGTAAGTTACAGATTTCTCAAGTTCTTTAGAGAATATTAATGGTTGTTGAATATATTCTAGCTTGGATCTCATTATTCTAAAGGGATAAGGCTCTGAAACAAATGTTAAACAAAGTTGTACACTCTTAAGAAATAAATGATTTTAGTACCAATAGCAATTTTTCATGGCCTTCTATATAAAGAATACAAGAGATATATCTTGTTTGGAAGTTTATTGCCCAGGTAATTTATTTTTGTCATTATTATCTTGTCTTTTATCATTTCAATGCCGTCTCAGGTGCAGATGAATTAACAGCAAATTAAATGAAGCATGTATGTCCCAGGTATGGTGTTATGTAAACCAAAATGTTTTCAGGGGCCTGAAGTAACCATGTCATATCTTTAACTTATATTTAATAGCAGCTTACTTTTAAACCTTCGAGTTTGGCTAATGGTGGAGAAAGGATAAGTAAAAAGAAATGATTCGCCTACAATGATTTTGATTAATGTAAAAAGGGAAGATATCTTTTAATTTTTTTAAACAATTATTTTACATTCATTCAAAGGAGTGGACAAGAAAAGAGGTTAAAATCCTCAAACTATTGGCTGACTCTCAGGTACTAATAAAACTAGTCTTCCACAATATTCACATTTTTTTCCAGTGCCCAGAGGCTGGCAGTCATGAATGATATTATTTTAATGTTACTGTACTTTTCAGTCCAATATGGTTTCATGGGAAAATGAAGCATGGTAGGAGTCTGCAGCTTCTTATATAATGCATAAATTATTCAATTGCTTCATTGTTTATGTCCCCACAACTTTTATAGACTATATACTTGGATCTGTAGGTGCTGACAACACTATTCTTGGATATATGTTGAAGTTTCATCAAGTCAACATTTCCCATATATTACTGCTGCTACATCCTGTTAATGTTGCAGATCACTATAGTAACTCATATAACAACACCTATATCGTAGTTAACCATGCCGCTTGGTGGATATTTCTGGGCAGCTAAAACATGTCTCTAGGTTCACAACTTATTATTTTTTTTTTATCCTCATTTTGATAGTATAAAGTTCCTTTCTCATCTGCTAGCCTATGTATCAATTTCTTCTCTTTCTCTGTTTTTAATTTGTATGCCAGCCATCTTCCTGGTTTATTTGTGTTTTCAAAAAAGTTCTGTTTAGCATTTTTGATTTTTTGTGCCAATTCTTCTTTCTCTAGTAAATTTATTTTATGTTTTATTAGCTCCATTTGATTGTTTAAAATCTTCTTGTTTGGTTTTTTCTGTAATTTTAGTTCCAGTCTCTTAGGTTCTTCTATTAACCTCTTTTGATTTTGTCTCTTTTTCTTGTTTATTTCCCCTATGTTATAGCTACAAAGTATGGAAAAAGAAATTGACTTAAAAAAAAAAGAGAATAGAAAAGAAGAAACTTCATTAAAAATATATGGGACAGGGACTATCAGTTTAACATTTTTATTGAGTTATAAAGTATTGTAAAATACAAAATACAAAAGTAAATAGAAAAGCAGTGGGGGGGGGAAGGGGGAAGAAAAGTGAGGAAAGATAGGAGGGAAAAAAAGAAAAAGAAGCATTTACTTCCGACTCTCTCTGTTGAAGTAAAATAAGGCATTAAAATCATATCACAACTTTTTGCTTTTCCATAATAGTATGAACAAGTCATTTCTATAAAGATCTATCAGTCTAATCTGGGTTTTACAGATTAGATTTCTGAATTTCCTCCAAGTGAACAATAAGACTTCTATCTCTTTCAGAAATAGAGAGATAAATTTGTTTGTTTATTTATTATATTATAAATTATACAAATTATATACAAATATAGATAAGGTAATCCTCTAAATAAAAGTGGCTGCCGCTTGAAATATTTTCTTGCCCAAAACTAACTCTCTCTCTCTCTCTCTCTCTCTCTCTCTCTCTCTCTCTCTCTCTCTCTCTCTCTCTCTCTCTCTCTCTCTCTCTTCATATCATGATGACAACCAAGAGATTTTTATTAAAAGATGGGGAAGAAAAGGAAAAGGACAGAAGGGTTTAAAATGGTTTTTAATGTATTTTATCCCTTCAAGATGGGGATGTCCAGTCAAGAAACCAAAACCATGAGTACTAACACAATAGTTATTATAAAGTTACAATAACAAAGTTTTGTAAGCCTGAAAACAGTTCTTCCCTTTCTTGTCTTTACAGAGTTATTTCTGAGATGCTTTCTCCATCCTCATTCCTTCTCTTGACTGCCACATTGTTACTCCAAGTTCCACAGCCCAGTACAATATTTTAATTACTATTACTGTAGTAAGACAATATATTATTACTACACTATGCAACTATTCCTTGAAATCAATACAAAGTAATTCTGAAAGCAACTACAAGAATTTTATTGAAGAGAATAGATTCCATTTTTTTTAAAAGGGGTTTTTAGTAACCTGCTTTGATTAAACTTCTTACAAGACAGGTTTCTTTGAAATATGGCAATACTTGCCCATCGTTAATTATATTGCAACACATTGCTCAGACAATCATCCTTGAAGTTCATTCTTTCCCTGTCTCCCATTAGAATACTCATCTGATGCAAAGAGTGATTACTTTAAGCCTCTGAACTACTCAAAGAAATTCTTAATTATTTCACTTTCTTTGCAGAGATGCCCTTTTTAAGCACCTTCCTGAAAGTGCAGCTAAATAACTCAGATTTAAAGAAGTGCATTAATTTCCATTGGATACAAGAAACTCATGAGTGTTTGGCAGCTTTGCAGCTTTGGGTGAAAAACAGAAGAAAATGAAGCAATAAATGATCACAGAGAAATTATATCCAATAAGGATCATGGTTAAGAAAGAACAATGGATTTTCAAATAGGCGAGGAATGATCCCCAATGTCTCAGTTGACACTTTAAGAGTATATGACTTGTTAATTCACTTTGTTGCTATTCTGCTTCCCTTTTAAGTTTCTTGCTGTTATAAGTTAATTTTTCAGAGAGGGCGGATTTCTGTATTCTCAGAGTAATGTGTCTGTGTTGTACATATATATTTGGGACTGACATGATTTAGAATTGTTTCTAAACTCTCAAGATGTTTCTTGAGTGTAAAGGCCTTTGAGCCAATGTAATCTTCCTACAATGCAAATGGAACAAGCTAGATCAGTGCCTCCCAACCTTTGTGGCTTGGAGGCCTGGTGGGTCAGGAGAAGAGAACTGTGTGAGCAGTGGGCTGGCACATCTACGCATGCAGCTCAATTGGTGCAAATTGAGCTACATATGTGTGTGCACATGTGCCGGCCTGCCGCTTGCAGGGCCTGGTTCCAAATAGGCCATGGCCCAGTAGTGAAGTGTAATCCAGGTGTTGGGGATCCCTGACCTAGGTAACCTCTACTTTGCTTGCCCTGAACATATCATGCATTGCCCAGATCATGCTCAGGATAAAGGAAGTGCAGAAGCTGCTAATAGTTGCCCTTTTGTTAGTGGATCTTGAAACAGCCCTCTATTTTTATTTTTAATAAGAAGCATTCTGCCTATAAGGTCTTAGTGCCAAATCCAAGGGTGGTGATTAAGTCAAAGCTATATAATGTTTCAGATAATATTTGCTGTGTTTTTAAAAATTTTAAAAAACTACCCAATTTAGCACTTGGCTGGTGGGCAATTTGTAAAGTTGTCTATGAAGATTCTCAGTCATCCAGTCATCCTATGGGCATTTCGCAACTGATTTCAAGTTTGAAACACAGAATATTTTCTTTATTCCAGCTCTCAATCAATGAAATAAATAGATATGTATTTGCATCTAATATACGTATATTTCAGGGGTGAAATCCAGCAGGTTCTGATAGGTTCTGGAGAACCAGTAGAGGAAATTTTGAGCAGTTCGGAGAACCAGCAAATATCACTTCTAGCTGGTCCCAGAATGGGGTGGGAATGGAGATTTTGCAATATCCTTCCCCCAGGAGTGGGGAGGGAATAGGGATTTTGCAGTATCCTTCCCCTGGAGTAGGGTGGGAATGAAGATTTTGCAGTATCCTTCCCCTGCCATGCCCACCAAGCCACACCACACCTACCAAGCCATGCCCACAGAACCAGTAGTAAAAAAATTTGGATTTCACCCCTGATATATTTGTATCTTAACTACCCAATTTAGCACTTGGCTGGTGGGCAATTTGTAAAGTTGTCTATGAAGATTTTCAGTCATCCAGTTCATGATCGTCCCAAAAGGTGCCTTTTTCAAAAGGCAACTGGACTTTGTTTTTCCTTGAAGATATTTCACTTCTCAACCAAACTTCTTGGATGAGAGGCAAAATGTCTTTAAGAAAAAACAAAGTCCGGTTGCCTTTTGAAAAAGGCACCTCTTAGTAAAATTTACAAAGTTGCACTCTGCACACATCTGGAGGGTTCAATACAGGGGTGAAATGCTATGAAGTCTGCAGCCGGTTCATTCAAACCAGCTTTTATTACTACCGGTTCGGGCAAACTGGTCCGAACCAGTAGCAATTCACCCTGGGTTTAATATTGAAGAAGGATGACTTAAATGCTCAAAATGTCAGTTTTCCCGCAAAATACATTTCTCCCAAAATGACTCAACGACAGTTCTAGAAATCTAGTGATGATAATAAATAACCTCCATATCCAGAGCATCAGCCATTCATTAAAGACAGCCATAATGACAATGAAACATGAAAGTTTCTATTTACTGTATGACCTCCAAGCAAAGAAAATGTAGAATAATCTTCTGGAGGTAGGGAAATATCTCCTTAATTGATGAAAAGGTCAACAGACTCAGCTGCCTTTAGAACATTTAAAAGATTATCTCACATTCGTAAACACCCTGACAAATACATCGATCTCCAAGAAGAGAACATAAGGAAAGCCTTCCTGGCAGTAATTAAAGGTCAATGCATCTTTATTTTAGCTTAAAATGTGAGGCCTTTTAAAGGTATCATTTTGCAAAGGGAAAAGAAAGAAGCCCAAAACTCAGATTTAACTCTTGGTGCTTGTGCGGAAATAGTAATGCTCCTTTTTTGTGGCAAGAATATTGAAAAGGCTTCTTTTATGACATCTATTGGCTTCCCTGAATAAACAAACAAACAAACAACTCTGGATGGGGAGGAACAGGCTCAGGCTCAACTCATCCAAGACTGAATGGCTGAGGTTTCCGACGTCCCGATATAGTCAGCTGGTGCCATCGCTGACTATTGGGGGCGAATCATTGGCCCCCACGGAAAGGGCTCGCAACTTGGGCATCCTCCTGGATTCACGGCTGTCTTTAGAAGAGCACTTGACGGCCGTGACTGGGAGGATTTTTCATCAGGTTCGCCTGATCCTCCAGTTGCGTCCCTTTCTAGATCGGGACTCCCTACACACAGTCACTCATGCCCTCGTCACCTCTCGTCTGGAGTATTGTAATGCTCTCTACATGGGGCTCCCCTTGAGGTGTACTCGGAGGCTCCAACTGGCGCAGAGTGCGGCCGTGCGGGTGGTTATGGGAGCAACGTGGAGCTCCCATGTAACACCTCTCCTGAGCGAGCTGCACTGGCTCCTGGTGGTCTTCCGAGTGTGCTTCAAGGTTCTGGTTACCACCTTTAAAGCGCTCCATGGCTTGGGATCTGGTTATCTACGGGACCGCCTGCTACCACCAATAGCCTCCCACCAGCCAGTACGCTCCCATAGAGAGGGGCTCCTCCGGGTGCCGTCAGCCAAACAATGTCGACTGGTGGCCCCTAGGGGGAGAGCCTTCTCTGTGGGGGCACCTACAATCTGGAATGAGCTCCCTCCGGAGATACGGAGGATCCCGGATCTGCGCACCTTCCGTCGCGCGCTTAAAACGTTTTTATTTCATCAAGCTGGCCTGGCCTAAATCTTCTCCTCTTTTAAATTTAAATTTTAAATTTTAAATACAAATTTTAATCTGTTTAATTATGGGGTATTTTAAAATTCAGCCAAATTATTTAATTCATTTTAATCTATTTCAAATTTTGTATCTCTGTGTTTTATCTTCTGGCTGTTCACCGCCCTGAGTCCTTCGGGAGAAGGGCGGTATAGAAATTTAATAAAATAAATAAATAAATAAATAAATAAATAAATAGAATAACAGATTTGGAAGGGACCTTGGAGGTCTTCTAGTCCATAGTCCGCATTCACTTACCACATGAGCTCCTCCATAGGTAATGACCAAGCTTTAGATTCTAAACTCAAATAAGTTGGCTGGATCTTATCACCTGACAAAGCATATGCCAACAAAATGATTTGGATTTTAATAAGGTTGTTATGCTTATTGGGGTGGATATATATGTCTAGAAGGTATTAAATGAGCTTTGACTGATATGGATTTCCATATATTAGCCAAGATGGCAAGAGCTTCTTGTGTCATTCCCTTCCTTTCCTTTGGCTTCTCAGAACCCATCAGGAGTCTGCAAAGTGAAACATCTGCCTTCTAGAATGGAATTCAGGTAGAATTAAACTGATGCATCAAAATGAAGAAGCAGAACCCTTTGCCTATTCAGAAAACTTGACTGTGCACTTTTTCTGCTTCCTCTCATGCCCCCACCCCAAGAAAGGAGCAATGGTGGTTGAAAGGCTTAATCTCTGATGGTTTCACTGCTTTTTTCTTTCTTTTTTTTAAATTAAAAATGCAATAAGGAGCAAAGGTTCCCATCACAGAGTTCCCATATCAAAACAGTAGTGTTTCCCATCTACCTAGCCACTCGCTTCATTCCTCTTGCTTTTTCTGTAGATTTTTGCTACTACATTTGTATCTTTTCTGATACTGCAGAAAAACACTTCTTACCATTGGCTAATGGAGGGTACAAAACAGCACAGGTAGATTCTTTCCCACTCCGCCCTTCTTCCTCATTGCATTTGCTGCTCACAGTAACCCCCCCCCCTAAAATCAGAATAGAGTTGGAAGGGACCTTGAAGGTCTTCTAGTCCAGCCCCCTGCTCAAGCAAGGGACCTAATGCCATTTCAGATGAATGACTGTCCAGTCTCTTCTTAAAAACCTCCAGTGATGAAGCACGCACAACTTCTGAAGGCATACCTTGGAGGTATTCTAGTTCAACCCCCTAATCAAGCAGGAAACTATATACCATTTCAGACACGTGGTTGTCCAATCTCTTCTTTAAAACTTCCAGTGTTGGAGCACCCAAAACTTCTGGAGACAAGTAATCCCACTGATTAAATGTTCTAATGGTCAGGAAATTTCTCCTTATTTCTAGGTTGCTTCTCTCCTTAGTTCTAGGTTGAAATATTTTGCTTGTTGGAATCTATTGTTTTTCTTCAGTTGCCCTGATACAATTTCATGTATTCGTAAAATAGACTACAAGGTGAATTGAACATTGTTATAGGAGATATATAATCATGTGAACTCATTTTTGACAAGTCATGCAGTCTATTATCATACAGTAAGGGCCCATTCTGGAATAATAGGAAAATGAAATTATTGCATCAATTTGGGATGGTAATAAGCTTTTAGACCAATACAAATACAAAGGGTTTGGATTATGAGAGTGTTTACTCTTTGCATAGATTCAGGAACATATAGGAAATTATTAGTACACTGGAGTAGGGTACTTCATAATTACTTCTGTTTCAAAGGGTCAATCAATTTCTTGGCACAGTATATTAAGGGGATAACTTACCTTTGCTGTTCTTTTCCATATAATGAAATTTATGATGGGATTATTATATGCTGTCGCAAATGCAGACAGGAATTTTATCATCTCAGCTGGAATTGTCTAACCTCCACACATGCCATGAAGCCAGCTTGTTTCTGAAGTTATTTTGAAATGGCATCTGTTAGGAAAAAATAATGAAAAAGAATTTTTGGAAAGTATTTTGCCAAGTAGACATGAAAAGCAGTGAAAGCGAGTTAATGCATATTTGTATAAGTGGCTGGGTGGGTGAATGAATCACAAGATGAAAAAGTGTGTCAGGGACAGAATATTTATGTTTCCTTTTTCTCTTTTGTCTTTAACAACTTTCGGGGGAAGGGAATCACAGAAAGTGCTTCACCTTTTATAGGAAGGGAATGTGGAGGGGGCATTTTAAACTACATTTCATGAATAATTCAATCTTGTTTGAACAAAAAAAAATGCAGAAGAACCTGATTTCCTTAAGTTTGGATGTAAGAAGAGGCTCTGCTTTATTTAGTTCAAAGCAGCTCTAAATTATGGTTGGAAGGATGTTTGTGAATTTAAGAAGCTAAAGCTTAAGCACACTTATTTCCCTATTTGTATTTTCACCTTATTTTCTCTTTCTGTTCTTAGGAATGAAATGTTGATATTTTTAATAGCCCAAATCGAAATAGGTTGCTTTTTTTTTTTTTAATAACGATCTTCCTTCTTCAATATGAGAAAACAGATCAAAACTAACCACAATGGATTGAAAGTAAGCATTAGGGAGTGACTGGGAAACAAGCAGAGAAATCATTTATCACTTAGCATTTCCAATTGCAAAGCATTGGGCTGGAGACTTTATGTCTTCACCATTAGCAGACATTGATTGAAAGGGATAACTTCCCAATTCTAATTAAATTAATTTTGAGCCCCTAAATGGGTAAGAATGGAAGCAAATTGATGATAAACTGCTATGGAGGCCTTATTGATAAACTATTAGTTTGTCGTGCTTTTTTAAATAATCAAGACAAAATGTTAAGTAAATGCTGAAATACTCAGGAAAGAACAAATAAAACAACCCAGTATTTAAAGACACCAAGTCTCAAGGGCATGTCATTGAGAGAAAAGATCAGGACAAAACAATTCTGATATTCTGCTCTTGAAATATATCCTGTGTGTAACCTTTAATATAACACACTCTATTGGATTAACATTTTGACCACAATGGATGGATTCATTGACCACAGTGGAAAGCAGAATTTATAAGACATAGCACACCTGCTATTTTTATTTTCCAATGGATGTCCTGCATGATGAAATACAGAGTTTCCAGAGTTGAGATTGACTCCTAGTGCTGACATACACATATCCATGTAGTTTTCTTATGAACAATATAGAAATCATTTGTCATTGTCTTTGTCCACAATATTTTTTTTCTAGATCTAGCTGATAGTGCTGGGATTCTTCTGGGGAACCAGAAAATCCAGCTACGAGACAACTCCAAGTTTGTTTGTTTGATTATTTGTTTTTGAGGATAACCAATTAGCTAAACATTCTTATAATAAAGACATGTTTAGTTAAATAACTCCCAGCCCTCATTTACCACATTTATTATGTTTACCATAATAATGAGAATTTCATCACAGATGCTATGTCTCTGAATTCCTTTTATCAAAACTGTTTTAGTAGATGAACAAATTGATAACAGGCTCCCAACGTTTGTATGCACATTTGTATCATGAAAAGATGTAACCTATTTCATTTAATATCATAGGTCCACTGAAAATTTCCTTGCTAGTATAGTTCCTGTACATTTTTACTCTAATGTACAAATGCATTTAAAAAGACAATCTTCAGAATGGCCATTGGAGAATGTGCACCTCAAAGTTTAGCATACTGGAACTAGGAAATAAATAGATCTCCATGTATTTCAGCCTATAGTGGCCTTCAAAATCTTCCAAAGATGTTTGCTGAGCAAATTTTCAATGCAATATAGAGTTCACAAGGAATTACACTGGGCATAACAAAGAATCTGTGCAGTGCCCTATGTGAACTCGATAGCCACCTTTAATAGCACTTAGCAATAGCACTTAGACTTATATACCGCTTCACAGTGCTTCACAGCCCTCTCTAAGCAGTTTACAGAGTAGCATATTGCCCCCAACAATCTGGGTCCTCATTTTACCCACCTCGGAAGGATGGAAGGCTGAGTCAACCTTTAACCAGGTGAGATTCGAACTGCTGAACTGCAGCTAGCAGTCAGCTGAAGTAGCCTGCATTACTGCACTCTAACCACTGCACCACCTCAGCTCTTTAAAATATATTGGTATCTTCTGGAACCTGTGTTCCTCTACAGATGAGTCAACCAGGAAGGATTAGAAGCCCCATCTTAATGCCCTATCATAAAGCACTCTTTCTGCCAATAACCAAAGTATAATGTATGGCATCAGAACATGAACTATAACACCAGAAGTGGGGAAAATAATTCTGGGTGCATTTTAGATAGCAATATTTATTTCTAATGATATGGTGAAATCATATTCACATCATTAGCACAAAGATACTTAGAATTTTCTAGATTGAGCTTCCAGAGTATAATTGCACTTTAAGTATTGCTAGTGGAAATGGTAGTTTCATATTGTTTTCTTTCAGAATTCTCTGCTAAAGTCAAAGAGTGTTAAAGTCGGGGTTCTTTTATCAGATGCTAATAGTTATGCTGAGAACAAATGGAATGTCATGTCATATTCACCCAGCCTTGAAAAGACCTTTGAGATAACATGAAGAAAAGGTTCAAGACTGCAGCTGCTTTTCAACTAAATGCTACAAAATATCATCCCAGCATAAAATAAAATGCATACTTCGACTTCTGTTCAATTGTCACCATGTTAACAGGGTAACCCTGGGCATATCTGCTCAGATATGACTCCTGTTGAGTTCAAAGGGCCCTTTTGATTTTCAGGTAAATGGAGGTTAAATTTATGAATAATGCAAAATGGGGCAAAATTGTAAAATGGGGCAAAGCTCACTTAACAAATTCCTCATTTAACAACATAAATTTTGGGCTTAATTGTGGTTATAAGTCAAAGACTACCCGTACAATAAAAATAAGGGAAATTAAAAGAAAGAAATATAGGTTTATACAAAGCTATCCAGAAATTAAATTTAAATTCTAATAAAATCTCATTCTATTTGCACATTACCAGAAATAGTTGTAAAATAGATTTCCCCCAGATCAATCCATTGTAAAAATACTCCAAGTAATTGCATTAAATATCAATTTCTCTGTTCCTAAGGATAATTTGTAGACATGGCACAATTGTGGGAAAGCACTTGCACATAGAATAAAGGCAAACTATAACTACAATCCCTGTTACTCCTGATTTGAGCAATTTTGTGATCTATCTCAAAATAACTTGCAATTGAACTGTGGCTTCTGTGTGTGTACCTGAGGGGGTGTACAAGCAGAGGTTTCCACTTGGTTATAGTCAAAGAAGTCAAGATGGCCACCATAATAGTGTGATCAAAGTTTCACAGAGTATGTTGTCCTTTTGAAAATGGGCAGTTATTTTTTTCCCCGAGTCAAGATAATTATGGGAAAAAGCTGTTATTTTCTGAGAATTCAGATGCTTTTTAGTGATGGTTGGACTGTATGACTCAATGAAGTATACAGATCTGAAAACTAACATATCAAATATCAGAAAAATGGAGCAAATAATTGCAAATTATATATACGGGGGGGGGGGTCGAGAGCAAACAGATTTAGGTACACTGATAGAATGTTTACTAAAGACAGTGTTGTAAAATGTACAAATGCTGATAGAATGATACCATGTGGTGTGTGGTAAGGAATGAATGTTGAAAGAAGTGAAGATGACTGCATATAAGAGTATAATTTCCCCACTTAATATATAGAAATAAGAGTTGGGTATCTCAGGAGAAACAAAAAAGTTGAATGCCATGGGGAAAGAATATTTAAGAAATGTGTGTGGTAATTAAGAAGAGATAAAGCTAAAATCAATGGATTCTGAATGAATGTCGACTGAATACAGAAGTGAGTGAGAGAAGTACATTGAGTTGCTATAGAGAAAATGAATGACAATCTCAAAACAAATATAATCTAGATAGAGTCAATCTGTTCAGGAAAATTTGTCTAGGGCAGTCATGATTTGATGAGGTTCATGAACATAGGGTTGGAAGAGACCTTGGAAGTCTACTAGTCCAATTCCCTGCCCATGGCAGGAAATCCTATACTGTTCTGAACTAACAGCTGTCCAATCTTTTATTAAAAGCCTTCAGTAATGGAGCTGTCCCACTGATTAATTGTTCTTGCTGTCAGGAAATTTCTCCTTAGTTCTAGGTTCATCATCATTAATGATCTTCTACCTGAGAGGTTACTGTTTAAATAAAAAAAGACAACATATGAAATAGTATATGGATCAGTGGTGAAATCTAATTTTTTTTACTACTGGTTCTGTGGGCGTGGCTTGGTGGGCGTGGTGTGGCTTGGTGGGCATGGCTTGGTGGGTGTGGAAGGGGAAGGATACTGCAAAATCCCCATTCTACCCCACTTCAGGGGAAGGATACTGCAAAATCCCCATCCCCACCCCACTCTGGGACCAGTCAGAGGTGGTATTTACTGGTTCTCCAAACTACTCAAAATTTCTGCTACCGGTTCTCCGAACTGCTCAAAATTTCCACTACCGCTTCTCCAGAACCTGTCAGAATTTGCTGGGTTCACCCCTGATATGGATGCAAGAAAAGCAAAGATGGTTTGGTAGCATGGCAGCTTATGGAGAATGGCACTGGTACTGGAGTAAACTGCATTCAGCTGTAATTCTTTCTTTCTTTTATCTCTTATCTCATGTCTCAATTTCTTTGGCTTGCTATTGCTTATTCCTTTTCTCTGTTTTGCATAATGTTGTCTACCCCAGAGAGGAATAGTGTAATTTTAAATTCTATTTGACAATCTGGTCATAGATTTCTAGGCCTTATATTCCCAAAATTTCTTCAATCACAATGATTGTAATTATGTACATTACATGCAACAAACATTCCTCTTGGGATAAACAGAATAGCTGTGCTTCCCTGGAAGACTATGCAGTGTGAATACTCTGAAGATAAATTACAGATCCTTGAAACTGTATTTTGTATGCAGTTCCTAGCAATGTTGCGGTTAAGGCTAACATATTATGCCTGGGGTTACTAAAGACACCAAGCATGCTAAATTTGCTATGTCTTATCGCCAATACTCAGTTTTATTTGCTGAGTATATTATCACTATATGCTGATGAACTAATTTAACACTTGGGTGTTTTAAGTGATATTGAAAAGAAACTTTTTTTTTCACAACAGAGTACTAAATGCACAAGCACTTCTTGGCTCTTTGATTTGCTTTAATGCCGTCAATATATCTTCTGTAAACCTAGAATGTTTGCAGTTTCTTTGTACTCCTGCTGAAGTCAATAATGTCACTGTCTCTCTTGTGCTGAAACTAGTTTTATAGATATTCTGCTTCTATATTTAGAGGCTTTGGGTTGATGTATACATGCAGGACCTAAGTATCTTTGAACCATAAATAGCCTATTCTCTGCTATTGAATTTTTCATCAAATAATACACAAAATTTATACGATATTTCAGACAATTCAGATTGCCAGCAATATGGCACTAATCATGTGAATTAGATCAACACAAACTAGTGATGTAACTTTAGCCCTTACTGTGGAATGTAAGACTAAGTTTAAACTGGAAACTTTCCAATTTCTATCAAATTTATTAATTCTGCAGATCAGCCACTGCTCTGGGGTGCCAGAATTATATGTTTTTAGATGTTTACCTGTGTGAAATTCGTATTTTTTTGAATGGTATAGCATGGAAAATTTCAGTGGCAGTATGACATCCAAATTTTAGTTTTTCAGCTGACATGAACAGAATCTGATGCTCCTTCAGTTAAAACATTTGCTTTTTGTCTGATATTGTACGTATAGCCTATTTTGTTTTTATCACAATTGAAATATTTTATTCCTCAAATAGATGCTGCTGATGGCTTTTGACCTTATTAAGAAATGAAATGACATAAGGTCAGGCTTATCCCAGGGTAGAGGTCTTTCAGTACAGCTCCATTCAGGTGAAGATCAATTACTTCGACAGTTTGATTATTTGTGAAGCAGGTGGACAAAGAGCTAGGAGTAACCATTGAAGGATTAAACAAGCATATCCGGGCAAATATGTTATTAAGAAAGTAGTGCTGTTCTAAAAGTAAGTTCTGAGTGGGAGAGACTGAAAGCAAGGTCAGGGAAGTCAAACGGTACTGCTTGGTCTTTAATATTTCATAATTTAGCATTTCCTATTGTGAGGAGTGATTTAGCCAGTCTCATGGATTTTTTAACACCTGGATGAAACTGCTGAATGAGGAGAATCTGGCATGCCCACTTAGTGGCTGCCAGAGACTGTCATATTCCACCTTTAGGACAATGATGCATCTTTTAAGAACTAAATAACGAATCCCCCCCCCCATGATTCAGCAGGGGTTTGCTATTACTGATTTGGTTGGTTTACAATTTTTGCATTAATATTAATGATATAAGAATATATCTCTTAGGAGGATCAGTGGATGATCCTCCTCCTCCTCCTCCTCCTCCTCCTCCTCCTCCTCCTCTTCCTCTTCCTCTTCCTCTTCCTCTTCTTCTTCCTCTTCTTCTTCTTCTTCTTCTTCTTCTTCTTCTTCTTCTTCTTCTTCTTCTTCTTCTTCTTCTTCTTCTTCTTCTTCTTCTTCTTCTTCTTCTTCTTTCTCCTCCTTTCTTCTTTACCACTTGACTGGTTAAACTTGAGAATCAGAAAAAAGGTTACAATTCAGAACTTACAGTAAATGGAGTTATCTGGCTGAGCTGTACAACAGGGGAACTGATTATATTTCTCAGAGGATCTACTGTTCTGTATATTAGCAACCTTATATATTTTCCATTTTTTTGCTCTTATTTGACTAAGGGTTTAGAATATGATAAGATAAATTTAATATTGGGTTCTGCTATTGGCATAAAGATAAATAGAATATGCAAGATAGGCAGTGTAGCCTTTTCTTTTCTTTGTAATCTAAACCACTTGTTTGTCAAGTATGTCAAGTATCATCATACAAAGGTGTCTATTTTTATACTGATGTTAATTGGACATATTAAATATCACTTATTTTGTATGCAACAGGATTTCAAAATATTATCTTCTCCAAAGTAAAGAATGAGAAAATGGTTGTTTCAGAAATATAGTCTCTCAAAGCCAAATACTTAAGATGCAGTCAAGTCTGACTAGGACTTCAATCCTTCTATTCCAAGAAGAGAATAGTTACTCTTCCTTTTGTATATGCTTATATGAAAAGATACACTAATATGTTGATTATGTTGAATTTTCTATCCACTTTGCTAGTATTAAACTCTTAGTATTCTTCTGCCAGAGTTATTGTTGTCCACTATGGTTCTTGAACTATCCAGGCTCACATTTCATTCTGCTTTGCCTCTCCTCCTTCATTTTCTTTTATTTCATACTAGCTGGATGCCTGTGCTTTGCTATGAAACTATGTGATCAGGTGTGATAAATTGTCACTTAAAGCCTGAAACTTAATGTAGAATGTGTAACTCCGTAGCATCAGAGCATATTAATATAAGGCAACTGGCAGTTGGAACAGGGGGGAAGGGAGTAGAATGTCCCAGCATGCAGGCCGGATGAGTCACATGCTGTCCACGCCCACACCCGGTTTAGCGAACGGGTAGCATCAGAACGTGTTAATATAAGGCAACTGGCAATTGGAACAGAGTTCTTTTCAGGTGGGGAGGGGGAGTAGAATGTCTATCTCCTTAACATCAGAGCATGTTAATATAAGGCAACTGGCAGTTGGGACAGAGTTCCTTTCAGGTGGGAAGGGGGAGTAGAACGTCTAACTCCTTAGCATCAGAGTATGTGAATATAATCCTGTATATGAACAGCCGCCCTGTTTAGGGTGACCTGCTCCCTTCTCCATCTGGGAGTGCGGGAGGATCCCTTGCAGGGTCGTGCTGAGGATTTTGTGCAATATCTGCACAATAAAATCACTCAGATTTGAGAAGGCTTGGTCTCTGACTGGGTGGGTACAGGTGGGATGATAGAGGCAGGTCTTGAGAATGTCATTTGGGAGGAGTTTGACCCTGTCGCTCCCGAGGACGTGGACAGGATTCTGGGATGGCTGAACGCGACCACATGTTTATTGGACCCGTGTCCTACCTGGTTGGTGCTGGCCTCCTGGAAGGTTATGCGAGGCTGGCTCCAGGGGATTATTAATGCTTCTTTGAGTGAGGGTGCCTTGCCTTCCGCCTTGAAAGAAGTGGTGGTGAGGCCCCTCCTCAAGAAGCCTTCTCTAGATCCGGCTGTTTTGGCTAACTACTGTCCAGTCTCCAACCTTCGCTTTGTGGTGAAGGTTGTTGAGAGTGTGGTGGCGCAACAGTTTCTGCAGTACCTGGATGAAGCTGTCTATCTAGATCCGCTCGAGTCCGGCTTCAGGCCTGGGCACAGCACGGAAATGGCATTGGTTGCATTGGTGGATGATCTCTGGAGGGCTCGGGACAGGGGTTGTTCCTCTATCCTAGTCCTGTTAGATCTCTCAGCAGCTTTTGATACCATCGACCATGGTATCATGCTGCGCCAGTTGGAGGGGTTGGGGGTGGGGGGCACTGTTTTACGGTGGTTCTCCTCCTATTTCTGTGGCTGGTCACAGTCAGTGTTGGCAGGGGGGCAGAGGTCGACCCCGAGGCACCTTGCTTGTGGGGTGCTGCAGGGGTCGGTCCTCTCACCCCTCCTGTTCAACATTTATGTGAAGCCGTTGGGCGAGATCATCCGTGATTTTGGGATGGAGTTCCATCAGTATGCTGATGATACTCAGCTGTACATCTCCACCCCAGGCCATCCCAATGATGCCCTTGAAGTGATGTCCCAGTGCCTAGAGGCCATGTGGGTCTGGATGGGGAGAAACAGGCTCCGACTCAACCCTTCCAAGACCGAGTGGCTGTGGTTTCCGGCATCCCGATATAGCCAGCTGGTGCCATCGCTGGTTATTGGGGGCGAGTTACTGGCCCCCACGGAGAGGGCTCGCAACTTGGGCATCCTTCTGGACGCACGGCTGTCTTTAGAAGAGCATATGACGGCCGTGGCCAGGGGGGGCTTTTTATCAGGTTCGCCTGATTCATCAGTTGTGTCCCTTTCTGGATTGAGACTCCTTACGCACGGTCACTCAGGCACTCATCACTTCCCGCCTGGACTACTATAATGCTCTCTACATGGGGCTCCCCTTGAGGTGCACCCGGAGGCTGCAACTGGTGCAGAATGCAGCCACATGGGGGATTATGGGAGCGATGGGGTGCTCCCATGTGACGCCCCTCCTGCGTGAGCTGCATTGGCTTCCAGTGGTCTTCTGGGTGCGCTTCAAGTTGTTGGTCACCACCTTTAAAGTGCTCCATGGCTTAGGGCCTGGGTACTTATGGGACCGCCTTCTGCCACCGATAGCCTCCCACCGGCCTGTACGCTCCCACAGAGAGGGACTCCTCAGGGTGCCGTCAGCCTGACAATGTCGGCTGGTGACCCCCGGGGGAGGCCCTTCTCTGTGGCAGCACCTGCCCTCTGGAACGACCTGCCCCTGGAGATACGTAAGATACCAGATCTTCGTGCTTTTCGCCGTGCCCTTAAAACTGTTTTATTTCATCAAGCTGGGCTGGCATAACACCCCCCTTAGATATTTTTAGATATTTTTAGATATTTTTAATTGTAAATTGATTTTAGTTGGGGTGTTTTAAATTTATTGGGCCAAAATTTGTTTAATTCTTTTAAAAAATTTAAATTTTGTATGAGATGTTTTTTATTCTTGGCTGTTCACCACCTTGAGTCCAGTAGGAGAAGGGCAGTATAAAAATTTAATAAAATAAATAAAGAAATAAAGAAATACTAATGATCTGATGGTCATTTTGAAAAATCCTTTCTTAGCGAGCACCTAGACGCCAAGAGGAACATACGTGCCAAGTTTCAAGTTTGTAGGCTTTACCATTCTGGAGATTTCATGATGAGTGAGTGGTATTTGGCTTATATATACTGTATATATAGACTAGCTGGATCCCTGTGCTTTGCTACAAAACTATGTGATAGGGCTTGATAAATCAACACCTACAGCTTGAAAATTAATGATTAGTTACGATTGGCCTTTCCTCTCCCCTTCTCTCCCTTGGCCTTGCCCCACAGAAATGTCTCCTATTCTATCCCCTTCTCTCCCTCAGGCTTGCCACACAGAGGCCTCCCCTATACTATCCTCTTCTCTCCTCAGCCTCGCCCCACAGAAGGCTCCTCTATCCTATCCCCTTCTCTCCCTCAGGCTTGCCACACAGAGGCCTCCCCTATACTATCCTCTTCTCTCCTCAGCCTCGCCCCACAGAAGGCTCCCCTATCCTGTCCCCTTCTCTCCCTCAGGCTTGCCCCACAGAAGATTATCCTATCCCCTTTCTCTCTTCAGGCTTGCCCCACAGAAGCCTCCCCTATCCTATCCCCTGGTTGCTGCTGTGAAAGTAAAACTGAAAGCGAAACTCCCCTCCTCTGCTTGTGTTTTGCATTTGGAACAGATTTCTTTTCAGGTGGGGAGGGGGAACTCCTTAGCATCAGAGCGTGTTAATAATAATATAGGAAATACTAATGCTCTGATGGTCATTTTGAAAAATCCTTTCTTAGTGAGCACCTAGAAACCAAGAGGAACATACATGGCAAATTTCAAGTTTGTAGGCTTTACGGTTCTGGAGATTTCATGATTATGATGTGAGTGGTTTTCACTTTTATATACTGTATAGAGATTTTCTTTTGCCACTCTGCTGTTTTTCATTCAGTTGATTGGTTTTATGCTTGCTTAAGCCATGCTTTAAGGAAAGTATGATTCAGAAGGAAGCAACATAAATATCCAGAGATTGAATAATAGCAATAGCACTTGAATTTATATACCACTCCATAATGCTTTACAGCCCTCTCTAAACAGTTTACACAGCCTATTGCTCTCAACAATTTGGGTCCTCATTTTACTGACCTCAGAAGGATGGAAGGCTGAGTCAACCTTGAGCCATTCAGGATCAAACTCTTGGTCTGTGGGCAGAGTTAGCCTGCAATATTGCATTCAAACCACTGGGCCATCACAGCTCTTTCAAATAATAGTTTGTAATGACTACAGTGCTATATATGATGTTGCATATATGATAAAGGCATGCAAATATGAATGAAAGATGATGGTTAAAATATGTGAAGTATGCATGGGAGTAATTCAGAGTTCAAAAAGTCTCCCAGCTGAGGTGACTGAAATATTAATGGCTCTTGCCACACCAGTATTAGTAATTAGATGTCAATATTTTACTCAGATATTCTGGAGAACAGAGATTTCCTTTCCTCATTTTCATGTTCTTTAAATCCAAGCCAATCTGATTCAGTAACTCCCTTGGTAAACAAGAACCAAGCAATAAAGGAAATCTCCAAATGCCCAAAGGCAACATATGTAACTTTAATCAAAAGAGATTTATTTAAAAAGGCAGCAGCATTTGAATCTTAGCATAAAAAACAAACACAGAGAAGACTTATTTCTAGCTCACTACTTCTCTACCCACAATTGCTAATAGCGAAAAAAGTTTTAATAGACTAATAGGGATGAATCTAAGCTTGATGTAGAATATGCTTTGTATTCAGTTCCCAAAAAGTGCTACAGGATGTATGAGAATGAAGACTGGGGCATCCATCTGTAGATGTTTAAAACCTCCAATTCTTCACACACATAAAACATAGAGAGCGGGGGTGGGGGGGAGAGACAGCGAGAGAGGGGGTGGAGAATGAAAGATAGAAAATAAGTTGGATTTCCCTTTCAGCAGAGGAAAAAAAACCTCTAGGAAAAAAAATGCACAGGTATATCCCTAAGAGAAATGCTGTTGCATTTAGATGAAAGCCAAATTCCTAAGTATTTTAGTTTTTTAACTATCTGGATCCCTAGTTCTTCCTCTAACTGCGCTTTTTGATTCTTCGTCATATTTTTAATTAGGATCTTGGTTTTATCTTTATTTAATTTAAATCCCGCTACTTTCCCGTAAGCTGTTGGGCAGCATCAAAGTACAGTATGCTAATGGCTGTTCCATTCTAAGCACCCTCCCCTCTAGTCACATGACCCATAGTCAGTGATGGGATTCAGCCAATTCGCACCACTTTGGGAGAACCGGTTGTTAACTTTCTGAGCAGTTTGGCAAACTGATTGTTGGAAGAAATCATTAGGGCAGATAACCGGTTGTTAAATTACTTGAATCCCTCTACTGCCCATAGTACATGCCTAGTATACCAGTCCCTTGTCTCCCTGGTATACATATACACACAAATACTGAGCAAAAGAGACACATACAGATACACATGCATACACATGCATACACATGCACACACACACACACACACACATACACACAGAGCGAGCGAGAGATAAAATGTTAATATGCTGCACAAAAGAAAATGCATTTTATGGCCACTGCATGGAAAATGATGGAAAGAATTCCAAAGTGGTGCTTGATACGTTCCTCCCACCCCATCCTATTTTTGTCTGCATATGTTGCTAAGGAGAAACATATTAGAAACTTCTTTGCCCCCTAAACATATTAGGAATTTTTTTCGACTCCTTGTCAAGAAATGTGTTAAAGGCTTGTATAACATAAATGGTTCCGCTACTTAGAGGCCATGCTCTTTAATACAATCTAAAGCATGCTGCTGAGTTCCCATTTCTTCCATTTCAAAAAAATAATTATAGCTACAGTATTTTTTGGAGTATAAGATGCACCTTTCCCCCCCTAAAAGGGGGTGAAAATTTAGGTGCGTCTTATACACCGAATGTAACCCTGCCCTCCCCCTGGCCCCCACGCTTTGGCCTCTGCCTCGCAGCAGTTACCTCCTTGCAAGCAAGCAGCAAGAAAAAACAGCTCCTTTCAGCTTCAGCACAGCCTAATTAGCACAAGTTGATTGGATCGGCCTCCCAACTCTCAGCTGATTTGCTCTCAGCTGTTTTGCGCAGGGCTCTGCTGCTTGCTGCAAAGAGGTAAATTGCTGGAGCAGATTTTTTTCCCCTTGTGCTAATCAAGCTATGCTGAAAACGAAAATGAAAGTATAGCAGGCTGTTTGCTGTTTGCTGCAATGAGGCAAAATTGCTCAGAAGCAGAGGCAGAGGGAGATTTCTTTTTCCTCACCAAAAAAGGTAGGTGCATCTTATACTCTGAAAAATACAGTATGTAAGAGAAATGCAGAATTTCCTGGATAGCAGATGGGAGCAGAAACATGCACAGTTATGCTAACAGATTTGTTACTTAGGAGAGGACAGACAACTTTTGTTCGCCAGTTTTGGTTGCCACAATGTAAAGAAGATGTTGAGACTCTAGAAAGAGTGCAGAGAAGAGCAACAAAGATGATTAGGGGACTGGAGGCTAAAACATATGCAGGAATTGGGTATGTCTAGTTTAATGAAAAGAAGGACTAGGGGAGACATGATAGCAGTGTTCCAATATCTAAGAGGCTGCCACAAAGAAGAGGGAGTCAAGCTATTCTCCAAAGCACCTGAAGGCAGGACAAGAAGCAATGGGTGGAAACTAATCAAGGAGAGAAGCAACTGAGAACTATGGAGAAATTTCCTGACAGTTAGAACAATTAATCAGTGGAACAACTTGCCTCCAGAAGTTGTGAATGCTCCAACACTGGAAATTTTTAAGAAAATGTTGAATAACCATTTGCCTGAGGTGGTGTAGGGTTTCCTGCCTAAGCAGGGGTTTGGACTAGAAGACCTCCAAGGTCCCTTTCAAATCTGTATTCTATTCTATTCTATTCTATTCTATTCTGTTCTGTTCTGTTCTGTTCTGTTCTGTTCTGTTCCGTTCCGTTCCGTTCCGTTCCGTTCCGTTCCGTTCCGTTCCATTCCATTCCATTCCATTTTATTCTTAACTTTTTGGGAGCTAAGGGCAACACTCCCAAAAAGTAGGGAGGTAGACATAATTTAATTAAAATGTTTAATTAATTACACTTAAAATACTTGTTCATATTTAGAATAATGCCACCACTATCATGCTCAAAATGACAATCTTGTGACCCAAGGCGCTTGGGTGAAGAGCAGATGTGATCATGGAGTATCAAGATGTCATGTCTATCATAGATGCAGACCTTATGTACTACACTAGCCAATAATGTGCTTAATCATAGTTTACAAAGTCACAGTGACTACGTCCATAACTTAAAGTGTTGTTATTATTATAATTTAAAAATTTATTTGCCAGCCATCTCATGATTCAAGCCAACTCTGAGTGGTTGAACTGTTATGTTTCTGTGCAAAATATTAATGTTGCCGTGATATTTCACTTTTAGATATGAAAACAAGTCTACCTTGCTCCTTCTAGGGATATTCTATCCTATTTGACTATATATGCTGATTTGTAGTTCAATTTCCATGTAACTAGAGATGGAGCCACATTCCTCCTAATCAATTCATTTTGGAAGGAGATGGACAAACATTTGTATAGAATGCTTCCAAATATGTAAGAGTTGTGATTCATACCAGCCATTATTAAATATGTCTTGTTTCTTGCTCACCTTTCAGCAAATACTTCAGCCTATTTGAGGATGATGAATGGCATTTCGAATACATAATTTGATATCTCTATTGTTCAAAAGTTTGGAATTTAGTTGCCATAAAAATGGATTAAATCCAGATGGTATCTAATATCTGCGGCTAAACATATGCTAGCAGAATGATTAATAAGTAAATGTCATTCTTCTGTAGCCTTCACATCTCTAAAACCTACTCAGAGGATTTGAAGAGCATAAAGGCCTGCAGACAGGAGAGGAAGTTCCTATTGCACATGGGGATCTGTTATAAGCCATAATGACATCCAAATGATTTTGCAATTTACATCAATGCTTCAACTTCTGATGCAATTATTTTAAGTTGTGTCCTTTGTGTGATGAGATCATGACATGCATGTTCCTATTTTGCGGCTTTCTTAGACAATCATGCTATTGCATTGGGTAATCGAAAGTTGTTTACATAATATTGGACTTCACACAGATTCTTTAAATATATTCTACATTGTTGTTGTTAGTTGCAAAGTTGTGTCCGACCCATAGCGACCCCATGGACAACTTTCCTCCAGGCCTTCCTGTCCTCTACCATCCCCTGGAGACCATTTAAGCTCACACCAACTGCTTCAGTGACTCCATCCAGCCACCTCATTCTCTGTCGTCCCTTTCTTCTTTTGCCCTCAATCTTTTCCAGCATTAGGCTCTTCTCCAGTGAGTCCTTCCTTCTCATTAGGTGGCCAAAGTATTTCAGTTTCATCTTCAAGATCTGGCCTTCTAAAGAGCAGTCAGGGTTGATCTCTTCTAGGACTGGCTGGTTTGATTGCCTTGCAGTCCAAGGGACTCGCAGGAGTCTTCTCCAGCACCATATTTCAAAGGCCTCAATTCTATATAGTAATTGGTTATTTTATGTCCCTCTTAGAATATACAAAACTAACACAGTTTAGCCAAAAACTACAGAATGTTCTTGAATCTTTAGCACTCTCTTGTTACTGCACTAAACATTCTTGCAATGAAAATATCCCAAGAGTGTTAATGGATAACACTGATGGAAGCATAAAGTTTATATGAATCCATCATATGATACCCGCACACATATATTTTCCTCCCAGAGCTGTAGCAATGTTTTGGAACTTAACATTTCATAGGTGCTAATAATTCATGCCTCATTCTGCCAGCATCTTAGGGTGGTAAACAGTGCATTTAATGTTCTCCCAGCACAGAATGATAATTACGCTGTAGGGAAAACAACTAAAGGGTTTTGCTGGGATCACAATATTTGAAGGGCTAAGAGGCAGAGAGAGAGGGACGGAGGGAGAGAGGGAGAGGGAGAGAGAGCGGGGAGAGAGATGATGGGATGGGGGAAGGTTTAGGTACCCTAACCCTATCTTTCTCAATAACATCAGACAGCACTATAAAAGAGTTGTTGTTTTTTTAACTTGCTTCTTTTTATCTTGCTCTGTTCCTAACAGCGCAACTCTGCTTTAATTCTTTCTCCAAAGAGAATTTGCTTCAAGGGCCAAAATTGCACGAGGGAAGTGAAATCTTTTTTAAAATGTAAAACACTGACTCCTAAACTAATTTATATTAACTGCAGGAGCACATTGATATACCACAAGTAAATAATTAAAAATCTTTTCAAATGAAGAATGCTCTTTCACTGGAAACTGAATAAATTTGAAATGACTTGCTAATTCTTTCTTAGACCATACTTCTTAAAAACAAGTACTATTAAGATCAAGACTTAATCCTATTGATTAACTGGGAGTAAACCCACTGGAATTAGTGCAATAAATTAGTTCTGGATAAGTAAACTATAGTTTTACAGATATAATGTAAATATGATTAAACCTGGATCCCAGTAATTCTGTATAATTCAGAATGTTATTTATCTTAATATTAAACTTTAATGTTGTAAATTGAGGAGTACCTGTAATGATAACCAACCAGGTGTATTTTTGTGTGTTTCCCTGTGTGTGTGTGTTGGGTGTAGGTCAGACTAGGAAAAGCAATGGTCGAAAACCACACCACTGTTGTGACCTAGGCTTCCTGAGTCATTAAAACACACGAGTAGTCCCAAAAACCTCTTTTATTGCAACAGCTATGAATTACGTTCATTCACAGCTGAGTCCCAATTAGTTGCAAAAAGTCCTTTGGGAGAAGTCCTTTGGGATAATCACCAACCTTTATCTCCCTTGACAAGCTGCCAAAGACCTACTTGGCAAAGCCTTATGGGAGGGACCAATCATCTCCAGGTCTTATTCCCAAATTGTCCCTTTAGTTTTAACTGTTCTTGCCTTCTGGCAGCTCTGTGCTTGTGCACACTAGGAACAGGTTCCTCCTGTTCCTCTGCCTCTCTGATGTGTTAATCTGGAGGCTCCTGAGGCAGCACATACCTCCCAGATTGCCCTGGCCCCATCTCTGCCTCCAACGCAGAGCCCTCATCTGGGCCTTCCCCAGACTCCAGGACTGGCCCATGTTCCTCCCCAGCCTCCTCACTGTCCAACTCTGCTGCCAGCTCCGCAGGCTGCTGGCGGACCCCAACAACCAGGAGAGAAGATGAACTTGAGGGAATCTTTACTTAACTACTAGAAAAAGAATAACTCTGTGACTATAGATCACAGTGAGAAATGTGCACATATACATGCCTCTGTCCGATACACAAGTTATACAATCCATACTTTAAAAACAGCGTAAGGAAGGGCTTTTGTTTGTTTGCCTCAAATGTTGAATATTATTTCACTTCATTGGATTAGTTCACCATTCTAACTGAGGAAAGAAACAGAACGCTTCTCATCAGCATTCTATACCATAAATATTTATTTATACATTTCTATTTCTGCCTTTATTCTATTTTGTTTTATCAAAAATAACTCCAAAAGTTGACATCTTTCTCATAGTGGAACTGATCCAGCTTGTTGATCAGCAGGATTGTTATTTTGTGCAACTTCAATTCTTGTTTTTCAGCTATAGGAGCTTTTGTTACTTTAAATATGGCCATGTCACATTATATAAAGATATTAGAAACTTTTCGTTCAAATTATCTCTAACATAGGGATTTTGTTTTTGTTCATGATAGCTGTGTGACTTAGTTGATTTTTTTTCAAGAAAACTATCATAAGTCCAATACGCATGCTTATTTTTCTGCTCTATCATCTTTTCATTCCTTTTCTTGGAGTTATTAAGGTTTGCCTCCAAATTTTCATCACTACTCTGAAAATGGCAGAGCCCTTCTAATTGGATTAAATTCCTAATGGCCAGATGGATATGTCATTGTAGTTCCTACGTAAATCCTCAACAGCGCCAATCCTCCTTAGTTTTTTAAGATCAGCCAAAGTCATTTACAATTTTATAAGCTATTTCTTTCAGATTGAAGGTACATTGCTGCTCATTTTTCTTTTAAATCCCCTGAAGAACCTCATATTATCAGCAAATTAGCCATCTGACGCTTCACCTCAACTCTGAAACATTTTTGAACAAATTAAATAATCCAATTCTAACAAGGATCTCTTTGTATTAGAGGTGATTTGGGAAGATAGGATTCATAACCAGATCAGATTGAATTCAGTCTGAAGTTCATCTCCTTGACAGCCTCAAATGATATTATAATAAGCATGGTTAAGGACCATCATCATGGACATATAGGAGGAAAATAGATTCTGGAGTTTCTGAATACATGCTTTTCAAGCAAGATGTACAATCCAAACAGCTCATCCTAAGGAGACCTTAACTTGATTTCATGTGCCTAATTAAAAAAAATTAAAAAGTTATTTAATTTGATGAGCTAAGACCTCTAGTATGAGCTATATCTTGTCCTTTGTAAACTGATGCTGGGAAATGATTTTCGAAGGTGATGAAGGAGGAAAAGGTGCCAGTTATTCAAACAGGAAAAAAAATCCTTATAGATAGTGAAAAGTGCAGAAAAGAACAACAAAGATGATTAGGGGGCTGGAGACTAAGACATATGAAGAACGGTTACAGAAATTGGGTATGTCTAGTCTAGTGAAAAGAAAGAGAAGGGGAGATATGATAGCAGTGTTCCAGTGTTTTAGGGGCTGACACAAAGATGAGAGAGGCTAACTATTTTCCAAAGCACCAGAAAGCAATACAAGAACCAATGGATGGAAAGTATCCATAAAACTAAGGATAAATTTCCTAATGATGAGAGCAATCAACCAACGGAATGGTTTGCCTTCAAAAGTTGTGGCTGCCCCACCACTGGAGACTTTCAAGAAGAGACTGGACAGCCACTTGCCTGAAATGGTATAGACCCGTGATGGCGAACCTATGGCACGCGTGCCAGAGATGGCACATGGAGCCATATCTGTGGGCACGCGAGCGTTACCCTAGCTCAGCTCCAGCATGCATGTGCGCCAGCCAGGTGATTTTCGGGCCATCCAGGCCCACCGGAAGTCGAGAAAGAGGCTGTTTCCAGCCTCTGGAGGGCCTCTGTGGGGTGGGGAAGGATGTTTCCGCCTGTTGTGGCTCCGTTACCTGAGCCTGTGTTATCGGCAGGAGAGGACTCTGAGAGTGAAGGAGAGGAGTTGGCAAGGCCTCCCTCTCCAGGACACTCCTCTCTGGCAATGCCTTCGGTGTCCTCCGAAGGTCAAGAGATAGGCCCGGGGCCAAGCACGTCCATGCAGCCACAGGTGGACAGTAATGAGGAAGATGAGTCTTGGCTGGACCCTCGGCAGCGTCGCAGAGATAAGCGCGCACAACAGAGGAAGAGGCGCGCCCGGGATTAGGCTGAGTCACTGGACCACACCCCACAGGGTATAAAAGAGGGTGTAGTGGCCGGTTCAGCTCTGTGACAAGCAAAAAACGGATATTGGACGACCTTCTTTGTATTTACTGGACTTTGTTGATTATTGTGTATTGGCTTTGTTCCCGGACGAAGGGAGAAACTCCCCCCTCGTGAGTAAAGAATACCTGGCAGCCAGCCACTGGGTTGCTGCCAATTCTGATACCGGATAAACTGTTGTCGGCTGAGTTCTTTAACTGTTGCCTGTCTGTGGGGATGCGTGTGTGAGACGGGGACAGAACACCGCCCTCCCCAGGCTCCAAGAAAGCCTCTGGAGCCTGGGGAGGGTGAAAAAAGGGCCTACCGGGCCCATTGATAACGTTTTTGCCATTGCGTGCCAAAAGCGGGGAGAGCGCGGGGGGTTCGCATGTACATACGCGGGGGGGTGGGGAGGCATTAAATTATGGGTGTGGGCATGTGGGCGCGTGACCACCCCCCGCTCCCCCCGCTTTTGGCATGCAATGGCAAAAAGGTTAGCCATCACTGGTATAGACTCTCCTGCTTGTGCAGGGAGTTGGACTAGAAAATCTTCCAACTCTGTTATTCTATGTTCAGTAAGGCAGAATTGCTCTAGGTCTACCCACATATTGCTTCAGCTTCATATTCATTCCCTGCATTTGCCAAAAGAATACTCTTAAAGGTTCCTGATAGAAAATTTAACCCAGCTCTATGCTGAGAGACTGTACCTCATTATGGAAATACTGGATTATAGAAAGCTGGCTACCTAGATAAAGTCTGAAATGAATACTGTAGAAATGCAATCAGATGCATTGTTCTTATATGGCAGTCCAGGCCAAATTATGTGGGTTCTTCTTCCTTTCCTTGCCATCTCCATCCTTACTACAGGTTTTAATAAGGTTGTTTCAGTTTTAACAATGGTTTGTTCGAGAGAGTCGGTGTGTTTTATGATCCTGCCTTGTTAGAATGACCAAAGCTGAAGCGTATTCCTAGTTCATACATAACAAACCACAGATACAGTAGTTGAAACAGAAGCAAACCACATTGTTCTCCTCACAGATCAGCTCATAAAAGAAATAACAGCAAATATGTACATTAAGAACAAGCAATCTAAATGATGACCAATGAGTCTTTTCTGGGCAGGCTACATCAGTAGTGATTGCCTGAGAAAAAAATGTAAATAAAACTCTATGCTTTCTCCATGATGATACCTAATACTGCCTGTTTACTACTGTCCTAAAAAGACTCAGTTGCAATCCAATTGGCTTGGAATAGAGGGAGCAAAGTGTACACAAAGCCAGGATACACAAATAATGAACACAATATGTTGAGAAACAATGAATATGCATGCAAAAATGCACTTTAAAATGTTAGAATAATCTAACCAACTGTTTCAGCCCCTTGAAGATTTGTAAATGCATTTTATTATTTGTTATCTTTCCTTAACAATTACTTGTTTATTTGTGCATGAGAGAGTATCTTTTCCTCAACATATTTTTCTCTAATGTTTTTCTAGTCCGCGTGTTATATAATCGTCATGAATATTCTGTGCTTGTAAAGTGTATTGCTGTGTGTGCTTACAAATAGCTTCTTAAGATATTTTATGCATGTGTGGTTATAATTTGTATATCTTGGCTTTAGGATTTTGGATTTTGAGTAGGCTTTCAGGGTTTTTTGGGGGGTGTGGGTTAGAAGGGAGGGCATACCATCTTCACCTCAGGCAGCAAAACATTTTGTAGGGAAAATGTTGTTCTGCAGTGGAATAAGTAGGAAAAAGTGATTGCATTAATAGCAGCTGCAGCTGCATTAGCAGGAAAAAAAAGGTCATTTGGTAGATATATCAGCTTCTAAAGAAAGATATTTATCCAGAAAAAAATCTTTATTAGCTGAAAAGTGTTTTCCATAAAAGAGCTAACTTTTTAAGTGGTCGTAAAATATGGTGAGTGCCTTCGATGGTAATTTCTCTGTTTTCCATTTTAAAATATTAGCATATTTCTTCCTTTGGCTAAATTCAATACTTTGGCAAATTACTTTCTGGGAGGGCAACCAGACTTTGGGTTGCAAAAAATTGTGCAATTCATTAGATAACAGCAGCAAGAGGCAGAAAGTTCTCTTCCCTAGTAGTCCACAGGGATGTTCAGCCATATTTTTATAGAAATATGAATGTTGCACAAACAGAAAATTATTTTTCCCTTCCAGGGAGAAGCTGGCTTTTCATTGGGATTCATTTCCAGATAAAATCTAATAGGAGATTTGTAAATTTAAGAAGCTATTGCATGTTACACCACAGAATGGATGCTGTGGAAGAAATTTTCTCTCAAAATACAGCTGCTATGGGAGGAGCATTTGCCCAAGAAATTGAACGCAGAACTGAGATTCATCTTCAGCTTAATTACATTTCAGTTTCAGATTAAAGAATAATTGTAAACATCTCAAAGATGGAATTCACCCTGAGAGCGTTCTCAGTGAAGTACCCTTTGGGGACCTTTTGTATTTCAGAGTCCTAGTGCTCCAATTTAATGGCAGAAAAGAACATCAGGTCAAGGTCAAAGCTGCTTTCTTTTCACCCTGTGCTCTCTTCTACTTCACTAATTTGTTGAATAGGGTATTTATGGATGAATGATCTTCTAGAGGATTGGCATTCCTGTGTGTGTGTGTGAGAGAGAGAGGGGGGGGGAGAGGGAGGGAGGGAGAGGGAGAGAAGAAGAAGAAGAAGAAGAAGAAGAAGAAGAAGAAGAAGAAGAAGAAGAAGAAGAAGAAGAAGAAGAAGAAGAAGAAGAAGAAGAAGAAGAAGAAGAAGAAGAAGACGACGCCTGGTGGCTCAGCAGACTGATAGCATTGTGATTAACACCAGCTGTCTGCAATTACTGTAAGTTCGAATCTCACCAGGCTCAAGGTTGACTCAGCCTTCCATCCTTTCTAAGGTAGGTAAATTGAGGACCCAGTTTGTGGAGGCAATAAGCTGACTTTGTATAAATATACAAAAGTATGAAGGCTATTGCTTAACGCATTGTAAGCCACCCTGAGTCTCCGGAGAAGGGCGGCATATAAATCAAAAAAGAAGAAGAAGGAGAAGAAGGAGAAGAAGAAGAAGAAGACGAAGAAGAAGAAGAAGAAGAAGAAGAAGAAGAAGAAGAAGAAGAAGAAGAAGAAGAAGAAGAAGAAGAAGAAGAAGAAGAAGAAGAAGAAGAGATAAAGCACACACAGAGGTTGGAGACTTCAAACTAATAGTTAGCTTCCAAAGAATAAAATTAGTCTCAAAGAAGTTGAGGGACTGCCCCCCCTGCAAATAATAAGTGTAGATGGAACGGGAGAATAGTGGAGTGATTGGAGAGATGGTATAAGAAAAGACATAGAGCTGCAAAACAGGAGAGCATTTACTCAGGGCCTCATATTGTTCCCATATTGAGTGTGGCTGAGTGAATTCCTGCATAAATACTGAAGATTAAACATATCAGTATTAATTATATTAATTGTGATTAATTGACTGCATTAATTCAATATTACACCTAATTTAAATTTTGATCTTTTCGTCTTCTCTTTTACACCCACTTATTGTAGTGCTACTTCCCACACACTAATCAAAGGTCAAGTACAACTTTCAGCTTGACAAAAATTCATTAATTTATTTAAAAGATTTATATGGTTATCCATCATAAACACAACTCTGGGTAAAAGCAATAATAAAACCATCAACACAACAAATTAGTAAATATATAATCATAAAGTAAAATATGAAAACCCAGTACATCAATTGTCTGGTTAGGATGCCCCAGATTCACCTCTTGATAGCAATAGCAATAGCTTTTAGACTTCTATACCACTTCACAGTGCTTTACAGTTCTCACTAAGCAGTTTACAGAGTCAGAATATTGCCCCCAACAATCTGGGTCCTCATTTTATCGACTTCAGAAGAATGAAAGGCTGAGTTAACCTTGAGCTGGTGAGAATCAAACTCCAGAACTGCTGGCAGCCAGCAGTCAGCAGAAGTAGCCTGTAGTACTGCATTCTAACCACTGCACCAGGGTGGCTCTTGATATCCTCAGATGTATTATAAAGACATGTTCCACGTTCATTCTGTCGTTTGCTGGATAACACTAACATTCATTTGCTACTCATAAGCTAGTGCCACCCATTTACTTACTCAATAAACAAGGAGCACAAATCTTTTGTCTTCATTTATAATTTTTGCCTTCTAAATTTTGAATGGCAATGGAATATATATTTTGTTGCTTTGTTTTAAGTCTTGGTAAGAAGTTTGGAGTGAAATAGCAGACTCTCAGCTGATATTGAGCTAGACAAATATGACAGGGAAAAAAAAGCTCGAGCTCACAAAAGCAAGATGTCTATTGAAGTCTGGCTGTTTGGAGACAAGAATCTGAATTTGAAATCCTTTCAGGTATTTGCATTGTAGATAATTAGACCAGTGTTTCTCAACATTAACAACATTAAGATGTGTTCACTTCAAGTCCCAAAATTCCTCAACCAGGCATAATTGAAGTAGACTGACTACCCCCAACTGCTTATTTAGAATAGCACCTAAATAAGAATAACAGTATGTCGTGTTAAATAAAAGTATGAATGATAAACCTGTTAGTGGATGCAATTGCCATGTTGCATGTATCCATTTTATATAAATGGAACCAGAAAATATATTTATAATCCATTGATTATTTAGTTAGTCATCTTGCCATATGCAGATCCAGCCATAAGATTGCTGATGATTACGTATATAAATTGTATGGGCCAAATTTTAACCTGCAATTACAACTGCCCCAAAGATATGTACAGATTGTACTAATAATGTTGTCTAGTTGGGTTATGAAACTTCTGCAAGAAAACCATCAAGGATCCTACAACCCTGAGCTGCAAACATTCTCATCTACCAATACATGCAGATTGCATGTAGATTCAGTTATTGTATAAATCTTCTGTCTCATTTCATGGCAACATAGTTAAAAATTGTAACAATATATATGCAAATACACACTCCCTATTGGCCCCAAACCAGTGGTGAAATCCATTTTTTTTTTAAAAAAAAATTTATTGGTTAAAAATTACAAACAAACATAGATACGACAATACAACATACAAGACAAATAAACATGAATCAAATCTTACGACTTTTTTCAAAATTGTCATATCGGTAGATTGTATTTGTATTTCTTATCTATATATCTATATATTTACATATAAAGCAATATGATAAACTCCATATTTAATTAATTATATTTCTTAATTGGTACCCAATTTTTGTCTATAAATTTCGACCTCTCTTTTGTGTCCCTATTTTTATATTCCTTTCTTTTTCTCCAACCAGTTATACCATTTCTGCCATACTAAATAATAGTCTGTTTCATCTTTTTCCTATAATTCTTTTGTGAGTCTATCCATTTCTGCACATTCCATAATTTTGGTGATTATTTTATTTTCCGTTGGTATGTCTTCATGTTTCCAATTTTGAGCAAAAAGTATCCGTGCTGCCGTTAGTATGTGGATAATTAGATATTTTATTTCTTTTTCGTAATGGCCTGTAATTATTCCTAGTAAAAAGATTTCTGGCTTCATTTCCTATTTCTGGTTTGTGATTTCTTCTATTTGTGTCCTTATTGCCTGCCAGAATTGTTTTGCCTTCTGGCATGACCACCACATATGGTAGTAGGTTCCTTTTTGTGATTTAATGATTTAATGATCATAATATTCTTTTGTTTTTAAGCTCTATCCAATCTCTTATCCAAATCAATGATGCCGCTTTGTATCCTAATTGGTAATCCTAATCCTCCTTTCTCTCATGTATCTTGAAGGTATTTTAATTTAATTCTTGCCTTCTTCCCCTGCCAAATATAATTTGCAATCATTTTATTGAAATCTTTGAAAAAGTCCTTTCCTGGCCGTATCAGGATTACTTGGAAGAGGTATAACATTCTGGGTAATATGTTCATTTTAATAGATGCAATTTTTCCTAGAAATGATAATTGTAACTTGCTCCATGTTTCCAAATCCTTTTTCATCTGTTTTGTCAATTTGTTATAATTATCTTCTCTAAGTGATGATGCTTTGTTGGTGAGCCAGATTCCTAGGTATTTTACTTTCTTTGCCGTTTGTATTCCTAATTTATCTTCTAATTTTTTTTCCTGCAAATTTGTCAGATTCTTCATTAATGCTTTTGTTTTTTGTTTATTGATTTTAAGACCGGCCACTCTTCCATACTCCTCTATTTTTGCTAACAATTTAGTTCCTGTTACTGCTGGTTGTTCCAAGATAAACACCACATCATCTGCAAAGGCTTGTAATTTATACTCCTCTTTTTCGGTTCTCAGTCCTTTTATTTCTTTATCTTTCCTGATTTCATTTAATAGCGTTTCCAAGGATATTATAAACAGTAAGCGGGATAGAGGACATCCCTGTCTCACTCCTGTTGATATTTCAAATTGTTCTGTCATATCCCCATTTATCATAATCTTTGCAGTTTGAGAGGAGTAAATCTTCCTAATCATATTTAAAAATTCCATATTTTCCAATTGTAATATAAGAAATTTCCAATTTAGATTATCAAAAGCCTTCTGCGCGTCCAAGAAGATTAAGGCCAATTGTTTGTCCGAGTTTCTTTCATAATATTCGAGAACGTCAATGATTAGTCTCATATTATTTTTTATTTGTCTTCTTGGAATGAAACCATTTTGATCTGGATGGATATATTCGTGAATGATTCTCTTCAGTCTCTGTGTAATAATAGCGTGAACAGCTTATAATCTACATTTAGCAGTGATATTGGCCTGTAATTTTTGATTTGTGTGGGATCTGTTTCTTCTTTTAGAATGAGTGTGATGATAGTTTCAGTCCATGATTTGGGAATTATAGCTTCTAAAAGTGCATCGTTGAAAACCTGAAGTAAAATCTCGTCCATTGGATGTGGGCATATTTTGTAAAATTCTGTTGGTATACCATCCAGTCCTGGGGTTTTATTGTTTTTTTTTTTCTTGTGTCTATTAGCTCGGTCATAGTAATTGGTCTGTTCAGTAACTCTCTCTGTGTCTTTTCCAGCCTTTGAACATTTGTTTTGCCTAAATATTCTTTAATATCTTCTTCCCAAATTTCCTCTTGTTTATATAGGTTCTGAAAGAAATTTTTTACTATTCGTTTTTTATCTTCGTTTCTGTAATGTGTTTCCCCTACCTCGTCTTGCAGTTGGTGTATTGTTCTCTTCTCTTTTTTGTTTTTCAATTTATACGCCAACCAGCGACCTGTTTTATTTGCATGTTCAAAATGGTTTTGTTTTACTAATTTAATTTTCTTTGCAATTTCTGTTTGTGTAATTAAATTAATTTTATGTTTGATGAGACTTAGCTTTCCTTTAATTACTTTATTGTGGGGTTCTTTCTGCAACTCTGATTCATATGTTCTGAGTTCTATTAATAAGTTGTCTCTTATCTGTTGTTTGTCTTTGTTTTTCTTTGCCATGTATGGAATAGTAAGGCCTCTTATATAGGCTTTGGTTGTGTCCCATAGATTTTGGAGTGAGGTTTGCTCTTTCATATTTATCTGGAAAAATGTAATCATTTCTTTCTCGATCATTTATTTATTTAACATAGTTAAAAATTGTAACAATATATATGTAAATACACATTCCCTATTGGCCCCAAACCAGTGGTGAAATCCAATTTTTTTTACTACCGGTTCTGTGGGCGTGGCTTGGTGGATGTGGTGTGTTTTGGTTTGGTGGATGTGGCTTGGTAGGCATGGCAGTGGAAGGATACTGCAAAATCTCCATTCCCTCCCCACTCCAGGGGAAAGATACTGCAAACTCTCCATTCTCACCCCACTCTGGGGACGGCCAGAGGTGGTAGTTGCCGGTTCTCCAAACTGCTCAAAATTTCCGCTCTGGTTCTCCAGAACCTGTCAGAACCTGCTGGATTTCACCCCTACCCCAAACAATACATATGATTGATTGATTCTGTGCCATCTAGTCATTTTTGACTCCTAGTGACCACATAGATAGATTTTGCAAATACATTTTCCCTTGTATTTCAAATTGGCTAGAACATTGAGAAGAGAACTAGTTTTGGCTAGACTCCAGCAAGTATTACATTTAGAATGCTCCTGCTGTAGGACAGCTCTTTCTCTTCCTTGACTGTTAATCATTTGCAGCCTCTTTTATCTATTCCATTGTTTTCATTACTGTGACCTGTAATCATATTTCTTTTTCTTGTGATGTTGCTACTGTATGCTGATAAGACAGAAGCAGTCCTTTCTGTTCTCTTATCTCTGATGTCTTGTGGCTCACCTGAGTTAATTCCAGGAAGTTGATATTGGCAGAGATTCAGCTTTCACTGCTGCCTATTGCAAGCCCCTCACATACTCACCCCTCCCCACTCAAATTAATAATACTGTATTATATTATGAAAATATATAGTCACATACATTATATCATGGCAGCACTATACCTCTTTTTTATGACAAACTGTGCTGATGCTTTTTTTTTTTTAAAGTGTGCTGTTCCATTGTGTTATACCATGGTACTACAATTATGTGGATTCACTGCCATTTTGAGAAGAACAAGAAAATGGGTCGTGCATTTTTGTTTTAATGTAGTGGCTAGCATTATGATACTGCCATGATGATAACCTCTCTTTTAGTAAAAAGAAAAGAAAAAAAAGAAGAGTAGGCATAATAATTGAAATGATTGTTAAAAGCAGCAATGAAAAATGTAATAAATAAGTGCTGAACTTCAGATGGCCCAGCCTAGATAACTAAATTATACTGATTGGACAGAATATTGTGGAATAGATTCATTGCTAAAGCCCCATAATCTTCTAGCTTGAGTGAAAAACTTCTAGTGGAACACAAATTACAACTCTGCTTAGTTTCCCACAGAAATATAATAATGAATCAAAAATCTCCCTTTCAAATAGAATACACTCTGGATCAAAGAGCCTTGAATTTCCATTCCCAATCAGTTGGGAAACTGTAGAAGCTGATTGAATGACCCTAGTTCCATATACACTCAGCCACATAATAAGATTCTGAGGTGATAGATGGTTATAAAACTCTTCATCCCAAATGTGACACTTCTTGTACAGATGATTCTCCTCTATAATGTTGTAAAGCAGGAGTGCCAAACTCGATTTCATTGAGGGCTGCATCAGGGTTTTGTTTGACCTCGGAGGGCCAGAGTGGGTGTGGCCAGGGGGGCATGCTCAGCTCACCATCACTAGTGTTGGGGGTGCCTGTGGTGACCCAAGCACTCTGCCAGAGAAAATGGGCCCTCAAGCTCCATTTTTGGCTGTGACGGCCTCCTGCAACCCTCTACCAGCAAAAATGGAGCTGCGGCCCTCCCAAGCTCCATTTTCACTGGCAGAGGCATGGTGGTCCAGTCCTTTGCTGTTTCCAGGGCGGCCCCATGGGCCACAACTAAGCATCCCATGGGCCAGATCTGGCCCCAGGGCTTTGAATTTGACACTCCTGTTGTAAAGGAAGGACCTTATTTTCTTCAACTAAAAACAGGCTTCCATACTGTGGTTAAAGATTTTTACAATTCAAAGGTCAGTTTCATTTATTTATTTAAGGTTTTCTGTTGCCCACTTTTGTTTCGTTGCTTTGTAAGGCTTACAAACCTAAATATATACAATAAAAGCATTGATAGACTGCTGAAGTATCATCTAGTGACCATATACATAGATTCTCTCCAGGATAACCTGTCTTCAACTTGGTGTTTTAGAAAGATTTCACTGAGAGATTTCAGTCAAAGAAAGAGTCAAATCTCCCATCAAATTGATTTTGCATTTATCATGTGGCATCTTCTGGAACTACACTCAACCTCACCTTGTTCTATCCCAGGACACATTCAGTTCCCAGAGCTCCTTGATGGGCTCATTGAAATATCTAATCTTCAGATCATCTACACAAGCATCCCCAATACCAGATATTCCAAGAATAGGTGTATCAGGTGTATCAACCAAAGTTTCACCTCATCATTACCAATATAACTTTACCAAAAGCTGAAGAAGGCATCCTAAAAAAAAAAAGGAATAATCTTAGAATTCAGAAGACAATGCAACCTGAAACTCAGAAAGTGCTACTTTTAAAATATCAAAATGTGATTTATATTGCTATATTTATACAATTTAACCTTTTCGGAGTTTAAAAAAAAATCCCCAAGGAAGTTATTACAAATTGTCATTAAATGTGTCATTTAGTACTCTAAGCTGATTTAATAATTTATTCTGATACTGTGGGTGTTATATTCCTTTCAATTACAAAAAGGTCAAAACTTCTTCCTTATATTATCAGGAGGTGGCAGTCATGTCTGCTGAAAGAACTCAAGATGGATAGGAGGTAGAAACCCTCTGTAGGAATTCGAACAGAATGCTTGCAGTTCTCTTGACAGAGATAACAGCAGCTCGAATTAAACAGGATCAGCTCTTTAAAGACTTATTAGACACACTTAGTAAATAATTTATAATTATAATTCAGGAGCATACATTGTTGACAAAATGTTAAGTGCCTAACTGTGAAGGATTTTGTAGGAAAATGATTTAATTTGATCGTTGACAGCGCTTTTCATCCATAGTCCTTTAGAAGTTCAAGCTACAGTCATCAGTTGTCACGCTTCTGTGAGATGTCATCTAAAGGAATGTGTGCCTTGTTATGTAGGAAGCCAATAGGAGAAGGAAGCAAATATAGGCAATTCTATGATGGCATCACTATTAATAACATTAATGCTCTACTTACATGACATTATTTATAGAATCGCTTGTAAAGAACAGTACCTTGTTTGCTTGTGTGGATACGATATTTCTGATAGAAATATCAAATAACATGAACTGTATTTTGAAGGGAGAAATCCAAATATGCTTCCTATTACAAGTTTGGTTTAGTCTACTGTAAGTGCCTTGGGGGGGGGGGAGTTACTTTCCTTTTCCCCTAGAAAGTTTAGGAAGTAGCTAGTCATGAAAGTTCAGTTTTGTTACAGCCTCTTTACTGAGTTTCATAATATTACATGCAGTATGAAAATGAAAAATACATGGAGTTACTTTACTAGGGCCTGTAACTTGTAAACCAGAGCTATATCATAGGTAGAAATTATAGGTCACCAAACCATTTGAGATTTTACGTTGGGATGCAGAATGCGCGGCACATATAATTGGCTTCTGAATAATCTGCATCAGTTTCTTAAAATATAGCAAAGCAGCACTCAGCAAACTGTGCCTTTCTAATGGTTACTACAAGCCCACAATGGGGAATTCATTCTTCTATAAATTTAATATTCCTGTGTTAACATTTGGAAAGGGCAAACTGCTACAGTAATCAGCATTTATACTTTCATTTTTGTCCAGAGAGGTAACTGAAAATGTGAATCAAATATTTTCCCAGACAGTGGTAAAGCTACAAAGTCTCTTCTCTTCTCTTCTCTTCTCTTCTCTTCTCTTCTCTTCTCTTCTCTTCTCTTCTCTTCTCCTCTCCTCTCCTCTCCTCTCCTCTCCTCTCCTCTCCTCTCCTCTCCTCTCCTCTCCTCTCCTCTTCCCTTCCCTTCCCTTCCCTTCCCTTCCCTTTAGTCTTTCCAAAGGGCAAGCTGACAATTTGGGAAGATTCCTGTGAAATGGGAATAGAGCAATAACGTGGCTAATTTGTACTTTACACATGTGGATCTGGTTGTTCATGCCTGACAGTGATGCTGCCTTACAATTGGTTCCTTCCCAGAATCCGTCCTAAGAGCCCATGAAAGAGACTTTCTTAATAGGATTCCATGTCACTAAAGGCTGCTTATGAATTAAAGGCATGCCAAACCTGCCTCATTTAATTTTTGTTCCAAGTGCCTTCGGATCAGTTGGTCTTTTCATCTGACCTCATTAACCAGCTTTGTGTCTAGCTGTTGAAGATGAATTCATCCAACAGATAATTTTTAAAAGAAGATTATAAAGATATATAAAAGGCATCCCCAGTGCAGCAAGTAAAACATTAAGCTAGGTAAATCAAGCAGAACATTTCATTCCAGATAGATTAGAAAACTGGTGCTACAAACGATCACTCATAAAAAAAATTAGATTTACCTGCATTTGATACAACTTGAATGGAATTTGCCACAATCCTTGATATATTTCAAACTATCAGAATCTAATAGAGAGGATAAATGGTGACACATGTATAATGTCCAAATTTATGCCAGGGGGGAAGGGGAGGTGATGATCTGACGCAAGATAATTCATCATGGGTGAATCATCTTAGTGTCACAATAGCTTGCTATTAATGCCAGGGTAACATTTTATCTTTTTTTTTTTTTAATTAAGCAAAGAGAGATCATTTCGGTCAGTCATGATTTAATTGCAATATTCATGTTGTGAAGCTCAGTCAAGTTAGGACTGAGTTCTAACTTGTTCTCCTATGCTGGCTTGTGTGACAAGAAAGTATGTTTCTCCTCTTCCTCATTATGGTGAATAAACAAGCTTGGAGAGATATTCCTTTAAGTTTCAAAAGGAGAGGCGTATTGTGCTCTGTTTCCCGATGACTGAATGGCAATGTGAATCAATAATGAATGAGCCACAAAGAATATTGTATAATCATGCTCGCAATTCTGATAATAACCCAAGATAAAATGACATGATGAAGGTTCCATAAAAGTTTCATTGGGTCTCATCAGCTTCTTTCATTTTCCTTTAAGATGATTTCATTTAGGCAAGCTGTCCCTTGCACTGTGTAGACTCAAACTGACTGATGTTCTTAAATTACTTATAGCACGGTCTCTTTTATATCTTTTCTTAATTAGCAATTTGCTTTTGGAGCTGTAGCCCTAAGTATCACTCTACTGATAGAAAAACCTTTGAACCAGTAAAGATTATCCTGGGATGGGGGCAATTCTTCCATTCCCAGTAATCTGCCTCCTCCGTGTTTGAAACAGACTTACAACTTCATTGTGCAGGTTTGAGATAGCTGCAAGGAAGTACAGAGGAAAGGGCGTGGAACAAGAGCTTCCTTATTTTGCTGCTTATGGAAGCTTATGGTCTGAATTGAGGTCTCCTTTAGCAAATAAACACTCATTTGGGGGTAAATAACTTTTCTTAGCTTGAGACCAATGTTTTGTGTAACATAGCAATAGCAATTGGACTTATATGTTGCCCCATCGTACTTTATGGCACTCTCTGAGTGGTTTACAGTGTAGAAGCATTATTTGCATATTGCCCCCAACAATCTGGGTCCTCATTTTACTGACCTCAGAAGGATGGAAAACTGAATCAACCTTGAGTCCCATCAGGATTGAACTCCTGGCTGTGGGCAGAGTCCACCTGAGATACTGCTGTCTAATCATTGTGCCACCAGGTCTCTGGTGTTTGGGCTTATACTCAAAAAGTAGCTGGAGGCCCATTCATTTAAATACCCAGAGGTATTTAAAGGGAAGATTTTAAAGATGTCTTTAATCATGCATTTGATGCATTTGGCCTTCTCCCTTGACATAATTGCCAAAGCAGTTTAGCAGTTTAGAGGTTTTCACAAGTAATTACTTCAGCATCCTCAGTGGGTAGGTCACCCATTTTGGCCCTTAGCCTCAGTCATATGCAAAAAAAAAATCTCAAATGTTTGGTCTCACCCACACTGAACTGGCTCTGAAAAGCTGACAAGCTGCATGTGGCTCCCAGATCACACACCTTATGCCCTTGCTTGCCCTAGATGGAAGCTTTGTAAGAGTTGTAAATTTACTTTCAGATTTATGCTTTACAACCTACAGAGGATGAGAGTAACATGAGACAATACCAGTTTTGACAATCGATGCACCAGATCATAAAGAGTGTCAGAAGGATATATCTAAATTTGTGGTGCAAGTGGGAAAAAAAACACCTGAGTTTAAATATAAGGGGTTACATGATGTAAAGGAAAGAGGAGGATTGGGTTAAGTTGACTTGAAACTGTATTTTATAATTTGCTGTTTAGTTTGGATATGGATGCTGCTGAAAAATAAAAGACTTTTGGAGTCAGCAGCAAATGACCTGAGATTTGAGTGGCATGGATAATTGCAGTATGATAAAGTCAAGATTAATGTGGATTTTAAAAATCATTATCAAAAAAAGAGAATATATGTAACAGTGGAAACCTTGGTGTTCTTTGAGCTCAGTTGTTTACTTGAAAATGTTTTATTACCTGACTAGGTAACATCATCACTGAGTGTGGGGCTTGTTCTCTAGTTATATACACTGCCCTACTAGTGTTGGTGTGGTGTGATTTTCCTCTTTGATTAGGGTATTGTTTTCTGCTTGATTCTTTATCTGCTTGATTGTTTGTCTCCCTTGATTATGGTATTATCCATAATACATGAACAGTCTGTTAAGGAAAATGTAGAAATAAAGATGTCCTCATGTTGAGCTTCATTCACGATGACTGTATCCTTGCAATTTTCTTGAAAAGGAATTCTAATTATGCAAGCATCAACTTCTTCCAAAATGATGTTCGATTCTTAACAAGTATCCGAAACATCCAGTAATCATTATCTTTCTTGTTTTGGTTGCAATGTGAGGTTTCTGAAAGTGCAATACGATCTGATTTGATTAATGCAACTCTCAACACAGTTTTTCACAATAGCAATAAAGGCATGTTGGCTGTGTTCTTGTTGATGTGTTCTTTTGGCTGTAAGATATTATTTACGGTAATATAAATTTTCAAAATATTAAAAGTGAACATTCTATCAAGACAATACAGTGATCTGGAAGCGAAAAGAAATTATTTTTTTGGTGTAAAGTGAGCACAAACCCTCTCTAAACTGCCTAAAGGTGTTAATTAGCACCAAATAAAGAACAATGAAGAATGGTTGCATTCTTCCTTTGAGACTAAGATTTGGGACAAGTTATTTTGCACATGACTGGAATACTTAAATGTAAAGAGATTTAAATATCTGATTTTAATAGGTTTCATCCCACTGGGACAGACACTTTTGATTATCTGTGACCTCCACCAATTATAGTGATTCTCCCCATAGGCCAACTGTAATTTTAATAACTCATCAAACTAAGCCTGAAGGTTCTCTAAAATGCCAAATATGTACTTGAAATTTTTTTGCTAGTTATTGAGCAACTAGTTTCAACCTGACCTTTTTTGAATTCCATCCTTTTATTACTCATTCTCAACTCATTAAAACATTTAATTTCTGAACAAACGTTTCTCATAAAATATTATGTCTTAACTATACACATATATGAACTTATTAACACAAATAAATGGCATATTAATATACAAGAAAGTCAAGAAAGCAGATAAGGCCAGGTTACACTGGGTCTATATAGAAAGAGGAGCTACCTCTTTCAGTTGGTCAGGTGGATTATCCTGCCATCCTGTAAAGATAGAACTGATTTATTTTTTTATTTTTTATTTTTTTATCAAGCATGTATTTTATGATAGATACAACTGTAAACATAATTATAAATACATGAAAAGGATATGAATAAAAGAGAACATTAGCACAGGGATGGTAGGCATGCTGGTGCTCTTATGCACACCCCTTAAAAACCTTTTAGGAATGGGGTGAGGTCTACAGTAGACAGTCTAAGGTTAAAGTTTTGGGGATTTGGGGAAGAAATCACAGAGTCAGGTAGTGCATTCCAGGCATTGACCATTCTGTTGCTGAAGTCGTATTTTCTGCAGTCTAGTTTGGAGTGGTTTACCATGAGTTTGTATCTATTGTGTGCTCTTGTATTGTTTTGGTTGAAGCTGAAGCATTCATTGGCTGGTAGGACATTGTAGCAGATGATTTTATGTACTATGCTTAAGTCAGACTGAAGACTGTGAAGTTCTAAATCGTCTAAGCCCAAAATTTCAAGTCTAGTGGCATAAGGTATTTTGTTGCAAGCAGAGGAGTAGAGGACTCTTCTTGTGAAATATCTATGGACTCGTTCGCTTGTATTAATGTCTGATATGCAGTGTGGGTTCCAGACAGATGCGCTGTATTCAAGAATTGGTCTGGCAAAAGTTTTGTATGCCCTACTTTGCAGTTCAATATTACCGGAGAAGAATCTATGCAAGATTAGGTTAACAACTCTTATGCTGTTTTAACAACGCTGTTACAGTGAGCTCTGGCACTTAGATCACTTGAGATGAGTACTCCAAAGTCTTTGACAGAGTGAGGGTCATCTGTTAGGTCGTATCCACCCAGCTTGTATTTTGTGTTCTGATTTATTTATTTTTTTGCCAATGTGTAAGACAGAGCATTTGTTGGTTGAGATTTGGAGTTGTCAATTGTTTAACCATTCTGACACATAGTCAAGGTCTTTTTGTAGTGTAGCAGCATTGTCAGTAGTGTTGAATAGTTTTACATCATCAGTGAAGAGAACACAGTTGCTTATAATATGATTGCAAAAGTCATTTATATACATTTTGTACAAACTATTGTACAAAGTGTACTATTTTCCAAAGCACCAAAAGGCATGATGAGAAACAATGGTTGGAAGCTAACCAATGAGAGAAGCAACCTAGAACTAAGGAGAAGTTTCCTAATGGTGAGAGCAATCAGCCAATAAAATGGCTTGCCTTCAGAAATTGTGGGTGCTCCATCACTGCAGACTTTCAAAAAGAGACTGGACAACCATTTATCTGAAATGGTATAAGACAGGGCTGTCAAATTCCTGGCCTGTGGGCCGGATGCATCACGTACTGGCCACCCCCATGCCTGGTTTAGCAAAGGGGGGGAAATTCCCAATACGTCACTGATGCCAGTTTGACACCCTAGTATAAGGTCTCCTGCTCAAGCAAAGGAGTTGGACTAGGAGACCCTTGCAACTCTATTATTCTGTGTTCTATGTTCTACAATTGAAATTTAGGTTGCTAGTTCCTGAGCCATGAATGCTGCTGAGAAAGGAAACAAAAGAAGCAAGAGCTCTAGCATACAGTATGTGATAATATTTGAAGCCAAGGCAGAGTAAGAGAAATAGTTCCCATCCTTGCTCACTCTGGTTTTGCTTTTGTAGGATAAAATGGCACTTTATCTCTGTTGGCCACCCTAACAAAATATTGGAAAAGGGGTACACTTTGCAACTGCAAATATTCTGATTTTGAATGGGCCCGAATTCTTTGCAGAAGGAAAGACATTCTATTTGTACGAGCAGCTTCCAAATTATCGGTTTGAACTACTTAATTAAGTGTGACCGGGCACACATTTGTATTTACCCATCTGTACAATGAGCACTATCAGCATTCATAGTACTTAAATGATCCAGGCCTTTCTAAAATGTGTTTGAAGCATCTCCCAATAGATTTCATTTCTTTAAGAGCAGTTGCTGCTCTTGAGCTAATGGATGGAAACATTCAGCTGCATGTAAACAACTTTTTGGTTTATCCATCCTCTAGTGCTTTCCCAGTTGTCATAAACATTGTGAATATTTCCTCTGCTTAAAAAATATCAAGACAATGAGAAAAAGAGAAAGAGGGAATCCCTTTGGGAGTACCCAATCTGGATATTTTTTAAAAAAAAAAATATTTCAATGTTCTTCTCTGTTGTCATAGCAAATGGTAGCACTGCAGACAGTCACATACATTTCTCTCTTGTCTTACAGGCATTTGAACACATACAGCTGTGCTTGAAAGAAAGGCTGTTAGTCAGATTTGTGACTCATGTAGGCTTATTTGGCATATTCTTCTCTATTTTAAGGTTTCTATGTAGGTTATTGAAGGCCATGGGACCATATTGGCTCCAATCTAATTGGCTAGCCATAGAAAGCAGCACAGCAAAGACGGCATAATGGACATGTGTGCTAGAATCAAATTTAGGGATGTGCTCCTGAATCCTGAGGCAAAACGGGATAATTTGGAAAGGATTTTCACTTTCCTGCAGGAACACAGATATGGCACACTTTCTCTATATCTGCTTTTGGCTTCGATATAGCTGTGGTCCTGATTTATTTCCTGGAGATAGAGAACTGCAGCAGCACAGATAAACCAATGAAGACATCATCAAACACATCCATTGCATGAGTGCCTTGTTGAAGAGGAAAGGCTGGAAAATATTGGGCATCAATCACAGGCTTTGGGATTTGGGAGTAAAGGTGGCAAATGATAGGTGCACTTTGGGTACAATGGACACACACACACACACACACACATTCATTAAATGATCTCATTTGAGTGATGATGCCAAAACAAACAGAATATTCTTTTGCTGTTGGTTGGCCACTGAGAGAACAGACTCCTGGATTCTGATGAAGTAGGGTACTACTTATATTCTTATGTACTTAAAGTCATTGTGATGTCATCATGGCTTCCTGTCAGGCCCCAAATCAAGAATAACATAATGCTTCCAATCCGAGTTCTTTGTTGTTTCATACCTATAGACAAAGGTTTGCCATACTGAGGTCTCTACTATCTGCATCTACCATATACTCAATCAACTGTTAGGGAGAGGCTGCCTTCCCACTCCTTCTCTCACACATTATATCTAGACTTGAGTTGCCTCTTACTCCTCCGGAATGGATACCACCCCCTCCCTCCTGGGGATCTATCCAGCGGTGGGTTTCCAATATTGTTACCACCGGTTTGCTGTGTGCACGCATGCTCGCTTCACGCACACTTTCTGCACATGCGCCCAGCCTTCCATGCATGTGCTTTGCTCACTCATGCACCTTCCACGCATGCACCCGGCCTTGAAAACATGCCTAAAGAGGATGGCATACAGGTGGGGTGGAGGGGCGGAGGGGCAATCTCCATTACCGATTTTCCCAAACCAGTTGAATACCACCTCTGGATCTATCTCCTCACAACATTTCATCCCACTTCTACTGGACGTATAATATATCAATGACTGAAAAGTTCCTCCTATGTATTCCAGTCATGGTGATTCTAGCATTCATCGAATCAATCAAGGTGTTGTGAGGGATAGAAAAATTTTCACTTTCATAGTGAAAAGGACAGCATATAAATTTAATAAATAAATTGTGAGACTCTGCCTCTGTGGTTACCTTTGAAAAGTTGGGTGATGCTGTTTTCTGAGTGGCCTTACCTTATTCACCTGGATTGTTTATTTATTTGTCATTTATTTCTCTCTGTTCAATATTTCCTATCCCTTCCTATTTTTTCTTTTTCAGCTTCCATAATTAATGAGGGGTGCTCTCTGAACTTGATTATTTTTTTGCAGACATTTCATTACCCAAGGAAGATAAAGTTAACCTAGTTTAGGTCATGAAACGTCTGCAAGAAAACAATCAAGCTCAGAGAGCAGCAAGGACCCTTCATTTCAACCCTGAGCTACAAATATTCTCCTTTACTGATATCCATCATTAATTTGTCATATGCTCAATGGTAAATCTCAGCACAATTACACAGCTAATTTAGGTGCAGATCCACCAATTTACCTTTCTGAAAATTAAGTTGGACATTCTTTGACTTAGTACCACTGCACATTTCCTCAAATCCCAACCCACATCTGCAAAGTTTTATATACTATTTTTTTAATGAAATATTATTCACCATTATTCACAAATATTATACACTCAATCCCATCATAAATCTCTAGTTTCCTAGCAAATTCACTTCTTTGGGCTAATGTATACTCAGATAAATTGCAGTAACATTTTTTCCCCTTATTATTAGACTTTATCAAGCACTTGAGACTTCAAATTAGATTGCTGCACCTGTTTTTTTCACTTCTGACATTTGTAGAACTTATCATATGTCCTATGCTGTAATACATGAGCTATCCATTTTTCTAAAAATGAAACTAAAATATAATTTGTGTTACAGCATGATAAGATGTAAAAAATTAATTGATTTGAGATACGGAGAAAGGTATTAAAATCCAGAGATGCAAGTCTTACAAGAATATTTCATTTAAAAATAACAGCATAAGGGGGCAACGGTAATATGCTTTTCATGTAAGTGCTGCCATTTAAATTCCTGTCATTTCGTTAGGGCCAGATCAGGTTTGTATCTGAAAGTAAATCTCATGAATGTAACCTGTTTCTATGCAATTTCCAAAAACATTCATTTTTCAGATTCTTCTCATACATTTACTTGCACACAAATTTCATGCGTGGTGTACAAATTTTGCATCATAGAAAGATATTTGTGTACTTTGTCTGCTACTCCTAGGGATGCCATCTCTGACATGCAAAACTCTGTGTGGCCTCTAGATAGCACCTGAGAGATTCAGAAAATCCTAACTTTTCTACTGTAATGGGACAAGTGAAAGGCCTTGGGAGACTGGGCAAAGAGACACTGCCAGGGAAATGTCAGATAAGAGACAGCATAGCAAAAGGCTCAGAAAGAACCCTCCCTAAATTCCCAGGCTGTAAATGAGACTGGGGAAGGATTGTAATTCACACTTGCAAGATTGATGTCAGCCTCCCAGGATAAACCAGATCACCACCAGATGAGATAATTCTGCTTGATTGTAAAGCTACATTGACAGAATCTTGCAAGTCTGAAAGTCCAATTCTGAGTCTCTTGCCCCACTCTACATGACTACTGCCACCTGCGAATCCAAAGAGAGCTGTGGGTCAGGATCCCTTCTAGGCAGGTACTGTTTTTTCAGGGGGACTTAAATCCCATCCAGCGCAATCTAGGTTCTGTTGTCAGCATTCTTGTCTATGTTTTTTCTTGTTGCTCTTCATTTAGCTCATCATAAAATTTTAGGTATTGGTGAAGGTAATTCACTGTTTTTCTTGGAGTTACATGGGAAGTAGATACACGATTCTATATGGATGGCATCCCATCAAGCCAAAGTTCTCAGTGAGCTCTACCAAGTGGTTTTACATAGACATGAAGCAACGTATGTGGAACATACAGAATCTATAGAGACATTTAGGGGGATGGCCTAAGAACCGAATAGAGCAGTCTCTAGCATCTTTTTCTGGACATGGCTTAATAGAAAAGGCCAGAACCACACCACTTAGGACCAAAACTACCAGCTGGTATTGAAAGCTGTCAAGAACTCCCACAGAATCAATATACTTGTACCTCTCTGATCCTCTTCTCGGTGTTGGTCATCCACCAAGATGATAAAAGCAGTCCTATATCCTGGTCCAAACCATGACTCAAATGAGTTTAGATCAGGGGTGTCAAACTCATGTTGTCACGTCATCATCACCTGATGTATCACAACTTTTTCCTCCTTTGCTAAACTGAAGGTGGGCATGGCCAGTGCATGATGCATCTGGCCTGCAGGCCATGCATTTGACACCCCTGGTTTAGCTAATCAGTAACCTAGTAATAAAATGTCAGACTTTTTTCTATCTTATTGTCTCATGCTGAAAATCCTTTTTACTGCAATCCATTGATTGCAGTTAGCAGCTTTCACTGAAATGTAACAATTGTGCAAATTGATGTACCGTATTAGGCATACAACATACATTCATAACATCCCACTGCAAAGATGATTTGCAAAAATATGCATGGAAAGGATTGTAAGCCCAAAATGAGGCAATTTCCAATGATTTTTTTTTATCATCAGTCTCAAGATAAGGGCTAGCTCCTTCTTTGAATTCCATTTTCAGCTCCTGAAATAATATGAATATGAAAAGGGCTCTCCATTTAATTTAAAACAGATAGGTTTCTAGCCTCCTGGCTGTAGAAAAACTGGGAAATATGACCCCAATTAATCCCAAATGCTCAAACAACCAAAAAAAAAAAAAGAAATCTATAGCATTCCTTCCATGTCCAAGTATTCTTTAAAAAATGAAATAGAAACAATTTGATTGTCAGGGATTTAATTTTCATTCCAGAAAATTTTATATTACTGGACGCCAAGATGTTATCTGAATCAACTAATACACAGGGACTAAATATAGAGCATTGCTTTTAAAGCTTGAAGGCTTGCTTATATAAGACGTTGCTTTAAGCTTAGATTGCTGAATCCTGGGTTTAGCTACAAAGATAACCATGCCTAATTTACTGCATGAGTGGAAGGGAGAATGGAATTGTGCTCACTCTTTCACCAACAATAGCATTCAGTGGAAAGAGAAGTCTACTTATGTAGAATGCCCTATATCAGGGTGTCAAACTCACGGCATCACATTGTCATCACATGACATATCGTGACCTTTTTCTCCTTTGCTAAACTGGGGGTGGGAGTGGCCGGCACGTGATGCATCCAGCCCGCAGGCTGCGAGTTTGATACACCTGCTCTAAATTATGGGTGGGCAACCTTACTCAATATGTTGCTGAACATCATTTTCCATTATCCTGAGCAGCAGAAACTAGCAGCAAAGGACTATGAGAATTGAAAAACTACCATTTCCCTTATCCTATGTTGTTTTTGTTCTGGTAGCAGATACTTGTGATCTCAAAAGGTTAAGTAAGTCTGGGACTGATTAGTACTTTAGTGCTAGACCACCAGGATATCTCAAGGAAGTTGAAAAAAATATATTAGAAGGCAATTGTAAATTGCTTCTTTATTATTGTCAGAAAATACAGGGACATGTCCATGAAATCACTAAGACCTGAGCTAAATTCAAAAGAGATTTTACCTATCATCTTCTTGAAAGTGTCCTAATCTATGTGTTAATGAAATTGGGAGTCTTGGCTGCATGGGGCCTCAACAACATGTAACCTTTATGGAGTATCAAAAAGATAAATACTGTGCTCAGGATCACTAAGAAAAGGATTTGAAATAAGCTTCCAATATTTTATTAACCTAATATAAATCTATGGTATGCCCATGTCTAGAATCCTGGGTATTCTTTTGGCCGTCACATTTGAAAAAGGATATAATAGAGAGGGTGAAAAAAAAGGAAAGAAGGCAGCAATCAAAACGAGGGTGTTGAATAGATGCCTTACCATTAAAAACTAGAATATTTAAAAGTCTTGAGCTTAGAAAAAGTCATGGTGGGGACATGACATCAAGGTGCATGGCATAAAGAAGGTGGATATGTTTTTTTTCTCACACACATAAAATACCAGGAGGAAGGGACATCCAATGAAGCTGCTTAGAAGATAATTTAGAACAGAGGAAAGAAAGCAGTTCATCACATGCATAATCAGCTTGGTGATGGCCATTAACTTGGATGACTTTAGAAGAGGATTGAATAACTCTCAAGAACAGGCCTATGAAGTGCTGTCAATCTTGAAATCCAGTGTGTTGCATCTAATTGGCCTCAGCATATCTCCAAACATCAGTTGCAGGGGAACAGCAATGGGGTTGAAGTATGTTCCCATCAACTGCTCGTGAGCATCCAGCTGATCATTCTAAGATACATAATGCTGATATAATATGATGCTTACATTGATTCACAAGGCTGAATTCTACATGGTGCTCTTAAATTGCTGATCTCCTAGGTTGCTTATACTGCCTAGAAATGAAGCCAGATTTATCACTGTCTGGATTTTAACTTGAACCTTTTTGTTCAGACAGCAGTTACCATGAAACTAACCAATATATTTCCATGCTTCTTTACTCTTTCAACTCTTCCTGGGAAGCAATCACCAATAGTTTTCCTTTCTATAGATTTTTGAAGAGAGATGTTTTCTATTTGCATAAGCAAACCATAGTGGTACTGATAGAATCATACAGTCTGAATGGATCTTACAGCACATTTAATCAGAGAGAGAGAGAGAGAGAGAGAGAGAGAGAGAGAGAGAGAGAGAGAGAGAGAGAGAGAGAGAGAGAGAGAGAGAGAGAGAGAGAGAGAGAGAGAGAGAGAGAGAGAGAATATTATATACACTAAATTTGTAATCTGCCCAGAGAATATTAATTATTGGGTGTAACAGTAACAGGGTAGATTAAGTAAGTAAATAAAAGTAAATAGTTGGAGGGCCAGTCGCACTGAATCTGACCGGACACTGGTAAGATCTCATATTAAGAATTACCTAGTGGCGATAAAAGCAGCGAAATGTACTCATCTTGCTGCTCTTATCGCGTCATCAGATAACCGCCCGGCCGCCCTGTTTAGGGTGACCCGCTCCCTGCTCCACCAGGAAGCGAGGGAGGACCCCTTGGAGGGGAGAGCCGAGGATTTTGTTCAGTATCTGTATGACAAAATCACTCAGATTCGGGAAGATCTGGACTCTGACTGGGTAGATCCAGTGGGGATGACGGAGGCAGGTCCTGAGAATGTTATCTGGGATGAGTTTGACTCTGTGACCCCTGAGGACGTGGACAGGATTCTGGGTAGACTGAATGCGACCACATGTTTGTTGGACCCGTGCCCCTCCTGGTTAGTGCTGGCTTCCCGGGAGGTGACGCGAGGCTGGCTCCAGGGGATTATAAATGCTTCATTGAGTGAGGGTGTCTTTCCCGCCGCCTTGAAAGAGGCGGTGGTGAGACCTCTCCTCAAGAAGCCTTCCCTGGACCCGGCAATATTGGCTAATTATCGTCCAGTCTCCAACCTTCGCTTTGTTGCGAAGGTTGTTGAGAGTGTGGTGGCACGACAGTTTCCCCGGTACCTGGATGAAACGACGTATCTAGATCCGTTCCAGTCGGGCTTCAGGCCTGGGTACAGCACGGAAACGGCATTGGTCGCGTTGGTGGATGATCTCTGGAGGGCTCGGGACAGAGGTTGTTCCTCTATCCTGGTCCTATTAGATCTCTCAGCGGCTTTTGATACCATCGACCATGGTATCATGCTGCACCGGTTGGGGGGGTTGGGGGTGGGAGGCACCGTACTACGGTGGTTCTCCTCCTTTCTCTCCGACCGGTCGCAGTCTGTGTTGACAGGGGGGCAGAGGTCGACCCCGAGGCCCCTTATATGTGGGGTGCCACAAGGATCGGTCCTCTCGCCCCTTTTGTTCAACATTTATGTGAAGCCGTTGGGCGAGATCATCCGTGGTTTCGGGGTGGAGTACCATCAGTACGCTGACGACACCCAGCTGTACATCTCCACCCCGGACCACCCCAACGATGCCCTTGAAGTGATGTCCCGGTGCCTGGAGGCCGTACGGATCTGGATGGGGAGAAACAGGCTCAGACTCAACCCATCCAAGACCGAGTGGCTGTGGTTTCCGACATCCCGATATAGTCAGCTGGTGCCATCGCTGACTATTGGGGGCGAAGTATTGGCCCCCACGGAGAGGGCTCGCAACTTGGGTGTCCTCCTGGATTCACGGCTGTCTTTAGAAGAGCACTTGACGGCCGTGACCGGGAGGATTTTTCATCAGGTTCGCCTGATTCGCCAGTTGCGTCCCTTTCTGGATCGGGACTCGTTACGCACGGTCACTCATGCCCTTGTCACCTCCCGTCTGGACTATTGTAACGCTCTCTACATGGGGCTCCCCTTGAGGAGCACTCGGAGGCTCCAACTGGCGCAGAGTGCGGCCGCGCGGGTGGTGATGGGAGCGACGTGGCGCTCCCATGTAACGCCTCTCCTGCGCGAGCTGCACTGGCTCCCGGTGGTCTTCCGAGTGCGCTTCAAGGTTTTGGTCATCACCTTTAGAGCGCTCCATGGCTCAGGACCTGGTTATCTACGGGACCGCCTGCTACCACCAATAGCCTCCCACCGACCAGTACGCTCCCATAGAGAGGGGCTCCTCCGGGTGCCGTCGGCCAAACAATGTCGACTGGCGGCCCCCAGGGGGAGAGCCTTCTCTGTGGGGGCACCTACTATCTGGAACGAGCTCCCCCCCGAGATACGGAGGATTCCGGATCTGCGTACCTTCCGTCGCACGCTGAAGACGTTCCTATTCCAGCAAGCCGGCCTGACCTAAACTTCTCCTCTTTTAAATGGGAATTTTAAATTTGGTTTTAAATTACTGGGGTTTTAAATATGGTTCAGCCAAATTTATCTAACTTGTTCTATTTCTATTTTAAATTTTGTATTGATATGTTTTATTTCATGGCTGTTCACCGCCCTGAGTCCTTCGGGAGTAGGGCGGTATACAAATCTAATAAACTAAACTAACTAAACTAACTAAACTAAATAAGACAATATCTTTAGCTAGATTTAGAAATTTTCCTTTATAAAACAGAATATTTTATCCTATGTTATACATCAAAACTGTTTCTCAGAAATTTCTTCACGCTGAAAAAGAGATTACTTCTGTGAAGATGGAGAACAGGCTGTTTGAGAAATTTGAATTGTATTTCCCTTGACAAATGGAATTAGTTATGCATTCTTTGAATTCTAGGATGAATATACAGTTATTTAGAGTGTCTCAGTGTTGAAAGCCAGAGATTGCAATATGTTTCAAGTTTGAAACAGCTATTTTATGCATTTCAAGCCTAGAAAAAAACCTGTATTCCAATATTTCATCCAAACACTTCATGCTGGCTTCGTTTTGTGCCATATTGTTTCAGGAGTTTCCATTTTCAGCTCAATAGTGGCAGGTCAGTAGAAGCAGCAACCACAAGTTCTATCCATCCATTCATCCGCCTTTGTCTTGACTATATTGAGCAGTACTGTGTGTATTAAAGAAGAAATTTGTTAAATATATTGACAATCAGATTGAGTAGATGTTGTGGTGCTTCAGGTCAGTCTTGAAGTAAGCAATACAATGGACCTTTCTTTGCTGAATCTTCACAAAACAATCTATCCTGTTGAGCAAATTTCACCAAATATATCTGACAGTTGTCACTGATGTATTTGCTTAGAAGACAAAGGTCTTCCTTAAATACTTTTCCCCAAAAGTATAATTGGGATGTGTTGAATTCTTTCATAATAGTTATTTCACTTTTCTACAATTAATTTGACTTGTGAGAAGTTCTTGGATTCTAATATTTAGGCAAGAAAAATCAAATGCATGGGTATAGAATAGGTAGTACCTGGCTCAATAGTAGCAATAGCAATAGCACTTAGATTTATATGCCATTCCACAGTGCTTTACAGTCCTCTCTGAGGGGTTTACAGAGCTAACATATTGCCCCCAACAATCTCGATCCTCATTTTATGGACCTCAGAAGGATGGAAGGTCGAGTCAACCTTGAGCCAATGAGACTTGAATTGTAGTCACAGTAGTAACTGTGAGAGGGAACTTGGACTCCTAGTGAGCCAGCAGTGTGCTGCAGCTGCCAAAAAAGCTGACACAGTCCTAGACAGTATTAAAGAGAGATAGAATCAAGACACGTGAAATGTTAGTACCACTTTATAATGCTTTGGTAAGACCATACTTGGAATATTGCATCCAGTTTTTGTTGCCACAATACAAAAAAGATGTTGAGACATTAAAAAGTATTGAGAAGAGCAACAAAGATGATTAGAGGACTGGAGACTAAAACATACAAAGAACAGTTGTAGGAATTGAATATGTCTATTTTAATAAAAAGAAGGACTAGGCTGCTAGTAGTGTTCCAGCATCCAAGGGGCTGCCACAAAAAAGAGGGGGGGGCAAGCTATTCTCCAAAACATCTGAAGGCAGGACAAGAAGCAATGGATGGAAACTAATCAAGGAGAGAACCAACCTAGAATTAAGGAGAAATTTGCTGACAGAACAGTTTATCAAAGTTCTGGGTGCTCTAGTACTGGAAGTTTTTAAGACGAGATCGGACAACCATTTGTTTGAAATGATATAGGGTTTCCTACTTGAGCAGGGGGTTGGACTAGAACCGTGATGGCGAACCTATGGCACATGTGCCACAGGTGGCACACAGAGCCGTGTCACCTGGCATGCCAGCTCAGCCTCTCTAGGAGTCTCTGGAGGCTGGAGACAACAAAAAAGTCACTTCCTGTCCAATTGGAAGTTGGGAAATGGTTGTTTTGGGCCTCCAGAGGGCCTCCGAAGGGGTGGGGAGGGCTGTTTTTGCCCTCCCCAGATGCATAGAGAGGATCTGGATCCAGGTAAGAAAGAAAAATGGGCCTACCAGCCCATCACATGTCAGGAGTGGGATGATGATGGGTGGGGTTGCGCACGGATGTGCGGGGCAGGATGCATAGAATTATGAGTGTGGGCATGCACGTGTGCGAACCTCCCCCTTCCTGGCACGCGATGGCAAAAAGGTTAGCCATCACTGGACTAGAAGATCTCCAAAGTCCCTTCCATTATTCTATTAATCTGTTAATGTATCTGTTAAATTGATTTCAGTCTAGCTTGCCTGGGAGAAGCCTGACATTTGGCTAATAAAAGGCATGATGAGGTCACACCAGTGGTGGGATTCAAATAATTTAACAACCAGTTCTCTGCCCTAATGATTTCTTCCAACAACCAGTTCACCAAACTGCTCAGAAAGTTAACAACCGGTTCTCCCGAAGTGGTGCAAACTGGCTGAATCCCACAACTGGGTCACATTTAAAAGAAGTGAAAGGATTAGGAGCAGACTAGATTCATTTTGAAATAAAACTAAAGTTTAAACTAAACTAAACTAAAACTAAAGTTTAAAGTTTAATTATCCCTATATAGTTAGTAAATTCTCTACTTCTATCACAATACAAATAGCAGAAAACAATTGACTTTTGCTTTATGGGATTTATCTAAAGCTTTCAAGGATTTCTCTTGGATCTTCCATCTTTCACTCCTGATTTACAGGTTTATTTTTCTGCTCCTGATTAATTTTGTATAAACATGTATTTGGGGATCTGTTACATTGCAGTATCCTTAAACTTTTAAACATCTCCCTGAATTCAGTGCTATTTCATTTAGCCTGCCTGCACATCTTGACAATATATTTAATCGCTTAATAAATGAGTACATGATTATATGCTCATGCTTATTATTTGGAACATGTCACACTTTATGATCATATCGCTTAGTGATGGAAATTCTGGTCCCAATCACCATCATTAAGAGAGGACTACCTGTACTGATTTTTTGTGTCAGCTTCTCTTTAGGAAGCAAGGGTAAAATATAAGTGCTTTCAGATGAATACATTGAATGTTTCCGGTCAAAATGTGACAATGATTCTGATTCTTTCTAAATCTTTATCATCCTGATGCTATTGTCAAGAGTTTACCTTCCAAAATTATGTCTGTCCTCTCTGGACAGCAGTGAAATTCAACAATGGAACTTTAATCGTTAGCTTTGGATAAAAGAAACTCATTTTTTTAAAGTTTTATTGGATTTTTCTTTTTAATAAAATAAAATATTTTAAAAATAATTTTAAAAAATTATTCATCAATCTCAATACACAAACAGTGTGGGCTCTGGGTATAGTTCATTTTGATACAAACAGCCATAATAATAATAAATAATAATAGTACTTGTTACATTAGTCAAATTTACATAATCCTAGTATTGATATACATGATAGTTTTAGAGTAGTTATTCAATACTTCAATGTTCCATTTTAATGCCAGTGATATTATTAAGCATACATAGTAATACCATCTTTCAACCTCTAATCTTTCCATCTAATTATTACTTATATTCTATTAAATGAAAATTATATCTGCTAATATCCCCCCTATTTCTTATTTCTACCTCTATTCTAGCTTCTAGTCAGGCTGTGAACCCTCCTCCAACAAAGTATGCAGATAGGTTAAGTGGGAAGCATTTTTTCCCAGTGCTTTCAATTAAATCAACTCTTTGCTGCTATGGTGCAGAATGAACAACAGAGCTGACTTTGTGTTTCAAATGAAGTCATTTGTTGTTAAGATGATGGGCTGTCCTAGGAGGCTTTTTGCCAGAAAATTGAAAACAGCAACTGAAAGGCTAATGAGTAAAGCAATAAGGTACTGTCAGATCTCCTTCATGGCCATGGATTTCCCAGGAGGTTGGCACAACCTTTTTGATGAAAATGATGGAGACCCACATTGGAATAAAAACATATATCAAGCTGCTATCATTTCACAAGTATTCATATTTATTTCAGTTGTTTTTATCACGTTATCTGAGAAAACCAGCTTTCTAAGGTATTCCAATTTGCCGGCATTCACTCAGTTAACATAAATTTCATATGGAACTAAAACGGTTTATAAAAGTTCAGTAATTTGATATTTCAGTGTTATTGCTTTCTCTTCAAAATATTCTGAAGAAATTAGTTCTTAAAATGGGATTTGATGGCCATGATCGCAGAGTGTTTTGTAAGCAAAATTTGCACATTTTAGTTACTGTTCCTATTGGGGTAATTTAGTGTATCTGAATTGATATAATAATTCCCCACCGCATATCATTTTGTAACCACTAATGTATTCCTTAGGGCAAGTCTCAGAAAGAACTGAGAAAAGGCAAGAGCTTCAATGCCTTAATATAAAAGAGTGGATAATATTTTCCCCAACAAATGAAAGGGGGACTAGTTCCTTTGATTTATTTCCCATTAAAGTTTATAATCCAAACTCAGTAAATAAACCCTATTTAATTCAGCAAGGGTTATTTTTGAGCAGACATACATTCTTAGCTTGCTTCAATCATTAGTGTGGATTTGGAAACTTGGCTGTGCAACCTGTTCTAGACACATACTACCAGTATATACACATTGTCCCAATGAAATGGTTATGAAGTAGTTTATATCAAAACCCCAAAGAGTTACCCATACACTCCTTAAATCATGAGTTAAATTTTAAAAAATATTATTAATTACAATATTTTTATTGTTAATTATTGTTAATTATAAATAGAAAGCTAGCATGTTGAAAAGCAAAGCACCCACCACCTATTTATCCATAGTTATTATGATGGATACTACAGAGGTCCTTCTCAGAGGATAAAGAACATCCAGGAAGCTGGTATGCTGGTGGTAAATGAAAGCTTTCTAACAAGCCTAGCTTGTCAGGCAAGACTTGGACAGTTATTTTGTTAGGGCCCTTACAGCATGCACCCTTTGCTTCATATAGATAAACCCAGTGGTGGGATTCAGCCGGTTCGGCCCAGTTCAGCCAAACCGGTTGTTAACTTTGTGTGCAGTTCTGAGAACTGGTTGATCCCACCACTGGCTGGCCCCACCTCCTGCCCCTCCCCTCCCACTCCTTGTCTGGCCTCTCCTGAGGCCATTTCGGCATCTTGGTGCTCCTCTAACCATCTCTCCCCCACCCCCTCCAAATAAGTGATGTCGGTAAAGACAAAGGCAGCTCAGAACTCGGAGGGAGGGGCTGCAGCTATTAAACAGGTGGCTGAGCTAAGTGCCTGAAGGACCCTATCCATCACCAGGCGCCTTAGTGGGCAGCAAGCAAGGCCTGAGCAGGGCTCCTCGGCAGACCATGGGCTTTGCAGGGAGCTGATCTAGTGCCCAGAGCTGGCTCTGCCCTAAGAAGGCCAGAGGTGTTGTTGGGGATCCTATAAAGAGGAGCTCAAGCCCGGTCCCCACATGGTGCCATGATCCATGAGCTGCTGCTGGAGTTGTGCGAATATCCAGATGGCCTCTTTGTGGGTGGTGGTGGGGGAAACCTCCCTCCGCGGCCCTGTGTCCCGCCGCCCTTCCTCCTCCTCAGACCTGCCTGTAGTCCCAACTCCTGGTCTGACTGGCTTCTTCCTGGCAGCTCTTTCGGGATCAGCCATCAAAGATGAGACTTTTGTGGGCATTGTGCTGCAATGAAGAAATGGGAAATGGAGCAGCTGGCATGAGGGAAGGAGGAGGAGAAGGGAAAGAGGAAAAGCAGAATCAGCCATCAAAGATGATCAAAGATTTCGTGGGCAGAAGAGCTGCACTGCAATGAAGAAATGGGAAATGAAGTGGCTGGCATGAGGGAAGGAGGAGGAGCAGAGAAAGAGGAAAAGTGGCCTTGTCTTTCCCTCATGCTGGCCGCTCTGTTGCCTGTTTCTCTATTGAAATGTAATGCCACGCTGCAGAGCTGGCCCCACGCATCACTGCCCAGATGCCCTCACTTCCCCCAAGCATTTCTTTGCCTGCCGGATTTCTAGCTCTGTTGTATTTCTCCCTTACCTTTCTCGCCATCATGTGCAGGGAAACAAAAGTTTGTGGGGCTAAAAAAAAAAAGTTCAGTCAATCAATTCCAACTTCTCACAAAAAAAAAAAAAAAAAAAAACCTCACAAAGTTAGAATTGATTGAACTTTTTTTTAGTCCCATAAACTTGTTTCCCTGCACGTGATGGAGAAACACAATGGAGTTGGAAATCAGGTAGGCAAAGAAATGCTTGGGGGAAGTGAGGGCATCTGGGCACCTGGTGTTGAAATGGCCATCTCTCTCCAGCAGTTGCCCACCAGAGGGAAGGCCAGCATCTACCGGCTCTTAAATGAAGAGGCATTCCAGTTCTGTCCAGGAAGGGGCAGCCAACATGGACGCGGCAGGCAGGATTGCAGCAAGAAATGTGATGGAGCTGGAAATCAGGCAAAGAAATGCTTGGGGGAAGCGAGGGCATCTGAATGGTGGTGGGTGGGACAAGCTCCATGGCGCTGTGCTACAATGCAAAATGGAGTGGCCAGTGTGAGAGAAAGAGGCTACTTTTCCTCTTTTCCTATTCATCTTTCCCTCGTGCCAGCCTCTCCATTGCAGCGCAGCATCCAGGATCCACTTTGATGGGAGGGGAAGCAGAGTGGCCAGTATGAGGGAAGGAGGTTGCTTTTCCTCTTTCCCTGCTCATCTTTCCCTCATGCCAGCCTCTCCATTGCAGCACAGTGCCCAGGATCCACTTTGATTGGAGGGGGTGGGAATCAAGTAGCCAGCGTGAGGGAAGGAGGCCACTTTTCCTCTTTTCCTCTTCCTTGTCTTTCCCTCATGCTGGCCGGTCCATTTCTCCAGTACAGTGCAGCACCCAGGAACAACTTGGATTGTGTGGGAGGGTAATTTAATAACCAATTCAGCCAGGGAGGTTCACCCCACGTGTGTGGCAGAGCTGGAGGATGATTGGCCATGCCACCCATGATGGCCAACCTGACCCTGGGTGAACTGGTTGTTAAATTATTTGAATCCCACCACTGGATAAGCCTATGGCTTAGCCTAGAATAAGCAAGAGTTGTATTTTCCAAAACATTCATAATGAAAAGACAAAAGAAATGCAAGAAGATGAATCAGTTATTGTTATTATTGTATAATGTCACAGCTGCTAGTTCTTTAGCTAGTGTTGGTCTAAATTCACATTGTTGTACATTTCAACCCCAGGCCACCCCAATGATGCCCTTGATGTGATGTGTCCTGTTGCCTGGAGGCCGTGTGGATTTGGATGGGGAGGAACAGGCTTAGACTCAACCCTTCCAAGACTGAGTGGCTGTGGTTTCCGACATCCCGATATAGCCAGCTAGAACCATCACTGGCTATTGGGGATGAGATCTTACCCCCCTCAGAGAGGGCTCGCAACTTGGGCGTCCTCCTGGACTCACAGCTGTCATTGGATGATCATATGATGGCCATAGCCAGGGGGGGCCTGATCTCTCAGTTGTGTCCCTTTCTGGATCGGGACTCCTTGCGCACAGTCACCCATGCCCTCGTCACTACCCGTCTGGACTATTGTAATGCTCTTTACATGGGACTCCCCTTGAGAAGCACCCAGAGGCTCCAACTGGTCCAGAATGCGGCCGTGCGAGTGATAATGGGGGTGACTTGTCGCTCCCATGTAACACCTCTCTTGCGTGAGCTGCACTGGCTCCCGGTGGTCTTCTGGGTGCGTTTCAAGGTGTTGGTTACCACCTTTAAAGCGCTCCATGGCTTAGGGCCTGGATATTTACAGGACTGTCTGCTGCCGCTGACTGCCTCCCACCGACCGATACGCTCCCACAGAGAGGGCCTCCTTAGGGTGCCATCAGCCAAACAATGTCGACTGGCGACTCCCAGGGGGAGAGCCTACTTTGTGGGGGCTCCTGCCCTATGGAACGAATTGCCCCCGGAAATACGAAGGATCCCTGACCTCCGTGCCTTCCATCGTGCACTGAAGACCTTGTTATTCCAACAAGCCAGTCTGATGGGACAATAATTGTAATTGGGTTTTAAATATGGGTTTTAATATGTTTTATAAGGGTTTTAGAATGGGAATTTTAAATTCTGCCAAAATTGAATTACTTTAATATGGTTTTTAAATTTGTCTTGTATATTGTTTTATTATGGCTGTTCACTGCCCTGAGTCCTTCGGGAGAAGGGTGGTATAAAAATATAATATAATAAAATAAATTAATAAATAATACTTCTTCCAAAGAACCTAGGATGCTGTACAGATAGTCTTCAACTTACAATCATAATTGAGATCAGAATTTCTATTGCTAAGGAAGGAAGTTGTTAAATTAGCTGTGCCTGATTTTATGACCTTTGTTGCCATGGTTGTTAAACAAATCACTGCAATTGTTATGTGAATTATGAGGTTATTAAGTAAATCTGTATTCTCCCATTGACTTTGGTTGTCAGAAGTTGGCTGGGACAGTCACAAATGGCAATCACATCACTCCAGGATGCTGCAACCATCATAGATACATGCCAGTTTCCAAGCATCCCAATTTTGGTCATGTGACCTTGGGGATACTGCAACTAGTTAAAAAGATTATAATTAAAGAAGAACTCCCACTAATGCAGAATAAAGAAAAACATTTTAACTCTGGAAGAATTTAAGGGTGTTTTGTTGCAAAGTGTACTCAGAACTTATTCTTTAGAGACTGTCTGATACAATAAAAATGGGCTTAAAAGAAGAAAGAGAAGAGGATATAGTTGAAAAGCAGGTTGTTTTAGATGTAGATTTCAATGTGACAGGATATAAAAATGATATTGACAACAATGTTACACAAGACTAACAAATGAAACAGACAGAAATTTTAGCAGTGAAATAGGGCATACAAATAATAAAACCAGAAGAATAGCATTGTTTCATGGATCTTATCTCAGAAAAGTGGTTTGAACAACTTTCTTACTCTGGATTTACAAAAGATGTGTTATACCTATTTCTGAGAAAAGCAAAAGAGAGCAGAAATAAACTTTTGGGACATTACCTAAAAGGAATAAACAAGACTCTTAAAACTAAAACTAAGAGGCCTATTAGATCAAGGTTGAACTATACATGATTGTCTATTTTCTAACAGCTTTTAATGGGTTTTTCTTGACTAGGACTGAATGATGAGTCTTTAAAAAAATGTTTATAGATAAGATATGGAAGAAGAAAGACTTGCTGTATTTTTAGAAAAAGTGATAAGCTCTGATATTATAATTGAGAAGAGATAAAGAGAAGATGATAAGAAATTAATTTGTGGGACATCACTTGAAGAGATTAAGGATTAATATTGTCAATTTGTTGTTTCTAGTAGTACTTAATGGAATTTTTCTTTATTAAGTTTGAACGATGAAGTTTTAAAGATTCTTTTGTAGATAAGAGATAAGACAGAAGGAATATTTTTCCTTTATATTTCTAGAGAAAATGACAAGTATTTTGTAAAGGAAAGGAAAGAATTATGAAATGTACTTCTTTAAACTGAAATGTACCTCTGTGTGTGTGTGTGTCCCTGTGTGTCCATGTGTGACTGTGTGTATTGTTTCTGATAGCTCTTAATGAACTTTTTCTGATTAAGATTGAGAAATGAGGTTTTATTATTTGCCAATAGATAAAAGATGAGATATGGAATGAAGAGAGTTTTGGTTAAAACATTAGTGAAGGTATTGAAAATGTTTATACTTTCCCCCCTTTCCTCCTTTTTACACTTTTTTTCTTGTTTATATTCTTCTTGGTTTGTATTAGCTTTTTATCTTTGAAGTTTGAAAGTTCAATACATTTATTATATATAAAAAAAGGAACTTTAAAAGTAGGTTTTTTTAAAAAAGAAAATAGAATGAATGCAAGCTGATTGACTGGGGACAGAATACAAAAGTGAAAAATCATTATGAAAGAAGTACAGTATACTGAAGTGGTTTGATCATAGAGAGAGAATGAATGAGAACTGAATTGCAAGAGAAATATGCAAAGGAAGAATGAATAGTTTGAGAGATGGACAGAGAATGTTATTGTTATATAGAATTGATGAGATCCTCAAAAAAAAAAAAGGCGAGATGTTTAAAGAGCAAAAGGAGGAGGTTAAAAAAAGACTACAAGGTTAAGAAGGTATAGAAAATTATAATGAATGGTATTGGTATAAAGTAAATTTAGACATATTTTCCTCTGTCCCTCCATCCCTCCTTCTTTCCTTCCTTCCTTCCTTCCTTCCTTCCTTCTTTTTTTCTTTTCATGGCTTAATTTTATTGGCTTACTAGTTCTTCTGTCCTTTGCTTCCCTCAAAAGGAACAGCATGATATAGATGCATTTAGTACAACAAAATACAATAAAAGTACAATAACATTTATTATTTAATCAACACATAACTTAACATTTAATGTAGGACACTGAATTGATTTCACTGACCAGGCATGTCAGTTTTATCTACACTACTAGGCTAAACACTTTTTTCATCAAGGTAGGCTGATAATCACAACTTCATGGTAATGGACTTCTGGGACACTGGCCACACTGTACATCCTGGACACCAAAAGAAACTGACCTGATATCCAATGAACTTTTTTTAAAAAAACTTAAATGTTAACATCTTAGGATGGTTTAAAACAATTCCGTTCTTCTTTTTATGTTAGTTTAGTTTGAATGTCCTTAGGAACAAGACAAAATTATAGTCATAAGTATAATAGGGCATGTTTAGTTTTATATTTAATTAGGGGTTTGTTCTCTATGTGCTACTGTATGAAAAGATAAAACACTCTGCATCTCCATCCAACTGCTTTCATCCCTCCATAAATATTCACTTAACACTGTTATAGCCCAGTATATGAACCAGCCATAATCAAATAAATTCTACTGCGGTATTAGATTAGATGTTATTTATTGGGGACAGACCTTTTGTGTAATGCATGGTGTTGATGTCTTACTTATTTACCCTCAGGAAAGCATATTGAAAACTAATATATAAATTCCATTTTGATGCACACTGCACAATCCAGCTAAGAACCATTCCAGAAGTCCCTGTTGCTGCCGTTAAGAAGGATCATGAGTCATTAAGTAAGGACTGTACATGAACATGACTTGTGGTTTCCAGTAAGCAAAATCAATGGGGAAGCTGGCAGAAAATCATTACTCCTGGGTAGTTATAAACAAGGTGGCAAGCAGGTGAGTTCTATAGAAAGCGCCTGGACAGCAAAGGGATGTTGTTACTCTATGCAGTGTGGCCAGTAGGGAAAGGTGATGCAAGCAGGGAGGAAGCATGGATGGGGTGCATGGTGCTGCAGCATGGTAAGGTAGTTCTAGCACAGGCAGATAGGGGAAGAGATGATTTGGTGTTGTATGAGTGCAGGTGGGCAGGGAAGGAGATGCTGTGGTGCCATGCAAGTAAAGCTAGACAGAGGAGGAGATACTGTAGCAGTGGTGGGTTGCTACCGGTTTACCCTGGATCGGGCGAACCAGTAGCGGCGGTGGCGGGAGGCTGCGCCCACCCGCCGGATGCTTCTGTGCATGCAAGCATGCACGCACCCATGAGCAAACCAGTAGCGACAGGTTCTGAAACCCACTACTGTACTGTAGCACAATGTGAGTGCAGCTGGGTAGGCAAGCACTAATCAGCATGGCCAAGGGTTGCCATGCACCACAGAATACAAGATCCCTGGGATCTACTCCATAACAGGTTCCTCGGGAGAAAAAGCAGTGGGAGCAATTTGTAAGCTTCCCTCCTGGCTTCCCCATATACTTTGCTTCTGGGAAACCAGCAGAGAAGGTCACAAATGGTGACAATATGACAGGATGCTGCAGCCATCATCCTAAATGTGAGCTGGTTGCCAAGAGCCTGAATCAGTAACACATGACAATGGATGCTGTACCAGCAGGAACCTCAAGGACTAAGTGTTAAGCACCACCCATTCAGTGCCACCATATCTATTTTTGATAGGTTGAGAATCCAGAAAACAGAGGCAATCATGATCTTGAACGGTTGCTGAATGAGTGATTATTAACCTGTAAAACAAAGCATACAGAATGCTACATATCCGCTGAACTTTCTGAGAGAACACAAAATTTGAATTACCATTCAAAATGCAACCAGTGAAGGAACCAGATGGATTCCAGAAGGGGAAATAGAGCTCTGGAGGCAAAGGAACCAAAAGAGAAATGACTCTTACATCCACAGTCACATTATACATACTTTTAAAAAGGTGTATACATAGAAAATGAACAGTAAAAAGGTAAAGGTAAAGGTTCCCCTCGCACATATGTGCTAGTCATTCCCAGAGATGAGCACCGCTCTAGGGGGCGGTGCTCATCTCTGTTTCAAAGCCGAAGAGCCAGCGGTGTCTGAAGACATCTCCATGGTCAAGTGGCCTGCATGATTAAACACCAAAGGTGCATGGAACACTGTTGCCTTCCCAGCAAAGGTGGTCCCTATTTTTCTACTTGCATTTTTTATGTGCTTTCAAACTACTAGGCTGGCAGAAGCTGGGACAAGTAACTGGAGCTCACCCCATTATGCGGCACTAGGGATTCGAACCGCTGAACTGCCGACCTTTCGATCGACAAGCTTAGTGTCTTAGCCACTGAGCCACAGAATCATGAATTTGGTTTGAATACCACCTACCCTGACCCTTGATCCCTCAGGATGTTCCCACCTATGGGGAACACACCCATCTGTTATGTGTGCAGTGGTCTGAGCAGCATGTGTGCTGTGGCTGTATCTGATATGGTGAGGCACTTAGGCATAGGTCCCCTTCAGCCTACAACTGGAGGTATGCAGCTAAAGCAGTTTCTGTATCGTGTTGATTTTCTTAAATGCAAACATATCTCCTGACTGAGATTCTGCCCTTGATTCTTTTCAAAGAAAAGTCCTCAAATGAATTCTGGGTGATGTTTGGCTCAAGAATAACAGAGTCGTGGCAGTCCAACCTCAGATGGTGATGGATCAGAAGAAGTCCTTTAGTAAACTCTAGCCTATGTGACCAAAAGGTCAAGGGATCATTATTTGTCTTGATTATCTATCCGGGTGCTTCTCATTTTTTAAACGATCCAAATGAAGCCATATCCTAGAGGAGCGGACTGACCCTTTCAGGCAGGTGCTGAATCAGCAGTAGCAACCAGTGCCCACTTTCAACATGGGATAATTAGTCAGCTCAAGCATGCCAAACCCATCTTGGAGCAGCTGGTTTGCTTTGGTTTGCTGAGCCAAAATATAAAACATTTTGTTCTGTACTATCTGCCTTTTCTCTGTTTCCTTTAGCATTTTGCTTTCTTTATTGAGCAGCTGGTACACATATTTAAATTTAATTTGAAAAAGAATGAAGCCCTTTCTAACTTCAGCCAGTTCTGAGCTTTAACTAACTTTCTTGAGCTCTAAATTTAATTTTCTTTAGCACCAGGTTACTGGAATATTCCCTATCTTGGTATCATGGCCATCAATCTTCATTCAGGTTTTTGTATACCATTTGTGGTTTTTGAACTGCCACCATATCTATTTTTGGGACCCTGAGCTGAAAATCCAGAAAATGGAAGCAATCCTGGGTTCCGATCATTTCTCATGGCTGCTAAAGTTTTGTTTTGATGGAAAATAATATACTCAAGCTGTTTTGAGTTTCATTCCATTGGGAAACAACCAATTTAAAACAAAAATAAGAATAGCAAGGGGACTGGAAATCAAGACCTACAATAGCTAAAAATGATTGCAAAAAGAAGAGCTTGCAAAGAAAAAGACTGAGAGGAAATACCACTGTTTTCAGATAACTAAACTACAATGAAATCGATCCACCTTAAATTTTAGGCTGAATTTCCTAAAGTAAATATCTAAAGCAAATATGTACTGTATAGAATCTCAGGTCCTATGTATCTGAAAGAAGGAAGAAGACTTACAATATTTCAACTTAATCTTTGAAACATGCTAGAATGGCCCAGTCAACTTTCCATCGTCAATATGCTACCATGGATTTTTTTGGAACCACTACAGGTAGTCCTAGACTGACAACAGTTCATTTAGTGACACTTCAAAGTTACAATGGCACTGAAAAAAAGTGACTTATGACCGTTTTTCATAGTTATGACCTTTGCAGCAACCCCATCATCATGTGATCAAAATTCAGATACTTGGCAACTGGTTCAACATGGACCATTGCTGTGTTCCAAGGATATGTGATCCCCACTTGCAACCTTCTGACAAGAAAAATCAATGGGGAAGCCAGATTCACTTAACAATCAGGTTACTAACTTATCAACTGCAGTTATTAACATAACAACTGAGGCAAGAAAGGTCATATAGTGGGGCTAAACTCACTTAACAAATTTTGGGTTCAATTATGTTGAGGACTTATGTATTTAAAAATTTTTGCAATGTAATTTTTCTAAGTTTACACAGAATACCACTTTAAGAATGAATGCATTTGTCTCATAGCTTTTCTAAAAAGGAATGTGATGATGATGATGATGTTGATTGTTAACAACGATATATTTTATTTATTTGGCACCACCCCTCCCAAAAGCACAGATTAGTTCTATGTCATGCATGAAGAAATGTTGTAATGCCAATTACTTCAGTAACAGAAAAAAAGGGAATCCCAGAATTGCATATTATTCTTAGATGGTCCTCACAACAATTGCTGCATTAAAACAAGTAAATCTAATGACAGGCTACTACAGCATTGGGGGGGGGATTGGCAGGCATATGCATGTCAAAAGCCTTCCTTGACACTTGCTAATAAAATTTGGCACCAGCCACATCGATTGCAATATGTTCTAGTGAAATGTGAGAAACAAAAATTATTGCTCTCTGACATACGTTTTTTTTAACATGCCAGCTTTCAATGACTTGATAATGTGACTTTGCTCTTATGATTGCCAGACATGAAAAATAAGGCCCTTGATGTGTCTTATTGTTACAACTTGTTGCAAATTTCAATGAGTTTTTTTAGGAAAAGAGAACTGGAGCTTATCCATGTGAATTTTGACTCAACAGTTCATTTCTCAAAGCTCTGTCTCCTTCACCAAATGAATGGAGACCACAGCTGCATCATATGATAAACACTCATCATTATTTTAAAAAGTCAAAGAATACATGCTATAAAATAATTACAACTTAATTAGTTGTTCATGTTAATGGGTTGAAAGTGTAAATAATCAACTCTCCAAAAGTACTGTAATTACACCATATCGTATCACTGCTATAAGGAAAGAATGCATAGCTATATCAAGAATTATTTTCTTCAGAAAACACATGAATTTCTGGGGAAAAAATCATGAGACAGGAGGAAAGCGATGTGTGTGGGTGTGTGAGGTTGTTGCCTTAATTTTATATTGACCAATGGGGAGGTGACTTTCTTCTTTCATCCTATAAATGTATAGCTCTGCTTGTTCACAAATTTGACATCTTGCAATTTGGTCTTGAAAAAAATGCTCACTTGATCAATTTTGCACAATCTATCATAATGGGTGCAGCGGTCAGGTGATTATTTCTAATAAGATGCTCCTTGCATCATTGTGAACAAGTAAGCACATACGGATTTTAAAAAATAAAATAAAATACAGAAAGATTAATTTCCCACCCCCCAAACCACCATTTTGGCTAATAAGACCTCTTACCTGCATCTTCCAAGGATGAATTCTGTGGATGTAACCCAATACATCTAGAAGACTCTTGAATGGAGCAGGGAGTGTTATACTCTGAAATTTATTTCAAAATAGTTTCTCTTTATATACTTACTTTGCCCTGTATGAAAACCTTGAAGAACTGCTTCCAGGTGAAAGGTTCCATAAGAGTAAAGGTCTAAGGACAGAACCAAAACAAAGCAAAACTAAATGTCCTAGTATGTATTTCATACACTAAAACACCATGCATCAGTTGAATATAATTGGAATTAATTTACTGCATATTAATAAGTCATCTTCTCAAAACAAAGAAAGTTTCATCAATTACCAAGTTTGGCCTGTTGAACTATCCCATAATTTATTGGGTATTTCCATTGAGAAACTGGAAGTTTGGTTTAATTAAGCAGCTTGTGCTTCGCTTAGCTTATCCCCTAAAGTCAGAATCATTTTCTCTCATTTTCCTCTGGGGAACTGGCAACATACTTATTTGTGAGTCTCACTTCAAGGAACGGTACCTAAATATTGAGCAACATTTCAGCAAAATGATTATCATAAAATGTCATGCTATTCTTAGTATGCCAGTGTATGAAATATTCAGCTACAGAACACGTACAAGAAAGTCATGCAGTCAGGAATCATTAGCACGTTTCTTTTCAATGCCATCTTTCATTGACTGAAGAAGCTATTCAGGGGAGAAAAATACTAACTAAGAGGAGCTAAATGAAAAAAAACAACAACCCTCAATCCAGCCATATTACACACATCAAAAAGAATCTATGCAGAATAGTTCAAAAAGATGTACACAGGTAGAGTTACTTGCCATCAGCTGGAAGCATAACAAAACGTCGCTAAAATCTGCAAGATTTATTTTAATATTGATGGAAACTGAAGAACCTTAAACAAAGAATCTTTCTGCTTGAGAATTCAAGGATGCTTTCTTTTTATTGCTCTTCTCTTTTTCTGCCTCTTCCCTCCTTCTGCCAACACAAACACAAATGCATGCACGAGTGATGGACTCCGGCATTCTGTGACCAATGACACTGCTCAGTGCCTCCCTGATTTCTTTGCTTCTCCTTTCCCAACAGGCAACTGGACTTTCTTTGTTTTTCCTTGAAGATGTTTCCCTTCTCATCCAAGAAGCTTCCTCATTTCTGACTGAATGTTGGAGAATGGAAGAATTTATACTCCTGCAGTGACTGCAAGACTGCAGGAGAGATTACTGCAAGGAGCGATTACTGCAATATAAATCTTTCTGATTACTGCAGGAGAGATTACTGCAATATAAATCTTTCCATTCTCCACCATTCAGTCAGAACTGAAGAAGCTTCTTGGATGAGATGTGAAACATCTTCAAAGAAAAACAAAGATAGTCCATTTGCCTCTTGAAAAAAAGCACTGTTGGGACAACTATGACCTGGATGACTAAGAATTTTCATGGACATTTACATCTCCTTTCTTTCCCATGACTGCTGATGCTTCTGTCATGGATGGTGACACTTTCCCACTTTGTGGGAAAGTGTCACCATCCATGACAGAAGAACATCATACCAATGCAGGAAGAACATCATACCAATGCAGCCCCACATATCTTTGGGGCTATGTGGTCCCAAAGAAAGAAGGAAGAAATCAGTTTCCAGAAGCAATCCTTTCCAGCAAGAACACATATAAGAAGATGAATGGATCTCTGGATATCCATTCCTTATCCCAATGACATCCCTTTGACCAGATCTGTGGTTGGGGCATCATGATATATGTTTTGCCTTTTCGTACTTGCATTGCAATCTCAAGATGCCTATGTTGTCGCTTACTCCCAGGAGGAATAAATGAATTAATACCCAAAAAAAAAACTCCCTTTAAAAAAAACTTCTTTCTAATTCTTTTTCTTTGGGCATTCTCTGTTTTAGATTGTAAAACCTGTCAGAACCATTTTTAGAGGTTCTTCTGAAGATGACGAGAAGTCTGCTTCCACTAAAGAAATTAAATAGAGTGGAAGAATATGAAGAGCAAAGTCTATCATCCATGTGTTCTATTTTAGAGGGATGAAAGGGATGTGTGGGATTTGAAAAGATACTACATCTCACTATGGGCTCACCTCTCTTCCGCTCATCCAGTGGGATTCACAGACCGATGCCGATCTCAGATCTTTTCCGCATCACAATCGCTCGGCTGCAGCAAGATTTGGATTGATATAAACTCCACACAGAGTTTCCCTTCCTTAAATTTGCATGCACTGCTTGCTGCCTGCATAGCAATGACAGCGCCTTTAATTTAATTTGTTTACTAGTCCCAGGGAAGAATCGGTAATGATCTGGCATATCTATCTTATATCCACTTTAAATATCTTTGTCACAGCCAGTGGGAAATTACTGGACCTGCATTACAACTCTCTGTTGTGCAGAATTGTAATGTAAATAATAGAAGTAGAAAATGTATTCAGGAAATATTGGGTAACAAATTAAGAGGACAACAGCCCTCGTTCTGTGCCACAAGGAATTCCATGTGGTATAGGTATTGCATTCAACTTTGGACGTGGTTCTTATTGCCTCTATTAATTCAGCAGATAGAACCATTCTGTCCTGTGCATCTCTTAAAAGCTAAACTATTAAATCAACTTGTGCTTTCTGCACTGCCTTTTACTGAGGTCAACATTTCTATTGTTCTGTATGTTTTGGCTATCCTACTATAGTTTAATTTTTTTTTGTTAGTGCTACTGTTTTTTGTTCTTATCTTAACTCCAGTCAATTGCTCATGATAATCATCTTAATAATATATCTTGTTTGTTTGTTTGTTTATGAATATGTATTAGCCACCCAACTCATTCTCATTGACTCTGGGAAGCTTACAAAGATAAAGGTAGAGTTATATTGAAAATATATTATACATCTGTGTCATTTTAAGCAGTATCATAGAATAGAATAGAATAGAATAGAATAGAATAGAATAGAATAGAATAGAATAGAATAGAATAGAATAGAATAGAATAGAATAGAATAGAATTCTTTATTGGCAAAGTGTGATTGGACATACAAGGAATTTATCCATACATTTATTTACAATCACTTTATTGTATTAATAAATCACATTATACATGTTTACTAAGAAGCATTCTCTCTCCCCCATCCCCTGCAAATAAGAACCCTACAATAAATGGGCAAGTGTTATTGTGCATTAGGTGAGTGTGAGGTTAGGGTTTGTTTGTTTTTTTTTCCAAATTCTGAACCCACCACAATGTGGAAGTTAACTATACCAAATACTTCATTGTAGCACATACTTTACCTAACAATAAGCTGTTGTCCTGGGTTAGCTCCACTCTCCTAGGATTTGTAAATTGATATGGCCTCCAAAATAAGTAACTGATAATTAACCCTTAGAACAAAAGTCTTAAAGTTTAGTGGCCTACAGCCTTTACCTCCCTCCAAAAATTCTTGCACTTTTTGCACAGATGCTCCTTTTCTGATTGCTGCTAAGCTCCAGGCCAAGTTGTAAGCCAAGCTCCAGGCAGGAATCACACCACAATGAGCTGCTTACCATAGCTTGCACACCTGGCAGTTGACTGATAGCTCTCCTGCCTCTGCATGTAATAGTTGTACATTCCCAGACATTGCTATCCCACTTCTTTGTCTGCAAGAAAGCTGGCTTACAATTTATCCTTTTCTCCAACACATCCGCATCCATTTTTGTAGAACAGGGGCCCAGGTGAGGTGAGATTGATTACATATAGTAGTTGACATTCATAAAAATGCTAACATATGTTTCAATTAGCTAGGTACAGTAGAACCTCTGGTCACAGAGGCTTCTGACCATGACCAACTCGGGTCCTGACCAAAAAATTCACATTTTTTTTTCGTGGCCGATTTTCCCTTCTGTGCCATTTTTTTTTTGTAAGCGCCAAATTTCCAAAATTAGGTTCGGATCACGACCAAATCGGTTTGCGACCAAAGTTATGGAATGAATTATGGTCATGACTAGAGGTTCTACTGTATCTGGCCTGGATGATTGTGAGAATACTGTGAATCGAGGAATGAATGAATGAATGAATGAATGAATGAATCAATCAATCAATCAATCAATCAATCAATCAATCAATCAATCAATCTCCTCTCAAGTTTCTGGGACTTTAAAGTTTTATAGCCCTATGGGGAAAAGCATGAGCTGTACCTCTCCTTGAGTATTTGGGATGAGAAACATTTTTTCTTGGTTGCAGTTGCTTTCCCCATGCAGACAAGAACCCTGCCTTTATTCCTGCACAATGAGAATACAAAAGACTGTCGAAAATTACCATCTCTGCTAGAAGAGAAGGATTCTGCCTGTGGCAGGGGCTAGTATGTGTGAAGGGGAAAGGGGCTATTGTAGGCAAATAGAGGATTAATTTTATAAATGGGGCATCTTTAATTCAATTGCCATTAACTGTTTTTCTTGCAGGTACCTTCTAGAAGGCAGTGTAGTACAAGAATTCAGAGGTTAAGTCAGAATTGGGAGTTAGCTCAGTGGGAAATGGAGCAGTCACTCTTCTCTCAGTCCAAATTACCTGATAGGATTGTTGGAGGGTAAAACAAATGAAGCATGTATTTGTTGGAGCAGAACATTGATGGAATGGTTTCAACAGGAGTTGGCAATCCTAAATTGAGAATGTGGGAAAACTGGATCCTGTGTGAAATTCTTGACTGGATTTATAATATTGCTAAACTCTTTCCTGGTTGTTGTTGTTTTTAATTTTGAGAGGTCAGTTTAAATTCAGAGAGTTTATTTTCAGGTAAATATACAGTATTAATAATCTCTGGTAGCATCTCCCCTTGATCTTTTCCCCAAATGCAGAAAAACAGAATTGCAACAGTACATTATTGACAATTAAATGTTAGTGAGTTGCTACGTCATTAGCATGGTTTCCCTAAAAGCATATAATGTGTCATAAAAGGTAAAGCTGATGTTTACCTTGGATTGAAGAATGATGAACTAACAAGAATGTTTTCTTTTTTTCATTTGGAAATTACTTCCACTTTAAAAGAACATTGCTGAAAGTTATAAAGGGAAAAATAATGAGGGCATATGTAAAGCTATAGATGCATTTATTAAATTATGTTGTATTTATTTCTGGCAAAATAATGGACACTGGCTCTTTTGGCCACATATGGCTAATGGAGGAGAAAAGCCAATTAAGACTTCTCTCTATAAATGCAATGAAAGCTTTTGAGAGATAAGTAGATTTTGCTCTGTTTTCTAAGTTGTATAGATTTAATAGCAAAGGATATTGGAGCAGTTTGACACTAGGGAAGGGGGTGGGATTAGCCATAAAGGAAATATTCTGTGTTTTCTCCACTGGTGTAATAAAAACAGAATAAAGCAATAGTTAAGATCATCATTGTATCTCAGAAGACCTGACTGAAAAAGATAGCCTTGACTCCGTTTTAGTCAGTAGTGATGAATCATGAAATATTTAATGTGAAATTATACTGAAAAAAAGCATTGGATTAGACTGAAGAAAATAACAATGGCTAATTCATATTCTAGTATGTATTCTGTGCATTAAAAGCTCAGATCTTTCTCTGGAGATCAAACAAGTAATCTAATTTCACATATAATCAAATTAGGTCAGTTGCTAGTAAGTTGCTCCTTTATAATTCAATAAAATCATTGTTTAAAAACAATAACAGGTTTAGAGCAGTAGTAATTCAGTAATAACTATCAGAGTTGTGGTCACAGTGATTTGATTTGATCTCCAAAGAATGCTACAGAGCATAGAAAAGCATCAGTCCAAGAAAAGGCATGCCTGGTTTTTTTTTCCAATATTTTTTTTTATTTTTTTCCAATATAAAGATACATATGTTGTGGACAGTGCATTGATTGGGTCAAGTCTTTTTTATACAGCGTTAACAATAATAATACAAATAATATGTGGAGTTCTAATCTTCCAACTTCAAACAATGCTAGTCTCATTTCATATTCCTTTTACATTTTTCCATTGATTCATTTAGGCATATATAACATTTCTTTGCACCCTGTGTTTGTTATCCCTTAGTAAATGTTATCCTTCCATATTTTAAAAATCAGTAATTATCCCAGCATCGCATCATTATCCCAAATATATAGGATTACTAATAACACCAATTATTAACAATATTCAATCCATCACGGGAGTATATCTCAAAATCCCCACCATTTCTAATCCTTAATATTTTAAATTCACAATATATTTTAACACACTGTTAATATTAATACTATAGTTAAATTGCCTACTCTTAAATTACCATCTACTAACCTGAATTTATTGGGGTTATGGTATTTTCCCATTTTATTAATATATTTTCTCATTATCTATCATCACTTAATCTTTCTAAAATTCCATCATTGATTGATTTTTTTGGTCAGCCTTTTATCTCTCTCTCTTGGAATCTTGTATCTCTTTTTTATTTTTTTGTGTCTACTAATCTTTCCCTTCTGAGTGCCTTTTGTCTCTTTCTGTTGCGTTATTTGAAAACCCATCCACAAGACTTCCTTTTTTAAAAAAGAGGTTTTTCTCTTTTCTCTCAATACCATTATAAATTGAGAGGTTATGTAATTATCTTCTACTTATTAGTCTTTTCTCCTCTTTGTTCTTAACTTCTTTCTTCTCATTTTTATTTTCCCCTTCCCCTGTTTGTTCTAATTTCTCATCTATTTCTTGAGTATTGTGTTCCTCTTTCCCCCCAATTGTTGAGTAGCTTCTACATTCATTTCTGTATCTTTAAACAATCCCTTTGTCTCTTTGTTATCTTTTAAGAATTCACACATATTTTTTTAATATAAACAATATTTCTTCATATATCTCTAAATCCATTTAGAGCCTGTTTTAAGGTGTTGCAGTCTTGGGCATCCTCAGGAATCAAATGAGCTTCACTACATTATATTTACAATTATTATGTTCTTAACATAGCAATTAAGTTAACTTATATATTTCATGTATATGATATGTGCACACATTACATAATAGATAATTTATAACAAATAATAAATAATAAACTGCAATTTCTTTGTTTGATTGTTGTGAGCCATTAGGGTTGCCAGGTCTGCTTCCAAAAAATAGCGGACAAGCGGGGGGCGGGGGGGTTAAGTAGTAAAAAAAATTAAAAATTTTTTACAATTAAATTATATATTTTCTTACAAACATTTTAACACGTATTAAAATAATCACTTCAAAACTTTACTTAAAATTCGAAACATCAAATATATTATAATAATATGTAAAATATTAAATTACATTTTACTTTGCTGTCGTGTGTATTTTTTATTTGACTGCGCAGCTTTGATCAATTCTTTGTGTTTAAGGAATAATTCTTTAATTTCAGTACAATGCTGAGAAATATTAAAAAATATACAAAGTTCACTTCGAACTGATACAAGCAGTCAGTTACGTTTGTCAGTCCACAAATTTCCCATGACACTGAAAATTCGTTCAACGTTTGCATTTGATACCGGAATTGATGCACAATACTGAAACAGTTTCAGTAAACTCGGAGCTGGCTCTTTCTTGAAAAAGTACGTCCACTTATCAAGGGATAAATCGCCCTGCAGATGAACATAAACTTCTTCTAAGGTAGAAATTTCATCGAAGAGAGTGTTGGGTGGAAGTTCTTCTCACCATGGTGATAATAACCAGATGTTCATCATTTCTTCTAAAGTTGGAGGATTATTGCGATCAATTAGATTGAAACAACTTAGCATCTCATATACTGAATCGGTGAAATTATACCACTTTTCTAGGTACGCAATGGCTCTTTGATACACGTTGATGTCTTCTTTCTTGAACTTTTGCACGGCATTCTCAGGCAAATGTTTTTTACGTAAGGCAAATAAAACGTTCATTCCAAAAAACTGCTCATCGTATTTTTTTTGCAAAGAATCACACAGCTTACACATGATAATGTGAAGATCACATGCAAGAATTTTCTTGCTTTCCAGCTTCAGTAGGGTGTCTTGCATTATTGACATGAAGAAGTGTGTGAAATATAAATACAATTCTGAAATTGTTGGTTCATCGTCCTTTGCGAGTTCATTTTCCTGATCCGAAATAAGGTTCCAGATAACCTTATGGCACTCATCAGATCCAAGAGAAATAAAATACTATTTTAGAGGTATCCAGTTTAAAAGAAGTCTTTTGACCGCTTTAAACAAACTTAATCAACGTGTTGGAACATGGTGCAAAACTTCATGGAATTCTGACTTGCAAAACTCAAAAAATGATTTCAACTCTTCTTGTTTCTTCGCAGAATTCAAAAATTCAGCAAAAACCTTCAGCACTACATTTTCGATATCAAAAGATAACTGCTTTAATGCATTTTTGCACTGTTGTGTAAAATGTGATTATTGCAATGAGCATTCGATCTTTGTCTCATTCTAACTTATGAAAAAAAAGACAAAACACGATTCTCCTATCCTTATTCTCTTAGACTGTACAGCTTTAGATTACGTACCATTTCATCATAAAGCTTTTGAATAAAAAAAGTCCATTATTTTGTGAAAAAAAATAGTGAACATAATGTGAAAAAAGTGGACTGTCCGCTCAAATAGTGGACACCTGGCAACCCTATGAGCCATCCAAAGTCATCGAGAGTTATTATAGTTCATTCCACAGTCTGTCAGACGCTTAGATTGGATTCTCGTGGTGAAATCATAAATTGAAAAACCCTGGTGGTGGAAGTTAAGAAGGTTTCCAGTTTGGACTTGAGAGGTTGGAGGAAGCATATGAGGTTAAGCACCTTGGTCTGTATTAGGCTTTACCAAGGGAAAGCAGGCGGTCTCGTGAAATTATTGTGTACAGTTGAGCCCACAATAAAGAAATTTCTTGACCTAAATTTCAAAGCCATTTAGGTTGTTTGCAATTTGGAATTTTTTATCCATCTATTGAGTCCTTCCAAAGGAGCTCGGATGAGCAAATGTTCTTGTTTGATGATGTTGGAGGTATCATGGCAGGATATAAGCTGTTCCAAGTAAAGCTGCCTTTTGCAATTGACTGATGGTGATTTTTGTCAATGCCGATGGTGTTCAAGTGGCACTCCAGACGTTTTGGGATTTCACTCAAGTGCCTATCACTATTGGTATTACCTTTGCTTTCTTCTTTTCCATAGTGGTTCTACTTCTATTTGCAAGTCCTTATATTTTGTGATTTTTCATGGTTCTTAGGCAGACTTAAAAGAATCTTTGAATTTAGTTTTGGAGGAGTATTAAGTATGTTCGCTGCCTTGAATTATTGATAAAAATAATGATGGTGGAATCATTTTTTTAAAAAAAGAATTTAAAAAGAAAATTAACTTATTCTTAAATTATCTTACAATTTTTAATCTCTTGCTACAGTAGTTTAACTGAATAAAGGCCATGAAGCTATATCACTTTCCCTTTTGTCTTCTTTTCCTCCTAACAGTTTTTATGGGTTGCTTAACTGAAAAAGTAATTACTGCCTTCCAGTACAATACCTGGGAAATGTCTTGTTCTAATAACCCAATCATTGTCACATGCACCATTTGCACACAAAAAATAATAATTGCTGCACCGGAGGAGAAACTAGAGAGAATGAGCAAGATTTCTTTGATTTCAGAAAATATTTCAGATTAGTGCACAGATCTATCAATAATCAGATACTTTTGTGGGCATTATTTGATAGTAGCTTTTAGCTGGTGAGGAGAAGAAAAAAACACATCTGCTTCTAAAGGAGTATAGAATATGCCACTTCTTTGAAGTTTTAAAATTCTTCCCTGAGGGGCCATAGAGAAGATAAAGAAGAAAAATCTAGTCTATTTGCTAAGGTAACTCTTCCAAAGGCTTGAACCACAACTGAGTTTCTTTCTTCTCGTTCAATTGGTTCTGTTTTAAATTCTGATACATGAAATGTTGCAAATGTTGATATGTTAAAATTGGACAAGTTCTGTGTTTAATTGCTTAATAAAAATGAAGGAACTAACATGTTTTAAATGTGCAAAGAAGCAGTGCCGGGTATTAGTTCTCTCTCTCTCTCTCCCTCTCCCTCTCTCTCTCTCTCTCTCCTTCCCTCCCTCCCTCTCTCCATTTTGTAAATTGCTCTATGTTTCCAAACTTGAAAGGGGAACAAATAATGCAAGGCAGTAGTGGGTTGCAAATTCCGTCGCTACATGTGGTTCACTCATGGGCGCACGTGTGCTCATGTGCAGAAGTGTCTGGGTGAGTGGGCGGAGCCTCTCACCACCACTGCTACCGGTTCACCCGATCCGGGGTGAACCAGTAGCAATCCATCACTAGTGGAAGGAAGAAAATGTATACCAGATGCGTTGTAACTAAAATCTAATGTTTGCCTCACAGTTGTTTAATTTTGTAATTTAGCAAGCAAAAATGAGGTTGTATCATTGTTATACCTAGTCATTGATTATTTTGTACCAGGCTCGTTGGATCAAACTTGTTGTGTGTCATTTCATATATTTGTCAGGCGCGATTTCAGGGCATATCTTGGAAGCCAGGAAGACCTCCTTCTAATTAAGACCACTCCCTTCTGTGTATCTATGAAGAAAAAAGACTTTTAAGCCTTGACATCTATCTCTGGGAGGCCTGCCATAAACATTTACTTAAAAAAATAGTTCCCTTGGTTTTAGGAGTTGCTGCAAAACTGTAATCCTTACAACATTCTGTACAACAGCAATAGCAATAGCACTTACACTTATATACTGCTTTACAGTGCTTTACAGTGCTCTGAGCGGTTTACAGAGTCAGCATATTGCTCCCAACAATTTGGGTCCTCATTTTACCCATCTTGGAAGGATGAAAGGCTGAGTCAACCTTGAGCCTGGTGGGATTTGAACTGCCAAATTGCAGGCAGCCAGCAGGCAGCAGAAGTAGCCTGCGGTACTGCACTCTAAATATTGCACTACCGAGGCTCATGTAAGGAGATTCTTTCAGGAGAACATGTTTGTGAAGGGCCACAGGTTGAAATTCTCTAAAAGGACTGAAGAAGCTTTGCCAGTAAAAGATGGAGAAGATTCTTCCTCAAGGCTCTGAATTCTTCTCATGCTGGAATCAGCAGAAAAGTATGTTAGTGTAAATTGTACTGCCCTGACAGCAAAGCTGCACTAGGAATGAAGCAGAAAGCTCCTGCTGTCTTTATAGATTTAACATGGAACAAGTTAAAGAAAACAATTGGTGGCGTGTTCTCTTGATTTTGTTTCACATACTAACAAGCATTACCAGCTGAAGGGAAAAACAGACAACAATATCTCTTCTAGCTTGGAGTGGATTGGGGGCTGGGGAAGAGATAAGCTTTGAAAGAGTTTTGACTTTTGTCAAAAATCTGCTCTGGTTCTGGGTGGTAATTTTTACTTACCAAGCAATCATTCAGCAACTATTCAAAGTTATAATGATGCTGAAAAAATAACTTTACAGCCTATTTTTATTTATTTATTTATTTATTGTAATTTGTCATACAAAAACGGAAACAGGAATAATATAAAACTACAATGACAGGGACGATAGGCACGTTAGTGCACTTATGCATGCCAACCTCTTAAGATGAAGTAAGGTCCACGGAAGTCAATTTGTGACTAAAACTGTGAAAATTTGTAGCTGAGACCTTATTACCTTTGCAGCTCTCCTGGGCACATGTTTGCCATTACATTCAGTATGCATTGTTTTTTGCCTGACTTGTGGTTCCCTCAACTTTCATAGACCAGAGAGATTGGAGTGGAAGGGATTTCACGAGAGTACACTCTAAGCTGTTTGTGTAGTGCACCCAGGCCTCTCAGTCTTGGGCTGTAGCATAATTGCACTGCTTTTGATGTGTACAAGATAATAAGCAGGCATGTGAATGTTTCAAAGGATGGAGGAGAGGTTAGGGGGCAAATAAAAGCCAAAAGTGTGAAACTGAATAATCTTGACCGTTTCTAGCAGGAAAACACAGTCATGGTAATGAGATTTCCCACTTAGTAACTTCATTTCACTTAGCATTAGAATTGCCAATCTCAATTAGGATCATCTAATATTTGGCTCATTTTGGAACCCAGATTTATTGCTTTAGCATTTGCAATAGACTTGTATATCACCCTATAGTGCTTTACAGCACTCTCTATGTGGTTTATAATATCAGCATTATTTGCATATTATCCCAGCAATCTGGGTCCTGATTTTGCTGGCCTCAGAAAGCTAGAAGGCCATCAGATTGAACTCCAGACTGTGGTTGAGTTAGCCTGCAATACTACATTTTAACCAGGGGTGAAATCCAGCAGGTTCTGACAGGTTCTGAAGAACCAGTAGCAGAAATTTTGAGTAGTTCAGAGAACCGACAAATACCACCTCTGACTGGCCCCAGAGTGGGGTGGGAATGGAGATTTTGCAATATCCTTCCCCTGGAGTGGGGTAGGAATGGAGATTTTGCAGTATCATTCCCCTGCCATGCCCACCAAGCCATACCATGCCCACCAAGCCACGCCCACAGAACTGGTAGTAAAAAAAATTGGATTTCACCAATGATTTTAACCATTGTTCCAGTAGGACTATTCTGGAATAGACTTTTTCAGGAAATGCACTCTTTCAGAACAAAATACATTTGTAATAGCACAGAAACCATGTTATGAGTGGCTGATAGTTGATGGTAGGGTTGCACAGGAAGTGGGAATGAGATCTCCCATTGCACTGAGGAACATCTTCTCCTGCCAGCTGTTCTTAGAAGGCTAAATCAGTGCAGAGAATGACATTTTGAGAAAGGTGAACTCTTTAGCCACAAAAAGAAATACCGTAAGTTCAGAAGAAAATTTTGCTAGACAGAAGATAGCTTCATTCCCCACCATAATATTAGTACTAACTCCTTTATGTCTCTCTGTATATGTGTGAAGCATGTGTATGTGCCTCTTCTCAAACATCTACGAAAACTTCCTTAATGCTGAAATAAAAATTTAAATCAGAGGTCTCTCCAATTTCATATGTTGCTGTAATTCTAAAAGACTTTTCAAGGTAATTCCTTGGAGGCATATGGAGACATTTGAAGGAGTGTTGTATTTTAAATTGGAATTAATTGGCAATTCATGGAAATTCATTCCCTCTCTCTCTCTCTCTCTCTCTCTCTCTCTCTCTCTCTCTCTCTTTCTTATGCAAATTATATAGCTATCCAGCACATAGAAATTTAAAAACAATGAAGCATAATTAAGTAATAATAATCATATATACTGTGCTGATTTATTAGAACAGCCTAGGTTCTTGGGAAGAACTCAATCCATATGAAGACCAATGCCAACTAAAGAACTTGGAACTGTGACTTCACATTGCTGTGAAATAACAACAACAACAACAACAACAACCATCAGTCAATTGCAAAAGGCAGCTTTACTTGGAACATCTTACATCCTGCGGCAGTACCTTTAAAGCCATCAAATATGCACATCTGCCTATCCCAGGTCCTTGGAAAGGACTCAACAGGTAGATAAAAAGCCAAATCCAGACTGAACATCTGGCTGACTGTGCAATGGTCCTTAATAGTAATAATACCATAGACAGAAGGAAATCACAAAATACAAAGACCTACAAATAAACAAACAACAATGGAGAAAGAAAGCAAAAATAGGACTAATAGACACCCTGGGTGTAATCCTAAAACATCTGGACCACCATCAGTATTGACAAAATCATTATCCCTGGAGGGTAGGGAGCATGCCTAATAGGAGGATAGCAATCATAATCCCATGACCATGGCATCAGTTACATCATCTTGGAGGTAGCCCACATCATTGGGAGAACAGACAAAAAAAGAAAAACAGTTCTAAAAATCTAGGAGATCTATAGGCATGAGGATGAAACAAATGTGACGCAAGGATTTGTCCTTGTGAAATAATATGCAATGTGTCTTTGTTCTGTGGTTAGCAAATTGTAAGGACCAGGCCTTGGTGACTGTTTTGGAAGGCAATGCTAAAAGCTTGATGCTATAAAGCAGGCAATCTGCCAAGGCTGGAAACTTTACACGAGGCTGATGAATCACAAGGAAGACCAACATTTGTCTGATTTATCTTCCAAATGAATATCTTTTGATTAACATCTAGATCATATAAGAAAATGATGCATTTTCTGAAATTTCTTCTATTGCTCTTTAGGCTTTAGGAAGCATACAGAAGTCATCCTTTCTCCCAAAGGCAAAAGCAGTTTGATTGCATATTTGAGTCTTTGAGAATTTTATTGATTTTTTTTTTTTAACAAATTGTGGATCTGCTTTTGATTGCATGTCAGCTCTGTATGTACTTTTCTCTAATTATCCATTCCTCTCTGACCTGCAATGGAGAAAACCTGTGTGATATAGGCAGAAAAGGGTTTTTTTTTTTTAAAAAAAAATGCTGGCATAGTAAGGGATAAGATGGTGCCAAATGTGCTAAAAGCATCCTTAAGCAAAAGATTTCTTTTCAGGGTAGAACTGATTTTTGAAGATGAACAGATAAAACAATATGGTAGCTCCCAGATGTTCTGAACTACAGCTCTCCCAATCCTTGTCATTTTCTGAGGTCCATTAACACCAGGTTGCCTATCCATTAAGAAGGCTCATTTGGGAAGTTTAATTATTGCAGGCTAATATATAATCAGGGTGACTGTAACCTTGCTCACATTTTCTCCTTGTTTTCTCTGCCTTGCACTTGATATGAGCATAGTATTTAGAGGTCAGTTTGCTTTCCCGGTACATTCCTGTCACTGTGGGCTATTATTCTTCAACTTTTGAAGAAGATGCAATATTATATGTCTTGGATAAGCAACTTCTAAGGAACATCTATTGGATGTTAAAGAAGCTTATTTTTTAACATTTCCATCTAGGTGTATTTTCTTTTGATGCATTTGTTTTTCGAGAGAATGTTTCTTGCCACTGAGGTTTGAACTATATCGGCATTGCAGTTGTGTATCTTTTTTTTTTTTTTCTAGACTCGGTAACTCAGAGTTAGAGGTATAAATAGAGGAATGGACTGAGATGTTCCATTTCCTTTTGGCATTTTTTTTTTCAGCGCTCAGAATTGCCTGTATGGAACTTATTTTATTCTCCTGGGAAAGGAGAATAGTTTTCCACATGTGGAGAAAAGCAGTATTGAGAACCCAAGTGTAAATGAGGAAGTGCTTGGAAATAAATAGTTCTAGATTTATTTCATTTATATGCTGGCTTCCTTCAGGATGGCTAACATGGGCCTTTTTTGATACCAATTTTACAGTTGATAGAGCCAAAGAAAAAGGGATGATTCTAAATTAAGTTGAGTAAGGGATTTGGAACTGGGCCTTCACAATCCTGGTTGACCGTTCTAACCACTAGAAGAAATTCCCCATTCCAAATCATTCCATGATTTTAGTATAATTTGAAATCTTTCCACATACATTGTTTCCTAGAGCTGTGGAATACACAAGAGTGCCATTTTTTTTTCTTGCGTGTCTTAAATATTGTTGTGGCCCACCACTGGCCACTGATTCAGACAGTGAGGAGGTTGGGGAGGAACATGGGCCAGTCCTGGAGTCTGGGGAAGGTTCTGGTGAGGGCTCTGCATCAGAGGCAGAGAGTGGGCCAGGGCCAGATGCCAGTGATCAGCTGCCTTCAGAGTCAGACATCCTTCAGAGACAGATGAACAAATGGAGCCTGTTCCCAGTGTGCACATGCTCAAAGTTGCTAGATGAAGGGAACAGCTAAAGAACAAGGGTC